>NC_054388.1:70463327-71155827 GCF_017654675.1 Xenopus laevis
ATCCACTGTGTAAATATATGATCAAAGATCCTTTAAATAAATGGCTTAACAAAAACACATTAACAATCATTTTGATAGTAACGATCACTACATTGATCAAGTCCAAAAATATATTCCAAAGCATTCTTTCAAAGTTTAAAAAATTATTCTTTATTCAGCATAAATATTAAAAAATAGGCATACAGACCAATGTGCTTAGTGGAAATATTATTAAATAAAAGTACATTTTTATTAGCATTATTCCAAGCTTCTACAAAAGGCTAAACCTGCCATAGAATCAAGCTATTTATCAATTCCCAAAGGGTTTCTAGTGACTTTACAGCCCCATTACAAGAAGCCAGAATGGAACATGGCCTTGTGATGTGCCATGACATCAGTGAGAACATGACTAGCTATGGCATTTTCCCTTGTAGGGATAACACTACAACCTCCAATGAAATATACAATAAATCTACACAGACCTGTGTATTACCATGTAATAAACACAATTTAGAAAAGATAAGGTTATAGAAGCCTTTTCAAGAGATGGAGCTCAGTGTGATAAACACCCCATATACATCAACTTGCAATCGTTGCACTATACAATACTTAAAAATTCCTTTATCCAAAGATAATTGTCCCAAGTCTTTTCTCAGTAAAAAATTTTTTCTTTATTTAAATTAGCATTAAAAATTCGGATACAAGCTCACCCCACCAGGCCCACCTTACGCGTTTCGCACCTTCCGGCGCTTAGTCATAGGTGTATCTGTAAACAGCATATCCTCTGCGGTATTTATACCCTATTAATCCCTCCCCTTTACTTTAAAACCTATGAGGGATTAACCCTACTTAGTTAGTTTTAGTCCCATAATGACCTGTGTGGGGTGTTTGTATCCCTTTACATGTGTCACTGTTTGTAAATCCAAATTGTATTTATAGTTTAACAATATCTGTAAAGTATATACATCATATATCACATTGAACAGTATAATTTCAAAAGTAAATTTCTGGATGTGATGTTATCAATAGAAGATCATGTAATAAACACGAGTATCTTTCGCAAACCTTGCATTCAAGGGATAGAGAGAGTTAGATTGGGAGAGAGAGGAGGTGATCAGTTGAGTCTTCTAGAAAGGAGAGAAGTATTTTGGATTTTCCATCTAGGTACACGTTTGCCCCTGGGTCTTAATCATGAGTTTGACGTTACGTGTTATACTTGAAGGGGTTAATAGTGCTTTAGGTTTCTAGATGGGGTGATTTATAATAAAGAGAGAGCTAGTGACGGTTTTTCTATATATATAATAACAAGTGCAAAAAAAGTGAGTGCAATTTACTTTTGAAATTATACTGTTCAATGTGATATATGATGTATATACTTTACAGATATTGTTAAACTTTAAATACAATTTGGAACTGGGCGAGTCCCTGGGGCTTAATTAGATAGAGATCAGATGTGGACTCCCAACTGATGCATAACGTACTATACAATACTTACACATCCTTAAGTCTGGCGTTTAGCTTCGGCAGTCCCATATATTCACACAGCTCCTGAAAAAATATTTTGACAAATATTCTGCTGGACGAGGTGGTTGTTTCTTCACTTAGATTCATACACTCCAGCACCTGTACAGCATAAAGAATAGAAAAATGGCCTAATTAAACATTAGACACTGTTAAGGGACATGGTCTTCAAAAATGCAAAAAATGCATGATGGAGAACATACCCTAGCTGTATAGTGCATTCCTATCAAACAGCTACCTCTAAGACTTGAGGTTTGTGAGAGTTTCTTCAATTTTATGAAATATTAATTTTAACTGTTAACATTTGACACCTGGAACATTGACACTGCTGTGTTACTGCAGCTTTCCTCTTACTGAGGGAAAAAATCATGCAATACCAAAGTAGTTCTGTGGGCTGTAATAATGGTCAGACCTTTACTGAACATAACTCCCAGCTGGAATGCTATTTCCTGAAAGGCCTTTTCAAACAGAAATTCTGACAAGCTAATTTAGTGATCCTGTAGATGTGAACACCCCATGAACAGTTATTATTCGTACCTTACAGAGCCCACGAAGAGTAGTTTCATGAACATAAGCACTTCCACTAGAATAGGTTAATGTCTTATATATATATATATATATATATATATATATATATATATATATATATATATATATATATATATATATATATATATATATATATATTAGCCAACGTGAAGTTTCGGTCCATGCAGGGACCTTCCTCATTTATATTTATATCCAGTCCTATGCTCAATTTTCATCTGATTCATCTCAAAACTTAGTCCCTTTGTAAAATGTATGATTAAGCAATTGCATTCTTAATGATAGGATGAAAATTGAGCATAGGACTGGCCAGATATGGGATGACTTTGGCGTAGTTGGCCATCTTAAATATATTGCAATATATGGACAAACAATCCCTGTTTTGTTTAAAGGGTAAGTCATTTTTCAGTAGCAGTATGCACAAAATGTCTCTGTCTTAAATATATTGATAATGGGTTGAATGCAGAGGACTCTTGTATTTGTCTTTATGTATTTTGTGGTCACACCCTCATTGCACCCCCACCTAATGGTTTTAAAAAATAGTGGTGAGCACAACTTTCCCTTGTTTGTTATTTATTTTTATATATATATATATATATATATATATATATATATATATATATATATATATATATATATATATATATATATATATATAAAGACATATATATATATATATAAAGACATATATATATATATATATATAAATAAAAATATACCCACCCCTTTGATCCAATACTATCCTGTTACATTATTTCTTTTGTATAAAATATATATAACTGGGGCATTACTATTGATTCCCATCATATTTCACCAGCCTGAAATGTTAGACAAGTCAGTCATTTTGCAAACATAAAAGCATTAGGAATAAGAAAAACTGAAAACCAGCAGATCAGTAAAAGAGAAGCAATATCTGGGTGGATACAAGTGGAAAGAATAAGGGAAAAAAGCTTTTGGCTTTGCACTGTAGCACATTTAGTGGAAAGTAAAGTGATGACAATTGGTCTTTAGGCAGTGGCTCTTACTGTGTTTCTTGGGACTTTCTTTTCATAGGGGAATTAAGGGCCAGTTCTTAATCCATCTGACCACAGATTGTTTGAAGACAGCACAATTATATTTAACAATAAGCTCCTAAGCAAGGGGTTCACTATATATGGATAACATATGGATACAATATTGGCACTGAATCTCAATTAATCACAGTGAAGCAGACAAATTCATATAGTGATATCCTGCAACTTGAATAATTCCCATAACTCAAAGTGCTTAGTGAAAGATAGTTCTCATATAAACCACTGCCACGTGTACTAAGACTCACCATGGCAATACACTGGTCAGGGTGCATATGCTCCATCAGTGTTCATCACCAAACTATTGATTCAAAATAAGCTTTACTAACCAAGTTTATCCGGTTCAGGTTCTGATGCTCCAAACCCATAATTATGGATAGAACAGAAAACTAAAATCCTTGCAGAGGTGCCACCATGCAACTGGACATTCATGTTTTAAATTATGTGGACCAAATAATGGCACAGATCTTGGAATGCATTGGATGGTCCCCAAATCTATAGCTCAAGCATCTCCCTTGACAACTTAAGGAGGCGGATACAGAAGTTTATTCCTCCCTTTGTGTTGGTCTTCCTTCTGAACGTAACTACTGTTGGAGGTAGGTCAATAAAGTGAAATACTACTGAACACTTTCTCTCTGGCAGAAGCAATGTTCTTGTGCAGAGATCTGCCAGCAGTGCTTGTAGGCTAATTATGTCAGAGCACTGCAAGAGATTGAATGGCTGATATACCTACACTGAGCTATTAGACTGGGAAAAATATCTCAGCAATTCTCATTCTGTGTTCCAAATTCTTTAATCACAGTGTGCAGATGGAAAATTGTCTTCCAAACAGCTTGAAAAATTGAATTCAATTTTATAGAGTGAAATGGAAAATATACACCTGCGTTACAACTTGTGAGCTTAAAAAAATTGGGGATACAAACCCTATCAACATTCTCTATAATTTATCGATATGGTCAGTAAATTATTATGGTTGGTTTTATAGCAGTACTGCTTCCCCCTGGTATCATATGATCAAGGTTAAGAGGTTAAGTCTTGCATTGTGAATTCCTAATTTTTGTCTGTCTCAGACTTGCAGAAAAAGAGGAGTTCATTATACTGGCAATTTATGTATGCAAAAGCTTTGATGAAAGATATTAGTGCAAAGTGCAATTTCGAAGTTGGTGTAACACCAAGGTCAATAAATGCAACTGTGTTTGATTCAGAAAAGGAGGCAGGAACGAATGAGCAGCATCAAATGCAACTAATGCAGAAGTACAAACTGTGCCCTTCAACACAAGTACCTTTCTAAAGCACAAATGCTCTCTAAGGCTACAAATTTATAGTTTGCTACTTTTTAGAACTCCTCTTTTTATCTAGGCCCTCTCTATTCATATTCTAATGAATCAATACATTTGCAATTTCAGCAGTCTGGTTGCTAGGTTCCAGATTAACCTAGCAACCAGACTGCTGAAATTGCAAATTGGAAAACTGATAAATAAAAAGCTAAATAACTAAAAAAAATTAAAACCAGTTGCAAATGGTCTCAGAACAGCTCTCTCTACATCATACTAAAAGTTTATTCAAAGGTGCCTAACCCCTTTAATGCACAAAAATCCACTTGAGATATGCAAAATATCCATAGGTTCAGACACTTACACTCCAAGGAAGGGAGTCTGTATACAGAAGATGGGCAAACATCTTGGCAACATTTCTCAGTTTGTTGGTTTCCAGCCGGTGAATCGTTTCAAATTGTTCTTTAAAGATATTCTCAAACGCTTCCAGATACTCTTTCTTTAACAAACAGAAACGCTGAAGAATGGAAGAAATTATATACAATAAACCAAACTATAGTGAGCAGCGAGGTCTAAAAACGTCTTTCCATAAATCATCACTGAAGTACATTTGCATTTTCAGCCTGGAAGATTGATGCTCTGCATATATACACATACTATATAATTACAGAGTTGTAAGTGAATAGCCACAGTCTCTATGGGTTTTGGAAGAAATCATCATACAGAAATGACTTTTAATTAATACAGGTATGGGATCAGTTATCCAGAAACCAGATATCCAGAAAGTTCCGAATTACAGAAAGGCCGTCTCCCACAGACGCCATTATAATAAATGAACCCAAATTTTTTAAAATGATTTCCTTTTTCTTTGTATTACTAAAACAGTACCTTGTACTTGATCCAAACTATGATATAATTAATCCTTATTAGAAGCAAAACCAGCCTATTGGGGATATTTAATGTTTACATGATTCTCTAGTAGACTTAAAGGGGACCCGTCACCCAAAAAAATTATTCAAAATCCTATTTTATCACATTAGTCAAGCAAAATAAACTTTAATTACACTATATAAAATTATTTGAATCTTGTTTCCTTCGGGCTGGGAACTCATAATTATAGTAAGCAGGCAGGAGCCATTTTGTGGACACTGTTATTGGACACTTGTGTCATTTCAGAATCTTGTTTGTGCACCAGAATATGGGACCCGATGTCCATTCCCATGCACTGGTTACACAATTAAACGGTGAAGAGAACTGGGGGAATGTGTGGAGAGCAGTGACATCTAGGAAGTAGTGAATGGAAAGTGAAAACAATTGTCTGCCCCACCTCTATGCCTAGACAATATTTGATTGACAGCTGAGATTTTTAAATGAGTTTACAACAGCTATGAATGCTTTAATAAAAAATAGAAATCGGACTTCATGTTTAATTTGAAAAGGACTTTTATTATACAGATTTTTGTGTCTGGGTGACAGGTCCACTTTAAGGTATGAAGATCCAAACTACGGAAAGAGCCATTATCCGGAAAACCCCAGGTCCCGAGCATTCTGGATAACAGGTCCCTTACCTGTATTATGGTCGTGAGAATTCAGTTTAGAAAAGACAAGTAAAATGTCAGCGTCTTTATTATTATTCCTAGGACAGGTCCTATTATTTAGTAAAAGGATTTATTATTGTCTTTATTCAGAAAGACACATTCTATGTTTCTTTTATACACTAAAATAATTGTATAAGATCTGAATGAAGCAGAGCAGTATATGCAACCAAAGAGTTAAGATAGTGGATAAAATGAACTTACCCCTGCAAGCAAACCAAAGAACTTCTCATATGTTCTCTGCTGAGCACAGCAATCCAGTATCATGTTGCACAGTTCTTTCTGTTTTAAAAATAAAATGTAATATTCAGTAAGCAATTTTTTCTCTCCGCAGCTGCAACACAATAGACTAGATGCTAAATGTGCAGAAAGACACTTCCAAGTTATTTCTTAAGTAATGGATACAATCAAATCGGATTGTACCAAGGCTCCTTCCAAATAGAAGTATGCGGATGACAGGACATTTTTTTAGCACACCCTGTTCTGATGGAGCTCAACAGTGATGGAGGCCCACGGGCAAAAGGCCTTATATTAGGGACACAACATTTTTGTATATGGAACACAACATTGGTCAGATGTGATGGTCCAAGCTCTGGTCAGATCTTAACTTGCAACATTAAAATGAAGAACAATTAAAACTGCATTGGCTCAGAGAAAAAGCCCCCGTAGAGTTGAGTTGCCCAGAGCATGCATTCAGCTAAAAACCTAGGATTCATCCAAAACCAAATCCTGCAAAAACGTGTTGGGAGGCAGCCAAATCCTGAGCAAACCAGTAGGGAGCTATTTTCAAGTGTTTTGTCGCCCACATAGCTATTAATCGTCCAGGAGACAAGAAGCCAGAATTGCTCCCCACTGGTTTGCATGGCAATCAGCTGCAATCACAAGTGCAAAGAAAGTTGCTCCAAAACTCAAAAGTCGTTATTTTGAAGTGACTGTCTCCTCAATGGGGAGTGATTCTGAGTGTTCTGAGGAAACAACTTACTACGCTAATTAAACTTTTAGCATAAGTCAGCATTTGAAGCCCTGGGGAACCTTAACGAAAACCAAAATATCAATCACCAAGTGACTGGCTCTGGCTCACTTGTACCATGGAACAAGATCATGGTTTCGCGCCTCATCTGTTACTTCCTGGTTTCCAGGAAACCAAATCTCAATGAAAAAAAATAATTGCTGGAATCAACTATGGGAGATGGCCTGTCGTCAAATAAGAGGTCCCATACCATTACTATGTGAGACATTACCCTATCAGCAAAAGACTAGCAAATATAGAAGAGACCCACAGTTTACTTGCTTGAATTGCTTTGAAAACAATCCACCATATGTAAAAAAAAATCACTAAGTTTGCCCAGGAGCAGTAACCCATAGCAACCAATAAGAGGTTTGCTTTTAAACAGTTGACCAGTAAATGTTACATGCTGATTGACTGCTATAGGTTACTGCTCCTGGGCAAACAGTCACTTTTATAACATAACCCCAATATGCTTAATGGAGAAGGAAACCCGCTGTGCGCAAAAATCCCTCCCCCTCCCTCCTCCACCCTGGCCTACCAGTCCCCCCTGGCAAATGCCCTTAACTTGTTACTCACCCCTCTGCGCAGGTCCTGTCCACGTAGTTCACAGGCGCCATCTTCTCCCAAGCGGTCTTCTTCCTGGATTAATCGTCATCTTCTAGCGCATGCGCAGTAGGAGCATTTACGGGTACAGATCTACTGCGCATGCGCCGAATGTCACAAAGTGAAATCGGAAAACTTTGTGACTTTTGGCGCATGCGCAGTAGGTCCGTACCGGTAAATGCTCCTACTACGCATGCGCCAAAAACGCCAGTCAAAGCAGGAAGAAGACCGCTCGGGAGAAGATGGAGCCTGTGAACTCCGTGGACAGGACCTGCGCAGAGGGGTGAGTAACAAGTTAGGGGCATTTGCGCAGGGGGGGACAGGTAGGCCAGGGGGGAGGAGGGGCAACACAGGGGAGGGTTTTTGCGCCCAGGGAATTTCCTTCTCCTTTAAGCTGCGTTCACATTGGAAGCAATCACTATTCTAAGTCTCTATGAACACAGAATCATTTCTCAGTGCAAAGTCAGCCTACAGGATATGATTACAAAAAGCCAATGAATTGAGTCTTGTACAACACAATAAAACATGGTTTGATGGTAATGAAGTCTGCCGCACGAGCAAAACAAATTCATTTTAAAGCTAAATGTGCAAATAATGTTATCCCTTGTGGTTTGAGGTAATTACGTATTTCAACATTTTAATTAAACATGCCAAATTTTACAAACAACTGCGAAAAGTTTTGGAGGATCTGTTCAATGTCTTTTTAACGGATACTTTTTTGCCAGAGGTATAAACAATCCACCCTATGGTGAAAACTGGAATAATTTGAAAAATAATTCCCATTTATTTATAAATGCTTTCCATTACTTTTATAGTTCTCATATTTTTCTGTGTTTAACCATGGCTACAATACACATTTACAGTAACAGAAAACATACTGTACATCATTGAAAAGAAAGACAAGAATACACATTTATTTCAAGGTATACAAAAACCCCTATTAATATTTAACAAAGCCACTCTTGGCTCTGACAAGCTATATGCTTTAACATAAGACAAAGGAACCTGGGGTCACACAGACAGAGCAGGTACAAGCTGCTGTGTAGCAACGACGGAAATTGAAAAAAGTCTATATGGCACAGGTTAAATAGTGGATAACAGAGAACACCATTATGTTCTACAGAGCTTATCTGTTGTGTAACCTGAGTCTTTTCTCCTTTGATTGTCTGCCCCCATTGCAACACAGCAGCTTATTTATATAAACAACAGTAGTGTTACTGAAGCAAACACAGCAGTTGTACTAGTGCAGGGCAAAACTGTATTATATTTTTATTACTTTAAAGGAACAGTAACATCAAAAAATGAAAGTTTTTAAAGGGGATCCGTCACTCAAAAAAAAGTATTCAAAATCCTATTTTATCACATTAGTGAAGCAAAATGAACTGTAATTATACACTACCACTTATTTGAATCTTGTTTCCTTCAGTCTGGGAGTTTATAATTATAACAAGCAGGCAGGAGCCATTTTGTGGACACTGTTATTAAGGCAAGCCTTGCATCATCTCAGAATCTTGTTTGTGCACCAGAATGGGGGACCTGATGTCCATCCCCATGCCCTGGTTACACAATTAAAAGGTGAGGAGAACAGGGGAATATATGGAGAGCAGTGACATCTAGGAAGTGCTGAATGAAAAGTGAAAGTAATTGTCTGCCCCGCCTCTATGCCTAAGGCATAGAGGAGGGGCAGATAATATTTGATTGACAGCTGAGATTTTTAAATGAGTTTATAACAGCTATGAATGCTTTAATAAAAAATAGAAATTGGATTTCATGTTTAATTTGAAAATGACTTTTTTATTATACAGATTTGTGTGTCTGGGTGACAGGTTCACTTTAAGTTACTGAATGCTTTGCAGTGAACCCTGATGATCCGGGAACTGGGTGCAAAGATCGAGATATTAAAGGGAGGTTACTTGCCTTCACTTTAATGGAACCTACATGCTTTGAACATCCTTAAACCCAGGACATTATAGAGAACTAGGGAAAAACAATGTATGGGCATCACCCTGTATACACGGGGCCCTGTTAATTGGCAAGAGATTGAATGCAAGATTCAAAATCCTATAAAACCTTTGTTCCTATCATGTATTGTTAAACGCTAGAGTTGACAGATGGGAGATCTTCTTGACTAGTTATAGTTTTTACTGAACTAAGAACTAATATACATATCAAACAGATAATTTGTAACTATACTGTTTTATCTCTATGTCACATAATACAAACTCATGCATGTTTCTTTGCCATTATAATAGAACTACTATTATAATAACAGGAATATATTAAATGGTAAATTCTAATAGCCCTTCAAACCATATCTGTAACAGCACTGATGCACGCTTCACTGTTTTTATGGTCTGCCTGTCACTGCAAGGTCTGTTATAAGCAGAATGTCTTCCCTAGATCTCTGTGGGAAGCACTGGCAGCTTTGATCTTGATAGGTTTCAACCATGTGCTGATTGAAACACCCCATGTGCCATGATCTTAAGCCTACTTAATTTGTGCTTTATTGATTCACACATGGACATTTATCTTGCTTTATGTAGTGTCCACATGGCTTGAGACTGCACGCAGCCATTTTCCATTATAACTGCCTTGACGTTTAACATTACCCCTGCAGTTCCACTATACATTATATGGTTTTCTCCTTGGTGGAATTTGGTGGACTCAAAGTGCCATATAATGTGTAGCGGTACCATGCACAGCAGGAGACTGAATGATTTGTCCATAAGAAGCTGCCAGAGGTTCTGCAACTAAGACTGAGAAGAAATCCTCCTGCTTAAAGATACTATCAATTTGTATATAACTATACACACCTATACAAACGTTCAACAACAACACCTTCTTGTTGTTCAATGTTCAATACAGCTTTTGTCATAATTACTACTCAAACAAATGCACTATTTCTTCAAATGAAAACGGATGAAATAAGCCCCTTCACTGGTGATCACAGAAAATAACATAATTAAGAAGCCATCTGTGCCTTACAGAAAACAAATTGGAAGCATTTTATTAAACAGATGCCCATAAAAATGCCACTTCCAAATCCATTTTAAGCCCTTAATGATTGAAGTTTTATGTAACACTTATTTATGCACACGAAATAGCACTCCTTTGATCAAGCCACATCATTATTTTAAACTCGGTGGGTATGCTGGAGAAGCTTTCAAACTTCCTAAATAAAGCAGCATTACTTCTGCGCCGTTCTGATACTAGATTTTATTTAACAAACTGGGCACTGAAAAGCAGGACACAAAAAATATCCCTGAAAGAATTAAAGCCACAGTTTAAGTATTGTTTCAATCATCAACATTTAATCATCAACATATTTCCACCACATCAAGTGTGGTGGAAATATTAGGATATAAAGTGTCAAATTCAGTATGGGTTAGTTTCTAGTTTGGAATTTTGTTTTCACAACACAACATTCGGATTGTCATAGGTATTATTTATTTCCCAAGACTTTGGGAGAAAACTATTCCATGCCATTTATATCAGTTCATCTTCAAAGTTGCTATAAAAAATGTATAAAAGGTCCCCATAACCTCCTATTATTGTGCATAGTAAAGTTTAATAGCCATACTAACTACAGAAAGATCCATTTTGGCCCTGATTACAAATCCACTGACATCGACTCAAACCCCTCAGGCTGCTAGGCCAGGAATATTGCATTTTTCTGTAAAATAATTAGAACACAATTGGAAGAATCTTAGGAGGTGATTTAAAAAAAAAAAAAAAAAAAAATTATGGTTACCTCTGTGCTCAAGCCTACCCCATTTATTAAGGTTTTCCATAGGAAGAAAGGGTGTGTTTCATTGCATGTGTGCTAGGGCTTATTCTCCTATTTGATAAATCAGGGTAGATTCATATACAGAGTTGGCAAGAGCCTAATTGCTTTTATGATGTGAGCTCACCAATGAAACCAATGACAGTGCGTAGCAAGTATGCAAGTGTGACACTACATGAACCTTAATCCTACATTATTATAATATCATCATATATCACCAAAGCCAACATATTCCACTGCCCTATACAATAAATGGGTGCTAAACCCATAATAACTAATGCAAGCAGTAAAGGGAGCCCTGCCCAAAAGAGCTTACAATCTAAAACAATAACAGCAAGTTAGATAGGTACTCCAGGGCATTAAGTCTTAAGCCACCATACAGGTTCTTAAAGTGGTTGTTCACCTTTGAGAACTTTTAGTATGACGCAGAGAGTAATATTCTGAAAAAAATTGCAATTTCTTTTCATTTTATATTATTTGTGGTTTTTGAGTTATTTTGCTTTTTATTCAGCAGTTCTTCAATTTGCATTTTAAGCAATCTGGTTGATAGGGTCCAAATTACCCTAGCGACCATGCATCAATCTGAATAAGATACTGGAATATAAATAGGAGAGGGCCTGAAAAGAAAGATGAGTAATAATAAATGCGTAGCCTTACAGAGCATTTGCTTTTTAGAAGGGGTCATCGACGCCCATTTGAAAGTTGCAAAGAGTCAGAAGAAAAAGGCAAATAATTATAAAACTATAAAAAATAAATAATGAAGACCAATTGAAAAGTTGCTTAGAGTTGGGCATTCTATAACATACTTAAAGTTACCTTAAAGGTGAACCACCTCTTTAATGCAGTAGAAAAAAACATTTAGGTAACCAAACTGGAGAAATATGCAACGGCCTGAGAATTCTGCAAACATAAAGTAGTATTATTTTCCTTTTTTATAAAGTGCAAATAGTTGTATGCCTAACTCAATCATCTATTTCACAGTTTAAAAACATGGGCTTGGAAAGTAAAAATCTCCAAAATACAATCTTAATGCCAACACTAAAACCTTTCAGAAAATATACCTAAACCAACATACCAGTCCTAAAATAATCCAGGAGCAATAGGAGTGGTAAAAAAACAGCAGATGATAACAGAAAATGACAGCAGAACATTAAATATTGCTAGGTCCAGCATATGGGACTAATCCTGAGGGAACAACAAGCCCTGCAGATGCTGCTGCTACAACCCTCAACATGACTGTGACCAAGGTCAAATAAATGAAAAACATGGCAGCTATTATTAGACCGGTGGGATGAACAGAGATGATTTTACATGGTTTTCTTTTGTGCATTGGGACTGGAGCTATGTAATGGAACGGCATTCACATAATCTCTAAAGTCAGCAAATTCTGTTGCACCATATAGTTTCGGTACAAAGCTGTCAAACCCAAGGCCCTCAAGCTGTCTTGAACTGCGTTTTACACTATGGTCACCCAGTTATTACTGTTAGTAAGCTGTGGTATTAGGGTAATATGTACCAGGGTCAAGTGTGCCTAAAAGGGTTAGTTCTAAACAATTCCATAGCACTAGAATAGGTAAAGGTTGCAGACAACTGTTAAGTTATCAAAAAAGCTCCGATCTATTAAATGTTAACAAATCTCCTGGTTTGACATTAGCCTTAAGCTTTCTATTCTCAGTCATTTAACCAGTGTAATGGAACTGCTGCTTTCGGAGATAAAAGGAGACTGAACCACCTCATTATGAGAGGATATACAGTATATATGTTGGAGCAATATGTTGGCGCTCTATAAATACATGTTAATAAGAATAAGAATAATAAGAATAATAATGTTTCTGGTTTTGGAAGGAACCAGTAGAGAGCACTTGTGTAAGAAAAAGGCACTAAGTTTGCTCATAGCAACCAACCAGCTGTTTAAAATCAAACATCTTATTGGATGCTATGGGTTACTGCTCCTGGGAAAATGTAGTGCCTTTTAGTACATATGGGGTTGGGCAATCAAAATAATTCAAGGAAAATACATCCTCTTTACTAGGAGATTAACAAATTTAAGTAAATGCTCTTTTCAATGAATACTTTTGGGTCAAAGCCTCTGGCACACATATTGATTCTAAAAATGAATCAGTGGGGTCAGTTGTTCATAAAAGGAATTTAGATCTGATAATTTGCAAAAAGGTTCAAACTCGGTTTGTGGCCAACAGATCTAAATGATATATAACCAAGGCAAACAGCGCACAGTGGGTTACTAGGAAGGCCCTAAAAAGTAACAAACTTTGGGTGGGATGAAAACCTTACTTGGCTTGCATTAAATCCAAGGAACAAAATCAAAATTAATTAAATTGGATAGGGGTAAGAGTTAAAAGATTCATTAAAAACAAGTTTACTAAATACATTAGTAATCCCACCAGATCAAAGTCAAGCAATTTGTCTATAATATGTTATTTGTTGTGATGCAAGATAATCTAATCACAATCAGGCAGTGTGTTATAAATTTGATTAGAAAAGGATGAAGCCACACTGGTGGATAATGTACAAAACAGTCACAGAATCACCAGGTTTAATTAAGTCAACTACTGAGATGTACGAGACCAATAAAAGCATTCAACTCAGACCACGTGGGGTTTGTATAGGGTCCCCCACCAATATCTAGCCAAATATCTATTGGGCAGCTTACAAAATTCTGACTGCATCAATGTGCTGATGGGGACCTCTCTAGGCACCAGCATGTCAGTGGCCAAAACGGGCAAAGATCCTCTCATTTGAAGAGCTCACCAAACAAGAGGATGATACAATGGATACCCAGCTTAACTGCTTAATACAGTTGAAATACTGAATATTTTAATAAATGTCATACATTTGCTCAAGGTCTAGTAACCCATAGCAACCAATCAGCAGCTTGCATTTACTAGACACTTGCTTGAAAGCAAACATAAGCTCCATTGCTGTGGGATATCTAAACCCCGTGCACATCTAGTTTTCTACATTTAAACAATTGTTAGGCAAAAAGTCAGACAAAAACTTCTACAGAAATGAAGAAGAAAAAAAATAAACAAAAACAGCAAGAAGCCCTGATTTTATTATTCATTCTCCACATTATTACCAATTCATTGTAATGTGGAAAACAATTTTACCAACTCATTAATCCCCACTAACTTGCATTAGGTTTATTTTAATGCAACACTTGTTAATGCCCTGGGGCTTAATGGTTCAGCACATGGTGTTAGAGCTCAGCCACTGCTCTGAATAGTAGAACACTTCTGATGAACAACTACACAAAGCATCACGATTTGATAAATGCTTCCATTTATCAAACATTCAGGAAAGTTGTAACTGTTATAATTGCCCTGTTTTATTAAGTAGCATATCTGCCCCGAAGCATTAATGCTAGCCATATAAATGATGCTTAGCCTGCATGCAAACAAGCTTTTTAGGGCAAAGAAAGGTAGAATTTCAGTTATGTGACCAAAAACCCCATAACATTAAAGCACAGAATAAAAATGACAATTGCCAGTAAATTACTGTGAAGTAATGCATAAACATGCACAGCAAAGGCGATAAAAGTATGTAAATAAATAACTTACTGTCTGGCTCTCAGGAAAATCCATCTTTATCAATTTGTGCGCGCATTCTTCAAAGTCTAAACTGCAAAGCAATGTAAGGAAAACAGGAGGTTGTGATTTAAACAGCACATTCATATTTACATAAATGCAATTTTGCTTCAAGGGCCAGCAATATCAAGAACAAACAAAAAAATAAATGGCTTGAAATACATTGAAACACAATGTACTCTGAACTTGAAAAAAATTAGGGTTTTTTTGCCTCGGAAACAAATTTTTTTTTTATAGCTTGCACAAGCCCTACAACCCTGCTCATCAAAACAAACTACATACAATCAACCCATCAAACAATTCCAACAACAGCAGTCTGATCTGATTATTGTGTGCATGTATTCACACTTCTTGGTGCTATTGCTCTGTCTGTCCTTATTCTGTTCAGCCCTGGCCTTTAGGATTACTGGTTGTCATCACTTCATTGATCCCTCATCTGGCTACTCTAGACCCATATTTCTATTAGGAGATGGGGGTGCTATCCATAGCTAAAGGTGGCCATACATGCAAAAATTACAATCTTTCCCACAACCATTGGCTGACGAAAGATCTTTCATCCACTCTACTAAAGGTGGCCATACACAGGGAGAGCCGCTCGTTTTGCGATGTCGCCAAACGAGTGGATCTCTTCCCGATATACACCCACATTGAGATGGGCGAAATCAGGCTGATCCGATTGTGGGCCCCAGGGTGGATAGGCATCTGGCTGACTTTCGGCCAGATATCGATTGGGGACGCCCATCGGATGGCCCCACACACGGGCCAATAAGATGCCGAACGTTAAGAACTAAAATGTCAGATACGCAGGTAAAAACAAAAAGAATTCTTTAGCTTTGATTTTTTAGCATTAAAATTACGATGTTCGGGCACCTTCAAAATTTTCAGTCCTGCCTGATTGACGAGACGACCAATAGCGACGCCTCGTCTCCAAGAACACTCGCACGAATTGCACAAAAGATCTTTCGCACGATAATATTGGTGCGTCTATGGCCACCTTAAAGGGGTTGTTCACCTTTAAATGCAGTGGGTTACTAGGAAGGGAACTAAAAAGTAAACTATGTTACGAATTGGAAACCTTACTCTGCTTGCATTAAATCCAAGGGTCAAAATCTAAATACATTAAATTGGATAGGGATAAGAGTTAAATTTAAAACACATTCATTAAAAACAAGTTTACTAAATACATTTGTAATCCCACCAGATTGAAGCCAAGCAATTTGTCTATAATCTGTTATTTGTTGTGATGCAAAATAATCTAATCACAATCAGGCAGTGTGTTATAAACTTAATTAGAAAAGGATGAAGCCACAAGCAAGCAATTGGAAAAAAGTCTGTTTATGGTGAACAATCTGAAAACAACTCAACTGAAAAAAGTTCTAGGAAGGTGAACAACCCCTTTAAGTCGAGTGAGATACTGAAGGAATAGATGCTGTGCATCCTGTTCACCTGATCTGAACCCAATTGAGCTGCATTTCACTTGTTGAAGACTAAACTTCGGACAGAAAGACCCACAAACAAACAGCAACTGAAAGCTGCTGCAGTAAAGGCCTGGCAGAGCATTAAAAAGGAGGAAACCCAGAATCTGGTGATGTCCATGAGTTCAAAACTTTAGGCTGTCATTGTCAGCAAAGGGTTTTCAACCAAGTATTAGAAATGAACATTTTATTTTCAGTTTTTTAATTTGTCCAATTACTTTAGAGCCCCTGAAATGAAGTGATTGTTTTAAAAAAAGGCTTTAGTTCCTCCCATTTTTATGCAATCGTTTTGTTCAACCCACTGAATTAAAGCTGAAAGTCTGCAGTTCAACTGCGTCTGAGTTGTTTCATGTAAAATTCATTGTGGTAATGTACAGAACCAAAATTAGAAAAAAGTTGTCTCTGTCCAAAGATTTATGGGCCTAACTGTATTTTCCCCATGTAATCAGATAAAACTGAAGTACAGGGTTCCTTTTATGCATCACTTGCTTGAAATACAGGTAAAAGCTGTTTTTATGAAGAAGGCTATTCCTCCTTCAAGACTCCAATAATTACAATTTCTTGTCATTGCTTCTCATAACATACTTGAGAATAGAGGCCTGCAATGAATTGTGGGAAATGGAGTCTTGGCTAAAGGACCACTTACGGTGTACTGTTCCTGTAGTTAGGAAACAACTAAAAAGAGCTACAGTAACAGTAGCGGAGAAGGAAACTGTTACACTTTTGAGCCAGTGACAAAACACCAGGTATCTAGACACTTTTATGGCAATTTTACGCTGATTTACTACTAAAAACTAATCACCAGTCTCTAATGAAATAATGCGACTTTGGAAATGTGTACAGAAATTTAATTGACCTTTCGGGCTTGCTGAAGGGTTATAACTAAAATTAGACCATTAACTATTATTACCAAATGGATTTTTAGAAAATCTAGAAAGCGCCTTCTGGGAAAAGCTGAAGAAGTTAAATCATTAGGGGATTTAAAGATGAAATCGGATCTGTTTATTGCAGCGGCACAAGCAGAGTTATAGGAATGGGTAGGCTCCATTAAGCAACTGTATGTATAAGTACATTTTACGGTTAGTGAAACCCATTACACCAGCATTATCCTGATCCAGGCATTTTGCCGATCATACACATTTAAAAGTTGGGCATTATATTTGTTTCACGTTTCATTTTTATTTTACTGCTTGGCTCACAAATAAATAGAGCAATGCAAATAATCACAGTTAGACAAAATGGCTATGTCATTATCAGGAACTAAATAAGGCATGACAATGATTCTTGCTCGCTTTTTAGAAAAGATGCCGTTTTAAAAGCAGAAAGAAGCAGATGAGGAATAACTCCAAATCAAACATCAGAAAAAGCACACAGTGAGTATTCTTTTGCAAATATACAGCTCATTATATAGGGCACATATTTAAAAGGCTGCAATAAATATAATAAAAAATTTGATGGCTGATAGATTTTGTAGAATTAAAAATAGCTAAATAGGTCACAGCAAATTATATACAGGGTGTACATCCGGCGGTATCCTATTCTAGCTCGATAAAGTTAAATAAAAGGCCAAGGACTAGCCCCTGGGGTACTCCACAACACTAGTCTGATTAGAAAATGTTCCATTTACCACCATTCTTTATAATGTATCCTTCAACAAGATCTGTATCCAAGTACAAATATTGGGCTCCAGGCCAATATTCTTTAATTTAATCAGTAACCTTCTTTTTGGTACTTTAGCAAATGCTTTTGCAAAGTCTAAGTAGATCACATGCACAGCCATACCAAAGTCAAGGTTCCTGCCCACCTTCTCATAAAAGGCAATAAAATTAGTCCGGCAAGATGTTATATGCATAAAACAATGCTGGTACAAACATACTTTTGTCAATTTTTAAATAGTATCTTATTCTTTATAAACCCTTCCAAAAGCTTTCCTACCACTGATGCCAAAAGGCCTATAGTAGCAAAACAATTCTATTTAATGTTTAAATGTTTTTTTTTTAGAAGACTTAAAGGAGTTGTTCACCTTCACTTTTTCAGTTCAGTTGGTTTCAGATTGTTCACCAGAAATAAAGACTTTTTCCAATTACTTTCTATTTTCTATCTGTGACCGTTTTTCTAATATTAAAATGTTAAATTTAATTTTTCACCTAAACCAGCTGGGGGGGGGGGCTTTTAGACGCTTTAACTGTTCTAAATAGATACATTTGTACTAGTGATGTGCAGGCCCAAACGCGGGTCGGGCGGGTTCGGGCCAACTCCTGCCCGGAATTTATAGACTTCCGCCTACCCTCGCTCTGCCCCTTTTGTGACGTCACTGCGGGGCGGGCATAGGTCTATATAAAGCAAGCCGCAGCAGGTCCGGGTGCGGTTCTGGAGGGGGCGGGACGAAAAGCATTTAAAAAAGACTTTATGGTGAACAATCTGAAAACTGAAAAAAAAAAACCCCTTTAAGGTCTGGTGATTCAAATTACAAAAGATCTCATACCATACAAGAAAACAAGTAAATCATTTAAAATATGAGGTTCTATTTAGCAAACTAGAGACAGGAACGTCAACCTTTAAACTTAAATTTTGAGATAACCGTAAAAAATAAAAATAAAAAAGCAATTAAAAAGACTTTATGCTGAAAAATCTGAAAAAAAAAACCCTTTAAGGTCTGGTGATTCAAATTACAAAAAGGTCCCCTTATCCAGAAAATTCCAGGTCCTAAGCATTCCTGAAAATAGATTTCATACTATACAAGAAAACAAGTAAATCATTTAAAATATGAGGTTCTAGTTAGCAAACTAGAGACAGGACCGTCAACCTTTAAACTTAAATTTTGAGAAAACAGTAAAAAACAGTAAAAAAAAAAATAAAAAAAAAAAATTAAAAAAAAATAAATAACACGAAAAGCAATTAAAAAAAGACTTTATGGTGAACAACCTGAACACTGAAAAAAAAAAAACCCTTTAAGGTTTGGTGAATCACAAATTGCAAAAAGTCCCCTTATCCAGAAAATTCCAGGTCCTACGCATTCCTGAAACTATATCTCATACCATACAAGAAAACAATTAAGTCATTTAAAATACGAGGTTCTATTTAGCAAACTTTCCTATTAGAACTAACGGGATACACAGGATAGCAGATCCCATTCTTGTATAATAATTATGCTAGACTGTTGAATAGTAGGCAGTATGCAGCCAACATTAAACATTAAAAGGAGAGTTTTTCTTTTAAAATTATTGAGGTTAAATTATTTTGAAAAATAGGTTAACCAAATCAAATACTCATTTTTCTTTTCTTTTTTTGCAAAGGAACTTTGCCAAAGATCAATTTATGCTGCAGATGGGTCACTGATTTAAAAAACTTTAATGAACCAGAAACCGCAGACCTTGCCTTTCTTCCTCAAAAATAGGGGTTTATTATAGGTTTCATGCTATAAAATATCTTACAATAAAAATTTCATATAAATACAATAAAAAAAGAATATTTTTTGAAAAAGGCTGCATTGTGCAGGTATGGGGCATGTTGCGCAGAATGCTTGGGACCTGGGGTTTTCTGGATAATGGATCTTTCTGTATTTTGAATCTTCATACCTTAAGTGTACTAGAAAGTCATGTAAAGATTAAATAAACCCAATAGGCTGGTTTTGCTTCCAATAAGGATTAATTATATCTTCGTTGGGATAACGTATTGTTTTGTTGTTACAGAGAAAAAGGAAACGATTTTTAAAATTGTTAATTATTTAATGGAGTTTATTGGAGACAAATCCCATAATTCAGAGCTTTCTGGATAACAGACTTCCAGATAACAGATCCTATTCCTGTACTAGGTTATCCCTCACAGTTGAGAAGCAGGTCTCGTTTTGCCTTTTATTGGGACGAGATGGCATAAGATCACAATTTTAGCAGAAAACAGCAGGCAAGTGAATCACATATTGCTTAAGTTCTTGCTATTTCTGCCAAATTAAACAGCACCAAAACCAGAATTATTTTGAGCACATCCTGCACCCATTCAAAAGTCTCTGGAAACATTCACCATTTTTATTTATTTATTTAGTTATTTTAAGTATTTTTCCTCTGTATAGGCATTTCTTAGACGGAGACTGTGTGCACTTTAAAACCTTAAAGCCAAGGACACAACTGGAAGAGATACAATTAAACATTCACCTTTAGAGAGAGAGAGAGAGAGGAGAGCTTACCTTGACTGGATTGCCAAATATATTGTCCGACGGAATGCAACCAAGTTAACTTCAGTTTTGTCATGAATTGTCATTTTCTCTCCTAGAAGTGAATGAAAAGTTCATTCTGCAAACTGTAGAGTAATTGCTTGCTCAAATTTTGGTATAAAATAGTAATGATTGTGACTTGTAAATATACAAGATGGAAATTATATCACAGGCTACATAATGAATTGCAAAGTTTTCCTATTTGGCACGCCAAATTCAATCAGGGCATTAGTACAGAAAAAACAAATCTACAACTTTACATTACATACATCCACTTCACAATACAATCACTAAAGACATCATAAGCTCTGAGGCACTAATGAATTTGTGGACTATAAAGCAGCCGCGTTTCATTTTATAAAGCTGGTTCAGGAGGAAAAGGCGTGAAAGCAATAATTTTTCTCAAGCACAATACAACTACCCTTCTCAGTGTCTCAACTTTTAAAGACAGGTGCCAAAAAGTGTACTGAAGGGGAGGTCAACCAGATTTCAACATAGCACACCCCTTACTTCTGCATACTATCATTTACTAAGTAATGCAGCAGCTGTTGGCCAATAAATGGTGCTAACAAGAATATTATCTACAATAATTTATAAATCCTTTCCACTCTCTCATTTGCCAAACATGTAATTTAATTTTATCTCATTTATTTCAGATCCATCATTAGCTTGCTTTTAACGGATGTTTTAATGCATGGTCGTATGTTTACCAACAATGACTTAACTACAGTTTCCCTGTCCCCTGTCTCACAGTGTCAGTCAATGACTTGTCTAATTTCTTTGTGGTATTATGCACATAAAATTATCTTTCATGAGCACTTTTAAAACCAAGTATCAAAACACATGGTAACAACCAATCAGCAGTGCTACATTTGTAGCACTTGATAGTTTTAACACAATTACCTGATTGGTTACTGTATGTGGGCAAATTTAAGACTTTGTATTCCATTTCTTTGGAAAGTCTTTTCACATTTTCTTTGGAAGTCTTTTCACATTTGTCTTTGTGTACATCACAATTTGCTGCAGAAGTGTATAGCTTAACAATTTAAAAATACATGGCCCCCAGGCTTGGACTAAAATGAATAATAGGCCCTGGAATTTCAAGTACACAGTGGCCCAAACTGCCCCAGAAAAGCACAATAAATATTATTATATTTTAAGAAGTCCTCTATATTTTTAGGAGGGTGTAAAAAACTAAAAATTATATGGCATATATGTATTTCTATTATATGTACACAATTATATTTATAACAAACTAATGAGGGAATTACAAAGGGTTATTGTAAACAACTGTGTGGCTTTTGAAGAACCCTAAGTAGGGGACAGGGGTCTACTCTATAAGATCAATTAGAATGATACAGGTTGAATGCTTACTGGTTGAACTAGAAATCGGACAGTGATTCTAATAAGATGTTTTTATATATTTGAGATTTTCTTTTATGACCTGCGGATGCTGATCAAGTGCTGGACAGCAAAGAGCGGATCTTGAACTCTTGAATTGTGATATCCTCAACAATAGAATATAATGGAAAGTAATTTAGGGGAATGAGAGATTTATTGATTGCACAGATTATGCCAACTGTTTAGATCAAAATGACCCATATGGCTTTTGTCATATTATTCAACAATCATGTACGCTTTCCATAATGCATTTGTAAGACAATATCTGCATTCATATCTGCAGCAACAAAATTCAGCGCACAATCAATGAAGGGATTTCAGGCCAGAATAATACTAGCTGTGATGAGCATTTACCGGATTTCCTGTAGTTGTGATTTACAAGCACAAACAACTAACCTTCTGTTCCAGCTTCTTGACCATCTTCCTCCTCCTCTTCACTTTCATCTTCACTGCCTTCATTAGCATCACCTTCTGAATCACTGTCTCCTTCATCAAGAATTTCTATAAGAAATGGAATATATTTATACTGTAGATGGCAAAAATAGAAAGTTTGAAGACAATTCCAAATTAAAGTAAGACGATACCAGCATTATATACATAGGGGCAACTGCCTAATGTGGATTATCAATTTTGCACTAGAAATGTATTTTTCAGTAACCAATTAAAAACCGGTTCCACGGGTTTCAAAAACCCATTCTAGTTTTTGGCAACGTGATACTAGAAACCACAATACGATGGCTAAAAAGTGCAGAAGGGTGACATTTTGTACATTTCACACCCACAACATATTTATAGGGTTTAGAAGGCTCATTTTAGTCTGATATTCATAAAGTTATTACATTAGTTCTAGAGTTGGTTAAAATTTAAATTCATTTTACACATTAAAAAAAGCATTTATTTTAGTGAGCGAAAAAAACATATTCATTTCAGTAAGCAAGTATTAATACATTATCTCTAGAGATTTGAGGTTCTGGACTGTTTCAGACAGTTATCACAAAGATGCCATTGACTAAATTACATTCATACAAGTTCATGAATTCATAATTTGAAATAATATTGTAAAGGGAAAAAATATGGGTATGTGCAAAACAGTGGGTAGTACAACTGAGAGTGTAGAGTACATTTGTATTTAAATTTCAAGAAGCCCCATATGTTACATATGCTATGGTTGTGGGGATTATTAATACTAGTTAATAGCACATTATAATTACACTCACCTTTTTTAATAGCTTTGTATTTTTCTTCATTTTCAAGAAAATCTGGATCCATCTTGAAGACATCTATAAAAGAAGTATATGATATGAAGATTGGCACAAAAACAGTTATAAGGAATACACACACACTCACACACTCCCAAAGTCCCAATGTAGGAGCAGTCACACAAAAATATATTGTCTGCCTGGGTGCTGGTAACAAATAATGTAATAGTCCAGGGAAGAACATCACTCAACGGGTTTGTTGAGTGCTGTATTTCACTGCACTATATATAGAGAAATAAGGGGGGAAGGGTTAAAGTACACAGACCAACACTTGAGTCCATCAGTCCCAGAGGTAGTACATCTCAAACACATTTCTGTAGGTCACTGGGCCAATTACCAAGCCTTATACTGATTCAAACAAAGGGGTCTGAATCAAAGAGCACACTCCTTTGTTGTTTATACTTTAGAGTACAAAGCAACATACACTCACCTAAAATGCGCTTATCCATATAACAGAACCAGCGCTATGGGATGCCAATATGTAAGAACAAAACATGATCAGGAAAAGGACCTAGCATCTTTGACAGATGCTTTACAGGCCCCTCTAACAATAAAGTCAATTCAGTGACGATACAACCCAGAAAAAAAAGTGTAACATTAAAATAAAACATCAGTACTTACTGAGCACATCCTCTTGGTTATAATCATCCTCTAAGGGAAGCATATGAGTAAATTGGTCTTCCTCCTCCACTAGGTCCAGCCCTTCTGGGATTACCGGATGATCTTTAAAGCCATCCTTTCGAACAGCAAACATAACTTCAATCATATACTGTACTCGCTTATCAATTTCTGACTCATGCAAGATGTTACGAAGACGCTCAAATATGGCTGAAGGGGATAAAATAAAAAGTATGTTAACATTCTTTTATAGGCCTTTAAAAAAAAGTTTTTAAAGTGACAACATGGCCTTTTTAAAATGCCTACTTATGTATTTCTGTCATTTAGCATCACATGAAAAACTTTACTCTTAAAGCTCATTAGAGGGTAAGGGCAAATGTTCTTGCAGCTACGGGCTATAAAATTATTGCAGATGACATTACTGTGATTGCTTCATGAGACAGAACACTTACCATTGATACCACGGGGTGTTACTTGTGTTAACTTAAGCCCACTTTCCTTTAAAAAGCCAATAGCGACTTCAACACTGTCATCGTTAGGTCTTTCCAGTAGCAGAGTCAACATTTCCAATGCCAATACTTCATGGGCCTGCAGAAACCACAAAGTGATAGTTCTTAAACAGGGAAGGATGTTAAATCTTCAGTTGTAGTTTACCAGCAAAATACATCTAAACTGCTTTCTGAATATTTACGTTACAGATTTATTTTTCGGTACATCTTTTGGGTGATAAAAAGGACAAATTGAGAGATGCAGGCATTTCCCTATCAGTTTCAATTTTATACCATTTAGTAAAGCTCTAGCACCAGCAAAAATAGTAAATCATGAACTACAGTTACCACAACAAAGATACAGGTATGGGAACTGTTATCCAGAATGCTTGGGACGCGAGGTTTTCCAGACAAAGGGTCTGTCCATAATTTGGATCTCCCTCCCTTAAGTCTACTAAAAAATAATTTAAACATCAATTAAATCCAAAAGGATTGTTTTGCCTCCATAATTATATCTTACTTGGGATCAAGTACAAGGCACTATTTTATTATTACAGAGAAAAAGGAAATAATTTATTAAAATTTTAATTATTTGAATTAATTGATTAAAGAGTCGGCCTTCCCGTAATTCAGAGCTTTCTGAATAACAGGATTCTGCATAACATATCCTATACGTGTATATGATAAATAGGCCCCTATATTTATCACCAACTGGTACAGAGTGAAAGGTTACCATTCCTAAACATATATTAATTTAATGAATTGCCATAGTTCAATGCAAATTTAATGACTAGAATTTGTGCTTAACACTGATTTTTTATTGAATTTATTGTTTGTTACAGGGCAAATGTGAAACATTTCAAATATTTTTCCACTTCCTTATTCTTGCAAGGTGGTTTATTGAATAACCAGTGCACAGATAACACCCCCCCCCCCAAAAACAGTCTTCTGCTTTTCTGTTAGACTTAACAAACTATTACAAAGGGGCTACGAGATGAGGGTTGTTTATACAGAGTACTTTATCTACTTTACCTTGGTTGATTACAGGGGTTATTAGGGGGCAGATTTATCAAAGGTCGAAGTGAATTTTCTAAGTAAAAAACTTCGAATTTCGAAGTAATTTTTGGGTACTTCAACTAGGGAATAGTCCAACTTCGATTCGAATTTGAAAGGCTAAAAGCTGCCGAAGTGCTGTTTTAGCCTATGGGGGACCTCCTAGAACCTGTATGGAGGCGCAATTGAGGGAGTTTTACTGATCGAAGGTCGAAGTAAAAAAAACTTTGAATAGAATGAGTGCTACTTCAACCTCCATTCGGTTTGTCTTTTTGAATTCGAAGTTCGAAGTTTTTTTAACTTCGACCTGTGATAAATATGCCCCTAAGTGTATAAAACAAAAACAATGACCCACAGAGCTTCAGAATAATAAAAAAATATGTATATAATATTTATGACTTTTCTTCAATTAAAAGAATGCAATGTGGCAATTAACATCATCTGAAAAACTAGCAAGCTTAGTTATGTGCCTCATGTGAGTACAGGTATACTTTGCAGATCTATTTATCATGTATCTGGCAGGACCAACTGTGCACTAGTCCAACACTAGAATTGGAGGTTTCCATATCAATGTAACTATTACTTGCTTATAATTAACATAAAAGCTAAAACATACATTGCTCTCACTTGCTAAATACCTTCAAGGTATGAGTAATTTAACAGAAAACTTACCACGTTCTGGTTGATAAGATGGGCAACAAACTTTGAAGAGGTCAAGCAAAGTTGCTACAGGAAAGAAAATACAGCAGAATTAAGCTTTTGTATAAGCTACATAGAAACACTACAATAGCGATCTATGCACTGATAAAACACGCTACCCAAAGAACCTGCAGAGATGATTATAAATCGCTGATGACTCACTAACAATTTATGCAATGCTAATTATTTAAAGTAGTGCTGATTAGGATTTAACTAATTAATGAAATGTTGTTATATTCCCCATTTGCATAAAAATGGCACCATGAAGTCTATTTGAATTTGTTTTGTAAGCTCCTTTTCTATGAAGAAACTAGAAGCATAGTTTCTGAAATCTGTCCTCAAGACCACTGACTGTACAAGTTGCATGTCTTTTCAATCATAATACATAAGGGACTTCTAAAAAGCATATCTAAAAAGGAAACAAAGGCAGAATGCATGTAAACAAACTGTGAACGTGAGCACAAAGGGGTTAATATCACTATATGCCTTTATTACAGCATCTATGGCTAAAACAGACAGGGCAACATAAATAATATAATGAAATGGGATACTTTGCTGGCCAGCATATTTCCGCAAAGCAGCACTTGAGGGGCTCTAGCTGCCTTAATGTAGTACTAGAGCTGTAGCTTTTGTGGTTAATTGAACTAACCACATGAGTGAGCTACAGATGTTGAAACCAATGTAACTCTTGCCTTACTGTTGTACTGGAAAATGTATTACAATAAAAAGAATATTTAAAGTAAACTGTTGGCTCTCATAAAGGTATCAATCGTAAAAATTACTAACCTTGTCATTTCTTCTGTACCCCTTGCGGAAATTTAGGATAAGCCTTTTTAAAATAAGTTCCCCAATGTGAGGAAACTTTGAGTTGATGATTGAAACCAATGCTGCATAGACATGAGTAAAGATGGGGGAGGCACTCTGAGCTTGAAGAACAGATCTAGCAAGAAGACCTCTGAAAGAAATGGCAAATATATCATTAGCTCTAAGAGTATGCAATAGACAAACAGAATTCTTGCCAACCCTCGTCATATTGGCCCCTTCAGTCTGGTTCCCACTACTTCAAACTACAGATATAAGTTGTTTAAATGTATTGTTAGTGCTTATAGAACATTTTTTGCTGGTTATCTACTGAAGATATTGTAGGAATCCTTTCCTTACTGTCAGTAAAAAAAAAAAAAAAGTTTGCTGTACCTAATAGGAAAGCTGGCATAAAATTGTGCCACACATACACTTTCCGTTTCGCTGCTCAGCAGAAATTCTGCTTGGAAAATCTATAGCTATAATGATTTAAGTCTTAAGATCACTTCTATTCTTTAGGTTACACTGTAACTGTTGCAAATTGCAATAAAAGCTGAACTAACTTTACACTTTTAAGAATATTTTAGCTGGTCATGAGAATGAATTTGCATGTAGAAAAAATTGGGGTTGTCTGTGAAAAAGAAAACAAAAAAAGAAGAGACTCACCTTCCACGGACAATGTTTTCTTGAAGTAACTCTTGAATGATATTCCCAATATTGGAGACATTCACTTTGTTAACAAGACCATTGATTGATTTTTTTAAAGCTTCCCAGCTCATTCTCTGGTAGGCCATACTGTCAAAACAATAAAGATATTAATAAAATAGTAAACCATAATACGTGAAAACAAATTGCCTGCCTAGATAATAAAGGGATTGTTCACCTTCAAAACTTTTTTCAGTTAAGTTGGTTTCAGATAGATCATCAGAAATAAAGACTTTTTCCAATCACTTTCTATTTGTGACAGTAGCGTAATTAGAGGGGGGCGGGCCCTGCTGCGTGACGCGCAGCCGGGGACCGCCCCCCTCCATACGGCCCGCATTTTCAGTGGCGCACCCCCTGCTCCCGCGGTAGTTCCGCCACTGATTTGTGACCGTTTTTCTAATATTGAAGTATAAAGTTTCATTTTTCACCATCTAAAGCAGCTCTGGGAGGGGGGGGGTCCACTGACTAACTGTTCTAAATTGATACATTTAGTGATACATTTTTTATCTTTGTCCCTGCTGAGCAGAATCCCTGAGCTTCATTAAAGGCAGCTGTTAGAACTGATACAATAGTTGCTAATATTCCACAGATACTGCAGAGAAATGTATCAACTAATTGTATCAACTAAATGTAGCAATGAGCTTATTTGCAAATTGTTTTTGTGTAATATTAGATTTTTTTTATAGCATTCTTTAAAATGCCAAGGAATAATTTTCTTACAAGCTACAAGTGCTCTGGGAAAGGATTTTTGTCTTCAGGGCTCCGTAATACACCCTTTCATTTATTCAGTAGGAGAAACTCATTATAAACAATATAGATTTTCCTCAGTGTATAAAGGGGTGTTGCTAAGGCAAAGGGAAACACCAAATTACAAAACATTTTCCACAAATCTGTACAGTATGTTTTCAGTTATACATACCTGCTCTTATCTGTGATCTGTTCCTGCATCATGCGCAGTCTGGCAGGAGGGATGTAAGCACCACCAGTGCGAGTAAGGATCGGATCTAATTCTTCTTTCTTTTTCTTTACAGGAGGCTCAGTTTGGTTTTGCTCTTCTGTCTGTTCTTCGCTTCTTCTTGCAGGGGGAGATCTCCTTCTTGCAGGCGGAGATCTCTTTTCATAGTCTCTGTCTTGGTAATTTTGCCTTTTCTCTCTTTCTCTGAAAAAAAAAAAAAATAATTGCCCAAAAAAAAAAAAAAAGAAATTTAAAAAAATTAATTATGTGTTTTTGTAGGTTTTTTTTATGTGGGGCAGAAGGGGAAATTAATTGCTTCTGCACCTGGGCCATAATATTATTGCCCAATTATTTTGTGCCTAAATGGAGAGCCCTACATATCTTTAGTATCATTTATCCTGCCATTTAGCAAGCCTAAAATCTCCTTTTGTACAGAGATGCAGTCAGATGAGCTGCAATGCCATGTTATCCTTTGTTTGTAATCATGAATTTATCTTCACCCTAATATACACATTTTGAAATACAGTCTATATAGTTTTTATAGCACACTTTTTCTGGGGTGTAGGAAATTTCAAGTGCAAACTGTAAATTAATTGCCTGTTATCCTCTGATCTATCATATCTTCCATTCCTTGAGCGATCATTTCCATATCCATCTCGGTCAGAGTAACCTCTTCTACGGTCAGTGTATCCTCTGTCCCGAGGGGATGTGGACCTCTCTCTTTCTCGACGTCTATAACAATTATAAATGAACATAAGTGAAATATGTAATAACATCTGTGCATATATGTTTTCTGTAGAGAAATATAAGAACAAAAAAAAGACATTAAGATAATCTCGTTTTTTTTCTAAAAAGGACTACTGAATCATGCTTGCCTTGACTCGTCTGATCTGTCATATCGTCCACTCCTTGATCGATCTTCATAACGGTCCCGGTCAGAGTAGTCCCTGCTCCGATTAGAATATCCTCTGTCCCGTGGAGAAGGGGACCTTTCTTCATTACTGAACAAAAAAAGGTTAAAAACACATATATAATGGGGAACTGATGTACTAGTGTAACGTGTGCCTTGTCAAAAAAACAACAATGGTCAGAAGTGGGTTGAGCAGGCTAATCAACTGTATCAAAATTACCACCAAGTACACTAAAGGCACAAGATGCCTCTTGTTTTACAAAAAGTTCCTGCCCCTTTTTTTGGCAACAATATTTTTCACGACAGAGCAGTCTAGCCTCAACATATATCTGTGTAGCACAAGTAGTTACAAGCACTTCTTACCTGTCTTCTGGAGAAGAACTTCTTTCAGAAGAGCTTCGAGTATCTACTTTATCATAGTTAGAACCCTGAAAAATTACAGTAAGAATTACATTTGAAGTCGAAATTTGCAATAAACAAAAATTTGTAACAAAACAGTCCAAACTAGCCCTTCATAAACAAGAGGTATAAATTGACCAAATACATGAAATGCCCAAAAAAAATTACTGGTTTGTCAGGCCACAATGTTACTGTTATTGCTAAGACTATAGAAGGCAGATGGATGGGAAATGGAGTTTTAACTTGTTCTCCATTTATTGCAAATCTAGACACATAAGCTTTCATACAGGTGTTTTGATGCATTGTGTCAAAAAGTTTGTTTTTGGTGTACTTAAACTGGTCATGAGTGGTGTATTAGCACAGTAATGAATTTGTAGCCATATACAGGAAACCAAGGTCAAGGTCACTATCAGTAATCATTGGTCCCACAGTTATCATGCCCCACACACCCCAGATAGCACCAATTATTATTATCATACCAGTCACCTGAGCCACCTGGTTGCTGGAACCTGCCAACAAGTTAAAGTTAAAGTTTTGACGTCAAAATATTGATGGGATCAATCATGACCGCAAGGGCAGCTGTGCTTAAAATTCCATACATTAAAGGTACTTGCAAATGCACTTTTTGCACTTCCGCATAGTTCTTCCTGCCGCCCATTCCAAATTGAAAGCTACTGCAATTTCTGATGCAGGGGAACCCTAGACTTACCGCCATCTCCAGACAAGGCAGTAGTTCCAGGGTTCACTTACACCCTGTGATAACACTTGTAACTAAAGTAATGCACCAAACACTGGAATTGACACCAAACTTGAACAACTTTAAGTGCAAATGCTTCCAGTCTAAGGATATGCGCATTGGCCACAAGTGTGTCAGGCACAACACAACTGCGTCAGATGCAGCACCCCTTGCGTCTGCAACAGTAGCAGAATCCTGGGAAAACACACGGCTACGGTTCTCAAATTGCCACTTACCCCAATGAAAATTACCACTTACATGTGTTTGTGACAGGACACACCACTTCAGAATTCAGAATCTACCTAATCTAATAGTTAAAGGAGATCTTCAGAAAACAACTTTGCAAATGACAAAAAAATGCAATAATTAGCAACTTTCAACTATACACTAACAATCTTCACGTGCATAAAAGTTTTTTTGTAAAATGAAAACAAAAAAACTATGTTTATTCCTTTCTGGTCGCTGGTTTCTTATAATAACAATGTAACAGAAGTCAAATATCCTCCGGTTGTGTTCATCAGCTGGTTTGCTTCACTGAGGAGTCAGAACCAGCTGTGCAGAAATTATAGAAGCCAGAGAGATGGTGCTTTTAATAGTAATTGTATTTACATATAACCCGACACATTTTAATGGATATATATGTTGGAACATTGCTTAGAGCTACATTAAAAAGACAAACTAACATCTAGTGTTATTTGGCTGCCTCTTGTAAAACATACAGACTGCTGCAGTTTGTCTGTTGTTGATTCGCTGCTTCAGACGTTACTGTTAGTTGTTATTTTCCATTCACTCTAGGGATACAATCTTAAAATTGCTCTGTGACCAGGAAACTTACTCTGACTTGAGCCACGCTACTCTTCATGGTATCAAAGTGCTGCTCGTTCTCCGCGCCTTCCCGGGGTGATCGACAGATGTAAAGTGTTGGAATAAACAAACGCTTGCTAGTCAATAGCACCCAGGTCAAATTTAATCCCGTCCAGTGGATCAAAAGCGCAAGGTTCTATTTACAAAATCGCACACACTACGGGCGACATGGTTCACTTCCGGTTTCCCAGCATGCTCTATTTTAGCCAGCGCACAGGGATGTTACGTACGGGAGCCGCGACAGGACAAACTAGTCAAACAAGATGTCGCAATGGGAAGCGAGTGTAAATAGCATTGAAGTTAAGTATCATCTATGTAGTTATCTAATTATTCACGCAAAAAGGCCATTCGCTGCAGGTACCAGTGTATCTGGTATTAAAAAGAATGAGAACACGAAAATACAAGAATGTTCTTGCTGTTACCATTCATTACAACACAAGTATATATTAGATATTGCCTTGCATGCTTCTTCACAGCTCTATTAAATCTTGCTTAGGCACAGACAGATGCTGCTTTTCAGTAGTAGTTATATTAAGAAATAGATCTTACAAGTAACCAGCTAAATGTTTCTAGTGGATATGGTATAAACAGTGTAATTTCCTGTAAAAGACCCATTCATTTTGTTTGGAGCATCTACTGACTCCGCTCACTGTGGAACCCTGGAATTACTGCCACATTCAGGGTGGTGGTCGCTCCAGGGTTTTCTTGGGGGAAATTCACTAAAGGGCGACTTTTTGCCAGCAAAGGCTCCACCACACTTCACCAGGCGCAAATTCGCTACCACTACACTAATTCACTAAAATACGAAGTTGCATCTCTGTAGCCAAACACTGGTGCAATGTTTCGCATTCAGGGTGGTGGTCGCTCCAGGGTTTTCTTGGAGGAAATTCACTAAAGGGCGACTTTTTGCCAGCAAAGGCTCCACCACACTTCACCAGGCGCAAATTCGCTACCACTACACTAATTCACTAAAATACGAAGTTGCATCTCTGTAGCCAAACACTGGTGCAATGTTTCGGTATCCAAGCCCAGAACTAACTCCATGGTTCCAGTCTAAGCCCCCTATTCTGTCTGTAGCAGATGCCTTTGGTGGAGCCCTCTGCTACTCAGATTCCGCCCGGTTTAAATGCAGGAGAACAAGGGAGAGAGTTTTGGGCGAGCAAGGGAACCAAACGTGTAACGATAGGACAGAGGAGCAGCGACGTAGTGAGGAACGGGCCAGGTCAAACCAGATGAGTAACGCAGTACCAGGGTTGGACTGGGGGGGGGTCAGGGCCCACCTGACGCCACCCCCCAGTAGCAGGAACCCCCACCGCTCCCCCCATAGAAGGGCCCCCCGATGCCCCAGTCTCCAGACTCCCCCCCCCCCCCACGTATCTGCTTTGCGCATCGTGCCTTCCTTATGTCATCGGGGGGAGGTCAGGAGCACCAGCTATATCTAGCAGATCTGGGCCCAGGGTCGGACTGCGGGGGTGGTCAGGGCCCACCAGGGCTGATACATCAGGGCCCCGCCATGGCCCCCGAGTAGCAGAGCCCCCACCGCTCCCCCTCCCAGTGGCAGGGCCCCCCGCTGCCCCAGTCGCTGGGCCCCCTTTGTCCCTCCCTCCCTGCTGGCGCATACCTGCTTCAAGTATTGCACCTTCCTTAAGTGGGGGGAGGTCAGGAGCGCCAGCTATGTTTAGCAATGCTGTCTGGGCCGGCAGGGCCCATGAGGGCCCAGTCCGATGCTGCGCAGTGCCAAGGCAGGTAGCAGTAGCAAGATCAAGGTCACAGGCTGAGGTCATACACAGGAACAATCAAACACAGTACCAAAATCGGGAAGCAGAAGAGTGGTCAGAAAACAAGCAGGAATCAGTACAGGCAGCAAGCTGGCAGAATCAGGGACAGGCAAGGGTCAAAACACTGGAATCATAAACAGAAAACAATACTGAGAGCACCCAGGAGCTAGAAAGAACCTTTACATTGGGCAGTGAATACTAGCCCAAGGCCCCTTTAAATATTTTGAATTTCATGCCCTAGAGTGATGATGTCACGTGACGTTCCGGGAAAAGACAAGTTCACCCGTGTGCTGCCTAACCTGGAAGCGGCATGAGCAGTTCATAACGAACTTTCACTAATGTTTATTTCTGCCAAGCGAAACTTCACCATGAGTTTTCCTCTGCTGGGGATAGTATCACTAGAACAGGCAGTACTACCTCTGGGGAGGAGATTTACCAAGAGTATTCCCAACTATGAGTGTAACAATCTAGAGGATTTCTGGGATTAATGTGAATTAGTACAAACTCCCATTGAGAACTGTTGCATTCACTAAATGCCTGCCTGCTTTGCTCAATAAAGAAGTTATTTTTTTGAAGCAACTACCGGACTACTAGTATTCTCAAATTGGTTGATCTGTGCACCAGGAACCAAGCCAGGATCCACCTGAGGGTAAAGTGTTTAAAGTATCATTGTGCCGCTCAGTAGCGATCCTAGAGGGGGACGGGCCCTGGTGCGTGACGTGCAGCGGGGCCACGCCCCCTCCGTACAGCCGCATTTGTTAGTGGCGCACGGACTGCCGGGGGGCCCCGGTAGTTCCGCCACTGATGCCCGCTGGGAATTGCAGGTAGTTGCCCATAGCCAAAGGGTGCCTGGGATACACTGGCAACAAGACAAACTTTCAACACACACCTCAGGCCCACCTACATATCTAGCAATTACTGACAGACTATTGATATGAAACGCCCCCCCAAAAAAAATTGCACTTTGGGATTCTGAATGTTCAAGTAAATGGTGATGTAATTCCAGCAATAATGCCTTACTGAAAAATTTATATTTTTAGTTAAACCCTCTGACTGCATGGATTCCTGGGTCTGCTGCTGCATTAGGCAAAATTCCCTCTAAATATTGGAGGAGACAAATTACCATTAAAAAAATAGAAATTTGTCTCTAAAAAGTTACAAGGGGTAAGGTTACTGCAGTGCACAGGACATCACAAAATATGTCTCAAAGTAAAAGATATATAACTAGAAACTAGAATAGTATTGCATACATTACATAAAATACCCCTACTTTAATATATAAGAATTTTTAAAAGTTTCATGACCTGAACAAAAGTACAACTTTGTGTTCTTATATGACAATGAAACACCTAGTTTGTAATATCCTTATGTTTTTGCAGTTGGGCTTACATTGTAACCCATATAATTTGTTTATGCGGTCATGACTTTTAAACTTGAAGCAATCTCCTTTAATTAAAAAAGTAAACTTAAAGGGGTTGTTCGACCTTCCAAACACTTTTTTTAAGTTCAGTTGTTTTCAGATTGTTCACCAGAAATTAAGATTTTTTTCAATTACTTTCCATTATCTATTTTTACTGTTTTTCCAAAATCTAAGTTTAAAGTTGGATGCTTCATTCTGGCAGCTCAGTAATTCAGATGCAAAATCTACTGTTACAATTTTGCAACATTTCAACATCTCAGGATTATTAACAACTATTGTATCAATTCTAACAGCTGCTTCTAATGAAACCCAGAGATTCTGCTCAGCAGGGACAAAGATCAGAAATATATCAACTAAATGTATCAATTTAGAACAGTTTACAGGGTCGGCGACCCCCCCTCCCAGAGCTGCTTAAGAAGGTGAAAAAAGACACTACACTTCAACATTAGAAAAATGGTGACACATATAAGATAGAAAGTAATTGTAAAAAGTTATTTCTGGTGATCTATCGGAAAACAACTAGTTGTTTGAAGGTAAACAACCCATTTAAGGCTCGTTTTTTTTTATACACAAAAAAGTTAAAGGGCAGCTCAGTTCAAAATTAAATAAATCAAAAGCTGATCTGATCTTAACTAATCTGTAGCCCAGGTGTGTAAAACTCCAAGCTCAACACATCAGTCAGCAATATATGTAACGCACAGTGGCTCACCTGATTTTGAAGTTGACCTGGGTGTATAAATCCCAGGTCTTGCACCTCCGTGCTTAACCAATTCATTGTGCCTATTACTATGTATCTTTTGAAATTAAATGCATTAGGACATGTTGTTGTTTTTAGCTATATATCAATCCCAAGCGGGTAGTAGAAGGAAGGAGTGTGTGCTTTCTCTTGGTATTTGCCTCATTTTGTTTGTACATATATATTTCCACTAAATGTGGTTATCTTTTTTTTTATTTAGTGTAAATTTTCATTTGCTGGCACATACATCTTTTATGGCATTTATAGTTCGATAAGAAATATTGTCATGTCCTGCAAAACCACAGAACACAATAATCCCAGTAGGCTATACCCTGGGCAAACAGAGCAGAAATGTCAAGTGTCCAATTATAAAACAAATACTTGATTTTGTAGATACAGTAAAATGTTGGGCTACTGTTGAAACCAAACAAATCTCAGCGACAAACATTTATAGGGTATAATGAGCGCCTGGGGAAAATGTCATTTGAAGAGGTGTTAAAATAAATGGTTTTTTTTAGCTTTTAAAGTATATTTTATAAAGTATTTATAATAAATTTACAGGCAACTTTCAGTTTAAAGGCCGATAAAAGATTATAAATGTTACTGTTTAGATAGGATCAAACTGTATGTATTTGTATTGTAGTTCCTGATGATCTGGCCTCATTATCCCTATAGAATAAAACAGCCTACAAAATACTTATGCTGCAGGGTTTACATAATTACAGGGCTGCTTTCATAATATCATCATATGTAGAGTTCATGGCTGATTGCTAACAGCTCATTCTGTTAGCTTAGATAAATAGGCAACTTGTTGCCCTGAATATTTGTCAGCCATATATACTTCTAATAGATATTTTATCTTAATCTGGAATGATGAAAATGCAATATGTTTGGGATGAATCGTTATCTTAAAATGCCACTTTGACTGTGTGTTGTGTTACTGTTGTGCTAACTGTGCTCCTGTATACTCTTACTTGCAAATATGGGGCTATAAATACGCTTTTAACAAATATATGGAATGAAAGGGGAGAATCAAAGAGGTGCCAGAGCAGCAAAAAGCCAGATGGTTTGTCTTTGCCAGCTGCAAATGTATTGAGCTGCCCAGTAGGAACAGGATTGAGTAGGTCTGTAGCAATAAACCTGTTTGATTTTAAAGTCTGCCTGTGGGGCACAACTTTAACATCTTGTCCTTCCTGTACAAGAAATATATTTTCATTATCGCAGCAGAAAATTTTGCACCCAGCTTTTGTTCCTAAATTATGCTGCATAGTAAATCCTGGCAAGATGACTAAAGTTATATACAAGATACAGCTTTCTGTTCATTTGTGCTTCATTCATGATTCTCTTAGGGGATCCATTTATTAAACCTCAAATTTTTCTGGTCGAGTTTTTAAAGGGGAAATAATCACATTTTTAAAAGGGGGAAAAAACCCTCCATTTTTTGAGATTTATTGTACAGGTACTCCAAAGATGCTAACAAAACATTAATTTATAAACACTAAGGAGCAAATTTTAATAAAGTGCAGAAGTGTTTTTTGGACAAGTGCTAACCTAATTGTTAATTAGTTATGTAAGGATTCTAAATTGATTGGGTTTGGGGAAAGCTGCTATCTAAAACACGTGAGAAACTATCTAAATCAAATAAAGGTTGTTGGCGTGGACTTTGTTGTTTTGATATGAGGGAAAATGTAATCCCTTTATTGTTTCTCTAAGTGCAATTTTTAGCAATTTTTTAGCAATTTCCCACTATCCTTAAAAAAAAAAAAAAAAAAAATTTTTATTTTATCCCTGTCCTGCACCCAGCTCAGACAAAATAAATATCAATTCATCTTACCTTGATAAAGTATGAGAGAATTTCCCCAGCTCAGTCACAGAATTCAATTAATATGTTTTTTTCTATGAACTTTCTTCTCACTCAGGGCTTGATTATGTTAGGCATGATGCATCTGTAATCTGTCAGTTTGGGTGATTTTCCATTACAGAAACAGTGCTGCAAAGTACCATATTCCATTCCGAAGTGATATTTGCAAAGAACCTGCTCATTTTATCCTTATCTCATTATGATTCTTTTGAGGGCCATAGCACAAAAAACATGAAAAAGCAGTTTTGCATGTTGCAATGAGTGATCAGGGAGCTGAAATGGCAAGTTGCCTTAATTTTAAAGGATATATTTATGAAAGTGAATTTTATGTTATTTTTTTATATTCTCCAAAGAAGGGCCGTTGTAAAGGGAAGCCTTCCGCTTAGCTAATATATCTGGTTCTTTATTACTTAAAAGCCTTACTGCAGAAATAAACAGTAAATGTTCAAGACAAAGGATGCTGGCCTGGCAAAATAACCTTGTGTCATTTGGGATGTGCACTTTTTTTATATAGTTTGGTTCTTGTAATTCAATAACAGTCAGTGGAAGATTAATGACATATGGCGGCCTTTCCCTACAAACACAGGCACCACTTCTAGGCTACTGCGTAGGGCTGCAGCCTCTGCTGTTCCCTAACTTGCCCTTCTGAATGATGCACAAGTTAGGGGACAGTTAGGAATACAGCACTATTCATGGGAGTAGCCACAGGTGCTTCTGCTCAGAAACAGATGTATTGTACATGTCTTTTGCACTTTGCACACTCCCTTCCTAATAGTAGTAAATGAACCCTTAAATGCCCAGAAACTGCTATTGACCGAGGGATAATGAACTCTGAAATGAATATTTTTGTTTTTAAACTGAGAACTATTAGCAAAAGTTACACGTGAAATGGACTGATATCCATTTATCAGTCCATTATTACTCCAACTGGCATAGTGTATTTCTATCTCTCTGTCTGCATATAATGAACTCACTTTGTTACATTATCAATGTATTGCTCTGTTGTAGGAATGTATGCATTGCATCTGGCTGCAATAACAAATCAACATATGCAGAGTGAGTAATAATGAATTGTTTTCCAAAAAACATTGAGGAAATAAGATTATGGCTTCTGCAGACAGGACAAGATTTTGGAGGTGTTGAACATTTTGCACAAAGAACAGTAGACACTAGAAGAAATGCTAGAAGTAATTTTGACTGTGCTCTTACCACTTTACACCTGAAGTTATATCATAAGCAGTCAGAACTAAAAAAAAAAAAAAACACTTGAAATCAGATGGATTACCACCAATATTTCCTAATAGTAGAGAATGTGAAGAAGACCAACAAAACAAGTTCATTTCCTCTCAATGTACACAAAGAATAAAGTGTTTACCAAGTGTGACTGATGTCAGCACTTCTACAGCAGTGGCTGTAATTAAAGATATCAGCACTAGAACAGATCTACACCATAAAGTGAGAAAAGTTGGTACACATAGAAATCCCTGGCATGGAGTAAAAAATGCAGCCTGAAGCACAGATCCAAGATATGGGAAGGCTACTGTAAGCAGGGTTGGACTGGGGGGCCCGGGGCCCACTGGGACTGCTGTCCAGGGCCCCCCCTCTGGCCCCCCGCCCCCCTACTAAGACATGTCGGCTCAGTAAGTGAGCCGTTTGGCGCGCATGCGCAACAGTGCCACTCGGCGCGCATGCACAAGCGGCACTGCGCAGCGCCGGAAATTTGTTTTTTAAAATTCTAAATATCTGGAGAAGGGTTCTGGCCCTGCGGGGGCCCACGAGGGTCCGACACTGACTGCAAGTACATGGGGTGACCCACACTTAGGATGTTGGTACCATTGTGGATATAAAGATGATGGACGCTTTTACGACCACAGATCCTCCTTTGTCTTTTGAAAATAGTCTTGCCAATGGCCACAATATGAGCAAAATATTGAAGCAGAACTATGGAAAGTTTAGCAGGATTGTGATTACTTTGGACATGATTATGACAATCCTAGGACTCATTCAACACCCAAAAATGGCTGCAAAAGGGCAGATGTTGATCAGATTGAACCAGAAACAGCAACACTGATCATTGAAATGTTGATGAAGTATCAATAGATTTAGGCTATAATCCTAATAGTACTATCAATACTAAGGGTACAACATTACATATACAACAGAAAAGATATTGCACAGGAAAGGAAATGTTTAGTATTTTAATCTTGTCTTCATGAACTGCTACTAAATCTATACAACGTATGTGGTTTGAAAATTTGCATAGCAAACAAATATGCCCAGGATTATTTTTTGTCTGTTGATGGTTACTGATATAGTGAACACAAAATTCACCTATGGGATAGCCAGCCGCTGAAAGTATCTACCGCTACAGGAAAATGTACTTTCTGTTGCAGCTTTGCCTCTCAGTGGAGGAAATTACAACAATTGTTAGAGAAATTGCCTCTCTTTCGGGGATGTCATTTATTTTGCAATTGTCCACATATTACAGATACCAGTGCCATCAGCTTTTCCTAGCAATTGACATTCATTGGCAAAATGAATGCCAGTCTATGCATGAACAAATAAAAGATACACCTCTGTATAGACAATGTGATAGCCTAGGCTATTACAATAAATACTGTGCTCATACCTTGATGGATATTAGGTGCAGGCGATTCAAACCACCTCATCAGCAGCAATGGAAAAGTTAGCCTTTAGAAAATGTTTGGATTGTTTGTTAACTGAAGATTACAACATTCACATAATAGCAACTGACAGACATACCGAAATTAGTAAATATATGCAAGACAAATATGACTTAGCAAAAAGCATCAGAAAAAAATAGCAGCCAGTAGAAATTGTGAAGAAATTGCTGACTAGATACCTGTTATAATAAACCATCTATGGTATGCTTGCAGCAACTGCAATGGAAACTTTACTTGCTTAGAGAGAGAGATGGTCCTCAATCCTAAATCATATTAGGAATGAACCTACTTTCCTGGCAAAGTGATAAGAAGCTATGCTCACAGAGACCTGACACTAGAGGAAGAGAAATTGACCATGGCTAAGTGCTAGAAGTGCAGCATCTAAACAAATAAAGAAGATTGTTACAAACAAACTAATTTTGAGAGACTTACAGCACCTTTCTCGATTCTGTTGCACTGGAAAACTGGTCTTCAACAGCTTAAAGTTGAAATATCGTACTAAAATAATACGTTTTTTATGGATAGAATGGAAGCAAGAACAAAAATGGCAATTCTTGCACACAATAGCAATGTTCAAAGAGAACAAGTTCTGATAAACGCCATGTTCCAAACTGTGGTGAAGTAGGTGATAAAAGACACAGCCTGATAATATTTTACAAGGGCAAAAAAAAAAAATATGGATTGTGAAAGAATTGTATAGGCCAATGAAAAATTACCATGTTTATCCAATTCTAGCTTTCAGGATTGGCAACAATGAACTGCACCAATTACGCAGAAACAGCTCCCATAAACACAACAATTGAACAAAGGCCAAATAAAAGTACAGCTGTTATGCAACATATGTCAAGACATTCAGAATAAATATATTTATGCCGCAAATGGTAATTCTTTTATTCAGTAAACAATGCTGCAGTTGCAAAACTCCATCACAAAACCATTAATTAATGGCTCTATGGAGCGCCTAACGCTAGCGTCAATTAGCGTTGGTCATTTTCGTTACTTCGCAAATTCACTAACGAACGATGGCTTAAATTCGCTAGTGTTACTTCGCACCCTTACGCCTGGCGAATTTTCGCAACGGACGTAACTACACAAATTCTCTAACGCGCGCATTGTACTGAACGCTACCTTTTACACTAGACTTCCTTCGCCACCTCAGACCAGGCGAAGCGCAATAGAGTAGATAGGGATTGCTTCAAAAAAAGTTCACATTTTTTCTAAGTCCCAAAAAACGCTGGCATTTTTTCTAAATTATGGGTGATAGGCTGAAAAAGATCGAAAAAATTTTTGGGGCTCCCCTCCTTCCCCACTACATTTCCTAACTCATGGCAACTTAACTATACAGTGGGCACATGTGTAGGGCAAAAAAAAAAATTTATTTGATGTTTTGAAGGTTTCCCAGGCATTTGTAGTGATTGTACGTATTCCTCCATTGAAATTTGAATTTGGCGCCGTATGCAAATTAACCGTCGCTAGCGTAACTTCCCTTTGCTTAGTGAATCAACGCTACCGTAACTTCGCAACCTTACGCTACCCCTGAGTGCAACTTCGGATTTTAGTGAATTTGCGGAGCGCTGGTGAAACTACACCTGGCGAAGTGTGGTGAAGTGCGGTGAAGTTACGCCTGGCGCAACTACGAATCTTAGTGAATTTGCCCGTATGTGTACTACATACAAAAAGCGAAAGACAAAAATATCTTTATTGTTCATGTATGAAACAAAGAAGCCGCAACGGGAACGAACAAAGAAGACCACTTCTAAAGGAGGAACATTAAAGGGTAAGTTCCACTGAACACCAGTGTTCTTTTTTTTGTTCAGGGCGTGTGTGTGTGTGTAAGTGTCATGACATTATTTTGCATATTAATCATTTTACAGTAGATAACATTACAATTAGTACTTAAAACAGATTTTCACATAAAAAGCATTTCTTTCTTGTTGATTTATTTTAATTGTTCCTTCTAATAATGATTTATCCAAGCTAAAAACTACAGTAAAAACATTTGCAAAAGAATAATCTTGCAGCTGGTCATTCATTAAGTGGCAACACATGGGCACCGTGCAGCCAACAGTAATAAAATTGGCAGGAAAATCATTTACATGCCCTCCCACTTCTGCGCCATCTGCAACATCCATTTCACCCAAGGTGCTGTTTTTTCATAGAGTTTGTGCTGTTCTGATAAGAATGAGTCATGGTGGGCTCATCCGCGCTGGCATAGCACACAAAGCCAAACATGATGTGTCATAATAATGATACGTTTGCTATGGCAGTTACAAAAAGCACTTAAAGGAGAAGGAAAGGTTAAAACTAAGTAAGCCTTATCATAAAGGTCCATCTAAATATACCAGTAAACCCCCAAAGTAATGTTGCTCTGAGTCCCCTGTCAAAAGAAATACTGCATTTCTTTCCTTCTATTGTGTACTCATGGGCTTCTGTATCAGACTTCCTGCCTTCAGCTTAAACCTCATTGCCCTGGGCAAGAGCATGCTCAGTTTGCTCCTCTCCCCTCACACCTCCCTTCTCTACTGTAATCTGAGCCCAGAGCAGGGAGAGACTCAGGCAGGAAGTGATGTCACACCACATTAATACTGCAGCTCCTATCCTAAACAAACAGAGAGTTTCTAGAGCTTTTTACTCAGGTATGGTAAAACATTCTACAGAATAAATAAAGCATTCTAGCTTGCGCTATTGCAGCTAATCTATTGGCAACAAAATGCCTCCGTAGCTTTCCTTCTCCTTTAAAATAAAGCCCATCAAATATATTCAAAAAAGTGTAAAGCAGGCAAATATTGTTACAGCAAAAACTGACAAGATTACTCAATTATTATGATAATTAAATAATAACATTTGTCAGTTTTTGTTTCTTCTACTTTTTCGAATTTCTAAAGACCTAGAGCTCCAGCTATACAGACAGACCCCTTTTTGTTCCCTGCCAAACTGTCTGTGATCCCCAGTGTGCCAACCTTGTGAGTTCCCAGAGAGTGACCAATCAGAAGGAGGATATTGGAAAAGTGTGTGGCTCCCTCTGTGAGGTCAGGCCTTCCATGCTTCCATACCTGTTGCCATGGGAGCAACTGACTTTGTCCAAGGAGAGGTACTTTGGGGCAGGCAGTGCTACCTGGGGGTATTGAGAGCTCTTGAATAAGGGACATATTGCAAGGCACTGAATTGTGTAATTATATATCCCATCTAGAGTAAAGTGTAGGACTAAGACATTTAAAGGACTGTGCTAATATAGACCCCACATGTCAGATAGACCCCACATGCCTCCAATGCAGGGTTGATATTTGTATTAGATACTAATGCCTGGTTCTTTCTGTATAAAGTTTAGATTTGTTTGCTGCTAAGCTCTGTGTATTTTGTTTCTCCATGTGGAATTCCCCTGAGGTGTGTTCATCAGCAGAGGCACTGTGCTGTAAATTCCATTTGCCCAGTATCTTCCACGAGCAAAGAGTTCAGGTCTGCTGGATTGCCACAGGTAACACGCCAGGTGTAAGCAAATGCGATCCTATTCTACAGGAGTGTGTGAAGAAAAGTATAAATCCATAGGATACTGTACATCTGTAGGTCAACCAGTGCCAAACAAATGGGATATGGGATTGCCTTATCCGGAAAACCGTTATCCAGAATGGTGCAAATTATAGGAAGGCCATCCTCCATACAGGGCCGGAACTATGGTTAGGCAGAAGATGCACCTGCCTAGGGCGTAATGCTGTGGGGGTGCTGGGCAGGTGCCTGTTCAAGATTTTTCTGTCTACCCTTATATTTGCTCCCCTCTGAAGCTTTCACCTACCCCCTCTGTCCCTCTCTCTCTCCCTCCCTAGCCCTTATGCATCCCAATCGTTGCCCTACCCTATGTTATGGTGTATGCATGTGCAGGGGGGGGAGGGTTAGCCGACTGGGTTGCCCAGGGTGCCCGGTCGGCTTGGCCCAGCCCTGCTCCCATAGGGGCAAATTCACTAAAGGACGAAGTGCCTAACGCTAGCGTTAATTCTCTAGCGTAGCGCATTTTCGTTAATTTGCCGATTCACTGGCGAATTTGCGCAACGTACGTAACTACGCAAATTCACTGACGCGCGCATTTTTCTGAATGCTACCTTTTACGCCAGACTTCCTTCGCCACCTCAGACCAGGTGAAATGCAATAGAGTAGATAGGGATTGCTTCAAAAAAAGCTAAAAAATGTTCTAAGTCCCAAAAAACGCTGGCGTTATTTCTTTTTTTATCTTTTTTCTGAAAAAGATCAAAAGAATTTTGGGGCTACCCTCCTTCCCCCCTACATTTCCTAACTCATGGCACCTTAACTATACAGTGGGCACATGCGTAGGGCAAAATAAAAATTTTATTTGCTGTTTTGAAGGTTTCCCAGGCTTGTGTAGTGATGCTACATATACCTCTATTGTAACTTAATTTTGCGCTTTATGCAAATTAAGCATCGCAAGCGTAACTTTGCTTGATAAAGGGGTTGTCCCCGAAACATTGCATGCCACACTAAATAAATTTAAAGCAAGGGTCTCACCCTGCTAGCATTGCCTGTGTGCCAGTGAACTTCTTTCTTTGTACAGTTGCTGAAAAACCCAGGTCCGGCAGGTCAAGAAAAATATTGGAGTGGCATATGTAGAGGATTGTGAGAATGGTTACATACAACCCAAAGATCACCTCCAAAAACCTGCAAGAACGTCTTGCTGCATGTGGTGTATCTGTTCATCGTTCTACAATACAACGCAATTTGCACAAAGAACATCTGTATGGCAGGGTGATGATAAAGAACCTGCTACCTACTGTCAAATTTGGTGCAGGTTCCATCATGCTGTGGGGCTGTGTGGCTAGTTCAGGGACTGAGTCCTTGTTAAAGTCAAGGGTCGGATGAATTCAACCCAATATCAACAAATTCTTCAGGATAATGTTCAAACATCAGACACAAAGTTGAAGTTACACAGGGGTTGGATATTCGAACAAGACAATGACCCTAAACAGACTTCGAAATCAACAAAGGCATTTATGCAGAGGGAGAAGTACAATATTCTGGAATGGCCACAGTCCCCCAACTTGAATATCATTGAAAATCTGTGGGATGATTTGAAGCAGGCTGTCCATGCTCAGCACAAGGAAATGCTCAGCAGTCATCAAATTTAACTGAATTGGAGAGATTTGTATGGACGAATGGTCAAAAATATCGCCATCCAGAATCCAGACACTCATCAAAGGCTATAGGAGGTGTCTAGAGGCTGTTACATTTGCAAAAGGAGGCTCAACTAAGTATTGATGTAATATCTCTGTTGGGGTGGCCAAATTTATGCACCTGTCTAATTTTATGATGCATATTGCATATTTGCTGTTAATCCAATAAACTTTGTCACTGCTGCAATACTACTGTTTCCATAAGGCATGTTATATATTAAAAGGAAGTTGCTACTTTGAAAGCTCAGTCAATGATAAACAAAACGCCAAAGAATTAATTATAATAATTATATAATTCATATTCATTTTTTTAGATGGAGAGTAATGAATCAGAGTCTCAAAGTAATCCGTCTGAATAATCATTTTATGTAAACATTACATAAACACAATAAGGTGGTTTTGCTTCCATTAAAGATGAATTATATCTTAGTTAGGATCAAGTACAAGGTACTATTTTATTATTACAGAGAAAAAGGAAATTATTTTTAAAATGTTAATTATTCTGATAAAATTGAGTCCATGGGAGGCAGCCTTTTTGTAATTCGGAGCTTTTCAGATAGCGTTTTTTTTGGATAACAGATCCCATACCTGTAAATTTATTGTAAAATGTGATGACAAAAAAAAATGTAGTTCATAGAATGTGTATGTATGTAGACAGCATCAATACATGTGCTGAGAATTCATTTATAGATATGGACTTCACCTTTCTCAGTACCTATGGTTGGAGTTCATTGACAGTTGCATAATCCCCATGAGAGATAGAAATCTAGGAGTCAAACTTTTGTGGTCTGTACCTTGCATAATTTTTTCTTGCTAGGGAAACGATTTGGTAATTTCCCTCAGGACTTGCATTTAAATGCTGCAACGCAAAAGTAATACTATATATTGTAATACCATGTTTTTTTTCAGGAAAGGCCCTTGGAAAAAACTCCGTAAAGGGGAGAAAGACAGAAATAAATTAGCTTCATGTTTCAAATCTCAGAGCAAAGTGAGAAATGATGACTGCAGCAGAGATCTAGGTTATATAAAGGACAGCATGGAGTCTCAATTAACAAAGATGACAACTGTGCAGGCAGGAAAAATAAATGTTTTATAATGACCTGCCACTTAGTCACGCAGAGTCACCCAGGGACGGAGAGTTGCAGCCATATTAAGGTGAAACTTATAGTTTTATGTATAGTATAAACATTGACTCAAAAAGCCCTAAGTAATGTAACTAGGTATTAAGGAGGTTACACTTCGTAATATACGGTATTTTTCTAATAGTAAGTATCAAGAACATGGTCTAAAAATGGCATGTTTATTAGAATAATAGGGTAAAATTATTTGTGGTTTTACTGTACTAAAATAATTGGCAATTACCATTGCAGTACATTCTTGGAGACTTTACTTTCCCTAATGTTCTAGTCTTATTCCCTAATATTATTTTAATACTGTAGCAAATATGTATTATATTTAATAATTAATGTATGAATCAGTGGGTTGCTGTTAAACCATACATCATATATGTGATACAATTCCAACTATTGGGAATCCATGAAACTGAAGGACCACAATACCATTCAAAGCTAATTAATTTCAACACCAGGCAATTATAGTTTCAATTAAAAGCAGTTCTATTTATGCTTTGATAACATAAAAGTTATCTGCTCCTGTGCAGCCTCTGGCTTTGAGTGCCAAGAAATGCATGTTATGACTAATGACTTGCAACGCTAGAAAAAACATGGGCAGGTTTGTTTTTTTTTCACTGGAATATTTTATGGTATGATATTTTTTTAATGATATTTTTATGTTTCCCCATGGACCCATGGATCATAATTGGGCCCAGAACCATAGAATCCATAGAATCCATAGCATTGGTACATTTGTACTTTTATGACAGTAATGCATTTTACAATGCGGTCACTTAAAGTGGATCTGGTCACTTAAAGTGAATCTAAACCCAAAACATTAATTTATATAAATTTACTCAGGGTGCTTCCTTGAGCACTTTTGAATTTACATTCATTATATATTTTTAGTGGTTTCTAAGATACTTGTATTTTTTTCTATAGCAATTTGTTGGCCTTCCCTGTTTTCCTTAGTTTATGTTTAAGTTTAAAACTACAAGGGGCTTTAACACCTACAACTTTTTAGTAGCTCCAGAGCAGGCACCAAAGCCTAAAACCAACTCCCATTGCCTTATATACCAGTGGCTTAAAAGTGCTCATTGATGTGCTTTGCCCTTAGTCATTGGCAGGAAAATTTAGACAGCACCAAACAAGGTAATTTTTCTTAAAAAAGCATTTATTCCAAGGGCTTTTTCTCAGCACAGCAACATTTCAGCCTTACACTTGCCGTTCCTAAAGGAAAATCAACAGCACACAAATATATAGCAGCAGAAACACACACTGTCAATACGCACAACATATGCATTAACCTAGGGTTGTAAATAACCATTAAGGTGACCACTTATATTTCCATTCACTTCCATTCACTTTCTCATTTTCCAGTTTGCTGCCCAGTTTTCCAGTGATTTGTCTAAACTGGAAAACTGGGCAGCAAACTGGAAAATGAGGTTCAATGTTGATAAATGCAAGGTTATGCACTTTGGCAAAAATAATATAAATGCAAGTTATACACTAAATGGCAATGTGTTGGGAGTTTCCTTAAATGAAAAGGATCTAGGGGTCTTTGTAGATAACACGTTGTCTAATTCTGGGCAGTGTCATTCTGTGGCTACTAAAGCAAATAAAGTTCTGTCTTGCATAAAAAAGGGCATTAACTCAAGGGATGAAAACATAATTATGCCTCTTTATAGGTCCCTGGTAAGGCCTCATCTGGAGTATGCAGTGCAGTTTTGGACTCCAGTCCTTAAGAGGGATATAAATGAGCTGGAGAGAGTGCAGAGACGTGCAACTAAATTGGTTAGAGGGACGGAAGACTTAAATTATGAGGGTAGACTGTCAAGGTTGGGGTTGTTTTCTCTGGAAAAAAGGCGCTTGCGAGGGGACATGATTACACTTTACAAGTACATTAGAGGACATTATAGACAAATGGCAGGGGACCTTTTTACCCATAAAGAGGATCACCGTACCAGAGGCCACCCCTTTAGACTAGAAGAAAAGAACTTTCATTTGAAGCAACGTAGGGGGTTCTTCACAGTCAGGACAGTGAGGTTGTGGAATGCACTGCCGGGTGATGTTGTGATGGCTGATTCAGTTAATGCCTTTAAGAATGGCTTGGATGATTTTTTGGACAGACATAATATTAAAGGCTATTGTGATACTAAACTCTATAGTTAGTATAGGTATGGGTATATAGAATTTTAATTAAAAGTAGGGAGGGGTGTGTGTATGGATGCTGGGTTTTCATTTGGAGGGGTTGAACTTGATGGACTTTGTCTTTTTTCAACCCAATTTAACTATGTAACTAACTATGTAACTATGTAACTTGTCTTAAATACTATTTTGGTGAACCCCATTCAATTTAGACTTTCTCTGCAGAAGTTAATTATATCCCGTTGTCATTTATAGGAAACAGCTTTGTCTTCTTTTATTGTTGATATAAGAAATAAAGCAAGGTGGCTTCTGTGCTTACAGTTACAAGGTAATGAAACCCTAACTTCTCAAATTAGCCCAGAACATTTATTTCCCAGAGTCTGACAATGCTGCATCTTTCACTGCTTGTTTTATCTTACAGAAACCCATAAGACAAAGAGACGTTTTTAGATTGGCACAGCAAAGTCTTCTATATGAAATATGAATGAATCTGTCTGTGTTGATTGATTGCATGAATAGAAAGACTTTGTACCTACCCCTCTCAAGTAAAAGTTCCTAATAATAGCATTGTTTTATATTTTTCTGTAATTGAGTGCTTGACAGTGCCTGTGTGTGAGCAAATTGTAGTCTGCATAAGCCAGTAATTGTTAGACAATGCCCAAATTCTCTCCTGACTACATGGAAAATATCAAAGGCTCACTCTGTATTTTTAAAGCATTGAAAGTGAAGAACAAAACTGTAGATGTCTTGAACTGTTACAGCCAACTGGAGTCATGTAGTGTATTATATATTTATGTGTGTGAACCTAATATTACTTATGTACTTTGTATATTATCCCTTTCTAAATTCTTTTAAGGTCAAGGTTTTCTGTTACTGCCCATTGTATTTATAAAAATTTTATCTTATATATAGTCAATTTGGAGCAACCGCACTCAAATCAGGAAACTTTCAGCTGAATTTTTGGTACAGGGTCCAAAGTATTGTATACAGGATTATTGAGAAGACCCGCACTCCATTGAAAAAGGCCGAAACGTCGGATTTATGTACACAAAATGGAGCGCAGGTCTTCTCATTAATCCTATATATATATATATATATATATATATATATATATATAACTATAGTCAGGTGATCCCACTGGTGTCTAATAAAAGGGCAGCCAAGTTTGGGAGTTTTACTTTGAAAGCAGCTAGTAAGCTGCTAGTAAAACTTAGTCCCTTTGTAAAATGTGTAATTAAGCAATAGAATTCTTAATGAATCAGATAAAATTGACCGTAGGACTGGCCAGATATGGGAAGACTTTGACGTAGTTGGCCAGCTTAAATATATTGCAATATATGGACAAACAATCCATGTTTTGTTTAAAGGGTAAGGCATTTTTCAGTAGCAGTATGCACAAAATGTCTCTGTCTTAAATATATTGATAATCGGTTGAGTGCAGAGGACTCTTGTATTTGTCTATATGTATTTTGTGGTCACAGCCTCATTGCACCCCCGCCTAATGGTTTTAAAAATTAGTGACGTAGTTGGCCAGCTTAAATATATTGCAATATATGGACAAACAATCCCTGTGTTGTTTAAAGGGTAAGGCATTTTTTAGTAGCAGTATGCACAAAATGTCTCTGTCTTAAATATATTGATAATGGGTTGAGTGCAGAGAATTCTTGTATTTGACTATATGTATTTTGTGGTCACAGCCTCATTGCACTCCCGCCTATTGGTTTTAAAAATTAGTGGTGAGCACAACTTTCCCTTGTTTGTGTGGTCTCTACCTTGCTGTAGATGCCTTGGTGCCTTCCACACAGTTGACTTGCTTCCTTGTCCATAGTCTGCTGGGACACCTCATTCCACTGCACGTTGTCAAGGGGGCCCGGCTAATTCGGAAAGTGCAGCACGGCCGAGCCCCCCTTTAAGCCTGGGCCCAGCACAACTTTACTCCCTGTGCCCCTGTACTTTTTTGCCTAGGAGAGTAGTTGTATGTACATATACAGCACATTTGATCATTTTTTATTTTGATTTCCTTACTAACTGAATTGCAGAAGAAAAAAGCATTTTTGGATGGCCGATTGAAGATGAATTATGAAGGAATGAAGGGAATAGAGCCATATACAGAAGTAACACAAGGGATATAAGTACTCCTGCCATGGGGCAAGGGGAGCAGTGTGAGGCAAGTTACCAGCTTTTAGAACCATATCACACAAGGCATTTTCTCCGCTGATGTGTCTATGATGGTGGGGGGTAAAAACAGTGATCCACTTCATTCCTCCTCAACATCATTGTGCATTGGCAGAATGTTAGTGCACAAAAGATGCAGATTTTTGCATTAAAAAAACATGAAAGTATGCTTATTTGTGTAAAACCCTTTTCTCCCCTCTGCTACCTGAACTGAGTTCCATGTTTCTATGTTACTTTGGCCTAATTGCACGTGCGAATGAGTGGGGAAATGAGCAAAACTGCCCATTCTGCCTTCCAGGTTGAACAGGTCCTTCAGAACTACTACGGGAAACTCTTACGCCTGCCAGCTGGAATCCAGCTTCTAGAAACAGTTCTAGGACAATGTTATTACTGTCAGCATTGTTCTGAACCCCCCCCCCCCCCAAAAAAAAATCTTAGATCTTAGCTGGACGCTACCTAAAAACATTTTTTTTAATATCACCAAATCATTCCTTTCAACTTCGAGGAATTATTTAATTTGTTCCCTGGGGTAAAAACCTTAAAGAGCTCTGTAATCACAAGCAATTGTTCATGATTCTGGTTGGGTAAAAATCCATTTTGGGATAGTTTTGACTCTTAAGCTGGCCATAGACGCAAAGATCTCATCGTACGAATCGAGGATTTGTGCGATTTTCGGAACGTGTGTCGAGAGTCCCAACATTTTTCGTCCGGCGGAGATCGGTCGTTTGGTCAATTGGACAGGTCAGAAAATTTTCTGTTGGCTGCGGGTAATATCTCTGCGTGTATTGCTGATTGTACGATTTTCAGTGGGAGACTGTCACTAGCTTTGTCTATCGTACGATTGCTGTCAGGGGCAGAACATTGGCTGATCTGTTGTTTAACTAACGTATATACTCGAGTATAAGCCGACCCGAGTATAAGCCAAGGTACCTAATTTTACCTACGAAAACTGGGAAAACTTATTGACTCTAGTATAAGCCTAGACACAACTACAGCCCTGTCTCCCAGCAGCGCACATTCCGCCAAAGCAACCCCCCCAGCGATCAACCGGACTTCTTTACAAAGTTGATGGTGACAGAGAATTGCCAAACAGATTACTGTGTGCATTGTCCCACTGTCCCACTACCATGTGCAGAGGGTGCTGTGTGATATTGCCATCACTGTTAATCTTTCGTATAACCAACAGAGGGCGCTGTGTGATATTGCCATCACTGTTAATCCTTCATATAACCAACAGAGGGCGCTGTGTGATATTGCCATCACTGTTAATCCTTCATATAACCAACAGAGGGCGCTGTGTGATATTGCAGTCACTGTTATTCTTTCATATAACCAACAGAGGGTGCTGTGTGATATTGCAGTCACTGTTATTCTTTAATATAACCAACAGTGGGCGCTGTGTGATATTGCAGTCACTGTTATTCTTTCATATAACCAACAGAGGGCGCTGTGTGATATTGCAGTCACTGTTATTCTTTCATATAACCAACAGATGGCACTGTGTGATATTGCAGTCACTGTTAATCTTTCATATAACCAACAAAGGGCGCACTGTTATTCTTTCATATAACCAACAGATGGCACTGTGTGATTTTGCAGTCACTGTTATTCTTTCATATAACCAACAGAGGGCGCACTGTTATTCTTTCATATAACCAACAGAGGGTGCTGTGTGATATTGCAGTCACTGTTATTCTTTCATATTACCAACAGATGGCGCTGTGTGATATTGCAGTCACTGTTATTCTTTCATATAACCAACAGATGGCGCTGTGTGATATTGCAGTCACAGTTATTCTTTCATATAACCAACAGAGGGCATTGTGGGATATTGCAGTCTCTCCCCAAGTGAACTGTTGGTATAGGAATGATTAAAAGTGACTGCAATCTCAGCTACTGCCCGCTGACCCGAGTATAAGCTGAGGTAGACTTTTTCAGCATATTTTGGATGCTGAAAAACTCGGCTTATACTCGAGTATATACGGTACTTCATTTGGTCGGAATGGTAAGACTTTGATCTGAATGGTTAGTGGCAGGTCGGGAGATGGGAAAGTCCAATCGTACATTGATTCGTACGATCGGATCTCAGCTTAAAAGTAAAGCATCAGATTAATTATCTTTGTTCAATCATATACTCTTCATTATGGGCTAGAACGAAGACAAAGACCATTTTTCAGTTGCACCCAGTTGATTCACAGAAAGAGTGCTCCCTCATGTTCCCAGTAGTCTTTAGTAGCTTAAAAAAACTCATAAATGTGCTACCAGAGGCCTTTAACGCCATTTGGACATTATCTCACAAAAACCTTAAAGATCTCCACCTTTCACAAATTTCTCTTTCTATCCAGGGCTGGCCTTAGGTCGATTGGACCCAATAAGACCCATTAGTGATAAACGAATTTGGGGCGTTTCGCTTCACCGAAAAACGTGCGAATTTCCAGGGAAATTTGCGAAACTGCAAAAAAAACGCGAAACGGTGTCTCGTTTTTGCTGCCTGCATCCATTTTTTTGGCCGGCGACGAACCACGGGAATTCGCCGCCAATTCGCACCTGGCGAATACATTCGCCCATCACTAGACCCCATGCCTATGGGCGAACCACAGCAGCTCAGATAAGTTTTAATTTGATCCCCCACTTGCCCAGCCCCAACTCCAGTGGATCAGCCCACCCCCAACCTTGGTCGTCCCAGTCCTACATTCATTTTTTATTTAGGCTAGGGTTATGAAATTTAGAAATTGATATATTTCAGAATACAACATAATTAAATGTGTTCTTTTTCAAATGGTCAGAGCTACAGTAGTTTCTTTAATTACCAAGGGTTTCATTGAAGGATCACCACAGCTCCCAGAGAAACAAAGGGTTATAAAAGGTTTATATCCCCTTTATTTGTAGACCTTTTGACACTTGGTTACAGTGAAGTGTTTAACATGTCAGAGGTTGGTACTTTAGCATTCATCCCTTTTGATTATATTGCCTTCTCGTTAGATTTGACAATCAGGTAACTTGGTACCATGTATGTTACATTATATGTGAAGAAAAAAAGAGTAGATGCCAAACAGACCTATCATTACAGCTCTCCAATCTCCGTCTATATTCTTTGGCAATGGCACTTCAATTAAAAGTCGCTTTCGAGTAACTTAAACTTTGTCTTGCATGGAGAGGAAGAAACTGTATCTGTGTGGATCGGGTTCCAGAAACAATGCTAATCAATTCCACAGCTTTACAGAGAAACGGGAAGTGTTGCATTACTTGAATGAGCGAGCGGGTATCCTTTGCGCGCTGCTTGTGATATCTAATGTATTAACACGTTCCTTATTGATGGAAATAGTCTGTTTTTGCAGCGTTCACATAGCACAGCAACAGGAGAGCCAAAAAGTTTTGACTAAAAGTAACAATGTTCTAACCAAAATATTGCTTTACTAGTGACAAAAGGTAAAATACTGTACTTGATGCAAATTCCGCAATGGCGATTGTGAGAAAAAAACATGGCAATTGCTCACTACAGCTCAGTAAGCGAATGCATCCTTATTTTTTTATCAACAATGCAGGGATGATTTCCCATGATTCCAGTGTAATTGCAGACACATGCTCAGTTGTGTCCATGGAACCTTGCACACATTGTACCACTATTTTTGTTTTGCCAAATCACTTTCCAGTAAAAATGAGTCCAATTTCCACAGGATTTGGTTTAGAATTGTGTTACTTCCAGCGCAAAGCATCAGGGTCGGACTGGGGGGCCCGGGGCCCACCGGGACTACTGTCCAGGGCCCCTTCCGACCCCTACTGCGACGCGCCGAGTGCGCGCACACAAAGGCGCCGCTTGCCGCACCAGCGTGAAGGCGCCTGGCGCATGCGCAGAAGGCGCTGCGCTGATCGGCGCTGCGGGAGGAAAACTTTTTTAAAGATATCTGGAGAGGTGTCTGGCCCGGCGGGGGCCCATTAAGGGTCGGGGCCCACCGGGTATTTTCCCGGTGTCCCGCCGGGCCAGTCCGACACTGCAAAGCATTAACATCATTTGTATTGCATTTCACTTGGTACTGTTTTTTTTTCTTTTTATAAAACATGCTGAAGGAACCCTGGAATTAACATCATAGCCTGGGTGGGTACATTTGCCAACATTTGCCTGTCGATGTCAAAACATTTAGAAGTTTATTTACCAAAATCCGAATTTTTCTTAATAATTCTTTTTGCAGCCTCGGGTATAATAAAATCTTGAAAAATTTATTTTTTTTCCACTAAAAATTTGGATTTTATAGTAAAAAGAACCTCGAATTTTTCGAGTTTTCACCATTCGGAGTTTAATAAATAACCCCCTTGATTTTACCATTTCATGAATTTTTCTGTAATTTTAAATTTTTTTGGCAATCGAAACTGGACAATTTCGGTCATCGCTAATTTCATTGGACGCTATGGGCTACTGCACCTGGGCAAAATTAGTCTTTTTATTACATACATGTATGTGGTTTAAAACTTGTTTTGTTCAGCTCCTTTATTCTTTAAAGTATCCAAACCAGACATACAGAAACAGGCATTAGAAGATAGAAACATTTTTAAATAGAAGCAAGTAATATAATTTAAAAATGATGCTGAACTGTGTACAGGAAAGAGTCTTGGTGACACCTGGTGGACACTTTTGGATACTGACTGACAGATTAACTGTGCTAGCAAAGTAAAGAGAAAAGTAAGTAGTGGATAGTATTTAACTACATCTAATCCTTACTTTTCTTCAATATGGAGGGGCAAGGAACAGACATGGCCGGATTTGAAGATGAAGAGCCCTGAGGCCGCATGTCCCAATGACAGTTGATTTGCACGCACCCCTGGTGTCCGCATGGTACTAGCACCGGCCACTAGGGGTTTGAACTCCCCCGTGTGCGCCCTTTCGAGCAGAGGAGCACTGGGGAGACTGCTCCTTAGGATGCGGTTGGGCACCCCTAAAATTTTGTCACCCTAGGCCCGGGCCTTTGTGGCCTCGCCACAAATCTGGTCCTGTGAACTGAGCCATCCTAGGGGCTAAGAGTATATAAATCCAGGCCTGTGCTCAAGGTGTTTAGACTTTTATCTCTCAAAAACGATAAGGACCGCTTCAACTCACCACCACTTAGCTGCTCCTCTGTAGTGCCGGGTGCTCAGTCCGCAGTGTCCCCACTGCCAACAGTAATTATACGAACAGGAGGACGGCACTCCGGTAAAAAACAGGTTTTTATTGTAGAGTACTGCAAGGGTACATAGGCCTTACGCGTTTCGGGAACACCTTCCCTTAATCATATGCAGTACTCTACAATAAAAACCTGTTTTTTACCGGAGTGCCGTCCTCCTGTTTAGACTTTTAACCCATGGCAACCTAGAGAAGATAGGATGTAAGGCCTGGCTTACTAGATAATATAATATTTAAACATCATTATTTCTATTCATCCTGGCAAATCATCTTTATTTAGCTCACTGCTTCCTATGACTAAACACCGCAGTCTCATTTAAATATTATTATTTCTATTCATTCTGGCAAATCATCTTTATTTAGCTCATTCTTCCCATGACTAAACACTGCAGTCTCCGAGTACTGGCTGACACATCTGCGTTGTACTGCCACAACTTTTTCCTGCTCTAGATAATGTAAGATTTCACAGTAATTCGTTTTCAGGAAGCCATTTAATGCCAAAACAGCCTTACATTAAGTCTTCTTCCTGTCCGAATAAAAATGCTAATTATTGCAGATAGTACAAAACACAGAAATTAATAAAAAGGTTTAAGTTTCTCTTTATTTATTCAATTACATTTTTATAACTATGGTTTGGTAAGTGTTTGTAATAGAACCACTGTATAACTCAAATTTGTTCATTAATTTAATTGTTAATGTAATTGTAATTCATTTTTACAACAGAGCAGAAATCCAAGCTAGATGGTGCCACAATAGCTAATAATGAATGTGTTCAGAATTTATTTTGGTTGCTATATCTTAGTTGCATGAATCCATCTTCACTAGTGATGAGTAAAATTTTTCACAAGATTTCCCCACGAAAAAGAAGCCCATAGACATCAATGGGTGAAAAAAAATGTTGCGCATCCAAAAAAAAGTGTCGCCCATAGACTTCAATGCATTTGGCAAAGTTTTCGCTATTTCACAAATTTTTGGCGAAACGGGTCAGATTCGCCCATCACTAATCTTCACCTTTCAATTAACTTAGTATGATGTAGCAAGTTATATCCTTAAACAATTTGCAATTGATTTTTATTTTTTAATAGTTTTGGTTTTAGAGTTTTTTTTTAGCTTTTTATTGAGCACCTTCAGCAATGTGGTTGCTAAAGGCCAAATTACCCTACCAACCATGCACTGATATGAAAAAAAGAGACTGGAATATCAATAGGAGAGGGCCTAAATAGAAAGATCAGCAAAACAAATTGCAGTAACAATACATTTTAGATGGGGTAAATGACCCCCATTTGAAAACTGAAAAGAGTCAAATAATTTAAGTCAAAAGGCAAAACATTTAAAGAAAAAAGAAAATGAAGGCCAGTTAAAAAGTTGCAAATTAGCCTTTTAACATACTAAAAATTAACTCAAAGGTGAACCACCTTTTTAAGGTAAGGAGAACCAAATTATGGATCCCTTATCTGGAAATCTCCAGGTCCCAAGCATTGCAGCTAACAAATCAATAAACCGGTACAGGTATGGGATTTGTTATTCGGAAACCCATTATCCAGAAAGCTCTGAATTACGGAATGGCCGTCTCCCATAGACTCTATTTTATTCAAATCAAAATTTCCTTTTTCTCTATCATAACTAAATACTGCATTGTACTCCAAACTAACATTTAATTAATCCTTATTGGATATAAAACTGTCAGGACTGCTGGAAGCAGATGAAAATCCAAGATGGTAGCGCCCATGCTGAACACATGGGTGCGGCATCGCTACATGATGACATCATCACTGGTGCCGGGATTTTGTAATAAAAGGGCACCCTGGACACTGAAACCCTGCCTAATTATAGGTCTTCAATCCTGTGAGTATCTGGGTGTATTATTGTCTGATTCCTGCTGTGATTCTGACTCTGATCCTTATCTGCCTGCCTGTTTGAACTCTTGCCTGGACTTTAACTAACGATTGTGCCTGATTCCTATTTGTACTGCATACTCGGTCTAATCCTTGTTCGGCTTCCTCCTCGGTCCTGACTACTCCCGCTGGGAGCCGATAGGCCTTCTGACAAAAACCATTCTATTTGGTTTATTTAATGTTTACACAATTTTTAGTAGATTTAAAGTATGAATTCCGTTCCGTTATCCGGAAAACCCCATGTCCCGAGCATTCAGGTCTCATACATGTACAACAAAAGTACGCTAGTATTTATAAAGGTATTAATAATGATTAAAGGGATACTGTCATGGGAAAACGTGTTTTTTTTTTTCAAAATGAATCAGTTAATAGTGCTGCTCCAGCAGAATTCTGCACTGAAATCCATTTTTCAAAAGAGCAAACAGATTTTGATATATTCAATTTTGACATCTGACATGGGGCTAGACATATATTTCCCAGCTGCCTCCAGTTATGTGACTTGTGCTCTGATAAACTTCAATCACTCTTTACTGCTGTACTGCAAGTTGGAGTGATATCACCCCCTCCACCCCCCCTCCCAGCAGCCTAACAACAGAACAATGGGAAGGTAACGAGAAAGCAACTCCCTAACACAAGATAACAGCTCCCTGGAAGATCTAAGAACAACACTTAATAGTAAAAGCCAAATCCCACTGAGACTGATTCAGTTACATTAAGTAGGAGAAATAACAGTTTGCCAGAAAGTAATTCCATCCTAAAGTCCAGACACAAGTCACATGACTGGGGCAGCTGGGAAACTGACAAAATGTCTAGCCCCATGTCAGATGATTTCAAAATTGAATATAAAAAAAATCTGTTTCCTCTTTTGAGAAACGGATTTCAGTGCAGAATTCTGCTGGAGAAGCACTATTAACTGATGTGTTTTGTAAAAAACATGTTTTTCCATGACAGTATCCCTTTAATGTGTGCTTCTAGTTTGAGTTGAGAAAGTTGAGTTGTGAAATGTTTGAGTTAGCATTTTGTTTCTGCTTTTATAGTTCCATATTATCAGTTATGCTTTAGTTGTGATGGGGAACTGTTCCAGGAAATTACAAATCTGTTGTGACCACTAATTCATAGTAAGAGAGGAGGAGGAAAAATGACTCTTTATACACATGTGTTTTATGTCTATGCAGCTTTTTGTGCCAGTTGGTTTATGCAAGTCGGCTATTTGATCTAATACTGTAGCAATGTAATACATGCTAGGCCTGCTCTTCTACTAGAATACATTATGTAACTTGCATAATTTAAAAAAAAAGTGGGACAAAAGTTGTGCGGCATTTAGCGTGGTAAAAATTTGTGCAAGGGCATAGGTAAGACTTGAAATCCGTATTGTATTTCAAAGCATATTAACATTTAAATGGCATTTATTCTTCCCAGCCACGAGAGGAACGTGTATTGCCAAAATGTTAAGACTTTTTGCAGAGTCTATAGCCTTTTTTTGCTGATATATGTGGGTTGGTAGTAATATTAACCCCTAGTTACATTATTGCTGATCTTTGCCAGTCCAAGTCATAAATACGTTTTATTTGCTGTATAACCCATAGGGTTAATATGCCTCTATGGCTTTAAATCCCTACCCTTCCTCATTTTCTGTAGTTGCTGGGCAAAAGTCCAAGTATCTAGTGTTAATCTATATATCTCAGTTATTGGCCAAGAGGTGTAATGACCACTTCCTGCCAGACTTTAATATAGTGTATGGAAAGGGGTGGATCTTCCTCTTTGGCTTCTGGTGTCCTAACCATCAGGATGTTCCCATTGAGCCTAGATACACCAAGGCCCAGTAAAGCCTTTTTGCCCTAGAGGTACCAACACCTCTAGTGTCTGTCTAGAGTCGGGGACCAGGGAATCTCGTGAATGAAGTTAGGAATAAATCTGGTATAAACTCTTTAGTAGAGTAAGATAGAGAGGAGAGAGAGAAAGAGCAGCTTTGTGCTCCACCAAGGATCTGTAACAGGGAGTAGCTTCCCTAGGCTTCCCCAAAAAAAGTCTGTTAGGACTTTTGCATGCAGTCATGCTGAAAAAAAGGAAAAGACACCAGCGTTTTTTGAACTTTGATGCATTTTTGGCTCACAGGATATGATGTAGGTGACAGAAGATTGAGGAAGATCCATAAAAAGTATGGCAAATTTTGTAAAGTCATTCATTATATTCTGACCTGCCTGTTTAGACACAAATGTTATCCAGAATGCTTGGGACCTGGTGTTTTCTGGGTAAGGGATCTTTCTGTGATTTGGATTTGGGCAAATCAGAGAGAGATCCGCACAATGGGGTTTCATTAATATTCCAGAAAGCTCTGAACAAAAAGGCCATCTGACATAAGGTGGAAAGGCGAGGTCGCCAAACGAGCGGATCTCTCTCCGATTTGCCCAAATCCAAATCACAGAAAGATCCCTTACCCAGAAAACACCAGGTCCCAAGCATTCTGAATAACATCTGCGTCTAAACAGGCAGGTCAGAATATAATGAATGACTTTACAAAATTTGCCATACTTTTTATGGTCATATTAACACAGTGCCACTCTAGGGGGCAGATTTACTAAAGAGCGAAGTGCCTAACGCTAGCGACTTTTCGCCAGCGTTGCCACCTGCTGGGATTTCTCAATCTGGCGAACGGCCGTTACTCTGCAAGTTCACTAAAATATGGATTTTACTGAACGTTACCTCTTTCACCAGACTTGCCTTCGCCAGCTCAGACCAGGCAAAGTCCAATGCAGTGCATAGATCTTCCTCAATTTTTAGTGAAAAAATGTTCCTAAAAAACGCTGTTAGCCTGCAAAAGTCCTTAAGATTTTTTTTTGGGTAACCGGGTTCCATACATTTTCTAACATATGGAACACAAACTATACAGTGGGCTCATGTGTAGGGCATTATAACAACTCTATTTACTTTATTAAGGTTCCCTGGACTTGTATAATGTAATTTATTTGCTGCAACATATATGTCCATTGTACTTTATAATTTCCCGCCATATGCAAATTAGCCTGAGCGAAGACCTCTAACAAAGTTGTGCTAGGCATAATTTAATGCTAGCGCATCTTTTCTTTGATTGCTTACATAACGCTAGTGAAAATTCGCCATTATTCAGCTCCCTGGACGCAACTTTGCATTTTAGTAAATTAGCGTTGTATGAGTTAATTTTCATCTGGCGAAGTGTAGTCATGGGTGCGAAGCCGTCGCTGGCGAATTTTCCCCCTATGTATGTCATACATTCCACTTCCAATGTGATTGGTGTGCTCCAGATGTACATTAGCAATATCCAGGTGTAACAGAAGGGCAGGATACTGCAATAAACCTGCTTTGTTACCTGAGTGACACCCTTTCTTTTGGTTTTGGCTACATAGCGGCAGTGGGGACACTGCGGACAGAGCACCTGGCATGAAACGAGAGCAGCCCTACAGGAGTGTGAGTTTGGAGCAGTCCCTTCGGTGGATTTAATAGAAGGACACACCTTCATCATGGGTCCTGTGTGCCATTTCTGACTTTACAGGCTGCATATATTGTATAGTACTGTCCAAACAATATATTTTCTTTCATAACATCCATACAAAACAGTAAACACATTTTTTTACGATTCACACAATGATTTCTGATCACCAGTAGATGGCAGATTTTACATAATAATGGTATGTTGCCACTTCCATTCCTGAATAATGGTATGTTGCCAGTTGTAACATTTCCTATTCAAAGTTATAGTTATCTATTAGGCTGTTCCATTACAAATATGTAATTGAATATTTACACTAAAATAAGGGGTGTCTTTTTCTCTGTCTTGTATACAAATAATTCTATCCTCCCCCCCCCCCAAACAATTTCATTCGGTTAGAGCAAACTTGGTCACTAGTAATAATCTAATTGGTTTTGGGATTAGCCTGTTAGGATGCAGCAAAATACTAAGGTTGCTTTACTGCAAGACAGTTTACTGGGTTCCATAGATGTTAGAACTGGCTGTTTATAAAGCTTTAAAAGGTCATAGACATATCAAAGTCCTGGTCAGCATAATAATGAAAATCCCACTTTATGTGCAAATAGAATAAAAATAGACCATTTCTGTCTATTTTTTATAAATGAGTAAAGTTGGAAGAATCTACTAAAAGTGCAAATATTTTGACCAGTTTTAGTAAGTACAATATTTTTCTTGATACAGTCCAAATCATAAAGATGCAGATAAAGAGACCTTGCTAAAAAATAAGGCAATTATGAGTGCTGTATTCCAAGCTACTACACAATAAATACATAATTAAGCAAAATTGATAGTTTGACAAAAATAAAATAATGTTTGTTAAGACTAAGGGGGTTATTTACTAAACTATGAATGCAAAAATCACGAAAATGTTTTGATTTTTTTTTTATAAAATTTGACATAAAAAATCGCAAATTTTTCAGAATTTATTAAACCCAGAGGATGGAAAAGTCAGAATCAGAAAATCCGGCAACTCAAACCTGTTGAGGTTGCATAAGTCAATGGGAGAGGACCCAATGATTATTTGAGGTGTGCACTATTTTCTCAAAAATCAGAAAAAATTGTTAAAATCTGATTTTTTCCCGCAAATCAAATTTTCGGGAAAATGTAATAATAAATAAGTGTAAAAAACCAGAGCGTATTAGATCGGAGTTTGTAGCAGAAAATATTGAGATAAATTCGGACTTTGATAAATAACTCCCTAAAAATTAATGAGAAGCACCAAAGAGAAACAAATTGGCAAGGTTATTAATAAATTGAACTAATGATGGCTAGAACTGCTTTACTTGGTCTATTTGTTATACAGTATTAAAAAAATCAGTAGAGCAAAAAACAAGAAAATGATTACATTGCTGCTGGCCCAGAGACAAATAATAGAGAAACTATATCACAATTAAAAGTCATAAATTGCATCTTAAGTCTGTTTGTTAATAATCAGGAAAACAGGTATTGCAGTAAGTAGATGTAGAAGGGTGAACCTTCACTTGAAGCATACATTCAAGTGTGTCCCTAAGCATCAAGGACCACATTGAGTGGCATATTTATCAAGGGTCGAGTTTCGAATTGAAAAAACTTCAAAATTCGATTTCAAAAAGACCAACCGAAGTGAAGCCGAAGTTTTTTTTGGGTCGAAGAGGTCCGTATTCGGCCAAATTCTAATCGTACGATTGAAGGAATAGAGCATTAGATCGAATTCAATTCTAAGTTTTTCCCCCAAAAAACTTTGATTTCTCAAAGTCCACCAATTGACTCCATTGGAGGTCCCCCATAGGCTAAAACAGCACTTCGGCAGATTTTAGATGGCGAATGGTCGAAGCTGAAGTTTTAAAGACACAGTACATAATAAATTTTGATATTCGAATTTCGAAGTTTTTTCAAATTCGATTCGAAGTTGGACTATTCCCTAGTCGAAGTACACAAGAAATAGATTTTCGATGATATTCGGGGGACTGTGATGGCCATTCCAGAATATTGTACTTCTCCCTCTGCATAAATGCCTTTGTAGATTTTGAAGTGTATTTAGGGTCATAGTTTTATCCAACCCCTGCATAACTTCAACTTTGTAACTGATGCTTTAACATTATCCTGAAGAATTTGTTGATATTGGCTTGAATTCATCTGACCCTCGACTTTAACAAGGGCCCAAATCCCTGAACTAGCCACACAGCCCCACATTTGACAGTAGATAGCAGGAGTTTTTCTTGGAATTTGGTTTTGCCAGTAATGAGTATTGAGCAGTTACATGCATTCAAATTAGCAAAATTACAAGGGTACCCTAAATTTTTGCACAGCCAGTTTTTTACATTTGATTTAATCTCATACAACAGAATACTGCTTCACTAAAAATCTTTATTCAGAAAACACCCCAGTACTCAGATGATCTTGGGAAATGAAAGACATAACACTGTTATTTTTTTTGTTGAGTAAATTATTATGCAGGCTGAGAGGGGTTCACAAACTTTTTCAAATGACTGTATTTATATTATAAGGATGCTCAGAAGCACAAAGTTAAATGGGAAATACATTTTGGAAATTATGTTTTTTCATGGGCTACTTACTGTATATGTAGGCCCCACGGGACTAACCAACAATTGCTGACCTTTCATCAGAGAGTATATTTTTCTTACTGTTTCTCAGATTATATTTGGCAATAGTTCTTGAATTTGTGAGAATTTCTAATTTTAGCAGAAACTATTGACACTATAGGGGTTGTGTATTTCTGCTTATGCATTAAGTAAATATCACGCGTTAGGGGATGGGATTACGTAGTTAAATTGGGTTGAAAAAAAGACAAAGTCCATCAAGTTCAACCCCTCCAAATGAAAACCCAGAATCCATACACACACCCCTCCCTACTCTCAGATAAATTCTATATACCCATACCTATACTAACTATAGAGTTTAGTATCACAAGCCTTTGATATTATGTCACCCGGCAGTGCATTTGACAATCTTACTAGAACCACCTATATTGCTTCAAATGAAAGTTCTTTTCTTCTAGACTGAAGGGGAGGCCTCTGGTACGGTGATCCTCTTTATGGGTAAAAAGGTCCCCTGCTATTTGTCTATAATGTCCTCTAATGTACTTGTAAAGTGTAATCATGTCCCCTCGCAAGCGCCTTTTTTCCAGAGAAAGCAACCCCAACCTTGATAGTCTACCCTCATAATTTAAGTCTTCCATCCCTCTAACCAGTTTAGTTGCACGTCTCTGCACTCTCTCCAGCTCATTTATATCCCTCTTAAGGACTGGAGTCCATACTCCAGATGAGGCCTTACCAGGGACCTATAAAGAGGCATAATAATGTTTTCATCCCTTGAGTTAATGCCTTTTTTATGCAAGACAGAACTTTATTTGCTTTAGTAGCCACAGAATGACACTGCCCAGAATTAGACAACTTGTTATCTACAAAGACCCCTAGATCCTTCTAATTTAAGGAAACTCCCAACACACTGCCATTTAGTGTATAACTTGCATTTATATTATTTTTGCCAAAGTGCATAACCTTGCATTTATCAACATTGAACCTCATTTTACAGTTTTCTGCCCAGTTTTACAGTTTAGACAAATCACTCTGCAAAGTGGCAGCATCCTGCATGGAACCTATAGTTCTGCACAATTTAGTATCATCTGCAAAAACAGAAACAGTACTTTCAATGCCCACCTCCAGGTCATTAATAAACAAGTTGAAAAGCAAGGGACCTAGTACAGAGGTCTCTAACAACACTGGTCCAATTAGAAATTGTTCCATTTACCACCACTCTTTGTAGTCTATCTTTTAGCCAATTCTCTATGCAGGTACAAATACTATGTTCCAGGCCAACATTCCTTAATTTAACCAGTAACCTTCTGTGTGGCACTGTATCAGATGCGTTAGAAAAGTCAATCACATTCACTGCCATCCCAGAATTGAGGTCCCTACTTAACTTCTCATAAAAAGAAATTAAGTTAGTCTGGCAAGATCTATTACGCATAAAACCATGCTGGCACAAACTCATAGTATTATGATTTGCTATGAAGTCCAGTATCTTATCCTTTATTAACCCTTCGAAAAGCTTCCTATCACTGACGTCAGACTAACTGGCCTATAGTTTTGAGGCTGAGAACGGATCCCCTTTTGAATAGAGGCACCACATTAGCAATTCGCCAGTCTCTTGGCACTATGCCAGACCTCAAAGAATCCTGAAAAATTAAGTAAAGAGTTTTGGCAATCACAGAGCTAAGCTCGCTAAGTACCCTGGGATGAATACCATCTGGCCCCGGACCTTTATTTATATTAACATGTTCTAGTCTCTTTTGAATCTTCTCATGTGTGAACCATACATAATTAGTTGTATTACTAGAATTGGAACTATCAAGAAGGAAACCTTCATTAACTGGGTAGGAGGTGAGGCACCTACATGCCTCACCAGATCGCCCCTTGTGAATACAGTGCTACTGAACACTGCCATTACTGTTATCAAGGGAGGATACAGGTCTTTGCAATCCATTTGAACACAAACATCTGCAGCTATTCAAAGTGGAGGTTTGCATATGCTTTTGCACATTTGAGGGCTTAAATCGAACTGTTAATAAAAATAATAGCTGCCACCAGCACTCTCTGCTTCTAGTCTGGGTGCACAGAATCAGATAAATCCTTAAAGCTTTCATGCTTTCTAGTTTTATGTTCTGCAGAACACCCTGTACTGTTTTCTACCTCTCCTACCCTCAGTGTCCAGCAGACTTACCCAGAGCAAATAATATCAATTATATATGGTTGCTGACTTATGCAATGCCACAGCCTTTGGAATTTATTAACAGACCGATCATGCCCTGGGCCAATGATTTTTCTCTAGTAATTCTATTTATATGTGGCACTTGCAAACTCCACTCATAGTTTCCATTAGAAACATCTTTTATAATCCTAACTTGCATAAATTATTTATACATCTATAGAACTACTGCTGAAGTGCTTTAACATAATACATATTAATATAATAACTATCTTCTGAGATATATATTATCAGGAATGCTTGGGACCTGGGGTTTTCCAGAGAAGGGATCTTTATATAATTTGGATCACCATACGTTTTCTGCTAAAAATCATTGTACATTAAATAAACCCAATAGAACTGTTTTGTCACCAATATGGATTCATAATATATTAGAACAATGCAGGAAAAAGGTACTCTCACCATTGAATTTTATTCATAAAGAACGAAAAGCATATTCTGCAGACAAAGTTCTAGCAGTGAATAGCTAGATAAATGAATTCTGTTCCTAGGCAATATTTAATGGTAGATGCATTTCAGTTGATAAAGTTTACAAAAGAGTAATCTTAGCCTACGGGCTGAAACAACGGGTTTTGTAGCTTCTTCATTCTAAGTTGTTACACTATATCCTCTCTATATAGTGCTTATGTTATGTAGTACTCTGCAGTATGTGTCCATCATATGATGATATTATATATATATATATATATATATATATATATATATATATACTGTATATATATATATATATATATATACTGTATATATATATATATATATACTGTATATATATATATATACACAGTACATCATTTGACTTCTCTAGTGCAGAGAGCGATATTGTGCTCAATGCACTAGCGATGCTGCCCCCCTTTGTCTCACTCCGTACTTAAAAATCAAAGGGGTGAGGCGCAGCAGCCCCAGAATTGCCCCTGTTTAGGTCTAGAGTTTTTTTTTTAAGTCAAGTGCTTTTTTATTTCACATGATGTAGAAACTATTTAAATACATGAATTATGCAAAAATATTTTTAAACAGAGGCAAAGGTATACCTATATGAAAATGTATCATTTAATGGTAGTTATAACAGTATGCAAGGCAGAAAATGTGATTTCAACCTAAGTAGGCTTCTTAGATATTCTAGCGGAGTTAAAAAGCTTTACATTGGAAGCTGACTCAAATTTTAAAAAACTTTAATTTTTTGAGATTTATTATGCTCCATAGTTGCTAAAAATCAGAAAATACTCAAGCTAAAACCTGTTGAAGTCATGTAAAAATCAATGGCAGATGTCCCTTTTACAAATGGATTACAATGTAATTTCTCCTACTGCACACCTGTAGTTCACCAATCCTGCAACTGGTGGTGCGTTTCTTCCGTTGACCCGGCCGGGTCCCTTAGCAACACATGTGTATAGAAAACGGCTCTGCACACACCCTGATGAAGGGTGGGTGTTGGGTGTTCCCCCGAAACGTTGAATGTTTGGTGGCTGAATAAAAGGGGATACTCCTGACTGCATTAACCAGTGTGTGTGCGGATCCGTTTTCTATACACATCCTTTTACAAATGGAAGCAGTTTTTAGCCTTCATGATCTTCATGCTGGTTTTCGCTGAGATATACAGTAAATGTAGCTCACTCAGTTTGCTACAATCATTCTATCCCAACCCACCTTGGAGGCATACAGCAACTCAATCCTAACTAAATGACACTCATAAAATGGGTTGAGATTAATATACTACAGGTTACAGGGAAACCCTTTAGAAATAAAAAGTGGTATAAAGGTGACCTTTATTGGCTAACTAATTTTTCCTTTTTCAAGCTGATTACAATGAAGCTGTGGTGATCTCTGGTATATATACAACATTCAGCTCATAGGTCAAATGACCAACAAAAAGGAATATCAATCTATGTGTAAGGTGTCAAAGTCATTTATGAGGGGATCTGCAAGAGACAAACAGATAAGGTACAAAATAATGTGGGTCAAAGAGGCTGAGTATAAATTAGGGCTGAATTATTGGAGTGTAGAATCAAAGGAATTCCATATGATCTTTTAGTCCATATCCAGACATGTTGGTATTTCTGACCTGGTGCAGGCCTTTCTTAGTCCACATTCACTACAGGTCACACTGAGATTGGCAACAAAACAGCTACAAGAATAATATCAGCAGGTCCCTTTTTAGGTCCAAAACACAGTGGGGCTCATTTATTAACACTGGGCAAATTTGCCCATGGGCAGTTACATATAGCAACCAATCAGTGATTAGCTTTTTAAAGCCAGCTGCAAGTAGAACAATGAATGCAACAATCTGATTGGTTGCCATGGGTTACTGCCCATGGGCAAATTTGCCCAGTGTTGATAAATGACCCCCAGTAGTGTATGAGAACCTCTGCTCCCTTCTTACCCTCTTATATTTTATTTATCCTTATGAAATTTGCTGTTGTTGTTAATTAGATTTAGATTTTTGTAAATTGTAATTTGACTATAAATGTCAGACTGAGACACTTCATTTGTGCCAAATTGGATTTAATCTCAAATTATAAGTCTTTTGCCTTACTGTGTTTGTCTTGCTGACTTACTGCGTGGTCTGTACTGATTTTCTTTTCTAAAATGATACGCACATGTTAGTGATTATGAAGGTTATGGAGTTAGAAGCCAAATTGCAGAGGCTGCGGATACATTAGAAATCTGAGCTTAAATTGACAAAGCTAATATTTTATTACTGTTTCAAATCACTGGGACACTAAAGCATCATCTTTTAAAAATCCCAAAGCCACCAAGCACTTAACAAATAATACTTAAAATGTAATTTGTGTGTGTGGAAGGGATTGGTCACTGTTTCTTCAAATTAAAAACAAAAGCATAACTCCGTATAAGTCTCTGGGAATAGGCCAGTGAGCATGCTACCATTTCTAATACATGTGAGCTTTATCTCTTGCCCCTGCTGTAATCCATGAAGCAGAAAATTGGATCCCAAACGTTTAGTCATTGCTGAACAATTATTTGTTGCCTGTTACACCAGCAGCGACAACTTGTTTATTTACTGCTGATATGCCCACAACCTGTGCCCTTTATATTTTATACCTCTTTACAAAAAAGGTTGATTGTCATATAATTGCACTGGAATACACTGAGCTCTCATTCACACTTATCCCTTTCAATTGGTAAACAATAATAATGATATTTGCAGGCTTATAAGGATAGTCTAAATTGCTGTAGAATACAATTGGCAATAGGAAAATTCTGTCTAAAATGAAAATTCCTTTTAAATTGTACAGAGCCGAGATAAATAACTAAATAAGTGTTTACAGACTGATAACAAATCAATCAATAGTCACTGATTAGGAATCACATTGTCCTTCCGTAAAGTTTAACACCTATTTAGTCTGACTAGCTGGAGAAATAAACAACACACATCAGAAGGCAGTACTATGTACATCTATCCCACCAGTGGCACCAGTCAAAGAGCCATTCAATAAAGTACTTGCACCTAATTACACTTGTCTACAATTGGCTTGTAACAATTGCCAATTCACTAGCGAACCAGACCATCACTAGCATAGTTTCAGACCCTATCGCAAGGGAAATTTTCGCTCCAGTGAACGAGTGCTACTCTGTAAAGTGCGGATTTTCTGAACGTTACCTCTTTTGCCAGAGTTCACTTTGCCACCTCAGACCAGGTTAAATGCTAAAAAGCAGCTAGATCTTCCTCAATCTTCTGTCACATCATATTCTATGTGCTGAAAATTCATTAAAGTTCCAAAAACACTGGCAACTTTTCCTTTTCTGAAGCGGAATTGCCTGCGAAAGTCCTGACAAACTTTTTTAGGGTAAGCGGTAGTGATGGGCGAATTTATTCGCCAGGCGCGAATTTGCAGCGAATTCCCTTGATTCGCCGCCGGTGAATAAATTCAGTTTTTGGACTCCGGCGCATTTTCAAAAACGGACGCAAATTTTTCGGCGAAACGCCCCAAATTCGCCAATCACTAGTAAGCGGTTTTCTCCAGACATTCATAACATATGGAACATTCATTTTACAGTGGGCTTATGTGTAGGTCATTATATTAACTTTCTTGCCTTTATTAAGGTTCCCTGGACATTTGTAATAAAAAGTGCTAACTTCAAGCATTTGCACCACCATTTATAATTCAGACCTCCATACACCTTTCAATTACCTGCCGTATGCAAATTGACAAGCGCTGGATCACTAGCAAATTTTCACTGGGCACAAACGAACGCTAGCGCATTTTCACTATGAAATGCTTACACTGCTGAAGTAACGCGAAAAGTCGCCAGCGTTTGGCACCCAGGGCGCAACTTCGGATATTAGTGAATTAGCGTAGCTGTAGCGAATTTGCGCCTGGAGATGTGTGCAAAGTGGTCGCTGGCGACAATTTGCCCATTAGTAAATCTGCCCCTATTTGATAGCTGCTCCTGATTTGCAGAATAGGGCGCAAGATGCAATGCACTTTTGCAAAAGGGAGTCCTTGACAATATTTACAGGGTTCCTTTTGAATGTTGCACCAACCACTTGTACTTAGGCCAAATGGATCGACTGCAAAGACTATTTTTGACAATGCTCTGGCACATTCACAATGCTACATGTAACAGCAGACTTCCCATAAAAATCTGATGCAAGATGTTTCACATGCAAATTTGTATGAGAGCAAATGAGCAATTAGCAAACATAAAAACAGCATTGTGGGGGAAAAAAACTGAACGAGTCCCCTGAAATAAAAGCCGTCTCGATATCACAGGGCTCATTTCCAAAGGCACAGCGCTAGGAGCAAAATGGAGGCATGCTATTCACTAACATAAGCCTATTCATGCTAATATACAGGGACCATGTGCCAGTTTGCAAGTTTCAAATACTTTGTAGAATAATGACTAAGGTGCAGGGTACTATAGGCTAAGGGAGTTCTGTTTTGATGAGAAAGTGGTATTTCCATGTTTCTCTTTGCATCCTGTGCCTATAGGTCCATCTACATACACTATTCGAACCATGCACAGCGCTATTGATGCTGACACAAAAGGAAAGTCCTACACTGTTTAATTTGCACAGTGTCATCCTTGTTTAACATGCCACCACCTAGATGTGACTTGTGCTGCTGACCAATATCAGAATGGGAGAAAGCAGTGTAACTACAATCAGGCTTATGGTCAAGGGTACCAAGAAGATCTGATTAAAAGGCACAGGATGGGGTAGGTGGCAGACATGATGAGGTAAGGACCAGTCCAATATCTGAAGACATTCATATAGTGATTGAGACATTTTGTGCATACAGCTACTAAAAAATTCCTCACCCTTCAAACAAAACAGGGATTGTTTGTCCATATATTGCAATATATTTAAGCAATACAAAATGTCTCTGTCTTAAATATATTGATAATGGGTTGAGTGCAGAGGAATCTTGTATTTGTCTATTGTATTTTGTGTCACAGCCTCATTGCACCCCCGCCTAATGGTTTTAAAAATTAGTGGTGAGCACAACTTTCCCTTGTTTGTTATAGTTATACAGGAGCAGTGACCAGCTCCATGTTGTAGCTCCCACACTTCCCAGCTATAGTCAAGATAGATCTCAGTGTTGGCCAATAAAAGGGCAACCAAGCTTGTGAGTTTTACTATGAAAGCAGCTAAAACTTAGACCCTGTGTAAAATGTATAATGAAGCAATAGAATTCTTAATGAATCAGATAAAATTGAGCATAGGACTGGCCAGATATGGGATGACTTTGACGTAGTTGGCCAGCTTAAATATATTGCAATATATGGACAAACAATCCCTGTTTTGTTTAAAGGGTAAGGCATTTTTTAGTAGCAGTATGCACAAAATGTCTCTGTCTTAAATATATTGATAATGGGTTGAGTGCAGAGGACTCTTGTATTTGTCTATATGTATTTTGTGGTCACAGCCTCATTGCACCCCCAACTAATGGTTTTATAAATTAGTTGTGAGGACAACTTTCCATTGTAGTATATACATCTATATGTATACAGTGAAACGTCAATTTTACATTACCTAATATTGTTTTCCCTCATTTTACACCTTTTTTATGGTCCCACCAATATATAATACTTAATACAATTCCCTGATTTTACATTCTTCCAGATTGTAAATCGTAAAATGAGGGTTCAACTATATAGTGAGGTATTTCAGAACTACTTGGAAGTTATTTGAATGCGAATATACTCACTAAAATTGCTCCACACATTTTATATCAGCAGGATTATTATTTTGTTCTCTATTAAACATTTGAGCATCTGCTTTAATTTATTTAATGAGGCTTATAACATTAAAATCAGGTGTGACATTTGGGATGAAAGCATCGGGGCGACATAAAAGAGCAGGGTGGAGGAAATTGAATGGTTGTCATGAAAGCTTCTAGTGATATATATCTCTGGCAGATTATTATTACAGCAGGGAAACCATGAGGAAGACAGTTATTGTTAAAATACCTGCTGCTACAGTAAAAACTTGGAAGATAAAACGCTTTCTTAGCCAACATACTCGGATATCAAAGCTTCTATAATTATGGTCAAGCAGAGATGACTACATTTTGCCGTTTTACTGGTCATAGAAACAAAATTGAATTGGACTAATTTTCTGTTTCCTTGTCTTATGTTTTACAAGTGAATCTTATGGTACAAATATCCAGAAATTGTCAGCTTGAATGAATCAATATAGCTAGTAAAATGATAAAATTATCCTCAAGAGCAATGGCACACTTGATGCAATGTATCCAAGAGTTATCCTTAATGTCTGTTTTATTAAGGCATGAAGGATAGTTAGTGTACAGGTATGGGATCTGTTATCCAGAAAGCTTCAAATTATGGAAAGGCCATAGATTGCATATTATCCAAATAAACCACTTTATTTTTTTTTAAAATCCTTTTTCCCTGTAATTATAAAACAGTATCTTGTATTTGATCCAAACTAAAATAATTAATTCTTATTGGAAGCAAAACCATCTTATTGGATTTATTTAATGTTTACATCATTTTCTAGTAAACGTAAGATCCAAATTACAAAAACATCCATTATCCAGAAAGCCCCAGGTCCCGAGCATTCTGGATAACAGGTCCCATACCTGTAGTAATATGGGGTCTCACTGTTTAAGACCAATGTAAAAGTGGCCATACATGGACCCCCTTTATACAGCAACCAATTTGGCAGCTTATTCACTCATGTATGGGGTTCTGAGACTGGCTTCAAGGACAGATATCTGGCCAGCTATTGGGCTGGCTTAAAAATTTCTAGTGGTGAGGCCTTCATCAGCTTGTTGATGTTTTCCTCTCCCTGAAGGCCTGAATTTACTATTGTTTTGATCAACTGATATCTCACCCAGCTCAAGATGGTAAGTTTGCCAAATAGGTAAATGACCAGGTGAAAAGCTTGACACACTTGTTGGTAGTTGCAGATGAATGTGTGCATCAGATTATAGCTTCTGCTCGTGTTATCTAATAAAGTCTGTGCCACCAGGAGCCTGCCAGTGCACCTCCTTGCAGTATATAACCCACTAGTAAGGAATTACCTTAAAAAAACAAAACTAGACAAAAGTAACTATTATTTGATGGTTCACTAACCATAAACAATTTGCAAAAATGCAGCCAAACAGTTTGCACCTCTAAAATACCTTACAATGTTTATGGTGTTCCTTACGGTACTATTTCATAATATAAAACAGGACTTTTTGTGGAGTTGGCTTAAAACTGTCTAGTGCGATCATTTATTACCATGCCACAGTAGGCTAAGTGCAGTTTCAAGCAAATCGCCTATTAACGCAGGCCAGTGTGGGGGCCGTAACCATTGTAGGTCAAGGGTTCCCATGTATTCAAAGATGCAGCAGTGTGCTATTCAGAACAGGAGGCAGGCAGTAGTGCCAAGTACAACTATATTGAAGTACTGGGAGTACATTTTGCTGCAAGTATATTTAATAAATGGAATTTTTCAACGGACTGTGAAATTTGCATGCCTGCAACTGAAATGCTGTAAATAAATGACTCCTTAATAGAGCTATGGAATAAGCAGTTTTAATCACTACCACTTGTGGCACTTTTGAAATCACATAAATGTAAACGTGATGTAGGTCTCAAGTCAATGGAAACAATCCAGTGTGGGTAGCAGAGTTGTAGCTGGTTGGAAGGAGCTACTTTTATGGTACAGGATTTTGAAGTAGGGGGCAGGGTGAAGTATTTGTGAAATTGACTTTCTATCTGTTATTTAAATTCAACAAAAGTGCTGCAAACTCATACTGCAGCCATATCAGTGCTGTAATCCCTAGTCACCAGACAGTAACTTAACTAGCTGGCAGCGAGCCATGCAGCCAGGGGTCCCCACCCCTCTCCGTACGTGATCTTCTTACCAGCTACACCAGTGCACGATCTGCCAGGGGGCCCTGAGGGGGTGCGGCCCCTAGTCCAATTTCACCCCCTGATCCCCCGGTAGTTCTGCCACAGTCACCATATCGTGACTTGAGTTGTAGTTTGATTCAGCCGTAATTATTTGGCCTATTTTCTTTTGGCTTTTGAATTGTGAAACTGAGTGCTGCCAAAAACTGGCAAAAAGTGACCTCAGATTAATTCTATTTTCTAATTTTAAACTCCCCACCATTTTTGGGTTATGTTGAACCAGTTCCTAGCACTGCACAGTGCCTGTCCAGACAGACACTTGAAGGGTCAAATGCTTATTCTTCAATTTTCTGTCCCCCTGATATTCCTATAACTTGTGTTAAGATAGAGGGAAAATAATAAATAAACTTATCCTAAAACTGCGATATCATGGAGTCACAGAAAGTTAGGCTACACAGCTTACTAGATGTACGTTTATCCTACCAAATATGCCTTGCATTTAGGAACCCCTCATAACGACATGCTTACATTTGGATTAATTTGCCTGACTGTTTTCTATTGTTAATCACAACTGCAAGACAGGGTGCAAATTTTACATAGTAATCACAATCCACCATGTTTTTTGCACTTTGTGCTCTGCCCTGCATTCAGATGTGCAAGTAAGGCAGCACTGGTGGGTGCAGGTCACAGCTGAGCCCTGTATTAACCCCTGCCCTATGACAGATGGTAAGGACAAGTTTGCCAGCGATAGATTCAGCAACTCATGCTGGATTTTTCAAGGAGTGCAACGTGCAGAAAAGCAACTAGACCCCAGATAAAAGTACTTTTTAAATGATGCTTTTGTGACCCTTACTGCTCTACTGGAGCCTGATTTCTGCAGAGTTGCCAAATTACACAACACAGGCTTTGGATACAAATATAACTAATATAAGCAACCCAGCAATGGGAGGATTCACAGCTGAGGGTAGAGATTTGCAGTTCAGTTCAAAAGTTGCAGGGAAGGTGCCATGTGACAAAGAACTGGAGGTGCAGCTTACTAAACTACAATACCAGGGAATTAACGGAGGGATACCCTCCGTGTCATGTGCTGAATGCAGGCAAATAAACCAGGAATTGCCAGCAATTTATGTCATACAAAAATTATTAATCAAATAACATAGTATCTGGGATTTTAGAAGCTCAACGTCAAAACAGGCCAAAATCACACACAATTAATAGATCACAAACGCTAACAAATTGCTGGAACACCCTAACTAATAGTCCTATGCTGTGTTATTTTCAATAAAACCTTTTTTCATATTTTTAAGCCCTGAGAGTGTTGTAGCATGGATGGAAAGTATATCCCTCCCAGAATTCTCTATGAAGCAGTGCAGAGGGATGTGAAAATGAGGCTGTGAGTAGCAGGGAGGTGATTAGCCTCACCTGGAGTAAAAAGGTGGGGGCTCAATTAAGGCTGCTCTCTGCACTGGAGAGAGAGAGAGAGAGAGAGAGAAAGGAGAGCTGTGTTAAAAGTTTGCTTAGTAACTGCATGTTACCATTTGTTTAAAGCATAAGGACTTTTATTGCTGGGCACAAGTTTCCAGAAAGAGACAAGTTATCTGGTAGCAAGGACTGGCTACCAGCTACTGCCTTAAGTGTTTGGGGAGCAGCTGCTTCCAGGAGAAAAGCACAAGGAATCTCCAAAGGACTGTGAGTTAATAGTTAATTTTGTTTGCTGGACTTATATTGCCCCAGTGGGAGACTGTGGGACCTTTGGGAAAAGGACATTTTCATTTATCAGTACAGCTGGACTATTTTTGTTTACTGCCTTCCCAAAGGGTATGAACTGTTATGTTGGTGTTTAAGCTGCTGTGTTAAATAAATGCACACGTGAGATCAGCTGGAAACCTGTGTACTGTCTACTGTCTGTGTGAAAGGAGTTGCTGCTGCTGCTACTACCTAAAGAGTGATTCCCCACAATATATATATATATATATATATATATATATATATATATATATATATATATATATATAACACTTGTTAAACCAACATCCACCTAACATTGTTTTCTATTGAATAAAGATTACATTTGATGGGTAACCAGGTTCTTTGTCAGTTTTGTGTTTGTTTGAGTGATTCCTGAGGTGCCAGTATAATGTACAAAAGATTTTGTATAATGGCAACCCTTACTTTTCTTTTGCTTTTATTTCATTTGTATTGTCACCAGGCGCCCGCAGCAAGCTTCTTTTTGGCTATTTGTATAATAACTCCATCTGAAATATCATTTGTCTCTTCCCTATTCTGTAAATCACTTCCAGCTGCAATAAATTCACTTGTTTACTAAATATGCGCTTGTACCGAATGTGTATAATGGAGTCAAATCTCAGCAAACATTGGTTCAGGCTGTTGTGTGCTAATGTGACATCCAAACCTCTGATTGTAGGGATAATGGTGTTAACAACGGTGCATTTAAAGGAGAAGGAAACCAAAAAAAATATAACCTATTCCATTTTGTGCGTCATCAGGCCCCCTCCTGAAACGCTGCATTGAAAACTGTCATTTGATAATAGTTTTGGGCACCAGTGGCTTGAAGTTTTGCCGTGGTGTAAAGTTTGGCGCCGCCATTTTCAAAATAGTGCATCACTTACGCCCTGCACATGCGCCCAGAGCTTTACAGTTAACAATAAAAGTTTGCGTCTTTTAATTTTTTTTATAATTAATCACTGCAGACCTCAGTTACATACCCGTTCACTGGATTGCTTTTTATCTTTGAATTACAGCTTAGCTCCTGCGCTCGCTGACAAGCTGTAAATTTAAACCAGAGCGAGCGCAGGAGCTTCAAAGATTCACTGAGTGTCCTAGGAAGCAGGATCCCGATTGGAGGTAGAATGAATGAGGCGGGGGCAGAGAGGGCAGGGATGACGTACGGCATTGATGACGGAACACATTCGATTCCAGTGCGCATGGGCAGGGCACTGCTTCTAACTATTGCGCATGCGTGTGCCCTATTCAGAGTGATTTTCGGACTGCAAACTGGGTATGATTTTACATACATGTTTAAACTTTTTTTTTAAATCGATTGCAGCCCTTATATTGGGGAAAAAACTAATGAGGGAATGTTTGCTGTTAAATATATGTTCTGTTCATGGGCAACACTTAGAGCTGAAGTTTAATTTTGCCTTTCCTTCTCCTTTTAATCTGTCACTGCTACATGGAAAAAGGCACGTGCATGTGCATTAGACAGTCAGTCATTACCTTGCAGACTTTTGCTTTGTATTTATGGACAGTCTCAGTAATCTCAAATGCATTGTGTATTACTCAAAGGGAACTAACCATAATAAATATACTTTTTCAAAAACATTTAATTAAATGAAAACATTGGTGTTAAACTACAGGGTAAGCTTATCAAAAACAAAATTAGACATTGCATTTTGTGTTATTTCAAAAAAAGATTTCCTTTTTTTAAAAAAAATGTTTTTCTTATGCTGATATATATGCCCATGTCATATAGCTTCAAAGTGACATGCAGATGTGGTCACACAGCAGACAAGGTTGGAAAAAGATATGACCATTTGGCTCTGAATTGTGCCTGTGTAAAATCCTGCCTAACTTTTAGCTGATCCGGAGGAAACAACTCATTAGAAGCCAGTTTAAAGGGAGAAAATAATATTCACTTGCTAAAAAGTCACCTCACTCTTTCTTGAAATGATCTGGTGCAAATGCAAGTATAAATGCATTAGAGCATTTCACAACTTCTCTCCCTTTTTCACAAACGTGATTCTTCTATTATCATATATATCCTAATATAATTATGCATTGTACCTTAAAGGAGAATAAAAGCCATGGATAAAAGTTTATAGCTTATCCTAAACTGCACCAGTACTGCCCCATTTTTATTACCTGTTGGGATGTTGCTACTAAAAAAATTAAGGCAGAAGAGTTAATTGATGACAAAAACAGGTATCGTATTCATTGGTTGGGGCGCACTTGTGTGGATTCAGAATAGGGAAGGAGGCCTCTCCAGGGCTACTACCTTTTATCCATGGCCTTTAGTTCTTCTTCTCCAAGGACAATGGCCACTAGATCAACCTATTCTTTATAACTAAGTTTCCATACAGCTTAGTCGCTCATTTTTGAGTTTTCAACTGCATTGCATATTCTAGATGCAGCCTCACCAGTGGTTTGTAAAGGTGAAACTCTCTCTTTTCATTAATCTAGGTCCATTTTAATACAAGACAATGCTTTGTTTGCCCTTTGCTACAGATAAAGTTACAAGTACTTTGAGATTGTTTTCCATCAAGGATATAAGTACCCTGCAGATATTAGAATCCCAAGAAGTGGCCTTACGTTTATCAACAAATATGTCTATTGCAGGTATTTCAGTGAACATTTCAGTCGTGGTTCCTATGACCTTTTTCAAGACTCTGGTCCAAAATACTTTGCAGTAGATATTTGTAAAAGAAGACCTTGGTGATGCCATTCCTTAATGGGGAAGTGGGGAGAGACCAAGTACTGTATATTTCATGGAATATGAAAGTACTCAAGTTTATAAAAATATCAGAAATCACCAAGAATTTGTTTGATTGTATAAAGGGGTGAAGTATAGGTAATGTTTTAAAGTCAAACTATAGCATGGTGTGCACAACTGTAAGCCATATAGTCTACATCTACTTGCTACATACGTCACCCATTGTAGTAAATTTAACATATCATTTTGAAACCATAGTATATTAATTCATTAAATAATATCTATTCAGTGCATTATATTTTATGGATGAGCAATATTTTAAATTCAAATGAAAAAAAAAAATACAAAACAAAATATTGTACATTATACCTTCATAGCAAATTGAATTCTAATTCTCAAATATACGAAGTGCAGTAAGATAACAGAAATATGCACCATTACTCTTGCAGTTGCATGAAGATAAATTATATAGTCTAATTAGGTTCAATCTTTTTCCTTCCATATTTAGGAACATTGTCTTCCCTGCCATGTTTTCTTTTCTTAAGGCCCATAGCATGCATAGGGCCAGATTCAAATCAATGAGAAAAAGTCATTTTATTGTTTATCACATGAAAACTTATGGGTGAGATTCAATTTGAGGAGAAAAAACTTATCAACACTTGTCAAGCCCACTGGCTCGAGCAATAGCAAATCTGGCTCTAAGTATTGTCATTTTCTGTAATCTTTACTTTTATCTAGATGTAATTTCTAAAAAAATAAAAAATAAAATAAGAAATAACAACTATAAACATAATCTAAAATAGTAACTGAACAACTGTTTTGTTTTCAGACATTTGTGTAAAGCATATAGAAATATCAATGGAATGTGTAACTGCCCAATTCTGAATTTTAAAAATAATTTTGAGGGGCATTTCTTGCAAACGAAAAAAAGAGTGACTATATACTATAAGACCTCATTCAGATTTGTGTAAATTTAGAGTTTTTTTCTACTTCAAATAAACTTACAATGAAAAAAACACAAATGGTTGCATATTTATTAAACTCATTTAAAATAGCAAACCGTGAAAAAAAATATGAATACCTCAAATTATTATTGTATTAATCATGAGCAAAAAATATGAAAAAATGAATAAATGGTTTACATTTTGTCTAGTACAGCTCCCATTGACTCCGGCAGGACCTTGCAAGCTTTCAGATGCCGTACTTAAATTAGAGTTTGTCACATTTTTTTGCTTTATAGATATCTAAAATTCATGTTTTTTTTTTTTTCAATTATCAAAATTATTCAAACCAAATGTTGATAAATAACCCCCATATTTTTTACTTCTTTCAGTTCAAATATAATCTCAGATATTTAGGTAATTCTCACCTACCAAACACATATACATACAGTAACTACAAAAAATCCAGGAGGGTTAACATCTGTTATTATGGACATCCAGCAACTGGAAATATTCAATCTGGTTTTGAAATAGGCACAATTACTTATAACCCCTGCTCTCTGTCTTGTTTTCATGGCAACTGGTAACAGTTATGTTTTGTTTCCACGCCATGTTTTCTGTTGTTTGACTACGTACACTGTGTATAGATGATAGAAGTTATGCAACAGCAATCATTACCATTGGCCATCATTGAAATATTACTGACACATTTATATATTGTTTACACAGATTTTCACACATTCATATCAGTCTCTACCTCAGTGGAGCTTACAATCTAGGCTCCCTGTCACAAACAAGAACACAAATACTATGGCCAGTATGGTTGGTGGGTTTAGGATAATACAGCTTTTTTTACAAATAGGTTTATGATACCTGACACCTGAATACTTCAGAAAAACCTTTCAATAGTTTTCAAAGAAACACTTGAATGCTTGTTTCCTGGTAAAATCTGCCTGTATCAACCAGTGACAGGCTCCTTGGTTAATGATGGGTGAATAAAATTGGCAGGCATGGATTAACTTCGATTTTCTGCATTTCACCGTCAGCGAATAAATGAGTGAAATTTCTGTGAAAATTCGCTGGCGAAAAATCCGCTGCAACAAAAAAGTTGTTGCGCATCAGAATAGTCGTGCGCATAAAAATTTTTGCGCGTCAATTATTTGGACGTTCATTCACTTGACTAATGCATTTGGACAATATAGTCGCATGTATAAAAATTTACGCTTACTCGCAATTATTTTGATGCTCATTGACTTTAATGTGTTTCACAAATTTTTCATGGTGTCACAAATTTTTTGGTGAAGCGAAATGCCACATCATTATGCTTGGTTAGTTTTGCCCACCGTCTGAAAAAATGTATACACCCCTTGTACCTTGAGCTGTAAAGTAAAGTAAACTGATTTTATGCAAGAACAACCTTATTAAAGATTACACGTTGTTTTCAGAACAAGTACTGATCAATGAGTTCAATGCCACTATATTCAAAAGGAATGTTTTATGCAGTCAAGAAGCTCTGGTCTTGTACTTTCCTGTCTGCCTAAGAAAAAATATTGTCCTATAAGCAAAGTTAACTAGTGAATTATAGGGTGATTACAAGGTGCTGTTAGATCCAAAACTAGGTGCTGCATTGTAATACGGTCACTGATCCTGTCAATTATGTAAATCATTAATGTAAATGAGGCTTAATCGGTGGCTACCTATTTTATATTAGTATAGATTAGTACTGCTCCTTGTGTACAATTGAAAAGAGCGCTGTGATTAATCATTCTCCAGTCAGAACAGTGCAGAAAGGGGAGTGCCTGGGGGTTCTGTCCTTTGTCTAGTTATTATTCATTAATTCTCTTTACATCCAGAGTTTGACATTAAAAGCAATGTTTCAGGGTAAGCTGAGTGCATAGAATTATGCAAGGCAATAATCTTAGACACAAATGTTTCTCATCTACCTAGAAGATAGAATTTGGCTTGGACAACAGCAGATGAGCTACATCAGTGGTCCCCAACCAGTAGCTCGTGAGCAACATGTTGCTCTCCAACCGCTTGGATGTTGCTCCCAGTGGCCTCAATTTATTTAAGAATGGAAAGGCATGTATTGTGGCAACACAATGTAGCACTCTATATGCCTGGAGAATTAGACCTGGATTAATATGCCAAGTTGGGATGGGATCTGAAAAAAAGAACTATACTACATATACTGACAGAAAAAAATACAAAGATGAGTCTAGAAAGTGAAAGTGAATTTTATTTATATTGATGACAATTTAATAGAAAAGTTGTGGTGATTTGTTTTATAACAAAAGGTACATTTCTGTCTCCATTGGTATGATGATAAATAAGACAAACAGAAAATAGCTGTGCACTGTGTATTATAAGAATGTCTTCTCACAAAGCTTGTAAAACTAGGCACTATATTTGATACGTTGTTCAGTAGACGATAGTGATAGAGTTACTGCTTGCAACATCTCAAGCTGTTTTGTTCTCTTTGGCACAAACCTTACTGTATTTATTTACTGCAGTTATACTGATTATTATCTTTATTATCTTTTGCTCTCTTGGGGGGAAATATAATAAAAGTCACAAAGAGAAAAATAATTTGCACAAATAAGAACAAAAATTAGCATTTTGCAATGTAATATTCTTCCTTAGTCTGTTATTGCATTGTGAATTTCAAATCTTTTAGAGCAAATGTAACAACTTTTTTAGTAGGAAGTTTCATTACCTACATTTCGCCCTGGCACAAACTATAAGATTCTTCAATCTTTCTTTCCCAGTCAGAAGGGGTCACAGTTCCCAGGTTTATAGAAGCATTATTAAATTTGCGCAAAGGAAAATTTATTTGTGCATACATTTTTACATTGTGAATAGTTTTTCTGTTATCGAATTTTATTACATTCCCCCATAGGAGTGATTGAAGATTTTGCATGCAATTAAAGTGATTTAACAGCATTACATATAAAGCATCTGCCCAGCAATATAACTAGTGATTTGTGGGATTCAGCAAAAACGCTGACTAGTCGGCCAGTCATGATCCTTTGATATCTTCTACAAAATGACATGACAAATATTTGAACATTTTTCTCTAGAGGGATAAAGGTTTCATGTAGGATAATCAGCGAGCTGAAATCAGTATCTATTATATTGTGTGTCCCAAAACCCAGTACAGACAGTCCTTAGATAGAGGATTCTAAACAGGTTTTCAGTAGATGAGAGAATCTGCTCTACTAGAATAGTGCTTAGGACCACTGAGTGCCATGGGCCTGTTGCCAGAACAACTACTTGTTAGTTGCTATCACAAGCATGCAGGAGTGCTCTCCTACCTCTGTCCACCCTGACTGGCAGTTGCAAGCACATGTGTGTCAATGGCGTCACGTTGCCACACATGTGACCTGTCGCATGTTCTGAAGTCATGGCCTGCGCAGTAGTGTATTTTGAAGCCTTAGGGGCCATTTTGCCATCCTGATTTTTCCTTCTTTCTCTTGCTCAATTCCTCCTGCAGTTTTGGAACCAAAACTCCCTATTTAAACCCCCTCTGCCATGCCCTCTTTACCCAAGCTGGCTTCTGGTTGTCTCCGATCCTGCTCAAGTCTTTTCCTGTATTCCTTTGATCCTGGTTTTTGCCTTTGGCCTGTTCTCTGACGACAAAACTTGCTGCTTCTCCTGACCTCTGCCTGTTTTTGACTCCTTGCCTGTACCTCGTCTTGATCTTCTGAACTCTGAAGTTGGTATGTACCCAGCTAGAACAGCACAGAAAGTTCTGGGGACCCCAAAAGGGCGTCAGTGAAAACCGGAACTAGCGGGGCTCTCTTACTAAAGAGTCTGATCTGCCAGCAGCCTTAACTCCAAGTTCCTGTTTAACTAGTATGTTACACCCTCTTTCTGTTGCTTCTGTGTCCCTAGATCCTGTTACTAGGATAGGCAAAAGGCAATGGAGGGTGGGGGGAATAATTTACTTCTTGTAGGACCATTTTTACTATAAAGTAACATGGGTAAATGATGCCCTACGTGTAGTTAATTGCTCCCACATAGGATATGTATATATATATATATATATATATATATATATATATATATATATATATATATATATATATATATATATATATATATATATATATATATATATATATATATATATATGATGCTAATGAGTACTGATGGTAAAGTCAGGCAGCATGCAGTGTAGTATAATTTATTTTGCTTTCTGTCTATCTGTTAGTCCAGCAGAATACAATGCACAGTAGTATATGATAACCTAGTAATCATATACTAACTAGGAAAACAGTATTATGCTAGCATAGTTCTTTAGGTTACTAAGCCATTAGTATTTAACATACCCAGATCAAGGAAAATAATTTCCTCTCAGCAGGGTCACTCAGTGTCTACTAAAGCATGAAAGGTACTGTCTTGCATAAAGAAGGCCATTAAGTCAGGGGACAAAAAACATAATTATGCCTCTTTATAGGTCCTTGGTAAGGCCTTACCTCGGGTATGCAGTGCAGTTTTGGGCTTCAGTCATTAAGAAGGATTCTAATTCATACACATGCATTGCATTGTGTGTATTCCAGATGTTGGAATCTGGTGAGTCCCAGTGACAGATATAAAATTCTATTGCTTAGTACTTTTGCAGCAAAAAATCTTTGATTTATAATGTTTAGCTTTAGGGAAATCGTTCTTTTTTTAGCATTTGTTTACTTCTGTATTCTTTCTGTAAATACTAGTGTTTTATGATTGCTTTACTCCGCGATCCATGTGCCAGGTTATAGCTTCCTGCAACTTGTTTTCTTTAATTCACTGCAGTGTTTTTATAAGCATCAGCAGATTTTACATTTTTTACATCTTCTGAAGACATTAAGCTGTATTAAGTAATAAATCAAAGCATACATATTCTTGGGACTTCAAAAAACATGAAATTGCCTTATGCGATTATGTTCTGTAAAATGTAATAGTACAAAACAGACTATTTTCTCTTTGTTGAGAAGAATCAACATCTAAATAATACAGTTGGGAAAGGTGTTCTGAAATTATTAAGCAGTTTTAAAGCTACAAATGTGAGAAGTAGAAGGTGCATATCAATGGAGCTGTAAAGAGGAATTGTGATATTTCCAGCTATATCCCACTATATTTCATATGTATTTTTCTCAGTTTTTAACCAAATTTAAAAAAAATAATAATCATGAAACATCCATATAGCGGAACCCAATCTGGGTAAATTTGAGCATTTAGGCAGTTTACTGTGGCCAGCATAAAATATGCTCTTAGAATCTGTTTTGTTCACAGTGAAGTTGTGCAGGGCTCACCTGTAATGCTGAAACAACGTATTTATCAGAGCTCCAATATGGTTAACTATGTACAAACATTTGCCATAAGGAAGTATATCTGACAATAGAGAACAAGCAGAAAATGAAGCTAGAAAATCACATCCACTAATAGACTATATAGCGATGAAACAACATTTAGACACGTAGCTCCCTCTAGTGTTACATAATAGAGGGTGCACTCGTCATTCACACTGAACACCAGAAATGACGCCAACCACACTTGGAAAATATATGCCGCAATTGTGTCTGATTTGCGATGCTGCGCAAGTGCTATTGTGCTAATATTGATGCATCAGCCTTAATTGTGTCAGGCTATGTAATGTCATTTATGTTTTTCCCTCTTTAAAAAGCTGACTTTTAGGGGGTAATTTACTAAACTCCAGTTGGGCTTTTTGGGGCAAAGTTTGAATGTTTTGTTTTCTTCAAATTAAAATGATGCTGGAATGCTGGGAAAAATAACCATGCCAATTGTGGTGAAATTGCACTTTGCTCAATGAGCCTTACGTTTTTAAGCTCTATCCCACAGCAATTTCATTCATATCAGTCCCTGCCCCAGTGAAGCTGATGATCTAAGGTCCCCATCTCACTCACACACAGGGGCAGTTTTATCATGAGCCAGTTAACCTGCCTGAATGTTTTTGGAGTTTTTGTTTTCAAAAAAAACAGGCAGTTTGTCACTAAAATCATAAATGAGCCCAAGTGTCTATTATTTATGTAAAATGTCCACTCAACAAAACCCAGTTCCTATTTGATGTAATAAACTTGAGGCTTAAAAAACAATAAAAATGGCTGTCAATGTAAAGGCCCAGATCCATTCTATGACCATATTAGAAGTTTATCAAAGGTATACTGAATGTATAATATAGAATCTGAAATTAATTGAGAATGTTTGCCTAAGAGTATAAACTTTCATACTGATCAATATGACAAAATAGTTTCCTACTAAACTCTTAGGATTAAACTATTGATGTTGGCGTAATAAACGTTTAGCAACCCTAGGATAGTATTCATAGAGATGTATGTATGTTGGTTCAAGGGTAATGCCAATCAATATATTCCTCAATTGTATCCATTAGCTGACATCAATACATTCTTTACAAAATAGTGCTAAAATAAAAAACTACTGTATAAATTATTGAATCGCATTTAAAGGAAAGAAGAAAAATCTATGCTGAAAATTGCTTTTTAGACTGGACTCCCTCTGTAAAGTGAATGGGAGGCTTCAGTCCCATCAACTCTACATCATGAAAAAATAGTTGTAGGATATTTTTAGATATCCATTGCAGCTCTTATTTAACATGGAACAACCTTGCATCTTCTTCATTCTGTATTTCTTGATTTATTCTTCTCCTGTTTTTCTTAATAACTGTCAATGGCTTTTACCTGTTATACCCCAAGTTCAAATTTGTTGCTTATTTCAGTCTCCTGCCATCCTTGTAATGTACAGTATAATACCTTGTTGGCTATGTTGGAATAATGGAAAACATTTTCCACTCATAACAACCAACAAGATACTTTCTTTATTCTAGAAAAAGCATACATAGTAACACAGTAAGTAAGGTTGACAAAAATACAGGTCCATCAAATTCAACCTTTTTAAGCCTATGTTTAACCTGCCTAACTGCTAGTTGGTTCATCATCCTTTCTTATTTGCCTCAGATGGAGAAAAATGCCTTCCTAATTACAAGAGGGCAATCAGGCCAGTGCCTGGATCAACTTGTACTATGAGCTATCTTTCATAAACCTGTATTCCCTCACTTGCTAAAAAGCCATCCAACCCCTTCTTAAAGCTATCTTATGTGTCAGTCATTATGACTGAGTTAGGAAGAGAACTTCACAACTTCACAGATCACACTGTAGAAAACCCTTTACAAATATTTAGATGAAACCTCCTATTTTCTAACCGGAATGGGTGACCTCTTGTTTGCTTGAAGGACCTACGGGGAAACAAAGCATTAGAGTATTATATGATCACCTTATATATTTATACATATATGTATAAACCCACAGGGTTAATTTCCCCTTTCAGTCGGAGCCTCATGGTAGATACAGGGTTTCCTAAGGGGTAGAGCCCTTGTGATTGGTGCAGCATGGCTCATCCCAAAGGCAGCCACAAGGTGTCGCTGTGCAACAATATAAAAAGAGAATTCCATGTGCTCAGTCAGCCATTACAGATTACAGTTTTACAGTTTTGCTGCTGAACCTTGTTCACTGTGGAGATAGTGAAGCCTATACGGCAAAATGTAGGCAAAAGGGAGTTCGAAAGGCCTGCCAAGGCTGGGCAGGATCCTCCAGTGCCTGAAAGCTCAACCAAGGAGGGTTTGAAGTTTGGATTTACGGATTTTTATGTTCACACTATGGAGAGTGTTGAGAGCTGCAGTTGAGCAATGGATGTCAGGAGAGGTAACGCTATAGACAGTGTTGGGAGCAAATACCTGAAGGATTCAAGCCTTGTTATGTGCTCGATTGGGAGAGTCTGAAGCCTATAAAGAGATCATTGCTGTGGATGCCTGCCAGCTCTGTGTGAGACTACCTGTCTGTGTAACTCCTTTGGGGTGAGTGTTACCTGAGGGAAGGGGTAGGAAAGGATAAGGATTCAGCGATCTCCATTCTCCATCGGGAAAGGTATTTGGGCAGGTAGCGCTACCTAGGACTGGTACTCTTTTGGGTACAAGGGGAGTGAGACTCTTGGGCTGCCAAAATGGAGTAGTGTGGGACTTTTCCTGGCAGGGAATTACCAGGACTGGACTGCTACAGGTTCCTAGGGTAGATGGTCATGCTTTGAATGCATTTATGTGTATAATGTTATATTTTACTTCCCCTTAAAAATTGCACTTCTTTGTATAAAGTTTATATTTTTATATAATAAAATGTCTGATTGATTTGTTTCCTAATGGGACTATTCTCAGGTGTATTCCAGGACCCCATTAGGTGGAGGCACTGCCACAGAGGAGTTTCCCAGAACCTTTCACTTAGCAAAGGGGACTTAGGACCTGCATCGGTAAGAATTACCTTGGCACCAGGGGGGGCCAAAAATGGGTTACATATACATTCACACATTTTAAACTGTGCTGCATTTTGTAGATGGGGCCTGTGCTCTGTAAAGTGGAAGGATACCCCCTTCCTGTGACTCTATGCCCCTTTTAATACAGCTCAAGACCTTGTTTGCCTTTGCACCTACTGTCTGGCATTGTTTGCTACATCCACGATTATTATCAAAACCCCATTAAGGGTATAATGGGCGAATGTGACAAAAGTCACTAACGGGAAAAATATTCGCAAATTTTACTTTGAACAAATTTAATATAGCTTTTGCAAATCCGAAAACTGTTTAGCAGCCTCTTCCAACAGTGGAAGAAAATTTGTGAATTTTATAGTTTGCGCCATTTGCCAGTAAATGTAATAAAACTTCTTACTGAAAAAGTTGTCATGTTTACTCCAAAAGATTACACAACTTCAAGCACTTCTTAAAAGTGGGCAATGCGTAATTTAAATTTGCAAGGCAATAACAGTTTAAGGAATAAATATTACATTGCGAAATTCGAATTTGTATTCTTATTTATGCAAATTGTTTTGCTCTTTGCATTCCCCCATATGTGTCTTGCATATTTTTACATCCCAGGTGCATAACCGTACAGTTATCAACATTGAATCTCATCTGTCACTTACCGGCCTATATTGACAGTTTGTCATGATCCTGCTGCAAGGATGCAGCATCCTGGAAGGAATTAATTGGGCTGCATAGTTTTTTGTCATCTGCAAACACTGATACATTACTTACAATACCATCCCCTAAGTCAGTAATAAACAAATTAAATAAAAGTGGACCATTGGTACCATACCAGATGAAAACAAGTCAGAGAAAACCAGAAAAAGAGGCCTGTCTTAAATTAACTAAGCTTTCTCAGTACCTAAGGGTGTATTCTATCTGGTCCTGGTGGCTTTTTCACATTGATTTATGTACCTTGTCTATATTATACCACAGAACTTCCTAAATGTACAATTTGTCAGCATGCATATATGATACATATAAGTCATGCACTAATGTACCATTCTTTCATTAACTGATCAGCTTATTCCCCCCTTCCTACACATAAACGTCTTAATAATGACATTTTGCTTTTGGACATTTTTAGCATTTCTATAAACGTATTTTTAAACTTACAATACACAGAAAATATCCACATTATAAGAGCTTTTGAAAAGCGTCAGCTATTGATAAGCATACACTAAAATGCTAGCTTGATTTATGAAACCAATGTACATGGCCTGTGCTACTCTCCCCATGGTCCTTATTCATCATGTATAATTTTCTGTTGAATAACTCAAGTGCACTGTTTGATTTCCAAACAGGAGCTTATTATTCCTCAAAAGAAATAGAAGGGATTTTCAAAAAGGTTGAGCTTTAATACTTTGGGAATTTTCCCTGTTTGAATGATTATGGGTATGATTTTTCTTAGGAGCTTAGACTTAATTTGCACAATTATATTTGTCTAAAATGTTAGGGCTTCAATATTTTTTTTTAACATCATAACCTTTATTGAAAGATGATAGGCATGACATGTAGCAAAGAATGCAACAGAAAAGGCGTAATGGACAATGCAGTAGATGACACAACATATGACAGTCACATACCAGTCAAATAAAGTTATACAATATGATAATCAAAAGAAAAGAAAACAGTGAAAGAAAAGAAACAAAACAAAAAAAAAAAAAAAAAAACAAACAAAAACAGAGAAAGTGCATATATTCAACATTGTCTAGAAAACAACAATATGATAATCTGCCAACAACACTATATATAGAGAAGAGTCCCGAATGCAGTAAGCAAAGCTGTCTAAATGCAAGCATACATCGTTTACTCAATAGAGCAATCCAATCGCCGTGCCTAAGAGGCCGGCCACGATCCCCAAACCTTGTCAAATTTGGTAGAAGATCCCCGTTTAGTGTATAGGTAAGACATACAATTAATAAAGCTAAGCATTTGTACCATCCACATCTGATGGGTCGGGGGAGCAACACTCTTCCACTGTTGAGTTAGGCATTTGCGTGCATGGAATAGGCTCTGACGTACAAGAACTAACTGATCCCTATTGAATTGGGAGTCGTCACAGGCACCCAATATGGCTAGTTCAGGGGAGGGGACTAGAGGGGTACCCAGCACATTCGTTAGCGTAGCAAACACCTCCTCCCAGTACTTCTGTAGTTTCCTACAGTCCCAAAACATATGTTTGAGCGTTCCCATCTCTGAGGTACATCTAGTACAGGTGGGGGGGTTCTGGGAGTGCATTCTGTGCAATCTCACCGGGGTGAAATAGGCTCTATGCAGAATATACCTCTGTATCATTTTGTGGTTAGCGTTGGGGGACACAAATCCAGGTGCCTCCAGGGCATCTAGCCATTCCTCATCAGTGAGTGAAGGGATGTCTAGTTGCCAAGCCCTGAATAAGCTAGCATTGGTTTTATCAAATTTACTAGACCGTAAAACTTTATATAAACTGGAAATAAGATGTTGGTTATCTTGCAGTTCCAGTATCCTGCAAAAAGGGGGTTTCCCAATTTTAAACGGGTCTTTAGAATAAGCATGTTGAACCTGCCTATAGTGCAACCAGTGGGAAGCAGGTATATCAAAGTCCCTTTGGAGATGTTCAAACGGAACAATAGCATTATTATGAAATAGATGGTGCAACAACTTTATGCCTTTCCTCTCCCATGCCCGCCCCACCGGTATCGATACAAATTCCCGAAGTTGAGGGTTATGCCAAATAGGAGTATCTGGATGTCTTAACTGATGAGTGCAGACAGCTCGTGCTCGTTCCCACACTTTACCGGCTAACTGCATAAGGGGGCTGCAAACGGATTTTCTCCTATCCAGGGAGGGTCTCAAAAGCACTTGTAGCATCGGATGCTCTAGATTGTGGGCAGCCAACAACAATAGGGAGGAGGGGCACTGCACATCCAAATGAGCCCAAGGTTTAACATGGGCCAATTGGGCAGCTAAATAATACAACTCAAAGTCCGGCAAAGCCGCTCCTCCACTATCGGTCGCCTTTTTAAGAGAGTCAAGTTTGAGCCGAGACCTACCAGATCCCCATATGAAAGGGCCCATCAGCTTGTCCAGTTTTCGAAAAAAGGCCTTGGTGAGCACTATCGGTGCCTGCGTGAGTACATACAAAATTTTAGGGAGGACTGTCATTTTGATTAAACTAATGCGTCCCTGTGGACTAAGAGGCAGCCCGGACCATTGCCTAAACCTAGCCTCCACCATGGCTAACAGAGGAAGTGCATTCAAAGACCCGAAGTCAGATATCTGCCTAGATACTTTAATTCCCAAGTATTTAAACTCTGGGGCTATCTCCAGTGAGTGTCGGTTGGGGACCGCGGCCACCTCCTGACCGTCTATCAGGCAAAGGGTCGATTTAGACATATTCACTTGCAAACCGGAGTGGTCTCCAAATTCTTGAAGAGTAAATACCAGTTTATCCAACGAAGTTGTACAATCTGACAAGTATACTAAGGAGTCATCAGCGTATAGCTGAATTTTCTCCTGAAGCATTCCTACGCGCCACCCAATTATGTCAGGGTCTGCTCTAATAATAGCTGCCAGTGGTTCAATAGCAATTGCAAATAAGAATGGGGATAGGGGGCACCCCTGTCTCGTCCCTCGCGAAAGCGTAAAAACGGGCGAAGCTATACCATTGACCACTACGGAGGCTACCGGGTTGGAATAAAGTAACTGAGTGAAGGCTAAGAAGTTCGGGCCAAATCCCATCTTGCCCATCACCTGCCAAAGAAAGGACCATTCTACTGTGTCAAAGGCCTTGGCAATGTCCAGCATCGCCAAGGCCCTGTCCCCCTTATTATCATGATCAATGGTCAAGTTGGTATACAGCCGTCTAAGATTTATGGCAGTGCTCTTATGGGGCATAAAACCGGTTTGGTCAGGTGCAATGAGAGATTCTATTACTAGTTGCAGCCGTCTAGCCAACACCTTTGCAAGAATTTTCACATCACAATTCAATAGTGAAATGGGCCGATAAGACCCACATTCCAACGTGTCCTTGCCCGGCTTAGGCAGTACAATAATAGTTGCTTCACGCATCGAGGACGGGAGTGCCCCCCTCGCCAAAGCAGAGGTGTAGACGGAAAGCAAGTGAGGAGCTAAAGTTTCAGAATACTTTTTATATATATCTATGGGGAGTCCATCAGTGCCCGGTGATTTACCACTAGAAAGAGACCGAATAGCTTCCTGGATCTCTGTAGGGGTAATTTCCGCCTCAAGTCCATCAATTTGTTCCGGTTTTAAGCTAGGGAGTGGGACTCGCTCCAAATACGCTACTATTTGTCGGTCGTCATAACGTAGTCGTGACTGATATAATTGTTCATAGAATAACCCAAAAATCTCGCTCACTACCTTAGGGTTCTCAATAACTGTCCCTGAAACATTCCTAATTGCTGGGATAATTGGGGGAGTAGAATCTGCCCTTGTCAGGTGAGCCAACATTTTACCCGTTCTGGCGCCCTGTTCAAATACATTATATTTGAGAAATAGATGTCTCTTATTAGATTTGGCCTCAAGGAATTTTTGGTAAGCATCCTGCGCCCTCCGTAGAGCTAAGTGGGAATGCGGAGTAGGGCTAGCAACCACACGAGTCTCAGCGAGAGTTACCTCCTGTTGTAGCCTTGCTTCTGTCAGCCTAGTTTTGGATTTGATAGTATTAATTTCAGATATATAGACACCTCTAAAGTAGGCCTTGAATGCATCACAATTATAGGGGTTATGTTCCTGGGGGGCGTTGTTAATTGAGTATTCCTTTATTAGGGCATCTATCTCCTCAGTCTTCCCCACAATATCTATCCAGACAGGATTAAGACGCCAACGTCTGGAGCTGGACTCAGTTTTACCAGCCCAAACCATCTCCAAGGGGGCATGATCGGATATGCCTCGCGGTAAGTATTCTATGGCCTTAGTCAATGGCACCAATTGCCTCGGGGCTAAGATCAAATCAATACGGGATAGGCTCTGGTGGGAGGTGGAGTAGCAGGAGTACTGTTGGGCATGCAAATGAAATGTTCTCCAAAGATCCAGAAGATTTAGAGATTGGAGAAAGTTGTCAAACCTCTGGTTATCACCACTCCCCCGTGATCCATCTTTTTTCCATCTATCCATTGCAGGATTGGGAGTAGTGTTAAAGTCTCCCGCCATTAAGATGAGAGAAGTGGGAAACTGAAGAGCCCATTTAGTGAAATCAAGTAAGAGGCCTTCCACAAAGGGTGGGGGTATATAAATATTGGCAAGCAGATACTCTGTAGAGTGCAATTTGCAATGTAAAAAAACATACCTGCCTTTCGGATCAGTTTTGAGATGCAGCAACTCGAATAAAACCCTTTTATGTACCAAAATAGATACTCCTCCCGTATACACCGAATATGTAGAGTGGTAGCCCCACCCCACCCAAGGTTTCCTAAGCGCTAATACGGATGATCCCGTAAGATGCGTTTCCTGAAGAAACAATATATCTGGGTTATAAGATTTGGCGTGACTTAAGGCAGTGCGTCTCTTAATAGGGTCATTCAATCCCCTAACGTTCCATGTAATCAGTTTTAAATTACCCGCCATAGTGGTACCTAGCAGAAGACCGTAAGCTGACCAGTAGGCCGCAGCTTGCGGACACTGGCAAGTTATGTGAATATATCAACACAGGAAGTACCATAATGCTACCAAAATTAGTATACCTCAGGCACATCACGGTATTGCTCCCCCTTGTGCACATACAAACATTATTCACATCAAATATCACATTGTTGTTGTCAACCATAAAATAAAAAGCATTTCTCATATCATCTAACCGTATAACCCAACTACCCTTCCCTCCCCGTGGCCCCATAATAACAGAAGAACACATGGGGCTACTTTTCCCAAAAACCAAACTTAGATTTGAGCAAAATGAACCCTTGCACAGGGTATAAACCCAAAGTATGGGGGGTGTGTTGAAGCGGCGTCTCCTGTGCCATAACACCCTGCATGGTGGTTAATCCAGGGCAGCTGTAGATGAGTGACAAAGATGACCCCCTCCCCCTCACTCTCACTCCTGAAGGGGCACAATATGTGGTCTTGCAGACTACGGTTAAGAAACCGGATGAAACGTAGCCACCACAGGGTAACCGGGGGGCAGTCGCCCAAACAAAGTCAAGGAACTGTCCCCACAACAATAAAAGTGTAAAGTCCCGCAAGAAAAAAATATATAAAACCAGGTAACAGTCCCTCTTCATGGCTACCCCTCAAGCAGTCTCGGCATAGGATGAAAATAGCAGGGAGGAGGGGTGATACATTACCGACCCAACGAGTCCAGCCATTGACACGCATCCGACGGGGAGTCAAAAAACTTGGTGCCCGTAGCGGTCTGCACTCGAAGTCGTGAAGGATACATCATGGAGTACAAGATCTCTTTTTGTCGTAGACGTTTCTTGATATTCAGAAACCTGGCTCGCTGTCTTTGCAATTCCGCCGAATAGTCAGGGTACAGAGAGATGTTGGAGTTGTTGTGCTGCAGTCGGCCTTTCTTGCGGGCCAGCATCAGTAGCTTGTCACGGTCCTTGCAATTGTGGATCCGGGCGATCAGAGGCCTCGAAGGCGCCCCAGGTATAGGAGGCTTAGCAGGAATCCTGTGCGCCCGCTCTATGGAGAACGCCGCGGTGAGATTTTCAGCGCCAGCCCAGCCCTTCAGAAGGGTTTCCACAAAGGCCTCAGGCTGCTCACCTTCCTCACGTTCCGGTAGGCCTATCAAGCGAATGTTGCTCCTTCGCGCCCTATTCTCGAGGTCGTCCACCTTCGCCCGCCATTGTTCCACCTGCTGCTGCAAGTCCCTGGTAGTTTGTTGGAGCGGGGTGCACAAATCCTCCAGCGAGGAAATTCTGGCTTCCGCCTCAGTAGTGCGCTCCCGGATCCGCTGCAAATCATGCTTTATCAAGGATAATTCGGCCTTCAATTCATCCGTCCTCGCCATAGTAGTGGCCTGGCAAGATTGCTGGCATTGTTGGACAGCCTTCAGGATATCTTGCATGGATGGTTGCGGCTGGAGGTCTTCCGGCTGCCCATCCTGCATTTGTTCCTCAGGTTCAGGCGCCATATTGGGCGTTTCCAGCCCCGCCGCGGCCTTGCGTACATACTTCTCCATTCTCGTAGGTGCGGTCGATTTTGGCTTTTGTTGCTGCCGCCTATTGCTCATCTCCGTTAGGGGGTAGTGTACCCCTATTTCCAACACAAACAGCGTACCCCAGCACAGTAGTTAAGACAGGATTAATGAAGGGTGCACGGAGCTCTTCCAGAGCACGTCTTACTCCATCGGCAGTTCAGCCACGCCCCCCAGGGCTTCAATATTTACTTATATTAATATGAACACATCTGAATTGAGGGCCCCTAGTGTTTAAAGTAGCCTAAGAGCATAGGAGACTTGGGGCACATTTACTTAGCTCGAGTGAATGAATAGAAGAAAAAATACTTCGAATTTCGAATGTTTTTTTTGGCTACTTCGACCATCGAATTGGCTACTTCGACCATCGAATTGGCTACTTCGACCATCGAATTGGCTACTTCAACCTTCGACTGCGACTTTGAATCGAAGGATTCAAACTAAAAATCGTTCGACCATTCCACAGTAGAAGTACTGTCTCTTTAAAAAAAAAAACTTCGACCCCCTACTTCGCCAACTAAAACCTACCGAACATCAATGTTAGACTTGAAGGTCCCCATAGGCTTTCTAACAAATTTCTGGTCGAAGGAATTTAGTTTGATCGTTGGATTAAAATCCTTCGAATCGTTCTATTCGAAGGATTTATCAAAAAGATTATTCATTAAATCGTTCAATCGAACTTCGATAGTCATTAGATCGTTCAATCGAACTTCGATAGTCGAATATCGAGGGTTAACTAACCCTCGATATTCGACCCTAAGTAAATGTGCCCCTTAGTGACATGGAACACATTTTTGTATTTATCATTTGCCATTTTTAAAAAAAAAAAAAATAGCAGTTCTCCCAACTCTCCCAGTATACCTGCAAGAAAAGCTCCCAGACAGCTAGCTGCTAATTCAGCACGTTTATCCTTTCCCTCTCCATAGACCTCTTAGGGTAATGAAAAAAGGGTGAATCTAAAGCTCAATGTGTGACACTTTAACATTTGTTTTACTACTTTGATAAATACCAAACATTTGTGTTTTTAAATATATAATTCAAACTTGTGAGATGTGCAAAAAGAATTTTTGGAGTCCATCAGAGACAGACTTATAATGTTTTCCCTCAGAAATGGACACTAGGATTCTAGTCAAATTTGGGAGTGAAGGAGGCATAGAGAGCATTTAGGGACATTTCATATGCAGACTTGGCTTCTCTTTCTGGTCAATGCCTAATATTGATATAATACGTTGAGCCATTGAAATTTCTATTTTTGTCCTTTCTCTAAAAGAGTTCAGTTCTGTTATATTTGAATACAAACATCGATTTTGCTATCTAATGTCTTCTCTTAGTGCTATCAAAATGCTAATAATGTGCAGAAATAGCCAAATAGCTAGTCGTCTATAAATCTCAAATAAAACAGGTCTCAGTTTATTATTTCTTAAGATACAATAATATAATGTGTTTTTAAAAATGTAATATTAGCTGTCCTTGCTCATGATATAATGTCGATAATGATGCATAGTCTGTACAGTATTGCCGTATGGTTTATTGTTATTCCTGAGCTGATTGGCTTCTTAATGATTTGAAGTTTTGGTAACACTAGCATCCACACATTAAACTACACATTAAATAACACATTAAATAATTTGCTGTTTAAGGCAATATGCTTAGGGTTTTTTTTTTTAACTAAACTCTCAATGCAAAAATCACGAAAAATTCATGATTTTTGTTTTATAAAATCGCACTTTTAGAATATCCCGAATTTTTTGGAATTTATTAAACCCCGAGGATGGAAAAGTCAGAATCAGAAAATCTGGCATCTCAGACCTGTCGAGGTTGCATATAAGTCAATGGAAGAAGTCCCAATGATTTTTTGATGTGCGCTGGGTTCCGTGCTATACCCCAAAGTTTTCAGAGATTTCAGGCAAAAAATATATGAAATCTGAGTTTTCAGGTGAGAAATCCAAAAACAAATCGTGAAAATCTGATTTTCTCCCGCAAAGCACATTTTCAGGGAAAATGTAATATTAAATAAGAGTAAAAAACCAGAGCGGATTTGATTCAGTTTGCAGCAGAAAATGTTGAGATAAAATCAGACTTTGATAAGTCCACTGGTGGGGTAAATGATGTATAATGTCTGTAAAATGCTATTGTAGAACTATTCACTTTACTTGGACTGTACTGATCTAAAACAGAGGATCCTATGAAATGCAGAAAGCATGATCTTTCTTGTTTAACTTTTTTCCTATTTCCTTTGGGCAGGACCACCAACAGAAACCCCTCTGGCCTTCTGGGACACTGTAGAGTTTGATACTTTGTTCCAACTAAACAATAGCAAGTTATATGGCTGGGTTCAGGCTCGTGGAGTGCCATAAATCTTTAGGTTCATGGCCTGGTTTTAATGAATTGCCTGATGCACATTATTTACAGTATATTGGAAAAGGACCAGCACATAGATGCAATTTAATATGAGGATATAACCCTATAGTCTATTGTCAAAGTGGATACATAATGTTTTGAAGGCATGCCCCTTTGTCAGGATTGAAACGCGCTCAAAACATTTGAAAATACTTTGAAAAGAAATAACGGGGTTATAATCCTGTATTGCATTCCATCCATGTGCTGGTTCTGTATAAAGAATGCACAAATTAAAAGGGGGATGCCAATACCAAAGCACCAAGGGTTTTACATGATGTGTCTGCAGATAAATTGGGTTACTGATATGCATTCTTGTCATTGGAGCTCATACTGATCATAACTCTTGGGTAGAATATTCAGCAATAATTAGACTGAATGAGTACAAATATAATTATATCAGCAGTATCAGTTGACAGAGCATGACATTTACCTCTATTTTAAATAAAGTCTAAAATATAGTTTGTTGAAAATCCAATGCAAACATTCGAAATGCAAATCTTCTTTTCATATCATTTGGCAAAACATGTAAAACAAAGCCAGATCACTCAATAATTTACATTCCCAATGGCAAGAACAGATCAACATTACGTTGTTTCACAGTTGAGCAATCAGTCTTGTGAATCGGCAGTGTCAGCTGCAGGAAAAGGGCACAGGAGCGCACAGAAAAGGATATCCCAGAAGGTTCAATTCAAATGAAACCAGATTCTAAAACAAAAGATATGTTCAACGTTTACTCAATTCAATATGTGAGATAAGTCAGCCTGTAGATTCATGTAAAACACTTTAAATACAAGTCATTCTAATACTGCAGTGGTAATTTGCACATTTAGGGGCAATCATTTGATTTTTTTCTTAGTTTTTTCCCTAACCACTCATTTTTCCCGAAAAGTGCAAATTTTGGATTTTCGGATTTTTGGGCTAATTCCAGCTCAGACCACAGACAGTTCCTAATAGGATAGGGTACCTCTCCCATATACAACCTCGGTAGGTCTGAGATGCCTTATTGTTGGATTCTGACTTTTTCCATCCTCAGGGTATAATAAATATCAACAATTTTCCACTAAAAACTTGGATTTTGGCATTCGGACTTTAATAAATAAACCCCAATGTATCAAATTATGTTTTTTCTGAGAGGAAGCTTCATTTGTATTTTAAATGGCTAATAACTCCAGGTACTCACCCTCATACATTCAAAAACAACCAAACTGCCATACGCCTTTCTGGGGCCACATGAGTGACCAGTTTGCTATAACTTTCCCTGTTTCTTTATAGATGTCAGCGACATCAAACATCAAACTGGTGCTGGGCCTATAACGTCATTGCTCACATCTGTTTGCTGCTTTGATTTTAATTTTAATTTTTACTCTTTTTTTGAATTTGAAAACGTCTGCTTAAAAATCATGACTGTGCTTATTTATGACAAAAATTCTAAACCTACTTAAAAGCATGAAAAACAAACTAGAATTCAGTGAAATCACATTCTACCCTTCATTTTCAAATTTACATTTAATTTATGAAATTTAAATTGAAAAATTACTTGAAATTTGGAAATACTCCCTTTTATTTCTACATGAACTCACCATTTGAGTCTTTTTTTCCAAATAATGTAGAAAATTGTTGTTTTGAGAATTCAAATTTAAAATTTTTGCTGTAAAAATCAAATTCATATGTGGATAAATCAGACCTTTAGGACCATGTCAAATGCCTGTGTGATTGATATATTGATCTGCCTATGAACAATAAGAAAATGCTATTAGGCAAACCTTTCAGTGGAAAGAAATAAAAAGCAAAAGAAAACACGTCTAGCAAATCACCAGAATTATTATAAAATGGAAAACGTTATTATATTAGTCAGGGCTAAATGAAAACTAAATTATTTAGTTACAGCAGATAAGCAGAGATTATATTGCTAATATTCATATAAACATTTTCTTGCCGTGATAGAAACTCATATTTGTATCTATGCTTTTCTTTGAATAATCCTAATTACGTCATCTCTGCTTGTAAATGGAATATATAAAATAAACAGAGATTTCTATAACCAAATTCAATGGTTTGGGTTCTTCGTGAAACATGAATGTAAGTTGTACTATATCTGTACAGGGAAAACTATAACATTCAGATTGTAAAATCATTATTTATGAAGTGGGATTTTTGACTATTTTAATTTTATACAGAAACAAATACTATAACAGTTTAATGTTATCCTTTGTTCAATGGGCCTGTTTTACTGACAGCAGGTAAAGTCCTAAGTGCAAATAATTGGTACTAGCCACCATGTTAGATAGTTACATGGTTCATTTTGGTGGCAAAAAAACAGTAGTCCATCCAGTTAAACTCCTGTATATATACATGTGTGTGCAAAACTCTCCACTTTTTCCAACTCATTAATGTATTTCTACTGGGGCCCAAAACTGCACTGCATATTCTAGATGAAGCCTTACCAGGGGCCTATAAAGAGGCAAAATTATGCTTTCATGCATTTTTCCTTGTTCATTCCCTTTTTATGCTAGACAGTACTTAGTGGCCACTGAATGACATACTGTATCTATGAGAGACTTGGAAATATATATATCACAGTTACACCCGACTGTGTTACGCTCTGCACCATAAAGCATACTCTTAAACCTGATACAGAAGCGCACGTGTACACAATAGAAGGAAAGAAATGCTGCGTTTCTTTTTCCTTATTTAGAATTCCCCTGCAGGATTTCTCTCATCAGTGTTTATCTAACAACTATTTAAATCCAAACCATTTTGCTCCTTTCAGCCACTTCCTTTTTCACTATGTAAATAACAGTACAGCAAACTGTAGCAACTGCGAACAGCAAACACAGACTCTGTGTTGGAAACTCGCATTGTCAAGCATGGGCACTTAGAATGCCTGAGTCAGGAGACTATGCTTAAGCAGAATTACAATTATTGTGACAAGTGATGGGACCCTTTTGCTTCACTGAAAACTCGCTAAGTGATGAAAATTTGCCGAAATGCATTGAATTCTATAGGCGATTAAACAGTTTTGGACGCACAACAAATTTTTTCACCCATTGGAGTCTATGGGCGTGGTTTTCACGGCAGAACTTGGTGAAAACTTTTACTTATTGTGACAAATTGCATTGTGATAATAAATAGTCTTACTGCAAACCACTTCTGGAGATCTTCTAAAATAATTCATCCAAATCGATGTGTAGCTGGTGGGTTTTTCTAATAAGGTACAATCAATTGCCTACTGTTTAGAAATCAGATAATCAGAGAAAAATGCGAAATAGTTTGGTGAGTTGCCTTTCCCATAAGTACTCACAGCATATACACAAATCACAAATAATAGCAGATATTGAAAAATATTGGAATAATTATATATTTTGCACTCTGCCTTTCTCCCTTGACTTTTGGAATACAGAGACCTACATCCTCCCACCATGAATACAGTGCTGAGGAGGGGATGGAGACGGCACGTAGGGTGGTGATAGTAGGGATGATTCTCATTGTTGAAAAACTTGAAGTAAATGTTGTCTATTGAGGTTGGAGCAAATGATACAGTTCTATGGGAGAACTTTAAAAACTGGTTTAGTGTTAAGCTGGTCATAAAGGTGTGGATATAAGTTGGCAACTTGGCCTCTTCAAACTAAGTCTGCATCACCCATGTATAGGGCCCAAGGGATGGTCTGCCTGACCAATATATGGTTAAATAAATATTACCAAACTCACCAGATGAGTGAATTTAACCGCATGTGAACAGCTTTAGAATTCAGCCAGAGGTATGGTCATAACAAACAATGGAATTCCACTGGTTTGGATTGATGGACACTTTCAGATGAAAAATCGATCAACAATTTTTTTACATGTGACTATTTTGTCCAAATGCATTGAAATCAATGGGCGTCCAAATAATTTTGACGCAGACAATATTTATGCTCGTGACTTTTCTGACGAGCGACAAATTATTTTTGACGTGGCATATTTCTCATTTAAGAATTGTCGCCGCAGTTTTGCAAATCAATTTGCTTGATGTGGAAATTCACCGCAAATCTGTGAATTTATTCACCCATGCTCAGGCCCGGACTGGCAATCTGTGGGTTCTGGCAAATGCCAGAAGGGCTGCTATAAGGTCCCATTGAAAGTCAGTATTTAGTGGGCTGGTGGGGGCTGTTTGGGTCTCTATGTGGGCTGATTGGGCCTCTGTGTACCTGAAATGCCAGGGCCTATTTTAATTCTCAGTCTGGACCTGCGTAATGCTAAGTAAACAAGACTTTGTATGGCCTGTCTGGATGTGTGAGCGGCTGTCCACATCATCATTCCTTGGCATTCTCATTGTTTATGGAAGCCATTTATCTGATCCATGTGAAGTGGTATTCCATTTTCATGTTGATTCCTTCATTGATATATGGGGGCACATTTACTATGGTCGAATATCGAGGGTTAATTAACCCTCGATATTCGACCATTGAAGTTAAATCATTCGACTTCGAACATCGAAGTCGAAGGATTTACAGCATTTCGTTCGATCATAATCCATCGATCGAACGATTTGTCTCCGATCAGAAATTACTTAGAAAGCCTAAGGGGAAGGCACCCATAGGCTAACGTTGGTGCTCGGTAGGTTTAAGGTGGCGAAGTAGGTGGTCGAAGTTTTTTCTTAAAGAGACAGTACTTTGACTATCGAATGGTTGAATAGTCAAACGATTTTTAGTTCGAATCGTTCGATTCGAAGTCTAAGTCGTAGTCGATGGTCGAAGTAGCCAAAAAAAAAACTTCGAAATTCGAAGTATTTTTCATTCTAATCCTTCACTCGAGCAAAGTAAATGTGCCCCATGGTGTGTGTCACCAGAAGGACAAAAGAGAAAAAGATTAATAAAGAAACATTTAAGTGAAATATTGCACTTTTCATTTGGATTTTGTGATCGCTATAATAACTGAATTGGTTGATGACCCAATGCAAACAACCCGCTATTTTAGTTAAACTGTTCTGAATATGTCATACGTCTGAATATGTCATATGTTGTACTGTGTGCTTTTTATGAACCTCACATCATCTGGCAAACTGTATTTTTGAATGCACAGGTCACACATTGGACACTGGCGTTAGTTGGAATATTGAACATATTCTTTCAAGAAGAGATAAGGATTCCTCTCTCTCACTATTCAATGGCCATTCCAGAGGGTGGACCCAGCTCTCTGCAGCATAATTGAGATTTTGTACCAAAGGAGAATCAGGATTACCTAAGGCTTCACCTCCTCAATTGTTGAAACACCCCAAGAAAACAGACTTGAAATTGTATTTTAAGTCTGCAGGTATCACACAGGGCAGTACTTATTCTGCGAGTACAATATACATCATCATTTTAGTTATGGCCTGCACTAGAAAACCTTCAAGCATACATCTTGACACCCTTAAAAATAAAATGATTACCACTTGATTCAATTTTTTTCCCTACAAATTCAGCACATCCATCAAAAATATACCTTAAAACTGATGTCGGGCAGTTTGCTACCACACATTTTCATCAGCATCAGTCACAGGCTACAGATTAATATAGCCGACTTTTCACCCATCAGTGCCTACCAATTCTGTAGCTTGTTTGTTTCCTAAATCCTGTTATCAGAATTTAGGGTAGGCACGAATAGAATAGAAAGACTGAAATGCCAACTCTCACCCCCCATACCAAACACATTTCTGTGGGAGCTTAGGTTTCTGATATCATTTTGTATAAAGTGCAATTCATTTATCACCTGAGGAATACCGCCTGCCTGTTCATTCATGCTGCCGACTGAAGTTATATATCAACAAAGATTTGCTTTGGTCCTGCATCAGAATGAAGCATGTATCAGGAGCTTAGCGCTTTAGGCAAATCATTTTGTTGTTTATTTCTTCTGCATGGGAAAATGCCTAGAAATAAGGAGGCAACATTAATATCTATATATAATACACAAAAGCCATGAATATCTTGTAAAATATATCCTTATATCATTAACTTTAACTGTGATATGCTAGCAACATCCCTGTGTAAAAAGGAACCTCATTGGGCACATAAAACATCATTCAAGTTTGTCCCTGCCTTCCTATTGGCTAAATTTTGGCACCTAGGAGAATATAGACTGGGAGATTTTATATAGTTGTCCTGTCCCCAAATGTGCGCAGTTGATGGATATCGGAGAGGAGGGTGCAGCAACCAACAGTACAGTGAGGGTCCAACTGAGAGAGTAGAGTCCTATGTAATTAGAAATCTAAAAAGCTTATCTATTATCTCTACAGCCTAAATGGAACTTGCATAGCAGCTCCCATAGTTATATAATAACTTATAATGGATCATCAATATTCATTCAGAGGGACAGGCTGCAGGATCAATGCAGTTTAGGTAATAGTGTGTGTTGGGCCCCTCCAAAGACTTTTTCTGGGATGGAGATCGGCTGCAATAGAAATGAATGGAAACTGTTCCAGCATTCCAAAAAGTTTAAATTCACCAATTACATTTTCAATATTAAATGAATCTGTTATTAAATGAATAAATTGCAAACAAAAGATAAAGCAATACTGGCACTGCCCCACTCTGTGATTCCAGATATTTATTATTATACTTATTATTAGTCTTGTTAGTCAGCAAGCTTTCATTTTGATATTCTTATATGGCCAAGTATCAATCCTCAGTCAAACCTTGAAGCTAAAACCCCCCTTGCATCAACCTGACACCCAAATCCACTTTCTATTAAGTCCCATGGGGGGTCCACAATTCTGGAGTTTATGTGGGAATATGGTACCTTCAAAATATATGTTCCTGGGGGGATAATGGATTATAGTGCCACAAAACATATTCAGTGAAACAGTAGCAAGGTCATACTGCAACATTGTTTAGAAAGGTGAATTATCTTGGACCCTAAGTTTATTGGGGGGCTAGCACAAGAGATGTCACTTCCAGCCTTGTCTATAAGAAGTTAAAAAAACAATTATATAACACTTTGGTATCGTGGGCAATGTGACTTCCTACTAGTGCAGGTTCCAGCAAAACAAAGTCATGTGAGTGGAAAACACAAACCCACAAAACATTTTTTTTAAGTTTGCTGATTTTCTATATGATACCATGTGATTACAAAATATGTGAAAGAGAATTACATTTTTCATTCCTGCCTTTATTTCAGTACAAAATATAATTGCAGTTTATTTGCAAAACCACATCTTCCGCTGTGTTATATTATAAAAAAAAAGTTTCTTATGAATTTTTTTTATGAACACTAATAGTTTTCAGAAGGACAGGACAGTGTTGGTACATCACAAAGAACACAATGATAAGACACTTTTAATACCAGAGAATTTCATTTCATAACCCTTAAACAGGAAATAAAAGAAACCGTCTTTGAAAGCTTTACAACAGCCACTTGGAATATAATGAAATCAAGAAATCAGCTACATTTCGGAGCCTCTAAGCAGGAGACACAGACTTGCATTTATCATAATGCAGAAGAGCAGTACACATAATTTAACCCACATGCATCCCCTGCATATAGATTGATGTAATGTTGTCCTAAATGTACAGCCTGTTATTAAACTGCAGCAAGGACCAGTAACATAGAAAGGAAACAATTCTTCATTCTCTTTTAAAGTTTTATCTGTCTATCCAGCACCTACAAAAACACTAGTTCAGTTAACATAGATTGGTTAGTGTAACGTGATTGGTTTCCATGACTCTCAGAAAAATTTACATGGACAGAGTTTGAGCTCATCTAATTTTCAATTAATTTATTGCACTTTCTGCACTGTCGTGAACCTCCACAGGGTGGGGTGGAGGGGTCTTAAAGGCTAGATAGATGAACATCATATAAAGGCCAGGGTAAGTATATTGAGTCATCAGATTGGCCTGGATCAACTCCAATTTATTTGATATTGTTCATAAATTAACAAACGAGGATTAGAATGTATTTCCATGATGATATTAAAAAAACTGATATAAAGTGAAGTTCAATTAATTTAAGTTTTTGTCACGTGAACCTCATTTAGTGGCACTCTAAGCTATTCTTGTTCCAAAAATTCCTACATAGTGTTTCTCTTTTATTTCACAAAGTATACTAGAATAGAAAAATGTTCTCTGGTGTTGAGATTATGTTGTTGAGTTCCTCTGTTGTCTGTTGACGAGCTGGGCTGAGTTGGGTGAAGTCCAATATCTCAGTGAGCACATTCTGTGTGGGTGCACAAAACAAACCTATTTGACCTCCAGCAACTGCCATTTCTACAGCTCTATACATTATTTTCTCCCAGCTCCTCTACAACAAAGCATGCTTCTTCTTGGTTTCTTTGTGGCCAATATTTATTAATTAAGTTTTATATTATCATTAGCTATTATTTCGCCATAGCTAGCCATTATTGTACAAACTCAATTACTACATTTGTCACCTTTCTATCCTTAACCACTGTATTCTTGTCATCCAGAACATATTTGTTTTCTGTTGTATCTCCGAATCCTAATGTCAGAAGATATAATCACACTGATTGTGCCTGTCGAGAGGCAATGCAGTAGAACTGATGGTGGGTCTCACTCTCTTCATCATGGAATACTGTGAACATGTGTAATTACTGTTTAGTCACTGTCATCACCTTGTCGCCAGTTATCCTCTTATCTTCTTGTTATCTGACTTTGTTTCCATGAAAGAACATACATTGCTGGCAGCTAGGTCTTTTTGCCACTTTTCAAATATATTAATCTTGTTAGTTATTATCTTACCTTCTTATCGTGCTTCAGGCAAATAAATGATATAAGCAAAAAAGAGCTGGAAATTGGTGAATAAGAGCCACAGCTGAGTTTCATTTGACACAGTTATGTAACAAAATAACTAAACTACTAATGTATACGAGGGGGCACATTTACTTAAGGTTGAATATCGAGGGTTAATTAACCCTCGATATTCGACCGTCTAAGTTAAATCCTTCGATTTCGATTTAGCACTATTCATTCGAATCGAATGATCAAAGGAATAATCGTTTGATCAAACAATTCGAAGGATTTTAATCCATCGATCGAACAAATGATTTTCCTTCGATCAGAAATTGGCTAGAAAGCCTATGGGGACCTTCCCCATAGGCTAACATTGATGCTCGGTAGGTTTTAGGTGGTGAAGTAGGGGGTCGAAGTTTTTTTTTAAAGAGACAGTACTTCGACTATCGAATGGTCGAATAGTCGAACGATTTTTAGTTCGAATTGTTCAATTCAAAGTCGTAGTCGAAGGTCAAAGTAGCCAATTCGATGGTCGAAGTAGCCAAAAAAATATTTCGAAATTCAAAGTATTTTTTATTCTATTCCTTCACTCGAGCTAAGTAAATGTGCCCCGTTGCTAAATAAATAATAATAATAAATAAAAGCACTCTATTATTTTTCTCTGGAAGCTATATCAAAATCTCATATAAAATAAAGGTTAGGGTTGATGTCACACATTTTGGGTTGAAAAACTCCAGTATCAGAAATGTCATGTAATTCCCACAGAAGTCAAAAATTGCAATATTGTCCATTTAGGTTATGTTTCCTCATGATCAATATATAAATATTAAAATATTTTAAACATGCTCTTAAAGCACTTTTAACACCAGGACTTAAGAGCACATGAGAAAGGGGTAGGATACCCCGAAACGTTGTGTGTTTGGATCTCAATAAAATGTTACATTTAAATAGCACATTTGCTGGATCTGAGTGCCATCTGTTGAAAACATTTTTTTACATAATAATAGCAACATTTATTTTATACTTTTCCATTGTATTAAAGATCATTATGACATCGTTAATATGACCTTTGTTCTTTAAAAGTTATGGAACATATTAAACATTTCTTCAAATGATGCAGAAAGCAAGGTGATAAACGAAACTGCCCCATTTCACTTCAACATAAAATATGGAAAAAGGTAAAATTTCAGCAATACATTGGAGTCAATTGCCATTTTTTGAATGCTAAATGCATTGGCATCAATGGACGATTTTTCTTCTTTTTCTTGCGCATTAACTGCTGAAATTGTATTTGCAGGATATTGTTTCCTGCAGCTTCTTTCCAGACTTCACCATTAGACCTAATCACCTTGCTTTGGAATGGGGTAAAATCTCAGAGAATAAAGAAGACTAAATTACTCTTATTCATTTCATTGGCGCTATGCTTGAGGAAGTGAGTGTTGCAGATAAGAGATGCAATGCGTTTTGGTGTTTTGTTTAGACGGGTTCTGCTTCCTGATCATCAGTTCCATCAGACAGACAGCAGCATGAATGAAGTTCGGCTTACCATTACCAATGAGACAATGTAGAATACTGAAAATAAAAATACTGTTAGAAATATTAGTGTAAATCCACCAAGTGGTGCTGGAAACCTTAAGATCCAAATAATTGCTGGGGCAGTTTTCCTAGCTATTGTTTTAACAGTAGTGATAAATTAATGTATGCACTTTATCTGCATACTGCATTCCTGGGTCTCTAAATATTCTGGCTGGTCATCTCAATAGAGCTACTCCCGATACAGATGAATGTAAGGTGAACCAATATAATCTTTGTCTTATCTAGAACCATTTGGGCCAACTCAACATACTGTAGATGTGATGGCAACAGCAATAAATACCACCATTGGAGATGTTCTCTTCCCTTATGATTAACCACAAGCCAAGTTCACAGATGCTTTCAGTGTAAAATGGACTTTTAAGATAATTTATAACTTCCTGTCTTTCTACCTGATCCCAAAAGTGCTAAAGAAATTTATGGAAGATAAAGCTTTAACCATTGTTGTGTTTCCATGGCATCCTATGAAGTTATGGTTTGCTCGGCTTAACAGCATGGCCATTTAGAAACCATTCCATCTCCCTATAGGTCCACTTCTACTTTCCCAGGTAGCTGCCTGGTACATCCACATCTAGAAAATTTAGAACTAACTGTTTGGAAGCTGACATGTTGAAGCACCTGAACTCTTCTACTGGAAATGTAAGAGATAGAGTCCTGTAGCATGCCATGTATTAGCAGTACAGTGTGGGTATTCGGTGACTAAAGCATAGTTGAATGAAGATGCAGTATTCTCCATGTTTTAATAAGTAATTTTCTGTTTACAGGGTTGTTGTGGGATGGGTTGTGAGAAATGTTACCGTGATTCAGCTTTCAGGTCTATGTAGATTTAAATGCAGATTGGGGGTCCAGATCGGGTATGCATCCAGTCAGTTAGGCTCGTACAGGTTTCTACAACAAAGTCTATACATCAAAAGACCTTGTACTTTAAACCTGAGAACTTCCCCTGTTTACCATGTTTCCTCGACTACAACTGCTGCCTAGGGATGTAGCGAACGGCGGAAAAAATGTTCGCGAACATATTCGCGAACTTGCGTCAAAAATGCAAACGTTCGCGAACGTCGCGAACCCCATAGACTTCAATGGGAAGGCGAATTTTAAAAGCTAGAAAAGACATTTCTGGCCAGAAAAATTATTTTAAAGTTGTTTAAAGGGTGCAACGACCTGGACAGTGGCATGCCAGAGGGGGATCAAGGGCAAAAATGTATCTGAAAAATACATTGTTGACACAGCGCTGCGTTTTGTGCTGTAAAGGGCAGAAATCACACTACGTCACTCAGGTGATGTCTCTGGACACGGAATGTGAAAAAGCTCACACAGCTAGGTGGCACTTGGTTAAAGACTGGGCAAACAATGCCTGCAAGGGCAACGTATACAGTAGTGGATACGGAATATATTATTGCTGCTGTAAAAACATCACTCAGGTGATGTTTACGGACACGGAATTATTATTGATATTTAGACAGAATGTGAAAAAGCTCACACAGCTAGGTGGCAGTTGTTTGAAGAACACACTGGGCAAACAATGCCTGCAAGGTCAACGTATACACTACAGCAGTGGATACGGAATATATTATTGCTGCTTGAAAAACGTCACTCAGGTGGTGTTTCTGGAGACGGTATTATTATTGATATTTAGACAGAATGTGAAAAAGCTCACACAGCTAGGTGGCAGTTGTTTGAAGAACACACTGGCTAAACAATGCCTGCAAGGTCAACGTATACACTACAGCAGTGGATACGGAATATATTATTGCTGCTTGAAAAACGTCACTCAGGTGGTGTTTCTGGAGACGGTATTATTATTGATATTTAGACAGAATGTGAAAAAGCTCACACAGCTAGGTGGCAGTTGTTTGAAGAACACACTGGGCAAACAATGCCTACAAGTGCACTACTATTGGTGCACTACTATGAAGAACAGCAAACAGCACTGGACACGTTAAAGAACAGTAAGATAAGTAAAATAAAAAAATATATATATATATTAAAAAAAAAAAATTACTCTGGTTGGTGCTGAACTACTAGGAGCAGCACACCAGTCCCACTCCCCAACACAGCTAGACTAATAGCACTAGGCTCTTACAGTAGCAAAGTAAAAAAAACAAAAAAGAAAATAAAAGCAGTCCTTACAAGGACTATTGGGTTACAGGCAGCAGTCAGCAGATGAGAGATCAGCAGCAGGACAGCTGCCCACAGCAGCTACATACAGAGCACTGCAGTAGAAGGTAGATTACTAGCCAGCAAAGCTACCTAACCTAAAATGTCCCTCAAATCCCTGCAGAGTTCTGTCCCTACAATACAGAGCAGTATCAAGTAGATTACTAGCCAGCAAAGTTACTATCAACTGTCCCTCAAATCACTAAACAGCTCTCTCCCTACACTAGCTCTTCCAAGCACACACAGGCAGAATGAAAAAACGCTGCAGGGCTTCAGTTTATATATGGAAGGGGAGTGGTCCAGGGGGTGTGGGGGTGGTCCAGGAGGGAGAGCTTCCTGATTGGCTGCCATGTATCTGCTGGTCTGGGGTGAGAGGTCAAAAATAAGCGCCAGCTAAGGCGAACCCAAATTGGCAAACGTCGCGTGACGTTCGCGAACATTCGGTGGACGCGAACAGCCGATGTTCGCGCGAATTAGTTCGCAGGCGAACAGTCCGCGACATCCCTACTGCTGCCCAATATTACACCACATGTTGCAGAGCTCATTAGTTCTGTAGTTGTTCAACATTCATTTGTAGTCAACATTGATTTGATGTAAATAAGAATTACTGTCCATGGTCAATGTAGAATTTTTTTCTTTTGATTATTCTGCAATAAGTTCTGGTTTGGAGTTGGTACCCCATATGTCCATGTCAGATTTTCATGCCATTGTCAGATTATTATAATGTATTTATGGGACGTGTCAAATTGCCAATGGATCCCCCTAAATGCTCTACACACATAAAAGATGTGAGAGCTTTATTTCCAGGGAAGAAAGCAATCATGCATTATGAATATGAATCATTTTACACTGCATACTAAAAAAGCAAAACATGCAGTATAGCTCAGAATACCAAATAACACATGAATTTTAAATCAAAGATCAAATTCTTATTTTGTTTCGTATTTCCCTTTATGCCTAAATCCCCAGAGACTGCAAGTCTTACCCTCAGTCAACATGTTTTGGTTACGGAATTACACCATCTTTTTTCAATCATTAATCTAAAAACAATATTCAATTTCCATACATTTTGCACCAGTTACAACTGGAAAACTACTGACATTACAATTCACCTATGGATCAGCTAAGATTTTGAAATAAGCAAAACATTTATATATTGCTGACTGTCAAGTGAGCTTTCCCTTTCCCAGTGATTTGCAGATGGTTTAATTTTTTTTCTGCAGCACATGTTAATGTACTTGAATGGGACGTGACATACATATTTTCGATGTTACATTGCCTACTGCATGGATGTAAATCCAACATCATTAAGTGATGTTATCCAAATGGATACTTATATCGTGCTTACAAAAGTCAATGGGAATTACGTGTTCTATAATAATGTAATAAAGTAATAATGTACATGTTTTTGTCCTTAAAGAAATAGTAAAAAATATAAAATATATATTACAACCAACAGATAACACATAAACTACCGACCTTACAATTCTAGGCATGAGATTAATAGGGAATTATTTGAGAAGCAAGAGGATTGTCTAATGGGAATCATCGCCAACAGCTTTAGTAAGTCTCTACTATTTCATCGCTCTTTTGTTTAACATGGTCCAAACAATATTATTATGGGAGCATTTACCAGCTAGTTAAGTCTCTTCATGCTACATGTATACTGCGATACCAAACAGTATAGAGATTGAAGCACCAAAGGGGACATCAACTTAATTAAAAATCGCACTATATTTCCAATTTCAAAAGCATCAATGCACACAGGACATTAGATCATCTCCTATTGTGTTTTGTGGTCTCTCACCACAAAGAAGCAAAGTGCAGTCCCTTACACCCTCTATATTTTAAACCCTTGGTCCCTAAATGCATTAACCCTTACATTACAGATTTGCCAAGAAAACATAAATACTAGTACACTAAGCATATTTAAATACAATACATATGAACATAATAAACACATGCCACTGTAACATTAAATAATACAACATAAAAATAAGAGGAACTAATAACATGAAGGATCAGAACCTAACCCCAACAGACATTTAATAGAAGCATGAAATCTCCCACTCCTTAGTCATACCACCGATGGACGCAGTATCAAAAATGCCTCTTTTCTAAGCAATCTTCTATGTAATGGAGCTAGGAGATGGAAATTTTTGCTTTACTAGAATTATATACACTCCTGGAAAGCCAATAAGCTATATCCATACTTTTCAAATGATGGTGTCCTATTTAAGACCTTGCCAAAATCAGGTCTTGTAATATTTCTTGATACTTTGTTGAATAAAATAAGCACAATTGTTATAGGTAGTACAAAATTGTGACCTACACTTCTTTCCAGGGCCACAATGGGAGTAAAAAAAATTGGGAATTTTGATGCTCACGTCAATTTTGCCACCAGTGTTAAAGTCAATGGAAGACTTTTCCGACAAGCGTCCAAAATTTTTGTACCAGCAAAAATTTGACGCTGAATTTTTGTGGCAGTTTTGCGAATTTAGTCCCGGTGGTGAAACAAGGAAATTCAATGTGAATTCGCTACTGCCGAATTTATTTTCCCATCACTACAGGTAACCAGTCTCCTGTAAAAATCTGTATATTAAATCTGATCCTTTACTGCAGTGTGAACCCCAACCAGTAGCTCGTGAGCAACATGTTGCTCTCCAACCCCTTGGATGTTGCTCCCAGTGGCCTCAAAGCAGGTGTTTATTTTTCAATTCCTGGCTTGGAGGCAAGTTTTGGTCGTATAAAAATGAGGAACACTGCCAAACAGAGCCTTAATATAGGTTGACAATCCACATAGGGGCTACCAAATGGCCAATCATAATACTAATTTGGCACCCCAAGAACATTTTTCATGCTAGTGTTTCTCCCCAACTCCTTTTACTTCTGAATGTTGCTGACGGGTTCAAAAGGTTGGGGATCCCTGCTTTACTGTAAAGATGACATCCAGAAATAAATTGTATCCAAATGTCTCTCCATAGTAAAAGAAATTACCTCCACCATACCACTACATTATTGTACAAAATCAACCAGGGATGATCTGTCCCCATCCCATATTCCTAAACAACTGTCAATGTAATGAAAAAAAAAACTGACTAATTGTATACCTAAATAGGTTAGTCTCTCCAAAGATAAAGAGCAGGTCAAACCAACACATAAAAAGGTTGGCATAGGTAGGGGCCAAATAAGCACCCATTGCAGCTCCATTTCTTTGGAGATAAAACAATTTACTATGGGTAAATTATGGTGCAATTTGGGCTTGTTGATATTGCACTGTAATTAAATATTGGTATGGCCGACATAGTGCTGATTATGTGTTAAATACCTCCAGGAAATCGCCTGATCAAAGAGCCAGGGATACAAAGTGCAGGAAGGGTTCTTAGTGGAGGACCTACTTGCTTTAAATTGGCCCTAGAGTTGAAAATCTGGCCATAAACACGGGCCAGATTTACGCAGTGGGTGCCCCTAGGCCCAATACCGTTGTTGCCCCTTTTCCCTCCCTTTTATTCGTGCAAATTTTCATCATCTGGACCGGAGCAATGGGGATTGGCGCATGGGAATTTAAAAAATGATTGTATCTCCAGCAAAACCCAGTGTTTTTGAACAAATGTGGGTGTGGTTGGGCAGCATGCCGCCCCCCTAAAATCCTGATCACAAATCCAGGCCTGCATAAACAGGAAGATCTGCTCATTAGGCAAGTTTTCATCGTCTGGCTACCCACATGGTGCATAGTCATCCATTTTGATCCAGTTGCTGGCCGTGGGGCCAAAGAACTGCATCAAAATGCAGTTCCATTGAGGAAGCACCATATAAATTGGCCAATGCAGTACTTATCAGACAGGATTTTCTAAACTAGACAATTTTGTTTTTTGGTTGACATGTTTATGGGCACTAAAATAAGCACACAGACAGATAATGGTACAACCAGGATTTATTGGCACACAATGCCTTTATGTAACATCACAGTATAACTGCTCAACATGAATGTAAGTACGTAAATCAATAGCCATATAACCTCTCTATATTCTATAACTCCCTGTATCATAGTTCCCCTTTTTACAGCAAAGATAAATTCTATAAATAAGCTTTATTATGTACCTGATTCTAGGAAAATGTGAATACATGCATATATTACTACTTTTCCTCTATAAAATTTAAAGAAATGTGATTTCAGTCAGCCTTTTACTGCACATGACTAACATATCTGATAATGTAATCCTTTATATTAGGAGCCTTATCTACATACCTCCTATATTAGGTTTCCAGCAGCAAGACTATCCATTGATATGTCGAGTGATGTTCAGCTCTTGATTTTTGCACCAGATATAAGTTTCTCATTATAAGCTTTCATTGAATGTCTTTCCAGGTACCTAGCTTGGAAGAGAGTCAAATACTGCTGAAGTAGGATTAGGAGACATATTTGTGATTAGATAAATTACAGTCTTCTGTTAGACCCTGCTCTAGAGATGAAATATCACACTATTAAATGGGTCTTCAGAGTTAAAACATTTTTTTGGCAGGGTGCACCACATAAAACTCTACAGATAGAATGTTTTATTGTTTTGTTTTCTTCTCCATAAAGCAAAAGCTGCCATTAACCTGTGCTCTTAATGATGTTTTCTAGACTTTAGTGATGAAAAGTTGCAGAATTGCTGATATATGTAAGCATTTACCAAAATAAAGGGTGTATTTGAGTAAAGCTGCCATGGTGAATAAACTTAAAAGACAACTATAGACCAGTATTTTTTCCGTATTTGGGCAAAAAGAAAAAAAATATATTCCATAATCATTTGCTTGTTTATGATTTTGATAATGGTTAATTATAATAGGCTTTTGATATATTTCCATTGTTTCTTTATGAATGCATACTTACAAGCCTGGGTGCAGTCCTCAAGATGCAGGGAAGAAATGGAACACAAGGTATGTCCCATTCACAGGTCTTATGTGAATCAAAGTGAAAATTTATTCTAAAGGCTATTGTGTTAGCCGAAACGTCAGCCTCCAAAAATGAATCAAGGTGAAAATGTAAGGTTATTGTGTTAGCCAAAACATCAGCCTCCGTGAATAAATTCTCACCTTGATTCACCTAATACCTGTTAGTGTGACCTAGTTGTACTTGCTTAAAGGAGAACCATACCCTTTTTATTAAAATCCCCAACAACCCTGCCCTACATAGTCCCCCCTCCCTACTCAACCCCAGCCTAGGTGTTAGGCATCGGAGTTCATGGGCACCATCTTCTTCTCTTCGGTATTCTTCGGGAAGAGATTGATGTATCGGTACATGTGTGGTTGGCGCAATCTTCCTCATGCCACGGAAATTTCTGATGCTCCAGAAGACCTGAAGATTACTGAAGAGAAGAAGATGGTGCCAGTGAACTCCGATGTCCTGATTCTGCAATGAGGGAAACTAAAGATTTAGGGGCATTTACCCATGGTAACATCTAGGCTGGGGGGAGCAGGGAGGGGGGGTCTATGTAGGGTAGGGGATTATAATAAAAAGGGTTTGGTTCTCCTTTAAGCAGCTCAGACTTACTGCCTGTCCAAATAAATAGAAGGCAGTTCCCATTAGACTGCCATGTGATACCCACTGGTATAGAAAATGGTGACTTGATTATCTTGAGATCCCTTTAGGCCAGTTTTTGCAGGACTACTGCTCCCAGCACACTTTAACCTCTTAATATGGGGAGATACTGGCTGTTGTAGATCATTGACATTTGGTAGGGTATTATTGATATGGAAGGCTTGTTTGCACATATAATTAAATGTTTTGTGGTTTGTGTACATTGGCATGGAATGCCTCTATTCTGTAACTGTTCCTATAATAATGATAAAAATGATACATTTTTCTGTAGGTAATAGAAAGAAGAAGATATACTTTTCGCATAGCCATCACTTAAGTTCTGAGCAAGACACTACCTAATCTGGAGAGAATCAGCAAGAAGCAATTGCATTCACAGAAGAGAACTTTTATTATTTGTTAGAGTATTCCTGCTGTTACTGTGTGCTAGGTATTATTCGCTCTTCTCTAATGCTGAACCTGATACTGTATGGCTTCATCTTTGTCACCTTAGGAGCCAGGACATCTGCTGTGTCAGCATTTGTTTAAAATGCTTACCTGTTTCTGTCTCTTCTGCTGCTATGAAGCAGACTTTACAACTAGTGATTTACAACTTATTAGCATTCACACATTGGGAAAACAGAAAATGTTTTATGGTAAAAAAAAGTTGTTATTTCTTCATGGATAATTTACAAACACTGTTTTCTGAAATGGGAATATTTGTACTATGTAGTCCTGCTAATTGTTTTTAAATACAGCAGACAATATGAAATCCTTAAGTCACTGATCACAATTTCAAACAAGAAGCTGATACTTGCTTTAGCTTTCCATTTTCCAATGCTAGCGTGAAGTGCTTTTTATATATATATATACCATTTTAGACTTTCTTAGGATTGTTAGTGACCCTGCACATTCTCATTTTGCTCTGGGCAGCTATTTTGAAGCTTAAATTATTAGGTTTGCCTGTCATATAAACGGATGCTACCGGGTTGATTATTACATTTTGATGCAAATTGCACTGGTTTCAGCTTATGGGCTGTAGTTGCCTTGGGCTGGTACAGAACTGAAAAACAGTATGGGTAGTTATTCTACCTGACTTCTTTATTAAGATTTAATCCTTCTTTAATCAAAGAGCAGTGGAGATTGAAATGCTGTGTGCCATAGGCCTAAACTAGATTATTTACTAGTCTAGTCCAGTAGAAATGATGAAAGCAAAACATGCTTGAGTCTTATTGATTACTAGATCAAGTTAACAGTGTCTTTGTGAGACTATAGTGACTTTATTGATCACTGCATCACATCTAGCACTTTAGCAATGTGCTAAATAAATGCTATCCTTTAACTCTTAGGCAAAATATTTACAACAGGACCTGTACAATATATTTCTACATAGCCCTAAGCATGATGGATTTTAATAGCTTAATAAATTAAACAGGCGTGACATGACATATAACACTTTCAAAGTGTATGATCTATTATATATCTTTTATTATTTACAGTGGCTTATTTGTGTAAAATATGTGATTGATGTATAAGAGTTAAGGTAACCTTTTCTTCTTTGACCGGTTCTTTTATTCGAATTAACAGAATTAAGGACAGGAATTCTGCAATTCTAAAAATGTTAGACATTTTAGAAATGTCAGTGGTCAACTGTTGCTAAAAGTGAAAGACTTTGCGAATACGGGGCTAAAAAAATTTTTTGTAATTGGTTTTGAAAAACCGCCCATGAAACACAAAGCAAAACTGTTCAACTATGAAGCCATTGTTTTGAGATGTTTAAAGAGAAATTAAAATAAGGTACAGTCAGAAGCTGAATCTGATTTTCAAGCAGGCAACTGGTTTATATCTAATTGTGTGCCATAGTTTTAATTGCATGAAGTAAAATTCAGAAACCTTGCTGTACCTGGGCATGTTGCACAAGATGAGTCTACTTCAATTGCACAAATACAGTGTCTAGTTTTTGGCTATGATGTTGAACTCTTTTTATTAATATTTCCTTATTTGCTATGTCTGTTATAGGATGTTAAAGGACCAGTGACAATAAGAACTGAAGCAAAGGCCTTATATATTTAAACAATGGTAGTCACTGTCTTCAGGTATATCCATGGCAGCAAATAAGCATTCAGCTGCAAATTTTATACTTAATAGTAAAAGTTCCATGCTTGGCCCTTCCTTCCACTATTATGGGCCTGTAGGGAGAGAAGCTCAATATTGTGGGTATGGTTCTTTAAACAGCTATTAACATATTAAAAAACCTTCCAAACAATGTAGTACAGGTATGTTACCTATTATGCAGAATGCTCAGGACCTAGGGTTTTCCGTATAACAGATCTTTCCATAATTTGGATCTTTATACCTTAAGTCTACTAGGTTATGTAACATTAAATAAACCCAATAGGCTGGTTTTGCTTCCAATAAAGATTAATTATGTCTTTGTTTGGATCAAGTACAAGATACTGTTTTATTATTACAGAGAAAAGGGTCTCATTTTTAAAAATCTGGATTCTTTGGATAAAATGGAGTCTACTTGAGATGGCCTTTATGTCATTCGGAGCTTTCTGAGTAACGGATTTCTGGATAACAGATCCAATACCTGTACTAATTGTCATAGCAATATACAAATGAAAAAAACATGGTAAATCTAATGAAATACACAAATTAAGGTTAAACATCCTTCAGAATTAAATTTTAATATGAATGCAGAGGAGGGCTAATATTAACTATGACGATGAAAAAAAAAATGAAATGACAGGCAAAACAAATATTTTCTTCAAATTGACTACTGAAGGATTCCCTGGATTCAGTGGTGTAACTAGATGTTACTGGGCCCCACGGCCAATTAATTTTAGGGCCCCCCAACATAACCAGAGGTTGTCCTTTTTTACCAATATATGTTGAAATTACTCATGGGGCCCTGTAGCCGCAGGGTCTGCTTCTTCTGTAGTTGCGCCCCTGCCTGGATCTTGCAACCACTGATTAAAATCAAGTATCACACATCCAATGCTTTGGCAATAGGACTTTCTCTAATCACTATAAAGACATGGGGAGCTCCAACATAACAATATAGTATTCTCTCTCTGCTTGTGGTGTAATGTGCATATTGATGATTCATAGTTCATTATTTGGAGAATGTGCTTATAAGAGCAAACTGTAACATGAAAGTGATGAATTTGGAAGATATTGTGCCTTCATGAACTCATATTTCACCTGGCTGAATAGCTAGTCAATGGTACAACATGTAAACTGAGTGATAATGTCATCAAGAGTTGATAATTAAACTGTGGCAGTCAGCACTCCACTATGTCATTCGGTTTTCTCTGTACAAATCATTTTATGTTCCCAATTGATCATCTAAAACAATAGAAAGTAATAGACAGCCCTCTACTCTATCATGAATCCTGATAAAATAACATTTTCATAGAACTGCCCATGCATTCAGAAGTTCAAAAAGTGCCCCAGTGCTGCAAATTATTCACCTAAATAAAGCTTAAGTGCTAGGTATATAAGATGCCCATGTACAATAAAAAAGAATTTGCCTAAGTGAATTGGTCACTTTATTTATTGAGATTTTCTTTCCCAATTCATTTTGAAAATCCTGCATTTTGTTCTACAATAAAACATCTGATCTTTGCCAACACTAAAGAAAAGACAATTTAACAGCCTGCTCCATTCAGAATTTAATGGACTCTGGCTGGATTCCAGTAGGTAAATACTATAACAAATGAAAACCTCAAGTATTCGTTGTTATATTTTGGTAGCCAAGGATGAGTAGAGTATAACTCTCATGCAGCCATTACACAACAGTAAGTTTTACTTTCACTTTTTAAGCTGACAGGAAGTATGCACAGTATGTCTTGAGCACAGTGACATCTACAGGCCATTTGTATAAACACCACATTCGTTTTAACCTATTTGCTATCATACTATCATGCGTCCTGAAGCAGACGGCATCTCGACTTAGTAAAGAACAATTCGATTTGTGTCAAGAACAGTAATCAGATGCATTTGTATCTGGCATAAGTTAGCCATATATTTTAATTTACTCATGCCTTACCCAAGACTGGATACTTCTAGACCTTTTACCACCATGGTACAGAGCCTCTAATGCTATATATAGTGAATAAAGTACCCCCTCTTGTATATTATAAGGATATTATAAGTTACCAAGGAGTTTCATGACTATATAAAAACATGAGGCCGAAGGCCGAGTGTTTTTATACAGGTCATGGAACTCCGAGGTAACATAATATCCTCATATTTTGCAACTGGGGCTACTTTATTTATCACAGCATGCATTTAACAGTAATATTAGAATTAAAGCCCAGTACTTAGCAGATAGGATATAGTATGGGATCTGTTATCCAAATAACTAATCCTTCTGTTAGTATACTAGAAAATCTGGTAAACATTTAATAAACCCAATAGGCTGGTTTGGTCTCTAATAAGGATTAATTATTTCTTAGTCTGGATCAAGTAAAATGCACTGTTTTATTATTACAGAGGAAAAGAAAATTAGTTTTAAAAATGTGGATTATTTGGATAAAATGGTGTCTATGGGAGATGGCCTTATTGTAATTTGGAGCTCTCTGGGTAATAGGTTTCCATATCACAGATTCCATAACTGTGTATGTATAAAACATGCAACTCACAGAAAGAATAATACCCTACCTAAAATTCTACTATTTTATTAGACATGATAGCAGGGTTCCAGGAACTACAGTGCATGAAATTTATGATTACATAATGGTTGCAAAATGATATAGCTATTACAAGTTATAGTAGCCATTTAATTACAAAACAGGATAGCAAAAGAAAGTCTTGAACATTACAAGTTCACCTTTTAGCACATTAGAAGCCAACCTTTAGCTGTATTGTTTCTTAACTCTAAATACAATGTTATTGCTCTCTAGCTGATTATTTACTGAGTACAATTGATTTTTCAATGCATAACAGATTTTTCAACACTTACAAATTCCATGATGGCATGAAGCATTGCACTGCTAATCTAGAATGTTCCAGGAATACCGGAAGAAAAAAATGTAGCCATCATATATATTTTGGAATAATAAGGCGTGAGATGATAAAATTGCAGATGGACGAATTGAAAAGCACATTCAATATCCAGTTTTTATACAAATAAATCATTCAGTTGATTACTATGTAAGCTGCCTACTTTACAACTATTCCGTCAAATCACTCAATGTATGATCACCTTTAAAACAAAAGTGGAGTATAACGAACAATATAAAGAATCAGAGAAAGAAATTATTTGATTGAGCACCAATCTTTAAATACTTGATTGGCATTCAACATCTCCCAGACAAATGTGTGCTGCTTATGTTGCTACCTACAATGTTATACCCCATGACACACATCATTAACATATTATTATTAAACACATATCATTTGTCATACACCAATACATGTAATACCATAATTAACCCTCGATATTCGACCGTCGAATTAAAATCCTTTGACTTCGAATATCGAAGTCGAAGGATTTACCGCATTTCCTACGATCGTACTAACGAAGCAAAAATAGTTCGATCGAACAAACGATTAAATCCTTCCAATTGAACGATTCGAAGGATTTTAATCCATCGATCGAAGGATTTTCCTTCGATCAGAAAATTGTTAGGAAGCCTATGTGGACCTTCCCCATAGGCTAACATTGCACCTCGGTAGGTTTTACTTGCCGAAGTAGGGGGTCGAAGTTTTTTTTAAAGAGACAGTACTTTGACTATCAAATGGTCGAATAGTCAAACGATTTTTAGTTCAATCGTTCCATTTGAAGTCGAAGTCATAGTCGAAAGTCGCAGTAGCCAATACGATGGTCGAAGTAGCCAAAAAATCATTTGAAATTCAAAGTTTTTTTTATTCTATTCCTTCACTCGAACTAAGTAAATGTGCCCCTGAATCTAGTTTGGAACAATTTTGCAGTAGTCATCTCTTCTCGTGACGTTACTCAAAATCTCACAATTTGAGGAACAACATGACTTTTTTACTGGAAAAATTAATCTTTAATTGCAGGGTTTTTTCTCTCCTTGAAATAAATGTGCTTGGTTTGGAAAAACTCACTGGAATTTATACCTTCTACAATGGATATGTGGTTGGTTATAACAAATCAATTTTTGAATAAAAAAGACACACTTTGACTAAGTTTTTAACTGCAGAACATTTATTTTAAGAAAAAACATTCAGACATTGTGGAAAACAAACCTGGAATCATACAAAATGTCAAGACAAGGTGTAAAAAAAAAAAGCTATCTTTTTTGCCTATTTTTATAACATTCTATCATGTGTTCAGCCAAATACATGATGCAATATGTTTATGCAATATTCTACCACAAATAAAAATTTGAAATATGTAATATTGGCTCTATCAATGGTTTTGGACCTTCAAGACATTATTTGAATTACCCCTCAGCTGTCTGCCTCTGTTCCTGGGCCTGCTACCCCTCAGCTGCCTGCCTCAGTTCCCGGGCCTGCTACCCCTCAGCTGTCTGCCTCAGTTCTCGGGCCTGCTACCCCTCAGCAACTGCTTCCCCAGCAGCCGGTGCTGCCTACAGCTCCAGAGGGGCCATCCCAGCAGCTGCTACTGCCTACAACTCGAGAGGGGCAATCCCAGAAGCCGCCACTGCCTACAGCTCCAGAGGGGCCATCCCAGCAGCCGCCGCTGTCTACAGCTCCAAAGGGCCTTCCCAGCAGCTGCTGCTTTCAACAGCTCCAGGGGAGCCTTCCCCACAGCATCCGCTGCTCATAGCTCCAGAGGGGTATTCCCCTCAGCATCCACTGCCTACAGCTCCAGGGGAGCCTTCCCAGCAGCATCCGCTGCTCACAGCTCCAGTTCCCCAGGAGCCTGCATGGCCCACAGCTCCAACTAGGCTTCCCCGGCGACTGGCTCCCCACTGCCTGCCTCCTGTAACTGTGCCGGCTTCCCAGCAGCTGCCCCAGTACCTGTGCCGGCTTCCTAGCAGCTGCCTCCAGTACCTGTGCCGGCTTCCCAGCAGCTGCCCCCAGTACCTGTGCCGGCTTCCCAGCAGCTGCCTCCAGTACCTGTGGCGGCTTCCCAGCAGCTGCCCCAGTACCTGTGGCGGCTCCCCAGCAGCTGCCTCCTGTACCCATGCCGGCTCCCCAGCAGCTGCCTCCTGTACCCATGCCGTCTCCCCAGCAGCTGCCTCCTGTACCCGTGCCGTGTCCTGTGCCCCCAGGAGGGGGCTTCTGCCATATCCTGTGCCCCTAGGAGTGGGGCTTTTGCCGTGTCTTAGCACAGTGACTGTAATAACTCAAAAAATAACCTCCAAAACCCAGGCACTCAAGATTGGTAAGGGTGGAGTTGCCTGTACCATTGCCAGAACCCAAGGCACTCATGAAGGGGGCACCCACGAGGGTGGAGTTGCCTGTACCATTGCCAGAACCCAAGGCACTCATGAAGGGGGCACCCACGATGGTGGAGTTGCCTATACCGCTGCCAAGTGACAGGGCACCCACGTGGGTGGCTCAGCCAAGTCTCAGGGCACCCATGTGGATGGCTCTTCCGAGTCCCAGAGCACCCGCGTGGGTGGCTCTGCCAAATACCAGGGCACCCGCCAGGGTGGCTCTTCCGAGTCCCAGAGCAACCGCCAGGGTGGCTCTTCCGAGTATCAGGGCACTCGCAAGGGTGGCTCTGACTATAGCAGTTCCTTATATTTGCGTGTCAGCAAGGGTGGTTTTACCTGTATCACTGCCGGAACCCCCAAAAAGGTGATTCTGCCCATAGCATTGCCAGTTCCCCAGGCGTATGAAAATATTGGTCACTGTGGCGCCTGGAAGTCGCCTTGTGAGGGGGGGGGATACTGTCAGGTATTGCTGCAATTCGAGCCAGGGACCTTTGGGTTTCTGGCTCGATACCTTAACCATTTGGCCAGGTGAGCAACCTGTGGGGTTGCTCGCTATATGTTACCTGGCCTCTGCAGCTCCAGCCCAGCTGCAGCCTGATTGGCCTCTGCAGCCCCAGCCCAGCTGCAGCCTGTTTGGCCTCTACAGCCCCAGCCCAGCTGCTGCCTGATTAGTTGCAATCAGCCAATCATTGCTGACTCTGCCCTATTTAAGGCCAGCCCTTAGAACACTCCTTGCCGGAGCATTACATGGTCTCCCTAGTACTGTGGCAGCACCCCTAACTAGGTTGTTCAAGCTCTCGACCTTTTCCTTGTTATTCCTCCTTGCCTTGGTCTGCCTGTCCTTGTCTATCTTTTTATTAAATCATGTCACTTCCACCTACGGAACAAATCCAAAATACGATCATTTATCACCCAAGATGCTGCCAAAATTCTTATTCACTCTCTCATCATATCACGTCTAGGCTACTGTAACTCTCTTTTAATTGACCTTCCCCTCCAGAGACTGTCACCCCTCCAGTACATAACGAACACTGCTGCGAGGCTCATACACCTCAGCAACCGCTCCTTCTCTGCCTCGCTATTCTGTCAATCCCTGCACTGGCTTCCGTTACCTTTCAGAATCAAATTCAAATTGATGACACTGACTTTCAAAGGACTTCATAACTCTGCCCCACCCTACATCTCTGAACTCATCTCTATATACTCACCCAACTGCTTACTACGTTCCTCTACTGACCTGCTACTCAACTCTTCTTTCATTACCTCCTGACATGCTCGCATTCAAGACTTTGCAAGGGCTGCACCCCTCCTCTGGAACTCTCTCCCACGGTCTGTCCGACTTTCTACCAACCTTTCTGCGTTCAAGAAATCTCTTAAAACTCACTTCTTTCGAGAAGCCTACCCTCACTCTGCTTAGGTACCAAACGCAACACCACATACAGTACCACATTTCTCACCCACTTAATTCGATCATGCCCACTCCCACACCTTGTGTATTACTCCCTTCCCTTTAGAGTGTATGCCTATGCATAGGGCCTTTTTGTACCGGTATTGATTGTGATGTATGTTACTCCATGTTCTATGTATATAATTCATGTGATTTAGTTGTATAATCACATTTACTTTACAGTGCTATGCAATATGTTGTCGATATATACATGTTAATAATAATAAAATAATAATCTTGTCTTATCTTGCTTTACCCTACCTTGTTTCTTTCCACCCTTCACCTTGAGCTGGCCCTTGCCTTGCCTGTTCTTATTTCCTATTCCACCTTGTACCTTTCCCTGACTTCACCTTGTACCGACCTTGCCTTGCCTGTTCCTGCTTCCTGTTCTTCCTTGAACCCTGTCTTATAGATTCCCTTGTCTCTCTCACTCTCCAGTGCTATCCGCTCCTCTTGCTTTTCTGCTCCAGTCTCCCTCTGTTCCAGTCTACTCTCGCTCTCCTGCTATTCAGTCCTCTCCTGCTCTCCTACTATGCAGTCCTCCCGTGCTATCTTGCTATCCAGTCTCCTTCTGCTCCAGTGTCCTTCAGTATCCTGTCCTCCCACTGTCCTGTCCCTCAAATCTACGCCCGCACCATCCAGTCTCATCCTCTTGGTCTGCCCCCGATCTACGCCCTCATCGTCCTGTCCAGTCTGGTCCTGAACTTCACCCGCTCCGTCCTGCTTAACTCTGCACCTGTTCCAGTTCAACTACGCCCTAGTCTCCTTGTTCCTGCCTTTCCCTTTGTGTTCTGTGGACACAGCCAGTCCCTGCCTAAAGGACTCACCTTCTCCCTTCAGTCTCTGCAGCGCCCCCTACCTAATCCTTGACACTCATAGCTACATGTCGGCATGAGAGGCTGACCTAGGTTCCTCCATTTCACCTGGATCCTGGACAAAAATGTGGTAATCTTCGGAACGATACCGATATAATCAACTAGTACATTTCTACAGCCAACAAAGTGCACTTAGACCAACAATGGAGAGCTCACTATTCAAATCCAGATGTAAACACCCTGAAAACTCAGCTAAAGCTATTTCCCAAATGTATTCTCAACTAATTGAAGCTCCCCCAGACGAACTGCTATCTCAAATATTAGCTGCAACAAGATGGACAATAGCTTTAAATTGTCTATCTCCATCCTTATCAATATCCAAAATGAAATCCAAAGTGGATCAAATACATTCCTACCTCTTGGCTTTACTGTCCGACTCCTTGGAAACACACAAACAAATATGGGACCCTGGGGAACATTTCAAGAGACGTGACAATCGAAACAAAAATAATATGATAACTTCAGATGACCATGGCTAAAACCTGACCCATAACAGAGGAACTTAAACTCTCTGACTAATCTCCAAAAACATATTACACGAGACAAATTCCCAACCCTTACTAGTATACTAGTAGCAAATACTTACACTCAGAAAGACAAGAATGCAACAAGGTTTGAGTGATCATAAATGTACATCATTTAAATGTGGGTTGATAACTTTGGTTATATGGTTTTGTTTTGGGATTTTTCTTGGTTTTTTTTTTCTTTTGTATTCTTTATAATTTATTTTACAGTATGATTTCACTGTTCATTATATTCCATTTTTTTACTGTTTTTCTCTATGTTGAATATGAAAACATAATAAAAATGTGGTTATCTATCTGGAAACTTTCTTCTAATGTTGGAGGTAAGGAAATTGCATGTAAGATGATATTTAGTTGGTATCTTGCTTTTTTGCAAGCACGGCATCATCCGATTTTTCCACCAACATGTTTTATAGGCTGCTCGGCTAGAGGGGATTACTTTCACACTTGTCCCATTGTCTCAGTCCTTTGGACTGAGGTTTTTGAAATGACTTCTCAGATTATATGGGTAACCATTGAACCTACCATTGAATCAGCATTATTATCAATACCTTATCCTAAACTTGCTTTATAGCCACACAAACTCATTTTTCAAATAGTGCCAACTACTCATTGGGTCATTGCCCTACACTGCCTCGCTCCTTCCCTTTCCATCACTTTGGTAAAAGATAGACTTAAATTTATTCAATCCTCTCAGCCTTCTGGATGATAGATTAGACCTTTATACTGCAATCTTGTCAACGATGGCTAATTTTTGAATAGGGGCTACTAATAGGTCAAAGCTGCTGCAACGCCCATAATTCAGTTGTGATCTATATGCTTTTCTTGTTATTTTTTGGATTTGTTTTATGTTTTTGTTCTCTTTTTCCTTATTTGGATTTCGTTAATTTTGCTTGCTAATTGTGTAATGTAAATCTACCACTGCCTACTCGTGGAGTAAAAATTATTAAGAGTTATAGATGCATTCAAATGCACTGAATTCAAAGGGGGAAATTTACTAAATTTACTAACGCAGGTAAAAATTTGCTGATTTATTAACGGTCACTGGCGTAATTTCGAGAGACTCTGATGCAACTTTGCATTCCAACGCCAGGCGAAGTTTTTGATTTTACTGATCGTTACTTCTATCGCCAGACTTGCCTTCACCACCTCAGACCAGGCGATGGAGTAGATAGAAATTAGAACAAACAGTTTGATATGCGCTTCCGTTTAAAAAATAAAAATAAATACACCAACTTTCAGTATCCCCCAATTGTCCCAAAGTTTCCCTATAGTCCACCAAGGTCCGGAGCCGAAGATGGTAACCCAGAAACCGCTTCCACAACTGGCGATCGCTTCTAAACCTTAAAATAAAGAAGAAACAAAAACCGCACCAATGTGAAAAACTTCCAAAGCCGGTATCAAGGCCCTGCTCTGGTTACTACTCACAGGATTTCCCGGACACGGCTTGCACACAAGAACAGATCTGCGGTGAGGTAAGTCTCAGCTTGTCCTCCTATGCGATGCCGCTAGTGTACTTCACAATTTCACGGTCCTGTGCGCTCGCTATCTCTGCGATTCTGTTCCTGAGCGTTCAAGTTGATTCGTATCCCACAGTCTTGGCGTCCTCTCATACACTTCCCAGGTCAGTCAGGGTCAGGCACTCACGGGTTGATCAAAGGATTGGGAATGCCTTGTGCTTATTTCTGTCGCATGCGTTTTGTCGCAGAGCGTCCGATCGTGACGAAAACGTCCGTGTAGTGTCCTGTACTTCTTTGTTACAGCACCACCTAATGTTGGCATAACATAATACAATATATATAATAGTGATACAAAGACTTGACTTATCTGTTACAGTTTCAATTAGAAGTCCATATTTCACATGTAGCCAAAAGTATCCTCATAAAGTAGTACTGAACTGAATTTAAATTGTAATCAGCACAGCCTCCTGTATACATCAACCAGGTTGGTTGATGTATACAGGAGGCTGTGCTGATTACAATTTAAATTCAGTTCAGTACTACTTTATGAGGATACATCGCATAGGAGGACAAGCTGAGACTTACCTCACCGCAGATCTGTTCTTGTGTGCAAGCCGTGTCCGGGAAATCCTGTGAGTAGTAACCAGAGCAGGGCCTTGATACCGGCTTTGGAAGTTTTTCACATTGGTGCGGTTTTTGTTTCTTCTTTGTTTTAAGGTTTAGAAGCGATCGCCAGTTGTGGAAGCGGTTTCTGGGTTACCATCTTTGGCTCCGGACCTTGGTGGACTATAGGGAAACTTTGGGACAATTGGGGGATACTGAAAGTTGGTGTATTTATTTTTATTTTTTAAACGGAAGCGCATATCAAACTGTTTGTTCTAATTTCGATTTTTAGGGTGGAATCCCTTTGTATTTTGCGCATCCGAAGTCTACTACATTTTTGCGCAAGATTTAAATCATTGTCTATTTTCGATGGAGTAGATAGGAACATACTTGAAATTTTGTTGAAAATGTCCCAAAAAACACTGGCGTCTTTTCCTTTTGTCAGGGTGATAACCTGCAAATGTGTGTAAAATTTTTTTAGGGTACTCGGCTTCCCCCCTACATTTCCTTACATATGGCACATAAACGATACAGTGGGCACATGTGTAGGGCAATATAACAACTTTATTTTATTAAGGTTCCCTGGCCTTGTGTAGTGTAATGTATTTGCTGCAACATAAACGTCCATTGTACTTTAACTGCACGCCGTATGAAATTAGCCATCGCTAGCATAACTTCGAACTGCCGATCGTATTATCGCTAGTGCAACTTTGCAAGCGTTCGGTACCCTGTGCGCAACTTCGGATCTTCGTGAATTAGCGTTGTCCAGGTGAATTTACACCTGGTGAAGTATTGCGATGTGCGTGAAGCCAGCGCTGGCAGATTTTCGGAGGTAAGTAAATTTACCCCATAGTCTATTCATAATTTGCAATGGGTCTACAAACTCTTCAAAAAAATTTTAAAATTTCTAAAACATTTTAAAAATTGCTTACATTTTGACAACTCCCATTGACTTCTACATGATCTGTGAAGCCATTGGATGCTGAAGTTTTACATTTGATTTTTTAAAATGTTGTTGATTTGTTGAATTTGTTTTGGTGCAAAAGTTTTGTATTGCAGTAAAAATGTGAACATTAATAATTCAGACCCTTCAACAAAGGTTCTTCAACACAGGTATATGCATGAGTTGTGATGTCTACCCAAGGCTTTAAGGGCATGTAACACAATACAAAATAAGTCTTTTGGGCTATTAGGCACAGTCATATACAGAGTATAAATTGTAATCCAAATAAAGTGTGTGCATGCATTCAGTAATGCCTATCTTTAGTTGGCAAATATGCTTATTGCCAATGTATTTCTTGAAATTACAATTTATATTCTGAATACATTTTATTTCTGCAGCAAGCTGACATTTGAAAAGTCGCCTGCTGGGATGTACTATATCAGCTGTAGACTCATTTCAAGGATAAAGATACTGACACACAGTAACAATAGCAATAAATAAAATCAGCATTATCCCTATTAGCAAAATGTCAGCATTTTAAAAATAACAATAACACAACCTTACTCATTCAGAGGGAATAAAATATACATTAAAGTTATTCTGTAAACTTTAGCATATTCAACATGATATTGAAGGACATGTGTCTGTTGATACATAAATATACTATAAATGTACGGTGTTATCTATTCAAATAGTTAGCTATATCTGAGGAAGAAATACTATACAATAATAAACAGCCAAGTGAATTTTTTCATTGTTTGTGGATTTTCAGCAAGTGATAATAAAGCAGCATTAGGGAAAGGAATCATAATACATAAATACTCATTGGGCCTATTGACTTGTTTTCATGTTTTATGTTTTCTTTTTTTTTTAACAACTTTAATATTTGACAGATTCACAGCCTTTTCTTTTTACTGCTTTGGAAGAGTGTATGTGTTTAAATGTTCCCAAAGAACAGGTGAAAACAAGTAAAACAAGCTTGTCTACTTTTTTTTTTCAACAGTTAAAAAGTATTAAAAAAATAATTCTTACACATTTTTTGACAACAGGAAACTAGAAAAATGTATGTAGCAATTTTAGATACGGTTGAATTTTTCTTTTGGGCAAAACTCACAATTTCAGGAAAGCAATGTTAATTGCCTTCCTGACATTCAAGTTTTTTTTTTTCTGAGGAAAACCCGATTCAAATTTGATTTGAATTTGGGGTTGCTCTTATTCAGTCGAATGTTAGACGTTCAACATTTTCCATAAATAACCTCCCATTCAAGTTGTGAGTATATTTGAATTTATGAGAGCTATGGGTGTGTGTATGGATGCTGGGTTTTCATTTGGAGGGGTTGAACTTGATGGACTTTGTCTTTTTTCAACCCAATTTAACTATGTAACTATGTAACTATAACTATGTAACTTGACTTCTAAATTTGACCTTTGATAAATAACCTCCAATGTGTTATGAAATATGACAATTACACATGAGAAATTTCAAATTTTCATAGAATTGTTTCAACCTTTGGTAAATGTTGAGTGATGAGAGTTTCAGCTTTTTTATTTATTATTTTAATAAAGTTATAATATTAGTTATTTTTTATTATAGTTATTATTGAAAATATTATTTAAAGTACAGTCTAGCTATGTATTAAGATCTCTAAAGATATAACCAATAATTCTTTTGGCTTTCATAAATTTCATCATTAGAGATGAACAAAACTTTTCACCAGGTTTGGCAGTGAAAAAGATGCCCATGGACACCACTGGGTGAAAAAAATTGTTGTACATCAAAAACAAATTGTCGTGTGTCAGAAAATTTGTCACCTAACGAATTTAATGCATTTGGTGAATTTTTCAGCTTTTCACTTCTCTGAACATTTGCAAAACAGAGAAAATAATTCAGATTCAAATTCACCCATCAGTATTCATAATGGGCTAATGTTTCACCATCCACGAATCCATGCTAGAATTTCTCCATGATTTCTGTTTTGCCAGAAAGAAAACACTAGACAAGATGCAGACTGTCAGTTTACATAACAATTATTTTTGCATCAGGAAAAATATGGGAAACCCCAGAAATTCTTGTGCTGCAGAAAAATGCTGATTCCTTCTCAATGCATTCAGCAAAATGTCAGTAAAGTTTCAGCATTGTATAAAACCAGGACAGTTTCACTCATCACTACTACTCACTTTCATCCTGTAAACCACATGACAACCCCTAACAATTCCTTCTCCTCTTGTGTGGCTTTCTTATTACAATACTGCTGTAACATCAATCTTCCTTCAATTTTCCCAGGGCAATGTGTTCATTTTTTTTTAATGATATTTACATAAGAATGAAAAGAATTGAAATATTTGTTATGTAATACAAGATTCCCAAAAGCTTTAATATATTCATCATGGTGATGATTTGGGTAAAATGTAGCACACAGACAACTGTAAAAAAAACATTTATGTAGACTTTCTAAATGTAGTGCATAGTGATGAGTATATATATATAGTTCCCCAAGATTAACGCACTCCAGGGCTTCATAATGCAGTTTAGAAAAGAAAATTTTATTGTCAATGTTTCGGTCCCGTTTTGGGCCTTTCTCAAGTCTTGAGAAAGGCCCAGAACGGGACCGAAACGGTTAATCTTGGGGAACTACTACAATTTATTTGACAGCACCCAGGCATGAAGAGAACGCTTGACTGGAGTGAACCACAGCTGGAACATATATATATATATATATATATATATATATATATATATATATATATATATATATATATACAAACTGTGAATGGAAATGGTTCTGATACTTTGTTTAAACAAGTAAAATAACAAAACCGAGTCTGCAGATTTTTATACACTAAGGGGCAGATTTATCAAGGGTCGAATTTCGAAGTAAAAAATACTTTGAAATTCGACCATCGAATTAAAATACTTTGACTTAGAATATCGAAGTCGAAGGATTTTTCAACTAATTTTTCAATCGTTCGAACAAACGATTAAATTGTTTGAACCGAACGATTCAAACGATTTTAGTGTACGATCGAACAATTTTACTTTAATGTGTAAAGACTTAGAAAATGATTGTAGAAGGTCCCCATAGGCTAACATAGCACTTCGGCAGGTTTAATTTGGCGAAGTATTGAAGTCGAAGTTTTTTTAAAAGGACAGTACTTCGATTATCGAATATTCGAACTATTTTACTTCTAATCGAATTCAAAGTAAATTCGAAGTCGTAGTATCCTATTCGATGGTCGAAGTATCCAAAAAATTACTTCGAATTTTGAATTTTTTTACTTCGAAAATTCCCTCAAATTCACTTCGACCCTTGATAAGTCTGCCTGAGTAATAGCTAGAAATATAAATATTGTGCTGTAAGCATATTTGTTATACATGGCTCCATAAAAGGAAAGGAAAAGATGCACAATGTGTTGCAATGCAAATTTAAAAAGTACCTGAACTGCAAAATACCCCATAAGAACCATTATTAAAACAGGACAATAGCTTTGATGACATTGAATGATCAGACTATGAAAAACCTTGGAAGTTATAGGTGCTATAGAAAGCTCCATTTATTGTCCTTTTCTGCTGGCCACTCATCCATTTACATCGAGTCATGCCCCATGTGACTGCTAGTCTTTATTCCTACTGGCTTCATATAATGGCATTAGAACACAATAGGAAAATAAGAAAACATGTAGTCAGCAGGCCAGAAAGATTGTAACTGCATATGCAAGGCTAAAATAACTAATCTTGTAGATGCTTGGGTAGTTAAAAGGAAAATTTATATATATTCAGTTTAGAACTGAATTCTGATTCACTGGGTGGATTTGGATAGACATGTGGGGGATTATGGGAAACCAATGCAACAATGAAGCAAGTGAATGCCCAGAATGAAGATGAGTATTAATGTGACCTTAATATCACATTTGTTTAAGCATATATCATCAACTATAATGCAACTAGCAATTATAGAGAACAATTATCATCTCCTTGGATCCTCATTAAGCAGATGCACAAATCCTCCTAGCCCCTGTATCTGTGTCTTTCTTCTCTGGCTGCAGCAATTACACTGTTGTGTAGTTTTTTGGGTGAAAAATCGGAAAAAAACGTGAAAATCTGGTTTTTCGCTATTTTTTCCCGCAAATAAAAATTTCGGGAAAATGTATTAATAAATAAGCCCAAAAAACCCGTGCAGGTTCGATCAGAGTTTTTTTCAGAAAATAGTGAGATAAATTCCGACTTTGATAAATAACCCCCTAAGCGTTAAGAAGTTGCATGGTTGCACCCCAGGTTATGGTTTACATAAATGCATCTTCTTCTGTGGCTTTCTTCAAAGTTGGTGACTTTTTATATTATTAGCAACCATGTGGTTGGATATGGATAGTAATCACCATCAGGGCTGTGAGGACATCTGGACCAGCAAGTTAAAGGAACAGTTCAGTGTGAAAATAAAAACTGGGTAAATAGATAGGCTGTGCAAAAAAAAAATGTTTCTAATATAGTTGATTAGCCAAAAATTTAATATATAAAGGCTGGAGTGAACAGATGTCTAATAAAACAGCCAGAATCCAACTTCCTGCTTTTCAGCTCTTTAACTCTGAGTTAGTCAGCGACTTGAAGGGGGCCACATGGTACATTTCTGTTCAGTGAGTTTGCAATTGATCTTCAGCATTCAGCTCAGATTCAAAAGCAACAGGTATGACCCATGTGGCCCCCCCTCAAGTCTCTGATTGGTTACTGCCTGGTAGCCAGGGTAAACAGTCAGTGTAAACCAAGAGAGCTGAAAAGCAGGAAGTAGTCTTCTGACTATACATAAAATCACTCCAGCCTTTATACTTTACATTTTTGGCTAACTAACTATATTAAAAACACATTTTATTTTGCACAGCCTATCTATTTACCCAGTTTTTACACTGAACAATTCTTTTAAAGATTTAGGGAGCTGGAATCAAGAAACAGAAGTGCTGCACTAAATTAATTTAAATATAAGTAATGCAGCTCTGCAGCATGCATTTTTTAGATGTGTCCCTAAATGATCTGATAATCTAAAAGCTTAAGCAGTCAATGTCAGACATTCAGGCACAGGTGAAAGCACCAAATAGCCAGGACACAGACCAGATACCAATAAACTGAAGAGCAAATATAGCACACCTTGGAACTTAGGCAGACATTTATGTGTTTAAATATTTGATTTGATTTTCACATTAAACAAATAAAATCAATAGACAGCAAATATTATGCAGAAGAAGAAATATGTTACATTCAACTCAATGGTATGTTATTATCAAAAAGGTATACCATACAAGAAAATTAACAAGAACAGAACTATAAAAAATTAACTAAGCCAGTGGATGCCAATGCAATAAAAGAAAGAAAGAAAAAGCCTATTAATCATCTGGAATGCCGGATAGATTTTTTTTTTTTTTTTCATTTTGAAAATATTTTATTTTATTTTCATGATAAACAAATAATAACAGTATGACAGCAAATTTCATGCAGATGAAAGACAAGTTATAATCGAAACAATGACATAAAATTATTAAAAACTAAAAACCATTTAATGAGACTGACAACAACTCGGATAGATCTTACAATTGAAGAAACCGCATTATTTGATCACCAGTATTAGAGTTGCATATTTCAAAATAAGGAGAAGGCAGACATTTAAGTGGTTCTGGTAGACCATAGTGTCAGCACTATGGCATCGTCACCTTCACAAGCACATGGATGTCTCTGGTTTCAAGATCAGTTCAGCCTTAGAGACATGACCTGAATCATATGGATTGAGCTTAGCTTGGGTTTATAGCATTGTGATTGCAGTGTGGTACAGTTTTTACCTGTTTACAACACCCATATTATGATTGTATATAGTATTTCAGAAGCCCTCCTTTACATTGTAAGCTTTAATGAGGAGGGCCCTCTTTACCTCCTCTGTCAGTATTTGAGTACAATATTTGTTTTATTTACACCTGCTGCTGCTGCTGCTGCTGATAATAATACTTAATAATAGTCATTTTCTGTAAAGGGAATATGTTTTACAAAAAAAACCACATTTTATTTCTTTACAGATTCTGTCTGGAAATAATGGATATCTTCAATAACCCAATCTTTTCTTTCATTAAGAAAAAGTCTAATGCTGTGAATGTAATGGGCTTATTTATCTTAATTACTGCAAAGTCTAATCCCAAAATGTATTTCTGATTCAGGGAAAAAGAAGCATTGCTTAATAAGGTTAGTCTGCTGTGATTTTGTGTATTGATCAAATAAGTTAATATGTAATTCTATTAAGCATTATTTCAAAACATGTCCAAGCCCATTTTTTGGCCCTCATCATAAGCTTCATAATGATATCTATTATTCTTGATGTTTATCTAGATTGTTACATCATTCTGTAACTAGTTATTGCTCTTACAGAAACTGGATGTCACACACAGTATATGCAGTGAAGAACTTGATCAGAGATTTCCGTGCTATTAAACATCATTGTTCAACAGGTGGAAATAACTATCCAGTAAACATCTACCAAGGAAGCCCTGCAGCTTTCATAAGATACTAGTTTTCCATAACATATTCCTAACTGAGCACAGCTATGGCAGTTTTAATGGACACTAATGATCCTGTTTATTAACCCTAAATTTTACTTGATTTACATGTTTTCATCCATTTTTTTCAGAAATATCTTTTGAAAATATATTCTGATTTGTAGAAATGTGAAAATAAGCATTTGGGCTTTTTCTTCCATTGAAGTTGAATGCAAGGTTCTTTCTTACATGTTTATAACATAATTTGATTTAGACTTTGCATATGGCAACTTTGGTGTAGCCCATGGGCAGTTGCAGGTGGGGGCCCAGGAGGTATAGGGGCTCCATGAGGACTAAATCATGCTCAACTTCAACATCTATCAGTAAACCAGGGCAACCTCTGGATATGTTGGGGGCCCTAAAATGTATTTGCTGTGGGGCCCAGTAACATCTAGTTACACCACTGGTGTAGCCGGCTTTGCTGGATCACACACTCAAACTGCAGTACAACTACAGTGCAACTGTACTGATCTAGTCAGTTGGATCCCTTGAACACTACTGACAGTAACTTCTTTGCATCCTTCTTTGTCTCAGCAGGGGCACATAAGCTGTAGGGTGAAAAACAATACTCTGAGCAAAAGTTCAGATTTTTCAATCTACTGCGAAAATGCTGGACTGAGGCAACAGAAGAAGAAAGAAACAGGGAGAAGATCACTCTGTGGTACTCGCTCAGAAGTTTCCCATTCGAGTGCAGTTTTCTGCTAATAGGAGTTCCAGCCCAGGGTATCAGTTAAGATATTCTAATCACTACCTAACATTTGGCATCCTTCAGAGATTATATACTTGCACTAGTAATTGTACAATGTAAGTTCATATCACATTCACACACAATGTGTAATGGCTGCAAGAGTCTGCAGTGTGGTAGGAAAGTGGAGTACCTAGACGAAATCTACACAGGTACAGGAAACATAGAATAGAAAGATGAATAAAAAGATGAATAATACAAAGTATCAATAACAATAATATTTGTAGTCATTTGATTTTAGATGTGGTCAGTGACCCCTTTTGAAAGCTGGAAAGCAAAAGGAAAATAATTAAAAAATGAGGACTAATAAAAAAAAAATGAAGACCAGTCGAAAAGATGATCAGAATTGGATCTTCTATAACATACTAAAAGTTAATTTACAGGTGAACCTCCCCTTTAAGAAAACTGAATGAGTGAATAGGGCAGGCTGTCAATGTTACGGTTTGATATATTTATTTGAATAAGAATCACAATGGGGGTTATGTAATAAACACGTAGAGGCTTAATAATTAAAAGTCAGATTTTAGTGGTTTTACAGGTTTTTGAAACAATGACTAAACTCATAAACTGTAAAACCACGATTGTCATTGAATTTATTATAATATTATAGAAAGTACCACGAAAAAAGCGCTGCACAATCTGTAAAAAAAAATCTTAAAAGATCTAAAAATTCAAGTTTTTCAGACAATTAGTAGAGAAAAAAAACCCAAAAACCTTTTATTACATATGGAGTTTAATTAGGATTATTTAATTTTGCCCTGGTTTACATGGTTATAATGGTGCCAGACAGCAGAAAAACACTGCAATATTTCATTGCATGGTAGTAGCTGCAAGAAGGTAATAAATGCCCAACAATGCCATGCATACATTCAAAGTAAACAGGGCAAGTCAGCTAAATAGGCATGGGAGTGTGGGAACAATGCTGATTGGAAAACCAAATATGAATCTAAGCTGCTGGGGGTATAGAATACATATTGCACAATGCATCTGCAAGACATGAATTGACAAATTTGATTTATAAAATGTGTTTGGGAGGTGGGATTTCTCTGTGAACTATTTTATAAATCATAAATTCTGTCCTATATAGCATTATTTTTTAAGGGGGATGTTAAAAAAATGTCTGTTAAAATGTATCTCATTTCTCCAACTTTCTGAAAGTACTTTAAGAGTCTGGGGTTTTTTAATGCCAGTTCTGTTGAATACTCACAGCATTACATTCTGCCTTGTCAGTCTGGAAGCTTAGAGCAATTTTTAACTGATGCATCTGGTTTATGGGGATTCTTCCTATTATGTATTCAGAATTCTGCAGAATCCTTCTGCAGTGGCACTATGGTGGCTTAGAAAATAAAATTGTTCATAAAAAAATGTTCATAAGAAATTTGCAAGAACAATGCTGAGCAATGAGAATTGTGTGTTCATGGTCTAGTATGTTTCCATTCAATGACATATATGATTTATGTACAGTATATCAGAAATGTGTGCAGTGGAACAATTGTATTTACTAAAAGATATTTCCTAATGAGTTACCTGAAAGGTGCAAACGTAATGTGAATGCCATAAAAACCAAATTGAGGAGTTAGTTATAAAAAACAGCTTAAACATGTAAAAGAAAAAGAACATTATTTGAGGTTATCTTTTATCATACCAATTCACTGCCTTCCAAAAAACAGCTCAAACCCAGTCTGTATCATAAATAGAATCTTCCCTTAGCTACTGAGTTCCTGGCTGCCGATTAGTTGGAATTTTGGCATAGTCCGGATGTTCATTTGCAGACTGTAAAGGGTTGCCCACCATGTGCGTTTTCTTCCAGATTACAGCAGTGATCAAATAACCCTATGTGACATAGCCTTAAGTTAGTGGCAAACAGGGCATTTTATTTCTTTTTTCTTTCTGTTACAGCAGTTTAGTGTTTTTTGATTTCTTGAACCAGTATGGGGATAAATAAAAGACTTTCAATTTGGCCCTCGCTGCCCTGACCAAGAAGAGCATTAAGAAGCAGAACAGGCTTTTAAAACTTTAAAGCAGCCCTTCTCTTCCATTGCAGTCTTACAGGGGAACTAAAGCTTATATAAAGAAATAGGGTAGAAATTTTGTACATTATGGTTTGGGCTTCTATACACAGCCTTTTAGCAGTGAAGATCTGTGCCTTCAAAGATGCTTTTGGAGCTCCTCCAGGACCGCCATCAGGCGGGGACAGTCGTCCAGGGCCCAGCTTTTTGTCATACAGGGCCCTGTGATTTCTGATGGCGGCCCTGAGATCTCCCTCTTCATTTCTGCTGATTCACTGCACATGCCCTGTCCTGCTGTCACTTACTGAGTTTAGGGACAGACTTAAAATATACTAAAGATGGATAACATAAATGCATACCTCCCAACATTAAGGAAACAGAAATAGGGATGAAAAGTTTTGTCGCGCGTGGTGCGCTGAAATTTTTTTGGTCACGCCAATTTTTGTGGCCACACCCCCTAATTACCATGTTCATTTTACATAATTTGGCAGGTTATGAAAGTCTGAACACATTTCTGTGGTTTTTAATGTTATTACAGTTTTGCAATTGAAGGTGAATTGCCCTTTAAGCTGTGAGTCTAAGTTCTTATCTTAACAAGCGGTTACAAAAGAATGTCAAGTATCTATACTGGGCTGTCTGCCAAGACACAATTAAATTAGATACTTTGGATCTGTTTCTGGCTGTTCAGTGCAGCAGATCAAAGAGAAACCCGGGACTTATCCGTACAAATCCGTGACAGCGGGTTGAGCTGTCAAAAGCGGGACTGTCCCGCTCAAAACAGGACAGTTGGGAACATTACCATGTCCTGTAGTATCACCTGTTTTGGAAATTCTCTACAGGTTGGAAATCCTCTGGTGTGGCCAGCTAAGAGTTGGGCCTAAATTGGATATGGGAGGGGAGTGGTTCCTTTATCCCCATTGAAGTATGTCCTGGCAGTTCCAAATTTGGCCAGGAGGTGTCACTCTGTGCATAAGCATTTATATAGCAGAGGTGCCATGTGCTCTCCCTCTTTCATAATAAAGCAATCGCATGATTTCTTGACCAGGGCATTGGTGATCTTATGATCTTAAGTCACACTGAAATCTTCCTCCTGGTGGCAGGGTTTATTTAGCAGTGGAATACACAGCAGACAGACAGGGCTATTCAGCACTCCATAGGCCCTATGCGTTTCGTACCTGCAAGCAGTAGCGATCCTAGAGGGGGGCGGACCCTGGTGTGTGACGCGCAGCCGGGCCCCGCCCCCTCCGTATGGCCGCATTTGGCCGCATTTGTTAGTGTCGAACGGACTGCCGGGGGGCCCTGAGGGGGTGCGGGCCCTGGCCCGCTCGCACCCCCTGCTCCCCCGGTAGTTCCGCCACTGCCTGCAAGGTACTTATTCATGGGCTAAATACTTACTTTTTTAACTTATAATTTTACCCAGTGGATTCCTCAGTGTTGAAAAGTCCTGTCTTTTTGTTGTGTATTTGGTCTGCTGCTCCCTGAAGCTGGGGATGTGGGGCTGGTGCACCGGGGCCACACAATCAACTTGGTGAGCTATTTAAACTTCTGGAGCACCTTTCATTTTATTTCTTTATTTAGCAGCAACAATTGAGTGTTGCGTAAGAAAACTATAACACAATATTTATTCTATGTAAGCACAGAATGCTTTTATTCATATATAGTGATGGGCGAATTTGCGCCGTTTCGCTTCGCCGGAAAATTTGCGAATCTCCCGCTAAATTCGGGAAACAGTGAAAAATTAGCGAAACATCTAGTTTTTGACGCCGGCGCCCGTTTTTTGACGCCGGCGAATTTTTTCGGGCAAATTTTCGCTGGCGTTTTGCAAATTTATTCGGTGCCGGCGAATCGCGCAAATTCACAGCGAATTCGCACCTGGCGAATAAATTCGCCCATCACTGTTCATGTATCATATAAGCATTATTTTTGTTCATTTTAAATGTTCACCTTTGAGTTCACTTTTATTATGATGCAGAGAGTGATAGTCTGAGACAATTTGTAATTGGTTTTCATTTTCTATTACTTGGTTTTTGAGTTATTTGACTTTTTATTCAGTAGCTCTCCAGTTTGCAATTACAGCAATGGGATTGCTAGGGTCCAAATTGCCCTGGCAACCATGCATTTATTTGAATAAGAGACTAAAATATGAATGGAAGAGGGCCTGAATAGAAAGATGGGTAATACAATGGAGCACTAACACTACATTTGTAGCTTTAAAGAACATTTGTTTTTTTTTTAGATGGGGTCAGAAGAAAAATGCAAATAATTAAAAAATAAATAGTAAATACCAATTAAAAAGTTGCTTAGAACTGACAATTCTAAAACATACTAAAAGTTAACTTAAATGTGACCCTTTAAAAACACTTGTGCCCAGTGTCTGGTTGAGCTCTACACCTCTGAATGACATGTATACATGCTTCCCCTGCCCACCTCTCAAGAATACAGTGATCCTAAAGGCAGACAGAGCTATAATCAAAAAATATGGTGGCTTGCTCTTGTTTTATTGCACGCTAAGTAATGACATAGTTTATTTTCTTTTTAAGGGTACTATGAAATTTAATTATAAACTGTCAGAGATGTTTAAAATAACCATGAGTATGTGTATATTTCACTGGTAATAGACTGGTGAATAGAAAACCCAAGGGAATTATCTACAGTTTTGCAGCAAGAGTGGCTGTAATTGTGTACTGGCTCAAGAAAAGCTGGATGAATGGGTACCTGGAACGTATGGAGGAGAGCAGGGTGGGCCTTCCATCCCTTGCTCCATTGAGAGTTTTCAGTTGCCCCGTTAAAGGTAGCTAGGTAATTAGGCTGCAGGTGAGCTCCAGTTAAAAAGAAGCGTGGGACTACACCTGTGCTCCCCTTGGAGACCTCCTTGTGCTAGATAAGGGTGAGTGGCCTGTGAACACCTCCATGTGCAGGAAGGAGGTGGGGGCGGTGCGTGTAGCTGAGAAAGAGACCGTGTTTCCCTGCCGACCTGAAGTGTTGGAGAGAGCTCCAAAGGAGTGGAGAGAGGAAGAGAAACCCCTCCCAATAGACTGTGAGTCTAAAAGAGGATTCTGGGACTTGTGTACATCAATAGCTGTAAATGCTGGAAATTTGTACACCAATGCGGGTGTTGAATTGGGACTGCTAACTCTTATGTGATGCAAGAGTGCTGAAGTGTTGGTTTTGTTCCTAATAAAAACCACATCATCACCAAAACATTTCTTTTTTAAAGAGACTCACCACGTAAATCAGGAGGCTTAGGTGTTCTGCCCCAAGCCTTCAGCATAAGGGAGCGGACATCACCTTATTGCTTGTAGGGTAGGCACTCAAAGAGTACGTGTAAGGCTGTAATCCACACTTGTTCTTCAATAAAGACCCTTTTACTACAACTGCCTGGAGGATTGCTCTTTGAGAGCCTACCCTACAAACAATACGTTGATGTCCGCTCCCTAATAAAAGCCAGCCAAGCTGCATTAAACTCTAAAAAAAGGTGGTGTCAGATTCTATTTTGTGCTTAATCTGTGCTGTGGCTATGGTCTCAGCTAACCTAATTGTCACAAAAAATATACAGTATATCTCTATTGTGTAAAGGAAAACTATACAATGTAGATCTCTCTAAAAATATAGTGCATAAAAAAAGCTCATGTGTAAAACCCTGCTTCATGTAAATAAATCGTTTTCATAATATATTTTTTTTAGTAGCATGAACCATTGGGTAATCATAAATCTAAAATTGCCATTTTAAAAAATAAGGACCGCCCCCTGGGATCCTAGGATTCACAGGCACACAAACAAACATTATATGTTAGGTCACATGAGCCAATTAACAGACAGAGTTCTGTATTTTGTTTCCACGCTTCTTCCTGTTACAGTTAGAGCTGTATTATTTCTGGTCAGGTGATCTCTGAGGCAGCACACAAAATATGTAAAAGGGCAATGTTTACTTAATAAATTCAACATCTATTGGAAACTGAACCATGATGTATACTTACAAAGTAGAATAGAATGAAACACTTTAAAGGGATACTGTCGAGGAAAAACATGTTTTTTACAAAATGTATCAGTTAATAGTGCTACTACAGCAGAATCCTGCATTGAAATCCGTTTTTCAAAACAAGAAATTGATTTTTTTATATCTAATTTTAAAATTTGCTATGGGGCTAGACATTTTGACATTTCCCAGCTGCCCTCAGGTCATGTGACTTGTGCTCTGATAAACTTCAGTCACACTTTACTGCTGCACTGCAAGTTGGAGTGATGTCATTACCCCCCCTCCTACAAGCTGCTGTAATGTAAATAGAGCCTTGTCTGCTGAGCCTGTCAATTGAACAATAGGCAGGTATCAAGATAAGCTCCCACTGACACCACTTCAGAAGGACTGAAATAAGATAGTCCTGTGATCACTGCCCCCACTTACGTTTACAAAATAAATATATATATATATATATATATACACACACACAATTCATTTTGGGCACTGGAAAAAATATTTTATATAGATAGTTTATTATTATTATTTGTTTACACAAAAATGAATGGCAGAAACACAGGAGTACACTCCCAGGACTGATGACAGGGAATAGAAAAAAAGGATAAAATAAGGAGGACATACTTGAAAACCAGAGGAAGTCTAGGAAGGGTTAAAATAGCTCATGAAAAGGAGGCAGTAAGTAGTTAATGTAAAAAGAAGTATTGCAGGCAGGAAAGGAGCAAGGTGTGTGTGAGGTGGATAGCAGAGGGAACTCACAGCTCCTTTACCACATCTAGTAACCAGTAAAACTAACTAGGAAGGCAGCAAGGAGAGAAAGCTCCAAAGGAAAGCAGAGAACAAACTTACAGAACGGCAGGAGCTTTGATAGTGTCTGTGGGAGGAGGTCAGGGCCGGACTGGGGGTAAAAAGCAGCCCGGGCAAAAAAATCAAAGCAGCCCACATGTAAACACACAATGGTCTTGTACACATCCACTCATATATTGGGGTAAAACTGCAAAAAAATATTTACATAAAGAGCTGCCTTTCTGACTCAAGTGTAATTCATGTGAAATATGTTAAAGATCCTGCAGCCTTGTGCCTTTATATGGTCACAGAACTCCTCAGACTTTTATTATCCCTATATTACAGTAAAGCAACATTAACACTATAGTCTAATTTATAATTAATGGAATTAAATGCAATGTCTCAAATGACCCCGCCTCACAAAACACAAAAATAAACTGAACAAAACCCACCTGTGTCCTCAAAAATGGGGAATTACTATGCCATAATGTTATGGTACATTTTAGGGGGCTGTTCCTGCTGAATTGTGCTTAGTACAGAGGAATACCTATACTGCCATAGTTTTATGGGATCTCTCTGTACAGACTATGAGTATCTTAGGGACTGTTCCTGCTGAATTGTGCTTAGTACAGAGGAATACCTATGCTGCCATAGTTTTATGGGATCTCTCTGTACAGACTATGAGCAAACTTAGGGGACTGTTCCTGCTGAATTGTGCTTAGTACTGGGAAATACCTATACTGCCATAGTTTTATGGGATCTCTCTGTACAGACTATGAGCAAACTTAGGGGACTGTTCCTGCTGAATTGTGCTTAGTACAGGGAATACCTATGCTGCCATATTTTTATGGGATCTCTCTGTACAGACTATGAGCAAACTTAGGGGACTGTTCCTGCTGAATTGTGCTTAGTACTGGGAAATACCTATACTGCCATAGTTTTATGGGATCTCTCTGTACAGACTATGAGCAAACTTAGGGGACTGTTCCTGCTGAATTGTGCTTAGTACTGGGAATACCTATGCTGCCATAGTTTTATGGGATCTCTCTGTACATTTTGCTGAACTGAGCTTCATAACTCTGGAATAATTTTAGTCTGAAGTAATAATCGCTTCGAAATTGCTTCGTTTGGTCAACTACAAAAACACTGCTGCCCACAACTAGTGCTTATCCTTTCCAAAAATTGGTTAAGCACAATAGATAAATGAAACAACCTTTCATAATTGTGCACACAATTAAAGTAAGTATAGGTACAGTGTGGGTCTAAAAGATTATCAATAGATTGAAGTTGGGAAACTCTAGTACCTAACACTATTTCATTGCCAGAGTTCTGGATCTCTATACTGAAATGTCAGGGAGATGCTACACTTTATCTACTGGAAGAGCCTGTGTGTGGGGAGTGTAGAGGCACAAAGGGATGTAGCACAATCAGGGCAGGTAGAAAGCTCACGTGTAGTGAATTTCCTATGTGTATTCCAGCAGCCCCATGTCCTCAACAGCACAGCTTAGTCCCGCCCCCACTGTACAAGGTTACCAAATGACACTGTCCCCAACTCATCTAACACCCACCCAGCACACTGCACCAAACCTACTGATTTCCCACTCGATACTCACAGAAACTCAATGCTGACTGTGCTGGGACACAAACACACGGCAAGGCAGCAGCAGCACGAGAGCAGTGGGAGGGGCGGAGCCACAGTGGGACATAGACTGGAGGAGCGGTCCTAGAGCCCGCTGTGTATGCAGTGAAAAGAAGGTTTTATCGGAGCGGCCCATTTAAAGAAAATATGAAGCGGCCCCTCGGGCAAATGCCCGAAAAAACATATGGTCAGTCCGGGCCTGGAGGAGGTGCTGCTAGTGCAACTGTAGAGCAGAACGTAGGAAAGTGAAAGTAATTGGTTCCCTGCAAACCATGTGACTGCTCTCCTCCAAACATCACACGCATGGGCAGAGAGGGGAGGGGGAGTGTACAGCTAGATTCTCATGTTGTAGTGCGACCTGGCTTTTCATTACAGAGTGGCTGCCTCCAAGCACACAGGTAATGCTGTGCCTGCTGTTAGAGCAGCACAGGATGAATGTGTAATGAGCAGAAATGGAAGCCCCCATGACAAAATACAAACTAAAATAACTTATGCTTGGATTTGTGGATTAACATTTTATTTGCCAGATTCCCTTTAAGATCACATTTCAAAGATGGATATTCCTATTGAAGAATAGAAATGTGTGAACACAGCTTTACACGCTGCAAGAGGACATGAAAATAAGTCTACACATTGGATTTTATAATTATGTTACAGCAATCTGTTTTTATTTCCTTCTCATTCATTACCACAGTATATAGACAAAGGTTTTTTTTAGTGCAATACAGTTTTTTGGGAGGCAGAAGGGAGCTTACAGTAAGATGTACTGATTTGGGACTATCTCTATAATAGTGACAGCTGCCACTGGAAGGCCTGGGGCTAAGTGCAGCCCTCCACTGGCTTTATGCCCCACATTAGAGAAAGCAGTGCCTGCGAATTCTGGGGGCTTAGAGGGGGGGGGTAGTGATTGATCACAATGCCATAATGTCAGTGTATATTTGCTAAATATCTCATTCTGTGGATGTTTGAGGGTTCTAAGCAGCTTCTAGTCCCACCACTGATGATAGTACCATAAACTGCTTCTTTGAATGACCTCATTGTTTCAGTGCAATCCAGCCTGGGAACATTTAAGTCTAGACACATGGAAAGTGCTGGACAGCAGTGAATTATATTACAACTTCACATTTCCTCACACTTCCTTTTAGCCCAAAATTATGGACCAGCAGCTGTGGTTGAACGGTTGCTTTGAAGATCCTTGGCACTGTAGATTAACCGCTATATGTCTGAAACTTATTGTCAGATTAACTGACACAGATTGTGGTGCATTCTAAAAATTGTAGACAGAGGAATAAAGTTTGTTAATCCCTAAAATGACTGGAAAAACAAAAACACCTTCAGGTGTTTTTACTCTTTGCTGGCAGATACATTTAAAAGGTATTGGTCCTACAAATTCCTCAGTGCCAGAGAAATCTCACCTGAAGCCTTCTGGCTGGCATTATACCTCAACTCCAAGCTTTGCTTGGCAACTAATGGCAGTTGGACAGTAGTTCAACAACAACTAGAGTGGAATGGTGCGATTCCCAAGAGCTTCTGAAGCAGCTGGGATATTATGCATGAACAGTACTCATGAGATTATATGAAGGCCATTTAGAAGTTTTAGTGCTGTATACCGACTAAATGTAACAATTAATACTAATATTATTAATTATTAGTAATAATACATGATTATAAATACCAATCTACAATTAATTATATGAGAATTTCATAAGGTAAGGTCCTTACTATAAGGTAAGAACTGCATTAATTGCAATGCTGACAGGGTCGGACTGGGCTGGCGGAACTGGAAAAAAGCTTGGTGGGCCCCACAAACCCAGACCCGCTCCTCATTTGCAACAAGAGACACTCCCCTGGCCTCCTCCAAATAAAAACTTCAAGGTACATCCAGAGGCTTTACAATGTTGATGTGTAGAGGACACTCGCCAGTCCCCATTCTGTGGGGGCCCCTGAGGAGGCAGTCCTGGTGGGCTCAAACCAACCAGGCCCCAGTTTGCTGATGTGGGACTTGTCTGGCTTTTTTTGATTTTCAAAGCAACCTGACAGATATTATTGGTCAGATATATGTTGATGAGCGCCATGTAAAGGCAGATAAGCTGCCAACTTTGTCTAAAGGGACTGAATTGGCAGTTGATGTGTGCATAAGATATGCACAGATATTAGTCATTTGTTTATGAAGAAAGTTCAGATTGTGATTGTTTCAATGCAACACTCTAAAACAAACCATTCAGATATAAATTGTAGGATTGAAGTACGAAAAATAACAAATCAGACAATTCTGTGGCCATTAATTGACAGACAGCATAGGAATGTACCACAAATAGTAGTGACAGTCACCCACGGATATCGTCAGATAGGCAACATGCAAAGATATTGTTACCCGACAGAAATTTTCGAATCTAACATATTTGATCGACTAAATGAGAAATCGGCATGTACGGAAAATGTCTCGGTGATTAGTCCACAATCTTAAATCGTACAAAACGAAGTATCTGTGGATCTATGGCCAGCGTAAGTCTTACATTTATTGTTTGTCTTATTATATTGCTTATTTTTCTATTGCCTAAAAAGGCCCACCAAATCAATTGTAGTTTGGGCACTGGCTTTTGTTCATGTAAATTCAATTTATACATATATATCTGTTATTGAATGGACTCTTGCCTAGGGCACAACTACAGAGGAAGCAGACCCCCCAGGAGGTATAGGGGCCCATGAGGCCCTAATTCATATTATTTCAATAAATATTGTTAAAATAAGTCAACCTCTTGACATATTGGGGGCCTGATTTTGCTGTGGGTCCCAGTAATATCTAGTTACACCACTGCTCGTACCCATGGTCAACCAGCATGAGACGGGTGAGATTCATAACTTTAGGGAAAAAGGTGTTTGCATGGCGATTCTGGGTTTAAGGGCAGAGACAACCGCTCAGATTCGGGGAGATTAGTCGCCCAGCGACAAATCTTGTCTTCTTCGGGCAACTAATCCCCCTGAACTGCCTTCCAGCCATCTAGAATGTAAATTGCTGGCGGGATGGCAGTTGGCAGCTTTGTTTTCCAAAGTTGCCTCACGAGGAAACTTCGGGCGACTTCGGAAAGTCAAAGCAATCTGAATGCCATCCCACCGGTGATTTACTTTCTAGCCGACGGGAAGGCAGTTCGAGGAGCAGCGGCGATTCCGGTGAAGGAAGCAGCCTGAGGAGGCTCCTTCAAAATGCTGCCCCCCTTGCCGGCTTACTCATCTGCAGGGTAGGCATCTGAGGCAAGAAAACTAGTGCGGAGAGCGCAACTGCGCTCTCCCGCACTAGTAAAACCGAATTTCCAGTTTCAAAAAACGGAAATTCGTCTCTTAAAAGTACCGGAGCGGCTTATTGCCGCCCCTGGAAATGTATCTGGCGCTGCCGCATGAGGTGAGCGCCTCAGGCTGCCTCATTGGCCGAGCGCCCCTGTCGAGGAGATTAGTCACCTGAAGAAGAATTGTTTTGTCGCTGGGTGACTAATCTCCCGAAATAGCAGCATGTCTATGCCTTTAGGGTTAAGCAAGGTACTGGAAGTGGGGGCTTCCCAATGAATCTTTCTACTGAGCTCACCAGCCCAAAGCAGCCCAAACTGACTGGTCAGAGGATAAAAATTAATTTTTACTACCATAAAACTGCACCCCCAAGAGTTGAAAAGTAAAAACTTTTTTAAGTTTCGTGAATGCGACTTTGGAAAACAATTGGCTCACTAACTTAAGAGCGGTCTTGCTGGCCATTAAAAACTTTGATATTTTCGGCTGAATCTCCGCTTTCTACCAAATGTGTGGGGGGCGCGAACAGACAGCGAAGGAACCAAAGTCTTTTGTCCTTGCTTGGCACTAGGGAGCGCGCCTCGTGCACTGTGGGAAACGCAGCAACAAGCAGCTGACACGGGCGCACGCACACGTAGCGCGCAGGAAATTGCTGACTTCGCCATTTTGCGCTGGGTAAAGGGGAGGAGCCTGGGGCGCTGTGTAGAGGGGCGGGGTTTGGAGAACTGGAAAACCCCGCGGCGTCCACTTTGGGCACGAGCCCGAAAGCTCGCGGTTATTATTATTTTTTTTTCCCCCAATCCACCCGCTCGCGCACCTCGCTCAGCAGCGCCACCATCAGCCTACGGAAAAGCACTGCAGGCAGCCTTCCTCACCCCCCTCCACCTCCTCCTCTTTTCTTCCGACTCTCAATGTTCGGCAGCCGGCCGGAGCCTGCTTGTTTCCCCGGCTCTGCGTTCCCAGGATCCCCCCTCCCGGACAGCACCACACAGAGCGGCGGTGGAGTGAGGAGAGCAGGGACCGGCGCGCCCGAGAGGTAAATGGGGAAGCTGCAATGGAGGCGGGGGGAGAGACAGCGAGCTTTGTTCTTGTTTTCAGCCTCGGAGAAGGCAACGAGTAGGAGGAGGAGGAGGGAGCTAGCTCTCACTATACACCGTGCTGATATTCAAGTGCGGGTCTGTAGGTAACCCCTTGCGCCCCGGATGCTGCGGGACTACAACTCCCAGCATCCTTGTACTTGCAGAGCTGCTAGGGGACGCTGGGAGTTCAAGTTCTGGAGCTCCTGTGTCAGTCCCAGTGGGCAGCCACAAAGGCTACTTCCTCTATCCCTCCTCATCCCTATAGTGCGACCCTCCTTGGCTTTAAAGATCCCTTCTCTACAATACCAGGGCTGTTCAACCTGCCACTTTATGGAGGCTGTTCTACTACATCTATCTGCACTGCTGGCAGGGAACCATCTGGGAGTTGTAGTTTAGCAAAACCTTAGATGGCTGTGGGCTGGACTTCTCATAGTGAGACTTACAGGAAATCTGTAGCTTAGCTTTGGGTTCTAGATACCCCCACTGTCTGCCCTGCAGTATTGATTTAACATGAAGAGTAAATCAAATGCGGAATGTCCATACCTATGCACATATAGGTTACAGATAAACAGAGGTTGCCTGGGACTGTCTCTTTAAGCTGGAGTCTTCAGAATGGACTTTTCTGGCGTAAATATTAAAACTCTGCTTCACTCCTTTTTTAATCACATATATACCAATGGGTGGTAAGTAGGGCATTGCGTTTCTGACTCCCAATGCAAAACATTAGAGAGTGATAAACCCCAGTGAAAATATTAACTTTGTAACCTTTAGTGTCCAGTTTGTGTCACGGGTTCCACTCGACAGCCATTCTTTTGATAAATGTCACACCGGATTGGAGTTCTGTAGGCCTTTAAATATGTCTTTGCTGCACTCAGAGAATGTATTTAGGGTCTCTTTATATTATTAGTCATTGATGTGAGCAATGGGCTGGAAGTTGTATACGCTCTGAGTTGGTTTCCTGCCTCTCTATAGAGATTTGGCTTTAAGTGTCAATGGATTGATAAATAAAAATAATGCAGAGTGGGGACCAGGAATATCTTCAGTGGCATCTCCATATGTTACATTGTATTGTGTGCAACAGATGTATCAGAGCTAAGCAGTTAAACCTGCTCATTCTTCTGGTTGTCTTCCCAGATTGCATCAAGAAGATCCAAAGTCCATCAAGATGTCTAGTGATAGACAGCGGTCAGATGATGAAAGTCCTAGTACCAGTAGTGGAAGTTCAGATGCTGATCAGCGAGACCCACCAGCACCAGAACCCGAAGAACAAGAAGAAAGAAAACCCTCAGCAGTCCAACAAAAGAAAAATACCAAACTCTCCAGCAAAACCACTGCTAAGCTGTCCACTAGCGCTAAAAGGTAATAAACCATTTGATACAGGATATTAAACGCAGCTCAGCTTCCCACAGGGAGTGTTGACATGAATTTTTGTATTTTTTTTAATCTGTGTCTTGGAACACACTTGGATGGAAATTAAAGCCATTTTCTTTTTACTAACATTCTGCCCTTACACCACTTTCCATGTTTTGTTTGGCATGAGCTTTCTAATAATCCTCTAGGGAGGGCACAAAAATGGAAAGGAAAAAAAGTAGACAAACAGCAGAGAAACTACTTAAACAGATGAAGCATTAGGTATCACACTGGGTTCTCCTGTTAAGTTAGTGGAGCCTTCAAATGAGCATTGGCTTTCAGGTTACCAAGTGACTTGTGAAACTGTGCCCCTCTGGAGGCTTGACCATGTAGAAAATGCTGCTGCATTGTTACAGTCAGAGGAGATCACAAGAGTCCTTTATGACTACCTGTCTTAGAGAGTTGTACTCGGAGGTGGTGGAAATTTGTTCTCAGCCATGGTTGCTGTATAAAAGCACAAGTGAGCCAGCAGTTAGTTGTGATGGTATCTACAGTTTTATCAGTGATACTTTTTAAACCAGAAACTAGGCTATCCCAGACTTGAAGAGGTTCTTCAGTATCCTGACAACTTATGTAACGGTTGGCACCCTAAAGTCAGAACCGACTGGTCTCGGCTCGTGCTTCTGCCTGTAGCAGCCACCTTTGGCCTCTGGAGGAGCCCTCAGCTATTCAGATGCCGCCAGGTCGTAAAACGAGAGGTGCAAGAAGGTCACAGTACAAGACTACGACAGGATCGTAGTCAAATTAGGCCAGGTCGGGGCAGGCAAAGAGCAAACCTAGTCAGACAGGCAAGGTTCAAACCGGGTGATCAATCAGAAGGGATTTAGCAGGATCGGAGTCAGATAACAGGCAAGGGTCAGGTTACAGAAGTCAGGATCGTCGAATAGCCAGGCAGGGGTCAAAACAGGAAACCAGATCAGATATACAGAAATACACAATGCTAACAGCACCAGGAACAAACTCTTATAACGGGCAATGCAAGAATGAATGAAGTCCCTTTAAATACCATTTGAATTTTGTGCCTTTTGCGCGCTGGCGTTATCACGCCAGCATGTCCACGTCCATAAAGGGGACGAGACGCGGACACGTGCGCCCTAAGAGACAGACATGGCGCATGAAGAGGAATGGCGCGGCAGGCGTTCCCACCACACCACTAGACCACCAGGGTAAGAGGATTTTATTACAACTTACTTATATGTGACATACATGTTGGTTATATCCATGGAGCTGAATTAAGCAGCACTCTTTAATAGAATGGTAAATTATGTTTTCTTTGACATAGTGCAGAGCTGGATGTGGCCCTCCAAGATGCTTTTATCATTGCCATCAACTTGTCCAGGGACTCTACATTTTTTTTTTATTGTAAAACATCATCAGGTTGGCCTTATAACCGACCCACAGGAAAATGTTTTGGGCGCAGCTTTGGCCCTTTTCTTGAAGTCTTATTGGTCAAGTTTGACATATACTTGTATATTCCAATTGCAGTTGGGCTGTCAGGACAGAAAATAAAAACTGCGTTATTGATGCTTCTTCCATCCTGGGGAGAGGCAAATGCCACAGGTTCCAAATGCTTGTTATCTAGTCCCTTATCCTACTGGCTAACAATTTTCCAGTTTGGGTATTTATATGTGTGACCAAGTTGTGTGATCTGATTTTGATGCCCAGGGACCAACCAAGTTAAAGTCTTTTGAATTGCCTGGTGTTTGGGCAGACTGTGGCAATTGTTGTTTTGTGGTCCAGATAATTTGTTGGGTGGCCAACAAAAAGCTCAGAATCATTCCTCATGGCGGTTTTGTGTAAACATGGGTGAATTGCTTGTCTTGTGATTGTCATTTGTAAACTAGGTTTGTAATATCTCTGACCAGCACTTGCCTAACATGTGAACACAGCCCCAATTTCAGACAATTACCATTCAGCATGGGGAGAGATTCCATGAGCTATTTATCACCCAAGTGACAAAATGTCCCAAACTGCCCCAAACCGCCCATATTATGGTGCTTTGTAATATGTTGCTTTGGATTACGCTTCTTCGCTATCAAGACCTGTAACACGTTACCAAAATAAATTCTATCTGCTTTAGTGTTATTTGCTGCTTTTAATAGTATTTATGTTTAATTTTGCTGAATTTTCACTGAACATAGTTCTTTTATTGCAGTCAACATGTAAACTATGGTTTTACTGCTTAAAAACTGTGTATCAAAAAGGAGTCTTTGTTAGTCTGTTATACTGGGTGACATAAAGTCCACAGCATTATGCCATTGCAAGTCAAGACTTTATTCATATTTATTTATTTATTTGAGTAGTTGGTATTTTGGTGTGCTTTTTAAAACACATGAGCGAATGTTTTGGCCTTGTGAACACCTCATCCACTGCATGTTTTCAAGCTGATGACAATGAGACTCAGTTTGGCAACTGTCGTGCTGTATCTAGGGATAGGCAAATTGCAACCTTTCAGTTGTTGACCTAAAGCTTTGGGTGACAGTAGCCTTATTGTCTTTTTGTCCAGAATTCTAGACAATAGTCTGACCATTTCCAGGTATAATTGAGTATCAAATAAATAAATTTGACTTGATATCTCTTCAAACTGAATTTTTTTTTATGTTACCTACTAATATATTTGATGTTGCTTGATGGATTCCAGAAATCAGGAATACCGGTAGGTAGACCCTGCTCCTGTATTTTCAAATGTGTGATAAAATCAGTGTGCTGTGGATTGTCTAGATAAGTGCAAGGTCACTTTGGTTACTCCTCGGTACATATGCTTTGATGGTGAGTAGCCATTTTATGTACTCCCTGAATATTTAGTCATCCTGTCTTGGTCTCACACTCACTTTTCTCAGGAACACTTTTAGATTTGCAACTCTTTGAAATGTAGTATATGACTTCCCAAAGTGGTCACTGTGAGCTGCTACCAGCATTTGTGTGATTGTTGCCCAAAACTGTGGCCAGCAATGTTTTCAGGTAAATTAGATTGAATCTGTTCCATACTAATTGAATTTCAAACTAGCTGTAACAGGAAGAATTCTGTAATTATTCATTCACTTGTCTCAGCGACTTTTCCTAATAAAAGGTGCAATGAGGAAACATGACTTGAGACGTTGGCCTTAAAGATGATAATCTAATGAAATGAATTAATTATAGATTGTTTTGTTGACTTTCAAAATAGTTTGGTGTTGTCTGAACTTTTTTTTTTTTAATTTCTCCTGTTGAGATGATACAAGTCAGTGGTCCAGCATTCATACAGTCATATGTATGTAATGGTCTATTTATAATTAATCATTTTTATAATGGTGAAATTCCCCCTTTGGCAGGATAGTGTATTTTAGATTTATGTGGGTAGCGGTGCTGGGGCCTTAAATTTGATACTGGCTTGGGCGCTATCTACAAGGAGTTCTCACCCTGTCCATGTGGGTTTCCTCTGGTTTTCACTTTAAAAATAAACAGGCAGGCTAATTAGCTCCTGGTTAAATTGATCATTTTGGATGTGTGTTAATGTGATCAGCACCTTATATTGTAAACATCACTGGGGCAGGGATTCATATAACCATATCTATACAAAATATAATAATGCCAGCCTTCACAAAATAATTATACACTCCTATACTATACACTGTGGGGGAATAAACCACCACAAGCACAAAAACTGGCATCAACAGAAAAATAGCATGAGTGTTGATAGCAATGTGCAACACCAAGGGCAGTGCTATACAAGGACATTTGTCTCCCGCAATTAAATCTGCTCTACTGCGGGTGACAAATGCTTTCCCGCTGGCAATAATGTAAATCTCCAGTAGGAAAATATAAAAGGTACTTTGGCTTTCTGAAGTTGCCTTGCTAGGAAACCACAAACAACTTTAGAAAACCCGACAACACATTTGTTGTTATCCACTGTGTCACAGTAGAGCATTTTTGTCATCATAGGCATCAAATCACCCTGTGTTCCATAGTCTTAAACATGCAGCGGGTTTAACCAAAACCTATGGTATTGCTGGTTTAATTTCAGCCTTAAAGGAACAGTTCAGTGTGAAAATAAAAACTGTGTAAATAGACAGGCTGTGCAAAATAAAAAATGTTTCTAATATAGTTAGTTAGCCAAAAATGTAATGTATAAAGGCTGGAGTGAACAGATGTCTAATAAAACAGCCAGAATCCAACTTCCTGCTTTTCAGCTCTATAACTCTGAGTTAGTCAGCGACTTGAAGGGGGGCCACATGGTACATTTCTGTTCAGTGAGTTTGCAATTGATCCTCAGCATTCAGCTCAGATTCAAAAGCAACAGATATGACCCATGTGGCCTTCCCTCAAGTCTCTGATTGGTTACTGCCTGGTAGCCAGGGTAACCAGTCAGTGTAAACCAAGAGAGCTGAAAAGCAGGAAGTAGTGTTCTGACTGACATGTTATACATCAAATCACTCTAGCCTTTATACATTACATTTGTGTCTAACTAACTATATTAGAAACATTTTTTATTTTGCACAGCCTATCTATTTACCCAGTTTTTATTTTTACACTGAACAATTCCTTTAAAGGGATAATGTCAGAAAGTATTTCCATCCTAAAGTGCAGGCACAAGTCACATGACTGGGGGCAGCTGGGAAACTGACAATATGTCTAGCCCCATGTCAGATTTCAAAATTGAATATAAATAAAACTGTTTGCTCTTTTGAAAGATAGATTTCAGTGCAGAAGTCTGCCGGAGCAGCACTATTAACTAATGCGTTTTGAAAAAAACAGGTTTTCCCATTACATTATCCCTTTATATGTTAAGAAGCACACTATAACTGAAAATACAGATGAGCCTTAAATTTGGACGTTACGCTTTCCTGCAAGTTTTAAAGGTTTAGGAACTAAATTTTGCTTTTAACCTTTTTCCTAAATTTGGAAAATCGTAAAGTTCACATTTTAGCTGGTTCACAATGAATAAATATATATATATATATATATATATAAACAAATGCTTCACCGGCACTCACCCTCAATAGATCAAGTCCCGGGTGCTCCTCAGAGGAAAATAGATAGGTACAATCAGGAGCACTCACGGTTGTAGTGAAAAAGGTATATCTTTTATTGGAGCATTACAAACTACCCCACATCAACGCGTTTCGGTTCTCTCAGAACCGTCGTCAGGCATCCTGACGACGGTTCTGAGAGAACCGAAACGCGTTGATGTGGGGTAGTTTGTAATGCTCCAATAAAAGATATACCTTTTTCACTACAACCGTGAGTGCTCCTGATTGTACCTACCTATATATATATATATATATATATATATATATATATATATATATATATATATATATATATATATATATATATATATATATATATATATATATAGCATAATGTGTATTTCCAATGTACATTAAACATTTTCAATGGTTTTAAAGTTATTTGTAAATGTTATTGCTATTAAAAGCTGTATTCCTTTCTGGTTTCTACTCTTGAAACAATTTAGCGAGAGTAAGTTCTCCTCTGGGTCTGTTAATCAGCTGGTTTCTTTCACATTGCTTCGAGTCAAAACCAGAGGCATCCAGACAGCTGCCGCTTTAATAGCAACTACATTTACAAATAACATCAAAGTCAGTGATAAACTGTAATGTATTTTGGAAAATGCTTAGAATTCTATTTCCATTTTGTTGGAAAATTGGAAGACCACTTTAACTGATTCTTTAAATCGTTTTTTATTGCCCTGTGGTTATAGGTATACACACTCTTCTTTAATTTAAAGGATAGATTAGTTTAATTGTGAAATATGTTATCACTGCCACAGTTGGATTTGATTTTGGGTTGATTTTGAACTTAACTTTGTGTGCAGCGCTGAAATGCTGTGTTGGCTGGTATTTTTCACCATGCCTTATATACAAAAACACTTGAAAAATTAAAAAACAAAGATTATTTTAGAGGCACATTTATCAAGGATCGAATTTTGAATCCATGTGAGTTTTTTTTTTTTTAAACTCCCATAAATTTGAAAACGACCAAAATTTTTAAAGTCGGATTAATTAAAACGACCCGAAAACTCGATAAATCTTGAAAATCTAATTCATATTCTTTTAAAAACTCAAATCCAAATTGGAAAACACTTTCTAGTCGAATTTGAGAGTTTTGACCCAAAAAAAAAAAAATTAGAAAATTTGAATTTTCATTTTGACCCTTGATAAATCTGCCCCGTAATGTCAGATTGGATATGCGCTGGATTAATTAAAGGCACAGTTCTCTAGGTAGGAGAAACAATATCATTGCTGACTGTGGTGTAACCAGTCTTGTTTTTGTCTGAGGCCATTGTTAGCTGCAGAGATGTGTTGAGTTCAGCCATTTTGGACTGTGCATATCCCATAAGTGTCCAAGGTCGGGTCTATGAGTAATCTATTGCACATCTTTGTGTGTATGCAAATATCATGATCATCCCAGAGTTGGGACACTTGTGAGTTATGTGCAGCTGGCAGTTGCCCTCGGGCAAACAACTGCATGCCTGTCTCTGCAAGCAAGAATTGTTTGCCTAATCTGCAGTGCTATCAGCCTTCAACTCCAGTTGGAGAAACAATTTTGGGGTTAAGTGTACATAAAAGGTATTTGTCTACTTTCAGAGGAAAAAAGTTTTTAAATATGGAAAATTGCTTTTTGCATAATAGATCAGATTTTAATCTTTTTTTTTTTTTTTAATTGTGTAGTGCCCCTAATATGTAGGCTTATTGTTTTGGGCTCAAACAACCTCAAGGTTGCCTTACCACACTGACTTACTTGTTGGCTTCTGTCTGACACATTGTCTATCTTATGTACTTTATTTTACCCATTTAACTATTTTTTTGTAACTTCATTGCTAAATTTTTCTTGGTAAGGCCATAAAGTATATATTTGTTTTATACATAATCGTATGTGTGCTTAAAATTACTTAACTAAAAATTGCCATGCTGTGGGTGTTGCTTCTCCTACGCACATTTTTTTTAAATGTATCTTTTAATTTGTTGTTAATATACAAGAAAAAAAAAGCCTGTATGTCCTCTTAATAATAGATAAAAACACTGCAAAATTAATTTCTAGTGGTGCTTTTAGATAAATTGTTATTTTGGCTCTGTAAATTATTAAAATAAATGTAAAAAAAAACAACACTGTCAGAAGACCAGAAAAAAACTTTTACTGCTTATGTTATAGCTTGTTAATTCTCCCTCGCTAAGAACACTCTAACACTGGTAAGCCATTGTCAAAATACTGGAGCTCCCCCCTCCCCTCCTGGCTCATTTGCATATAAGCTTAAACAAGAAATCTTTCCTATAAAAACGGTTAAGCTCCTAATCATATTCACTTTATTGAGAAGCTAAGCGTGTTGCCTTTCAGCCTCCCCTGCTTCCAGCTCAAACACCTGAAATGTAACTGTGAAAACCCATCTGCTAAGTTCCTCTGCTAAAGGGTTGGGGTTCTGCCTCGGAGAACAAAGAGGAAGCAGCCATGTTAGTGTTACTGAAGGCAAAGCCAATCTTGCATTTAACAACATTATGGTAGAGGGCAGTGTAATTCCCCGTTCGTTTTCCAGGGAGTGTTTCAGTGCTTCAGCTCTCTTCTCATTTCACTTGCAGGATTCAGAAGGAGTTGGCTGAAATAACCCTTGATCCTCCTCCAAACTGCAGGTACGTTTCAGTTTTACTCCTTTAAATCAGCTTTTTCTTTTTTTTTTTGTTAAATGGAAGTTGATTTGATAAAATATTGAGCATTGGGTATTTGTTTAGAAATAACTTTGCTTTAAAGTTTTAAAGCTGATACAAAATTTTTACACTTTTTGCAAGACTGTATTTTTCATCTTTTCATTAACCAAGTATCCAGTTTCCATTTGGGATATATTTATGCCTTTCGGTGCCTTTTTTGAGAGGCACCAAGCAGCATATTGTTTGAATGTAGTTTTCTGCTCTGTTTATGCTGCCACTGCTTTGATTAACTCTTCTACTTTTGTAGGATATTTCTATGTTTTAGATTTCGTCTAAAGCATCCAGTAGTGCTTATAGCTAGGAAGTTGTTATTGCTATAAGGGCAGAGTCATTGTAGATTCTAGATACTATGCACAATATAACCCGCCTTTTATACCCATTCTGGCAATGTCATTGAGCTTTCGTTAATGCTTTGATTTCACAGACTGTGGAATATGTTTATTGCTCATTTCTTAATTTTCTTTCTTCAGTGTTTTATATTTCAAGGTGCTTAAAAGTTGGCCGATTAGCTTGGCTAGTGTGAAGATTTCCTCTTTACTTGGTGTAGAAAAGGCTATTTATTGGATCAGAGATTGTGATCATTTGCTGATAAATGTTACATAGTGTTTTGTACGGTGCATCTCGGAAAGGAACTTCATTAGTTGTCCTTCGAATGTAGACAAGCGATTGATTTTCTGTTTATTGTCAAGAACATGACATAAAGTATGACAACATATTGATACATTTTCCTTTTGCTATTTACCTGTATGTATCATGGGCTTCTATTCTCTCTTACCAAATAGCTTTATCGGTGTTTAATATGGGTTAATCTGGTGGTTATACTCATCAGCTCATTATGCAGGTGTGTGTAATTTAGGATGTAAAATGTTTGTAGGTGTGTGTCATTTTTAGCCTATTTCCTATGTGTGACTTCCAATGTTTAGTGCTACTTTGTTTGCTGCCAAGTATTGGCAATTAAAAATGTGTATAGGTGGCCATAGACGTTAAGATTTTTCAACTAATTTTCGTGCAATGCGACAAATCCGTCATTATCATAAAGTTAGTGGGCACCAAACGATCAGGACTCAAATGCTTTTCGTCCGACATCAGTAAGAATTTTCATCGGTCACAATGAAATATTTCCATTGTAAAATTGTTTGCAGGGCCAAGTGGGCAGCTTCCTAGCCTCCTATAATTGAAATTGTCTTTTTTGTTGACGGACAAATCCTACATTTAAACAATTTTTTCAGGTCCTGTGATAACGAAAAGATCTTTTAAAAATCTTAACATCTACTACCACCTTACAGAGGGAACTTACAGGATTTGCTGAATTTTATCAGTGGTTGTATAAATGCTAATTAAACTTACATATGATAAGGCTTGCTCATTCAATAAGATATCATTGTTATTGCAAGGAGTAGTAATAAATTATTATATTCTGTAGATACAAGAAATCAAACCCTTCTCATGTACTGATTTCAAAGCTGCTATTAAACTCTTGAGCAAATTCTTACAGTCGTTATTACATAATGAGTTAATGAAATCTGATCTCATTTTTAAAAATCCAGGCTGCACTGATAGCTCATGATCCTGTTTCACATACACACACAAAACAGGCAGCTTCAGCCATCTGATAGAATTGTGGTAAGTATCGGGTATCAGCACTGTAGCATGCAGCTTTACAAATGTTAGTCGCCATCTCTCATCAATCCTGAATTGAACCATGATAAATGAGAAGAGATTTTGGTGTTCTTAAACTGATGTAATACACATAAGGTCAGAGAAAAGGCATCATTGTTAGGTGGAGGGAGTATCAATACATTTTATTTAGGGCTGATTAAAGGAGAACTAAAGCTTAGCGAAAGTAGTAGCCTAGAAATATTGTACATTATGTTTCAGGCTTCTGTACCAGCCCAAGTCAACCACAGCCCTTTAGCAGTGCTCTGTGCTGCTGTCTTTTACCGAGCTTAGGTACGACCCAAAATATACAGTTAACATAGAATATATAAATGTCACAATATAAAGTTGATTAGTACTTAATACAGATAATTACTACATGGCAGCACAGAAACCAGTACAGCTAGCTTCAGAATTTACTAATCGGCCTTGTAGTAACAGTTTATATTGCAGGCCAACCTCATATTCTGCTTGATAATTTGTGACGACCCCTAAGCTTAGCTTCTCAACAGCTGCTCAGAACCCATGGAGCATGTGAGTGTCCAAGAGGGTGACCCCCTGTGACAAGTTTGAAGTCCTGGATCATTGCTGCTATTGACAAGCTGAAACTCTTGGCTGGTGCAATACGTTCAGTATATAAAATGTCATTTTGTAACGATATTAATTTTTAGGGCTTAGTTCTCCTTTAAGGACCCATGAGAGGGAGGATTTCTGACTGCCAGTGTCAGATCGACTCGGGCTTCAGATTTCACTTGCACTTAGATGTAGGTGTGCTTCAGTATTATTGTGCATATGCACGTAATAACGTGATTTTACATGGCCAGCTTCTGATGTTTGCCTTCCCCACCCATCAGGTGCTGATTAATGCCACACGTATGCCTAAATAAAGATCGCTTACTAGTGTGATATTATGATAGGAGTGTATGTAATGAAATAGAGTGAGACACAACTTCCTCTAAAAGTGCCTTGGATTAACTCGTTATTTTCTTTTTTTCAGTTGATGCAATAATTGTTGTTGGTACATTTACAATGTAAGAAAGGTTTAGGGCATTCTAAGAAGCCACATATAGATCAGACTAAAAAACGTTGGTTTAAAAAGTAGAAACAAATCTTTATTTAAACAGTCATCTCTAGCCTTATGCATACACGTTTCGTGTCCCTAAGACACTTAATCCTGGGCTAGTGGAAGTGTTTATCATGGGTTTTCAGATAGGATATTTAGCAGATATTTATTGCCACATTTATCAGATTTTCTCTTCATATGAAATCGTGGCAGCTTTCTAAGAGATCTCTCTCTATCTGACTGTATCAGAGCTGCTGCAAAGTGGGAGATGGATGGGGGAAGAATAGGTAATGTGTACAACACCTTTTCATTGCTATTGAATTCTGTCGTCAATGTATAGACATCCTAAGTGAGAGTAAGCTTTCATTAAGAGTGGGGTCAAGTCACTTCTAAAAAGCTATTGACGTAAATGTAATCTATATCATAATGTCTTTATTTCTCACTGCATTGAAATTATTCCAGCTTTCTGTGTATGTTTATTGATCTTGTAACAGTACTATTCAGCAACCTGCTGTTTTAGAACCATAAAAAGCGATAAAGCAAGCTTCAAAAAATACTTATTTTTGACTAGCAATTTGACATGGTGAAATTGACTTGTTTGGCACTTTTTATTCCCTTAATGGCAGCAGGAACAGGCGGAATGTCACTTATAAAAGCCTTTATTATGGTGAATTTATATAGTCGTGACATTTTCAACTACTCTGTGCAAGTAAGGTGGGAAAATGATTTGATGTGATGACTAGAAACTAGCAAACACCATAGAACAGAAAGCCTTATACTGTATATTCTCTTATAGGGCAAACACAGGGTTTGCTGAGGCCCCCCTAGCATATCCCCTCATTATTATTTACGGTAGTTCAATTGGGCTACTGCTAAACATACTTGTTGTCCATTGTTTCTATCACAAAAAAATCTGGGTTTTATTTCTCTGAACAAATTGCCCTCTTTATAAATGGGGGGGGGGTGGTGTAAGGTCAGTGAAAATAACCCAGCTTTCAATTTGTGTTATATAATAGCAAAAATAGGAAAACCTGTATTTCTTTGAATTAAAACAATATACAGAATGCATTGGCAGCACAAATTCTATTTAATGTGCTATTTTTTAATTTGTGATTTTTTTTTTTTTTTTGATCAACTGGCTGCGATTTGCATATATTTTGTTTTCCATTTCAAAACAATGCATGAGGTGTACCGGTTTTTATATACTTATTACTCCTATTGAAGGAAAATGTTCTATTAAATCACAGATAAATCACAATATAAGTATCTTCCTCCATGTCTATTTAAACAAGTTTCCCTTTTTTTTTCTTTTTCACGTTTTCCATAACAAAGGTTTTAAACCTGCCAAGTATTGGAATAGAGCAAAATCTGTGATCCAGTAGTTTAGTAATTATTCTTCTACTTTACTCTACAAATATCTATGTTGGTGTTTTTAGACACAGATTGATCGTTAACACTGTTTGTGTTCCCTTTAGAAAATACGAAGTCCTTTAATGCAGTGCTGCTTTGGGAATGCTCTTTTATAATGGATTCCAACATGATTACTTGACCATGATAATTTGTTTAATGCTTAATGTACTCTATTTGATAAGCTAGAAGCTTGTGTCTTAAAGGGGTTGTTCACCTTCTAAACACTTTTTTTTTTTTTTTCAATTCTGTTGTTGTTCTCCAGAAATAAAGAGTTTTTTTCAATTACTTTCCATTATTTTTTACTGTTTTTCCAAAATCTAAGTTTAAAGTTGATTGTTCCTGTCTCTGGTGTTTGAGTCTAGCAGCTCCGTAATTCAGGTACAGACTCTAAACTGTTACAATTTTGAAACACTGAGTTGATACATTTCTCAGCAGCATCTCTGGAGTATTAGCAGCTATTGTATCCATTCTAACAGCTGCCTGTAATAAAACCCAGAGAAGCTGAAAAATTTCACTTTACCCTTCAATATTAGAAAAAGGGTCACACATAGAAAATAGAAAGTCATTGGAAAAAGTCGTTCTTTCTTGTTATCTATCTGAAAATAACTAATTGTTTGAAGGTGAACAACCTCTTTAACCTTGGGCCCCCCAAATGTTCAGGACTATTAGTTTAGAGGCAAGATTATGAAAATATATGGTCTTGGAGGAAACTGTTCGTTAAATGATTGTAATATTTGCAAGTGTGGATGCTACATGCTAGATTATTTCAGCCATTAGTCGAGGTCAGTACATTCTCAAGCCTTGTTCCCCTGGGTTAAACGGAAAAATGCATCTAAACGCGTATGTGGTTTGCGGCTTATTCAATACAGGAGATGTAAGGATTGCCAGATGGCTTTGCACACCTTTCCAAAAGTAGGTTAACAATCTGAATATGCAGAAAAGCTTTGCTGACATTTTGATACTTCCTAAAGTACTACATTTTTTCATCCCATTTTTTTGCATCCTAAAATCAGGGCCATGCAGCCAAAGTAGCTGCTGAGTTAAATGAAAAAAGGATTGCCAGATGGCTTTGCACACCTTTCCAAAAGTAGGTTAAAGGGCATGTAAAGTCTAAAATAGAATAAGGCTATAAATGCTGTATTTTGTATACTAAATATAAACATGAACTTACTGCACCACAAGCCTAATCAAACAAATAATTTATACTTTCAAAGTTGTCAACAGCGCGTCATCATCTTGTATCTTTGTTAAACATATTTGCAAGACTAAGACTGTGCACATGCTCCGGGTGGTCTGGGCTGTTTAGGGATCGTCATAAACAAAGCTGCTTGAGTTCTGCATGGCTGGGAAGTAAGGCGGGGGCTCCCCCTGCTGTTCATAAGTATGATTGTTTCCCTGCTCAGCAGTTAGGGACCATCTGACAATTCCTATCCACAGCAGTAAATGAAGGGAGAATTTCACTGCATACAGTCAGGTTTCTTATAAAAACGGTACACATTTTTAATTAATGTATATTGGAGATAGGTTTCTTTTTCATTAAAGAAAGTAAAAATGGGATTTTATTTTTTTGCCTTTACATGCCCTTTAATAATCTGAATATGCAGAAAAGCTTTTCTGACATTTTGATACTTCCTAAAGTACTACATTTTTTCATCCCATTGTTTTGCATCCTAAAATCAGGGCCATACAGCCGAAGTAGCTGCTGAGTTATGCAGTAGCAGTCATGAATTTAAAACCTATACCTTGGTTGGCAAAAATATCCTGAAGAGACCTATTCAGGTTTGGAACTATGTTTTGTCAGGATTGACCAATTGCTTTTAAGTGGATTTACATGATTTGTGGCATTTTATTCACTTAATCGTATGCCATTAATAACAGATTATTACTTTTTATTATTGCTGCTATTATTGCTTTAAACTTTTCCTGCCAAGTTCAGTGCTTGGAAATGCTTCCTTCTGACCTTCAGCAACCTTGGAGTTTTGAACTTGCTACAACATTGCCTTTATGATTCAATTGCTGGCACTTCATTTTGCTCATTAAACCAGTAAAGGATTTTTTTCTTAACATGTGCAGAATAGAAATACATGGTATGTGAAGATAAATTTACATTATTGGTTCTTAATGTACTGTAAACATTTGATTGACCTTACCAAAGGATTTAGAAGATTTTATAAGAAAAACACACACATCGAAATTCTTTTCATAGATTGAGAGGCTTATGCAATTTATAAGTCTTCATTGACTACTCTTGTTGGATAATACAAAACGGATAATTTTCGGTCAGGCTAAGTAGTTTTTTGGCGCATGTGTGGACCCTTTGCTGTCCAATAAAACTTTACTGGAAATGTACAACAGAGGATAATACTTTGTACAACTTGGGACTTGTTGAATGCATGTGTGGAGTCACTGGCTGATGTTGACAGTTGTGGCTTTAGTCTTTGGGAAAAAAATTGCTGGCATCTCAGTACCTAGGCAAGTAAAAAGGAACACTTTACATAGAATGTTTGATCGAACAGATATGTTCCTTGCCATGATAAGCTAGTAAAGGAAAAAAAATAGCGTAGTAGATTGGTTTACTGACTTATGATAATACATTTAAGTGATTTGTACCATCACACTTCATAGTCCATGCACATAATGATGGTTCAACAACTACTTCAGTTGTCGTATAATACAGTGCTACTTAAGTCTTGCATATATTTATTAATATATATATATATATATATATATATATATATATATATATATATATATATATATATATATATATATATATATATATACACACATATACACATATACACATATACACATATACACATATACACATATACACATATACACATATACACATATACACATATACACATACACACATATACACACATATATATATATATATATATATATATATATATATATATATATATATATATATATATATATATACATATACATATATGTATATATACCATTATAAGAGCACAGCAAATAACTTACTCACCTAATAAAAGGCTAAATGAATTTTCATATAAAATATATCAAAACTACATTACCCATAATACATAATAAAATCAGATATTATTTAAAAAAATTGTTAAAACCAAATAACTTATTCCCCTAAAAAATCAATGTTAAGACCTTGGTGAGGTCTCATTTCAAATATCCATTTGCTTTCTTTTTGTTTTTCTTACCAAATCCCCCCCCCCAAATGGCTTTAACCATATCTATTCCATAATATTTTAATCCTTTAGGAAAAAAAATTTAAGTTTTAAAAATGAAGACCAGTAAAAAGTTGCTAAAAATAGGTCATTTTAGAACATATTCAATGGTGAACTTTTAACAACAGTGCATAGTGATCTAATTTGTGGCTTGTTTAAACTTGCCTATGCATACAGAAAATTCATTTAATTTAATTGATGAACCACCAAAGGTATTACAACGTCTTTACAGACAAAACCCACGTTTATCTATATGGTAATTGATGTGTCATCTTGATCAAATCAGTAAGGTGCCACACTCACACAGAATCACCTTTTGCAGCGTCGGGTGCACAGCTGTGTTCCTCTCTGCCCGAGGAAAAATTCAAATGAAAAGCAATAACTCCAGCAGCACTCCGATATGTGAATTAAAGGTTATTTATTCATGCCATTAGCAGAGCGACGTTTCGGGCTATTCCAGCCCTTTATCAAGCTAAATGCACTGTGTAACAATGTACTTAAATAGGTGATTAAGAGGGAGGGGTTACAGCATAGTTCCCACCTCCCAGTGTGAGACACAATTCCCAGCATTCCCAGTGAGAATATCAAAACTTCAGTGAAACAAATACAATCATAATAGATTATTTAAAAGTAGTTAAAACATTTATAGTACAACAAATGTTAAAACATATATATCATAGTACGTATTAAAGTGCTTAGTGTCCTTAAAAAATTCCAAAAAACTTTGAGGGTCAAAGGGGAGGTCAAAGGAGATCATCTGATTCCAATAGCCCCCCACTTTTCCTAAAAAAACGTTCTCATTCAACGTCCAACGGAAAGGGGTCACACCTGTTCGTGGGACAAAATGAAATCCCCTTGCTAAGCAATGTCACTTCAGCGTTATTTAATTGAATGGAAGAAATATTTACCTCTAGTGTCTCTGTCCCGTCCGTGCTCTCCGTTCTGGCTGTCTGCGTTGGTCCCATTCTTCGCTTGTGTCGCCTCCCCCCGCGCCTTTAAATCATGCTTGAAATGTTTTTTCAATGTAATACAATGCAATATACCCAGTGATATTGAAGTAATATAAAATATGTCATTTTTGCTTTATAGAATTTCATTGCTCCAATCCTGGGATATGCTGGTGCATTGACAACTGTAGGTATCCAGCATTCCAGATGTTGAGCATAAATATGTAAGTGTCCAAATGTCGAAATGGCTACAGAATCAAAATGTTTTTAATTTTTAATGTTTTATTCACTAATTCTCTTTTAAATCAACAAGTGGCACAATTGCACAATTTATGGAAAAGTGGGGGGCTATTGGAATCAGATGATCTCCTTTGACCTCCCCTTTGACCCTCAAAGTTTTTTTGGAATTTTTTAAGGACACTAAGCACTTTAATACGTACTATGATATATATGTTTTAACATTTGTTGTACTATAAATGTTTTAACTACTTTTAAATAATCTATTATGATTGTATTTGTTTCACTGAAGTTTTGATATTCTCACTGGGAATGCTGGGAATTGTGTCTCACACTGGGAGGTGGGAACTATGCTGTAACCCCTCCCTCTTAATCACCTATTTAAGTACATTGTTACACAGTGCATTTAGCTTGATAAAGGGCTGGAATAGCCCGAAACGTCGCTCTGCTAATGGCATGAATAAATAACCTTTAATTCACATATCGGAGTGCTGCTGGAGTTATTGCTTTTATTTTGATGTGTCATCTTGAGTTTCTTTTTGTCTCCTTCATTATCCTGATGTGTAGTATCACATACTCTGAGATAAGGGAATTATTAGAACTGGTATGTAGTAGTAGGTTTAGAAACTGACAAACTAGCTTAGCTAGAATAATTAGAAGAAGAATAATTGCTTACAAAGGCGAGACTGTTCTAAAAAAAGGCAAAGTAATAAAGATTGTTTAATAAGGCGTAATTTAACTCCCCATCCTGAAAAGGACCGGAAGGATCACTTTTGTATTTGTAAGTGATTTGGAAGCTGGAGCCATTGATTTAATCTTTCTTTCATCTGTTTAGTTAACGTTTTTTGTTTTTTTTTTTAATTCTTTCTTTTGATCAGAGCTTTTATTTTTATCAGGTTCCAAATTGGCTGCTCAGGTAGCTGTGTATGCAGTCTAGCAAGTGACAGACAGGTTGTTTCTCTCCCGGTGGCTGTTTGCCAGCTCTCTAATTGAAGTGTGCAATTTTCTGCAGGTCCCAAATATCCATCTGACAATGATATCTTATCAAAAAAATATTTTGACAATTCTGCACAATAAAGGAAACGGATAAACATTTTGGTCTCGGAGTGTGAGATTGTAGTAATATTTTATATTCACACCTCTTAAATTGGCCACATTTTTAATAGTATTTCTCAAAGGAGCCAGTGACGCTTATTATTTGCAATGTTGGGAAGAATTCCAGAGGTTTTCCATTTCACTGTAAAATCTTAATTTGTTATGTCTGGAAGCATTTAAATATGTGTGTGCATAGCCTTTATACATCTGGAGAGAGAATGAATTTCTCCAGCCATAAAATGCACTTCTCTGAGCTAATTTTATTGATTTATTTATTTTTGTTATGCATTGGGCCTGAATGTGATTCTTATGTCTACTAAAGTCCTCATAGACAAGTGGAAACTATGACAACGCACTTGTGTGCAAAATGTGGATAAAGAATTGAAAATGTGTATCTAGTGGTGATTAGTGGCAGATATTGCAGTCTGAATCATTGTCGGTATTACCTTATAATATACTTCCCAACTGTCCCGTTTTAACGGGACAGTCCTGATTTTGACAGCTCAATGCGCAGTCCTGGATTCTTACAGAAATGTCCCAACTTTCTCTTTAAACAGCCAGAAAAAGATACAAAGTTTCTAACTTAAAGGGATCCTGTCATCGAAAAACATTTTTTTTTTTCAAAACGCATCAGTTAATAGTGCTACTCCAGCAGAATTCTGCACTGAGATCCATTTCTCAAAAGAACAAACAGATTTTTTTATATTTAATTTTGAAATCTGACATGGGGCTAGACATTTTATCAATTTCCCAGCTGCCCCTGGTCATGTGACTTGTGCCTGCACTTTAGGAGAGAAATGCTTTCTGGCAGGCTGCTGTTTTTATTTCTTAATGTAACTGAATGTGTCTCAGTGGGACATGGGTTTTTACTATTGAGTGTTGTTCTTAGATCTACCAGGCAGCTGTTATCTTGTGTTAGGGAGCTGCTATCTGGTTACCTTCCCATTGTTCTTTTGTTTGACTTCTGGGGGGGGGGGGGGGGAAGGGAGGGGGGGTGATATCACTCCAACTGGCAGTACAGCAGTAAAGAGTGATTGAAGTTTATCAGAGCACAAGTCACGCGACTTGGGGCAGCTGGGAAATTGACAATATGTCTAGCCCCATGTCAGATTTCAAAATTGAATATAAAAAAATCTGTTTGCTCTTTTGAGAAACGGATTTCAGTGCAGAATTCTGCTGGAGCAGCATTATTAACGGATTCATTTTTAAAACATTTTTTTTCCCATGACAGTATCCCTTTAATTGGCTTTTGGCAGACACTCAGCAGGTGCACTTCAATGTGCACTTCAATACTTTTGTAACAATTTTAGATAAGCAGGTCTCGTGGGTAAACTGTAACTTGCAGTTTAAAGGGCAATTCACCTTCATTAGCAAAACTGTAATAACACATGAAAACCACAGAAATGTGTTCAAACTTTCATAACCTACCAAATTTTGTAAAATGAACATGTTAATTAGGGGGTGTTGCCACAAAAATGGTAGTGGGCAATACATTTTTGCCATGCTACATGCAGCAAAGCTTTTTGACCCTCTTTGTATTTCCAAAATGTTGAGAGGTATGTCATAATCCTGTATTTTACGCATAGTGGTTCTGCTAAGTCAGAAACCTTCACCAAGGGTGAAGACACACGGAGCGACTAGTTGCAGCTACTTGATGTGGCTACAATGCCAAAAAAAAACACTGTCCAACAGACAATACGGATAATTGCCATCCGGTTTCACAAATAAGCAGTAACAGGGATTTCATGTTCATGTTACACTAACACAATTTGCATATAACCTATTGATATCATTTGATGGTTGTTAATTCTCAAATAAATATAAATAAAATGTGCTCAAAGTGTTTTCTGTTATTCCCTCCATTTCATAAATAAATGATCCATTTTCCACATATACAGGCAACATATCTTGTGGGACCTGTAGTACAGGGATTACTTCCTTGTCCTCATGTCAATACTGTACATTTAGTGGACAAAAATTGAACGTTACAAATGCCATTTACTTTTTTTTTCCATACCGTAAATATTTGACATACCTTTTATGTATATGCCCTGTGTAAGTAAGATACATTGGTAAAAGCATAGCTTTCTGATGCATATTAAGGGGCCAATTCACCAAGCTCGAGTGAAGGATTCGAAGTAAAAAAACTTTGAATTTCGAGTAGTTTTTTGTGCTCCTTGACTATCGAATTGGCTTAAATTCATCTGAGTAGAATGATTCGAATAGATTGAGCGCAAAAACGCTGGGACTATTCGCCATTCGATAGTCGAAGTACTGGATCGAGCGCAAAAACGCTGCTACTATTTGCCCATTCGATAGTCGAAGTACTGTCTCTTTTAAAAATACTTCGACTGCCTACTTCGCCACCTAAAACCTACCGAATTGCTTTAAAAGCCTATGGGAAAGTCCTATAGGCTTGTTTTCCAAGTTTTTGATCGAATAAAAAGGCATTCGATCGAATGAAAATCCTGCGAGCGAATATTCGATCGAGCGCCTATTCGCCTGGCGAATATTCGCCAATTCGACTATTCGCCAGAGCGTAAATTCGCCCGAATTGCCTATTCGATTCTATTCCATTCCATTCCCCAGTCGAATTTCGAGGGATTTAACCCCTCGAAATTCGACCCTTGATGAATTTGCCTCTAAAAGTCCGATGTCAAATCCCTTAATCGGGCAGAAACATATTGGCATAAATGTTTCATTATTAGTGCAGTTGTAATATAGAAAGCTAGGAATGCCTTGTTACTATATGGCAAGAAACCATTAATAGATGCCATCATCTCACACAGTGCTTTACAGAGTAATGGGATTCAATGCATGTCAAGCAGTATTCAGACAAACATTGCTCAAAAATTATTTCACTTTTGAAAGTGAGTCATAAGGGCATGGGATTTTGCCTAAACTGCTTCATATTGGGCTTTTAGATAATATGCCCCTCTTGCAGACAATTAACTTTGATAATAACAGCAAGAGTTCTACGACAGTTATTTGTTGCAGAGCAAAGACTTTCCCTATTTCACCTCTGGTAATATACTCTGATAAATGTCACAGGCAGCAGAAAGAAAAAACTATACTAATCTTGAACGTGACCATTAGTAATGGGGTACTTACCACTTATTTCACTGTGGTTTTGCAATGTTCCATGATTTAAGGAAATTCAAAAAGAAATTAGAGGAAAAAAATTAGGGTTCTCTGAAATGGGTTACAAAGCATTTTCTAAGGTGAAGTCAAATTTCAACAAGAGACGTTCTCTAGACTTGCTGATTCTCCTAGAAACGACAACATTATTCCAAGTTTGCATCAGCTATATTTTACAGGAATTGCCATAAATATGTTTTAATCTGTGAAACCAATACATTTTTTTTTTTTTTACAAAATTGTAATAAATTACTGTTGGGGGTAAAAATGAAGGCCCCCATACACGGGCCAATAAAAACTGCTGACAGACCGAGTCAGCAGCTTATCGGCCCATGTGTTAGGTTATTCGACGGGCTTCCCCGATCGATATCTGGCTGAAAGGGTAGGGTAAAAAATCCCGCCGCAATGCGGGCACGTCTGTGTGTATGCGGTCCCGCAATCTGACCGCCCGTTTCAAATGCATTCTGATCCGACTGTTGGGCCCTAGGACCCATGATCGGATCAGCCCGATATCGCCCACTTCAATGTGGCCATATCGGGGAGAGATCTGCTCGTTTGGTGACATCGCCAAACAAGTTGATCTCTGCGTCTATGGCCACCTTTACCTTCAATAACATGTATGGAATCCCAGGCTACAGCTAAATAAAGGCAAACGTTTACAGCTTTACAAGCATCCCTAGCTTTTCCAGTAACCTCCTATAATGCGTTCAGATTATTTATTAGATAAGAGACTGATGGTATTTATTATGAGCAGCAAGATGATGCAGTGCTTAGCATTGCTGATTTACAGTGCTCGGATCCAGGATTGTATTCTAACCAGGGCACTGTTTGTATTAAGTTGGTATATTCTCTCAATGTTAGCGTAGAATTCCTCCAGGTACTTCAGTTTCCTCCTACAAAAGTACTCCTCCTTTGATTGTGAGCTCCATTTTTATCATGAAAGATGAGCAATCCCTGTACAATGTCATGGCTGGCTGAAGTCACAGCATGTTGAACCCATATATGGGGGCAAAAATATGGCCATCCTGATTGAAAGCCTGAAGGAGACCAGTATCTTTCTGTGGCAATTCCAGTAAATTTATGCAAGCAGATGCATAAGCAATAACCAAACTCACATTAAAACTGTGTCTAATTCAGGTTAGCTGGCATATTCACATCCCATAATCCAGTTTTCAATTAATCACAGTTCTGTTTGATATGAGGCACTTTTCATATCAACATAAAATGGAAAGCCTTAAAGAGACTTTTCATTGTAAACTATTATAAATTATCATTTTTAGTTGTGTGTAGTTGTCCTTGAAACGTCTACTTGTTTTCCATGGTTATACTAACAATTTAAAAGATGAAGGCATCTGTAATAGCAATACCTGTGCGGTGGGGTCGCCCGCCACGCCATCGGCGGGGACGCCCGCCGCATGCTCCAGCGACGGCGCCATCTTGCCCCACTAAGGGTGCGTGCCTCCGTGTCCCTTAAAGGCACAGGTGCGCTTGCGTGATGAAGCCAGCGCGCAATAGCGCCAAATTTAAACAGTATAAATAGGCTGAAAGGGTTCCCAGAGGTTGCCCGTGATAGAATCTTGATTCTGGTGGTTCCTGAAGCCTTGTGCTATCTGTTTCTGTGAAACTTATATCTGTTATTCCGGTTTTGATCCCTGCCTGTTCCTGACAATTCTGATATCCGAATCCTGACCTTTGCCTGCATCTCGACTACTCTTTCTGCCTGACCCCATCTGTTTGATTACCCGGTTTGACCCTTGCCTGCCTGACTATTCTTGATATCTGCCTGCCTCGACCCTGCCTGTCTGACGATTCTCTTGCCTGCTCCATTTGTACCGTGACCTTCGGCCAAAAAGACTCTGCTAACAGCCGTGCCCCTTTGCCAGCCAGAACACCTCGCCTTGCACCTCTCGTTAAGTCCAGGTGGCACCCAAGTAAGCTGAGGGCTCCTCCCGAAGCCCAACGGTGGTCACACTACTGGTGAAGCCGAGCCGAGACCAGGGTGCTTGGCACTTGTTCTGGTATTGGGTGCCGGTCGTGACGGCATCAATGAAAAGGTCACTATAAAGAATTACAGACAACACATGATACACACATTTCACATGGAGAATTTTTTTGTAGCCCGAAGAATCTATTTTTTGCTTATAATTTGCCAGAGAATCTCCTGCCGTGGTGGCAATTTTTTCCCCTCGTGTCTGAAAAATCATATAATCGAAAACATAATACACCGTAATTAGAATGAAACATTGCTTGAGAGAGCGAGAGAAAATGAAAGTGTGAGATTGAATAGAAGCTGATACATTTTAAGCAGTATAACTGAAATTCATTTCTAAATGTAGGTTGGGATTAATAAAGATCTATAGTAAACTTCAACTCAGGGAAATAAATATATTCAGCTTTTTTTCTGTTGCGTTGTAAAAGAGAAACTATAACCTATTTTGGACTCAACTACCTTCTGTTTTAGAAGGTGTGTATATTAATGTCTATCCTTTTCATGGCACAACACATATATAATTGATTTGCTTATGAATAGTTAAATTAAAATAATTTTGAACCTTTCTCTGCAAATGTTACATGATGGAATAACCCCCACCTGTACAAAACCAAAGTGCTGTAATGTCATTTTGATTTTAAGCGCTTTCATCATGGTATGCACTCAGTGGGTGAAGTGGACCAATTAAAACTTTTTTTTCCCAACACCTTTTGGGTTTCTAAGTAGAATAGGTTCTTGTAACATTTATAAGGAAAACTTCTTGCTTTTTTTTATGGAAAAGTAAAACATTAAAAATTACAAATCTAGTGATAAAGCTTTGTTAAAGCTTTTTCTTGACTTTTGCTTGATAAGCTTTGGCAGTTCGCCATATTACTCTTTCCTCTGCTCATTATGTACATTTTCCGGAAAACATGCTTTCCCCCTTAATTATAATAAGCGTTCTATGATAGAACGAGAGAGTGTTGTTTCTTTACTCTTGCAACTAATATATTAAGAACCAAAAATGTTTGTAAGTTTATTTACATATACTTATTTTTGCAAATGAGCAGTTCTGACATTTTCTTTACAAGAGTACTGCCTTAAGTCAGTTTATTAATCCATACTCTTTGCTACTGAGAGAAATGACTTGCCTAAACAATTTTAAAAAATTTGACATACTTGTTTCTGTTTATATAACACTCCATTTTCTGTACTAAACAGTAATTAGGTTTTTATGGATTAAAGGCTTGAGGGAGTTCCACTTTTAACAGATCGCTCCTTAGCTTTCTGCCAGATAATCATTTCATGAATATCTCACTGCTGCATTGCTTGACATTTCATTACTTTAAAATGAGTATAAATAAACTTTTGTAACTATATATAGAAAATACAAAATAGAAGAGCTTCATAGATTATGTTGGTAATGCCAACTTAAGGCTTCATGTTATGTTTACAGTTATAAAGTTCTGCTTTCACAGTCTTGTGTTTAGATTTCTTTGCTATTGCGATGCAAATAGAAGGCTCTGTTTTGATTTCTAAATTTGTGTTAACATACAAAACTGTATAATCACATGTTGAAGTTAACCCAGCTGAAATGCTAACCTTTTTATATTTAATTTTGAAATCTGACATGGGGCTAGACATATTGTCAATTTCCAAGCTGCCCCCAGTCATGTGACTCTGATAAACTTCAGTCACTCTTTACTGCTGTACTGTAAATTTGAGTGATATCAACCCCCCTCTCTTACCTCCCCAGCAGCCTAACAACAGAACAATAGGAAGGTAACCAGATAGCAGCTCCCTAATACAAGTTAACAGCTCCCTGGTAGATCTAAGAACAGCACTCCATAGTAAAATCACTTGCTGGTTCAGGAATGAAATTTTATATTGTAGAGTGAATTATTTGCAGGGTAAACGATGTAATTTAGAAATAAAAACTACATCATAAAAATCATGACCGAATCCATTTAACCAGCAAAATGAGTGGCGATCCCTTTAATACACAGAAAACACTCCCAATAAGTATTACTATTTAAAATGAACCAATTATTGGGTCTTGAAGAGGACCTGTCACCCAGACATAAAAAGCTGTATAATGAAAGTCCTTTGCAAATTAAAAATGGAACTGCGTAGGGCAATGCGCATGTGCATTAGGTCCCCCATTCTGGCACATAAACAATATTTTTCTGGTGATACACATCTTGCCTTAATAAGTGTCAACAAAATGGCTGCTGCCTGCTTTCTGTGATTGTATAATTTTAAGACTGAAGGAAACAAAGTAATATATAAAGTGTAAGTTCAACTAACATGATAGAAACATATTTGGAATTATTTATTAAGGTAACAGGTCCCCTAACTGAATCTCGGTTTACATTTGGGCCCCTTGGAAAAACATAAGACCGTGGGTTTTTTTTTTGTTTTCTTTTTAAATATTGCAGTTTGTTGGAAAATCTGCTGTTGAATCTGATCCTTGCCTTAAAAAAAAATGGAACTTCAGGGCTGCCGTACGACAATTTTCTGGGCCCATTGGGCCGCGCCGACCCCACCACAAGCCCTATCCACAGATCTGCCCAACCCACAGTAAAAAAAGAAATTAGTGGTCAGGACCCCCCACATGTTAATAAAAAAAGAATATTGGTGTTCAGCCCCCCTCCCAAACATTAATATTAAACAAAAAAACATTTGTGGTCAGGGCACCCCATAAAAGTAATATTGGGGTCAGAGACCCCTATTAAGAAAAACATTGGTGGCTAGGGCCCCCACATGGTAAAATTTCACGGTCAATGTCAGGGCCCCCCATTAAAAAATATTGGTGGCTAGGACCCCCACAAGGTTAAAAAAAAATTGGTGTCCAGGGCCCCCACATATTATAAAACATTGGTGGCCAAGACCCCCCCTCACACATTCGTGTAAATAAAATTGTGGCCAACCCCCCCCCCCCCAGAAGTTTAAAAAAAATTGGTGGCCAGGGTTCCCCACATGCAATTACAGGGGCCACTGGGTTTAACCTTAGGGGGGCCCTGCCATGTTGCACTTACTTTATTAGCAGGCCCCCCCTGCTGTCAGTGAACTACCAAATTCAGAAGGGGGGAGCACAAGTGGCTACATCTTCTGTCTAGTAACAGCAATCGCTTCCCTTATTCACAGTCACAGAATTTTAAGTCCCGGTCAAGCCACATGGGGATTGGCTTGGCTGGAGGGGAAGTTCCATCCTCAACTATCCAATCCCTTAGCAGCTCAACCGGGACTTAACTTTTGTGACCAATAATGGAAGAGAATGGACAGAAGATGCAGTCATCTGTGCTCCCGCCCCCCCCTTCCGATGTCGTCAGCTCTGTGACAGCAAGGGGGCCCGGCTAATCAAGTAAGTGCAGGACAGCCGGGCCCCCCTTAAGCTCCTAAAACCCTCCGGGCCCGGGACAACACTCCCCCCTGCCCCCCCTCCGATGGCGGCCTCGGTGGAACTTCCTTTTTTAGGAAACGGTTTCTTTGTTTAGAAATAAATGTGCTTTATTGCTTTGCTGTCTTATACTCCATCTAAAATAATGTCACAACAAACTGCCTGGCAGTTTATTCTTTGGGAAAAAAGTATACATTGAGTGAGTGTTAAAGGTTCATTTACCCCCTTCTGTCAATTACTTGCAGTCAGTGAGAAGTTCATGAACAGTGGGGCTCATTTCTTAACACTGGGCAAATTTGCCCATGGGCTGTTACCTATAGCAGCCAATCAGTGATTAGCTTTTTAAAGCCAGCTGCAAGAAGAACAATGGAGAAATTTGCCCAGTGTTGATAAATGACCCTCAGTGACTAAATGTTCATTTAAGTTTAGTGGGAAATATGTTAGGACTCCTGTACGAAAATGCATACACCTTAGTGCTATACATAAAGGTTTTTGTGCCTATTCTTGCTTCTTGCACCAATAATTGGCCTGTTTTGCCTAATTGTATGCAAAACACATTGTTCTGAGACACAAAGGTGCCCCGCCAATATCACCTTCTTTGAGGCAGTCTTACTACTATAGTTCCCTTGTTTTTTTTTCCCATACACACACAACTGCCTTGTACTAAATAGAAACATACAGTGGTTGCCAATTCTAAATTGATACATTTAGTTGCTAATATTCAAAAAAAAAAAAAAAACTGCTGAGAAATGTATCAACTAATATAGAAAATTGTAACCGTTCAGATACTGCATTTGGATCACTGAGCTGCCAGACTGAACCCCCAGAGATCAGCACATTCAAATTAAACTTGAATTTTGGAAAAAATGGTAAAAAATAAAAGATGGAAAAATTTCTTTATTTATGGTGAACAATCGGAAAACAACTGAACTGAAAAAAGTGTTTGGAAAGTGCACAACCCCTTTAATAGATTTACCTTGATTTTTCTTGTAGTAAAACGTGTCAATTGTTGTTGCTATTTATGGATAATTAACTTCCTTCCTTCTTATTGATTTTCAAAATACAAAGGAGAAATTGTATATTTTCTGACCCTGCCATTGCATTGGACTTTTGTGAAAGAGTAGATAGTTTGACTGACTGATGATGGAAAAGAAATGTGTAAATGCTGTATTGTTTCACAATATATTTTATTTTTAAATAGAAAATAGAGAAATAGTCCAATTTAAATTCAGAATTATTTACATTTTTTCTACCAAACATTGTATCCGCGTAACCTAGGTGCTTCATAAAGATGTGATCATAAAGTAAACTATTGCAGGGCTTCCTTAGCTCAGGGATTTTCCTTACTGTCCAACCTTTTAAAAACATCTGGAACCCATAAACACTTGAAATTGAAAGGAATACGTTGCCAGATGCTATGCAAGAGGAATTGGGTCTTTTTTGTGCTCGGGGGTTGGGGGATATTTTTGCATAGAAATATTGTATGGATGAAAGCAAGAACTGTGTTCAGCTAAATGCTAAAGAGGAATGTCCTAAAGTCAGTAATAAACCTAAAGCTAAAAAGATGTTTGATTTAAACATACAAACATAACTTAAGTTTTGAAAAGTAAACATAATTTCAAGCAACTTTGCAATATACATCAAATAAAAAATAGGCAGACTTTTCATGATTTATAATTGTTTGAAACAGTTCCCTGCACCTAGCCCCCTGCTCTCCTGCTTATCGGTCTGACTACTTTGCTGAGCTGACTGACTACTACTACTTTGTATCAGCAGCCCTCTGTCCTTATCCTCCGAAACCCACAATTCCCTGCACCCGTGACTTAAATAAGTAATGGAACATCACAGTGCAATGCATTGTGGGTTATGTAGTTCCTACATGCTGTCTGTAAGATGTGGAGAATAGTGACTCACGGACCAAACCCCCAAAATCCTCTGTGTATTGGATATATCGCCTCAGAACAACAGAGGATTTTGGGGGTTTGAAATCCAAAATTATAAGAAATTAATAAAACGAAAATATATGTCCAAAATATCAAAGCTAATGATGGAAGAAAAAAAAAGCAAGAGACCTACAACTCTTGGTTCAAACCCCCAAAATCCTGTTGTTCTGAGGTCTTTTGCAACATTATGATGATATATGTATTTTTGAGATGTACAATAAATTGATGCATTGTAATGTTGATTATTCTGAATTTGATCTTTTGCAACATTGTGATATTATATATATATATTACAGTATATGTATACGCTTTCTTGATGAGCACTAGTTAGGTGCTTTTTAGCCCTAATGGTAGTTTGTGGTTGTTCAAGGGTTAATGGTTTTATGGGAGGGTACTTCTGAGGATTTAGAAATCTTGGTTTAGTAGGAACTGTTCAGCTTTTGAGAAAGTAGCCGGAGAGTTGCCTAACCATGTCAAGTGTAATGGTTCCTTGCACTACAGGCACATTTTTTATCATGCTTCATAGAAGCTCTTATTATGTAATTTTTATCAGTGCTTGTATTTAAAGTTGGAGTCCGTACATTTTCTGCAACTCCAGATCTCCAAAATTTCTTTCTTCTCCACAGCTCTAGATGGTCTGAGGTTTTGTGATAGAGAATAAAGTATCATCTGCAAATAGCACTATTTTATAAGTGGCCAATCCTACTTGAATATTGGATATGTTTGTATTGTGTCTTACACTTTGCACAAATGGTTCTATGCATAGCACAAACATTAATGGGGACAGCAGGCACTCCTGACAGGTGCCATTCTTAATAGGAAAAGGTGTTAAATAGTAACTTCCATGGATATCCTAGCTGAAGGATTTTGATGCAGTGCCATCACTCCAGAAGTTAATGTTGGGCCACAACCAAAATGAAGCAGGATTTGTCTAATTTATTTCCAATCCACATGGTCGAAAGCTTTTTTCGCCTCTAGTAACAGGAGAATAGGTTTTTATTGCAAATTTTCGACTGCGTGGATTATTTGCAGCACTCGTCTGTTGTTGGTTTGCCTCTTTACACGGGATTAAACCCATTTGGTCTGGGTGAATTAATGAAGTTAAAATTTCTTGTAGTCGTTAGGCTAGAGCCTTGGCATAAATTAAGTCTAAATTGAGTAAGGAGATGGGTCTGTAGTTCTGACACATATGGGGTCCCTTTTGGGTTTAGGGATGTTTTATTCGCCCTTCACTTGTCTTGAGTCAGCTGTGTGTTCTTTATCAGAAGAGAGTGTAGGGCTGGAATCAATATTGATCAACATCTTTATAATGGAATACTATCTAGGTAGTTATGGATGTTTTAGTGTTAATGGGACTTGTGGTGGTTCCCCTGTATAGTGTAGCATAGTATCTGATAAAGGGGTCTTCAATCTGTTTAGGCTAGTGTATCAGCATGCCCAGTTCTGTTTTATCCATTCTTATAAGGGCTGATTTCCATCTGTTATTAAGGGGCCCTGGCTAGCATAGTGTCCAGCTTATTCTCTTTATAATAAAATTTGTGTTGGTGTTTTTATTTTTTTGAGAGAATATTCAGCCTTGTTAACTAAATTCAATTCTCCTCTTTCTCTATATTTTCCTAGAGGGCCGGGTCTAGAGTTTATTTATGGTGAAATTCTAAATCCCTCCATCTGCTTCAGTTATTATCTTAATACAAAAAAAATGCAAATCAGTTGTAAATGAATCATGTTTTTGAATAGGACATTCTGGGAAAAAGAATGCTGTATTTCTTCATCAATCATCATCATTATTTCTGAGCCTTCTCAGCACAGATCACTTCCCCTTTAAAAATGTTTTCTATCCGTATAGTGCATTCATCTTATGTTAAATCCTTTCTCTGATTTAGTTTGGATATTTATTCTTTTCACTCATTGTATGAAAGCATTGATAAATAAAATGTTTTTCCTTCAACAAACTATCTGCTACTCTATATGGCTCACATTCTGTACATGTCTGATCTTGTTTCATTTTATAATTGTGCCAGCTCTGCATTGTTTGGGACCTAAGTTTAAAGATGTCCATCAACAACAAAATTAATATTTTCAGTTTATTTCTATATAAGGTCTTGTACCCTTTTTTTTGTAATATCGGAATAGGGAACCATTCGTAAGGTTAAAAGTGCAGGCTGAAGCACAAAAAAAGTTAAAACTGTAAAAGCACATCAGCCTTTCTGGCAAAAATAAATTGAACTAGATATCATAGTGGCCCTTTAACTCTCTGAGCACACGTGTAGAGTCCACTGGGGCCATGAATTTTTTTCATTAGTTACACTCTGCAGGTGATCCAGCGGATCTTGTATTGTGGTGCAAATCTGTTGTTTTGTGAAATGACACTTGGGATCAGAAACAAAAATCACAAATTGTGTAAAAACTGGTTTGCATGGTTTTTGACAAATCAGTTTAAAGTCATGCCATTCTTTTGCCTGCTTTTTATCTCTGCAGCTTTTCTTTAACAAAGTCTTGTTGACAAAATAAAGAGTATTATTCTGGAATGTTTCCCAGAAAAATCAGAGGGAATGGCACATACAAGAAACCACCAAACATTAATCTCTGTGACCACAATGACCTGTGAATGATCTATTGTGCTGAAAAGATAAATGATCATCTGACTGAAAGTGTTTCCGAATACCTGCAGCAATGCACACTATCACCAGAACAGAGGGTTTTATTTGTGCATAAAATCTCTGGTGTTGGGAACCAGGCATAATTGAATTACCTTATTTTATAATTGCAATTGAAAGTATATTACCTGACAGTTAGGTCCCTGTCTACAACATATATTGCTGTGTGTGTTTGTCATAGAATCCTTACTTGTGCAGCCCTGACTTCATAAATGTAATTATTAACTACATGTGTGAAAATATCTGAGTATATTTCAAACGAACCTAATCTTTAACCATAATAATAAAATTTTCAAACTCTGTGACCTTCATTAACCTCCTGCACACTTGCGCACAGTGTAGGCTGAACAGATTTTGTTTATGCATTGGTGCAATACATACCTGCATTTAATTATATGTATTAGTAATTAATGACCAATCACCACACCATCCATGTAATGATGGCAATGAAGGAAGCAATCATTTGAATATCTTCCTATACTAGTTGTAAAAGTTGTAATCTTTTTGGGCAGAAAAACTAAAATCGTTCAGGTTTTTGTTTATTACTTTTACTGTAGTTTAAAAAAAAAAAAAAAAAGTATGAAAATATTGATTGAGATATTTAACCCAGGGGAGAGAATTTAGTAATTTGTACTTGAAATGTTCATAAAAATAATTCATAGGGAATTATCTTGCCCAGACTGGTTTAATAGGCAATTACTGTGTCTCAAGTTAAGACAAGGGAAATAGATTTTATCCCTTCATCCCATTATTTTTTATGTTTTGTTCCTTTAAAGGCATGAGTAAAATAGAGGGATCTATGTACAAAGGCAGGTCTGGAAAGATACCCATTGCATTCAGTATGAATCTATTTTAAGACTGGAACTGAGCAGTGCAGTGAAACATTGTAGGGATAAAAGTCACTGTAAACTACATAAATATGTACTAGAGTAATCCCTGTACATTACATCTAACTGGGTCCATTGTAGGGGCTAAATCATCATTCCTGAAAAATTAAATACATCATGTTTGTGTCACTTATTTTAGTTAAATTCATTCATATGTGTTATAAAGCCATTCAGAAGACTTAGAATGTTGAGGTGTTTTCATCTTCTGACATAGAGCCTGTGGAAGATTGGGTGAAGCACAGTACCAATTTTGTAGAAAATTCTAGAATTGGATATTCTTAGTTTGTCATGAATAACTGAAGATATTTTGAGACAATTGTTAAGGTCAGTATCCAGGAAATTCACAATAACTTTATCGATGAGATTACTCGAGATTATGATATAATTAAACTCAACATAATACTCAATACAATATTTGATAAAGTACCTCCAAGTGTGCATGCCAATGATATAATTTGTCTGCCCCACTCGCTCATATGGCTTTTGCCTCTTTTTTTTTTTTTTTTCCCCCACACACAATTTCAGTTGATCTTTCATCACCCATGCTTCTGCCTGCTGTACCATTTTCTTTAGCCAGTCAATTCTTGTGTAAATATCTCTTGTTAGCAGAACCTACACAATAGAACTTCCAGAGCTTTCTCTCTCTCTTTCATCTTTTCACTACTTTGTTTTGTCAAAAAAAAAGTAAAGTTATGTGAAATATGTTGACCCTTTATAAACAAAAAATACAATTTAACACTTAAGTTATTTGATTTGTAAACCTTGTGTATACCTCATTCCCATATAAGGTGGTGAAATTCTATGATGAATTACATTCTTGTCATTTATAGCATTATCATTGTATTCCTTGTATATTTGTTATTACATTTTCCTCTGGGCAAACTGGGAATGAGCAGAGCGTTTATAGAGATATGGTTTCATTTATACAGGAATTTATAAGTTGCTTCTAAAACTTAAGCACATGATTTACAAAAAGCCGTAAATTTGTCAGCCTTCTAGGGATTAAAGGTTGGCAGGATCTTTTTTTCTTGACGTTATTTTCCCTTGTTTCCATTTCACCTCCTCTGAATTTAGATTTGATTGAGAGAATTCCTGGATGAGTACATCCATATAAATCACATGTATTTCCCTTTTTTATTGAAAGTATTCTTAAGCAAGTGGTTGCTACTGAACCAGCTAGCATTTTTTAACTGTTTTGGTTTAAACGTGGATCTATAATATACATTACTCATGCTTTTACCTCCTGTTTTTTTTTTTTACAGTGCTGGGCCAAAGGGCGACAATATTTATGAATGGAGATCTACAATTCTTGGACCTCCAGGATCAGTATATGAAGGGGGCGTATTTTTTTTGGATATCACATTTTCATCTGATTATCCATTTAAGCCACCAAAGGTAAGAGTTTTATTGATCTACATCAACAGGTTGAGCATTCAGGCATAATGCTACAATGCTGAGTGCTCATGAAAACAATGAACATTCCATGTTGTTTAAATTAATGTTCTTCATTGTTATCTGATTCACAATTCCAGTCTAATAGTATGAAAATTAATATTATTCACCTTTATTTCTACATTATGGGGCACATTTACTAAGGGTCGAATATCGAGGGTTAATAAACATATATCGAAGTTGAAGGATTTACCGCAAATACTACGATCGATCGAAGGAAATCAAACAATTCGAAGGATTTTAATCCATCGATCGAAGGATTTTCCTTCGATCAGAAAACCCTTAGGAAAGTAACAGGGAAGGTCCCCATAGGCTAACATTGTACCTCACTAGGTTTAAACTACCGAAGTATGTATTCAGTTTTTTTTATAGAGACCGTACTATCGAACGGTCGAATAGTCGAACGATTTTTAGTTCGAATCATTCGAATCAAAGTCGTAGTCGAAGGTCGTAGTAGCCTATCGATGTTCAATTTTACGTTTTTTTTTACTTCAAATCCTTCAATCGAGCTTAGTAAATTTGCCCCTTAGTGTGTAACTCAGTATGTTCAGTCATTTCCATTTGTCCTTACTCCTGTGGATCTAAATTGCACACAGTGTATATAGAAACTCCATATAAGTAAGTATAAGTCCAAGTCCATGGCAAAACAAATTGTTGTCATTTCTAATGGGCAATGTAGGGTTTTAGCCCTGACACAAAAGTACCTGGGTGCTGCACATTGTTTTTATGTGGTAATAAATCTGCCCAGTGATTTTTAGGGGTCAGATTACCAAGACCAAAGTGTTGTGTTTGCAGGGATCTGAACTGTCAGCTATGAAAATATTGGGTATCAAACCGTTGGACTGTTAGCATTCTTATTTAAAATATTTTATCTTTATAACATAAGAACAAGTTAGAAATAAATTCATGTAAAGTTCAAGATTTGAAAGATTGTAATTTTGAGGTGTAAAGTAATATATTTAACTCATTTGACTTTGTCAGAATGTGTCAAGTTACAAGTTTAGGGATGTTTATAACATACAACCTGTAAGTAGGTGTCATTTATCATGACCAGGCAAATTTGTACCCCATAGCATTCAAGGTGATTCAAGGTAGAACAAGAAAGAGAGCATTTGATCAGTTGCCATGGGTTACTGCCAAGATGCAGATTTACTTAGTGTTAATAAATGTGTTGATAAATTAACCCAAGTATAGTTTTGCATGGGCTGAAATGTCAGCCATGGGGTTTATCGGGGGCAGGGTCTCAGCATGCTACATAGCTGGGTTGAGACTGATTATGTTATTTTAGTATCTGAGAATGTCTGAAAGATAAACTGTAAAATGCAAGTCTTAATTAGAGTTTTGGAAATGTCAGAAATGCTCATAGTAAAGATTTATATTATTATCAAATGGTGAACTCCATTAATAAATATGCTTTTAAAAATCCCATAGGAATGAATGAATAGAACTAGGGCGAGAGTTTTTCTGTGGTGAGTTCTAATCTCACATTATGATAAATCGGCCCCTTGTTTTGGCACCGGACCTGCGAGCGCCTCTGCTTGATGTCTGCCCTGCGCTGATCAATGGGCCCCCTACACCCAACCTCTGCTGCCAGATTTAGTAAGAAAGCAGCAGGGGAAGTATTGTATTTGCCAGAATTCAGAAAGGGCAAGAAAGCTTACGTGTCCCTGAAAAGAAAATAATAAGGAATTGTTTACCTTTTTCTAGATAAACCTTTAAATCCCCAAGGAAATGCCACTAAACACAAATATCCCAAGGTGTTGAAATGTTGCCTGGAATTTAATGCAAGAATTGTGAAACGTGACTGGTGCTGGAAGGGTTACAAATTCTGTGGACGATTCATTATTAAACTGAATCAATAACATTAGGCTTTTGGGCATCCCTACTAGAACACATATCAATTTCATGCAAAAATGCTTTCATGCATGTTTTGTGGTTTCTTTGACCTATATTAATATGTATTATCATTAGCTCATTTGGGGATGTTTTGTTGAGTCTGAGTAGTTTTTAAAGTGTAGCAATTCCACAATGGCATGATGTCACTTGCTTGTGTCCCGTTACAGAACTACCTGTTGACATTCCATTTAGGCTTAGTGAGCCATCACAGTGCTGACTGCTGATTTTAAGTTACCTAATATCTATCTTTGTACACCTGCAGTGTGGATATATAGCAATGTATGTTTGTCAGTGGAAAGCTAATATGGACAAGTGTTTTTGCGAGACAGCTTGCTAGGTGCAGTAATATCTTTGTGTAACTGCCCTGGGCTTGTTTAGACAAAATCATTTTGTTTCCAGCTGTCATATTATGTGTTTCTTAAATGTTGGAAGTACACATACTGATAAAAAATGTCTGACTGGACAATCCTAACGGAGACCTCTGCACCATGGGTTTGTCAGTTCATGGTTCATCTAGTTTTTAATGTTTCTGAGGATGCACTGTATTGGCTAGCACAGTTTCACTTCACTTTCTGCTGTCTGGATCAAAGGGAACATTAGAAATGTATTTCAAAAAGGGTTTTTTTTTTTGGTCTGTTGTTTTTTTTTTTGTCATGCTTATACACAGAAAGGAATGCTATTATTATTGTAGAAAATTAATTCATTTACATTATGAAAAACAATTTCTTGTATTTATCTTATAGGACATTGTACAGGTATAAGGCCTGTTAGCCAGAATGCTTAGGACCTAGGTCCTTATAAGGGGTCTTTCCATAATTTGAATCGCTATATCTTAAGTCCACTAAAAGATCTTTTAAAAATGAACTAAACCCAATAGAATTGATTTGCCACCTATAGGGGTTAATTATATCTTAGCTGGGATCAAGTGAAAGGTACTGTTTTATTACTAGAGAGAAAAAGCAAATTTGCACAATTTTCACATAAATTAAGTTTTTTTTTTTAGATCACTGGTTTCTGGATAATGGATCCCATACCTGTAGTTCCTTGCACTCCTGAAGCAACCTCCCATGTTTGATAAAATCTGTAACTGACTGAAATTCAAACTATCTTTAGAAAGAATATTAGTATTACCAGTCAGGAAAAAGCTGCTTTGTCAGAAAGGCTTATTTAGGGTGTTTTCAGGAGCAGGCTATAGTTTAGAATTTCCCTATGATGTTATCTTGAAGAAACTCCCTGAATTTTATGAAAACCCTTCCCTAACTGTTAGTTGGTGCAATTATAGCACATGCTATGTTTTTTTCCCCTGTGAATAGCTATAAATATATCTGCATTGATTTAATTTTATATTATTAAAATGAACCCATCTGTAAAATATTATTTAAACTCTAAGCTCTTGAATTTTAAGTTTGCGCAAACTCTCTGCTTTTTCTCCTAGCTGATAAAAACTCAGCTTGAGCAGATACACAGGTTTTTCATGCAACTAAACTGCCGGGCAAATTCTGTCATCCATGGTGAGTGTATTCAGCTGCTCCCTATACCCACCACTACTGATGGAACAGGGCTGAGCAGCAGTTCACTTTGGCACAGGGGTTAACAACTGTCCTATGTTGCCAAATACTAATACTTGTATCCTCCTCTTGTGTAGATGGATAGTCTGTTGGATAACCTGAAAGTCTTATCCATGGTCTAATTAATGTGTGTTTGTATATTTTTTAGGTCACTTTTCGCACCAGAATCTATCACTGTAATATCAACAGCCAGGGAGTAATCTGCTTGGATATTCTGAAAGATAACTGGAGTCCGGCATTGACTATATCAAAAGTTTTGCTATCTATTTGTTCCCTCTTGACAGACTGCAATCCTGGTAAGAAGTACAGATAAAAAATGTTAGTCTGTTTTTTTTAGGGCAGTGTCATATGTGGAAAATTCTAGATTTGCTGTAAACCTATTCCCTTTAGGGAGCTAGCACACAGGCAGATTCTGGGAGATTTAGTCGCCTGGCGACTAATTGTCTCTTCTGTGGGGCGACAAATCTCCCTGAATCCATATCAAAAATATTTACAAATACTAAGACTGGAAGGGAGTACAAAGTAAAGTTTTATTAATTGCAATACCACATATGTGGTGTACCTGGTGACATGCATGCATTGTGGGATCCAATATGTAGGATTTGCAACACATCCACTTAAAAATCTGATGCATGAGCATACAGTATAAGCCAAATAACTGCAATTGTCTCAAGATATTTTACACAGTGTAATAGAGGAGATGTATCACTTTTATGCATTCAGGGTATAGAAAAGTAGAATATATCGTTATCACCAGAAATTATGATTATCACCAGAAATCTGGTGTATTGGAATTATTGGTGCAGCAATCACACCAATAAATCTTAAGCAGCATGAATTACTGTAATGGGAAGGAATGCCTTTTTTTAACAATAATAGATGGCAGCAAGTACAGTATATTTAGCCGTCCAAACATATTTATTTTAAGTTGAATATTTTCCCCATTTATCCCCAGTTAATTCTTTATGGAATTGACTCATCATTGAAGACATTTGTATTCATTTTTCATTCAAATTGTCCAGCTAGCTAAATGTGAACCTTCAATGTATATTTATGTCCCCTCCAGGCACCCCTAGGCCTATATGTATGTCTTTCAATGACATTATCATCGCTATATAACTTGTTCCCAGAACATGTCACACCGTGTCAGATAAGTAACTCACAACAGGACAGCCTCTTACATTTTAATCTCATCCTAAATATGGTGCTGTTTGTATTGATCAGGAAAACATTAAAGACTGAAATCTCTATGAAAATATAGTACCCTGTCAGAATTTTGCAGTACAGAGTATAGTTATAAATTGCACAAATGACATGTATTGCTCTGCTCTTTAAATGAAACATTTGCATAAGTAATATCATGATCTGCATTGCCCATTGACTAGCACATCAGTGTCATATTAATAATAATTACGCATTGAAAACAATTGTTTTTTGGAATAAATATATGTAAATTTAGTGGGCTTAAAGACCGGCTAATACAATTCATATAATCTGCCATGAAGGCTTGAAACTTGCCATATGTTGCATGAGACAGTCCATGAATCTTGCACTGATTCATATGTTAAGACTCTGAGAAAGGCAGGTACTTAAAATGCACATTCTAATTAACTTTAACTATGCTAGTATTTCCAATTTCAGTTTATGGCTAAATGTGCACAGAGAACAATCCTTGTCTTGTTAACTTTACCTTCTGCTAGAACACATTGTCCATAGACTTTTCTGTAGCAGAGCAATTTATTGGTCCCAAATAAATGATAAAGGAACCAGTTATAGATTTTTCCTTTCTGTTGTGTAGAAAGAAACAGGAAGATATTCCAGTTGTAGATTTTTCCTTTCTGTGGAAAGAAAGATGTTTGACTCCAGAGGACTGGAAAATTCAGCATATATAGAAGAAATAATACATGCAAATTGCAGATGTTGCTTAATTAAAACTCTGGATACAAATCTGTATGCAAATGATGGTTCTTCTTTTCAGGGACACTGCTATCCAACAAATTCCTCCCTGCTGCAATTTAAAGGGATTCTGTTGTCAGCAGTAAAAGAGTTTAAACCAGAAAGCCATAAGTAGATATTTTGTGATATGTAGTTTTGGGGGGAAATAAATATCTGCTTCTGATAATGACTTTTAATAAGAATTCGCGATTCCTGGGATTTGTGTGACTTTATTTCCTTTCTGGTAATACACAGCAGTACTGATTTGCTTTGTGGCAGCAAGTCTAGCAAAACACCCAGAAACCATGTTGGACCATTTACTCTCTATATGAAAAGGCACATGGCTCTGCTTCCTGAGAAGTATTTGTCTAATTTAGCTTTGAAAGCGGAACAGATAAGCAGAACATACAAGTCATTGCAAGTACAAACACATACCTCCCAACTGTCCCTGTTTTTAGAGGTCAGTCCCTCTTTTGACAGCTCAACCAGCAGTCCCTCATTTGTACTGGAAAGTCCCGTTTTTCCTCTGCACTGAACAGCCAGAAAAAGAAACAAAGTTCCTAACTTAATTGGCTTTTGTCAGAGAGCCCAGTACAGCCACAACCGCAGATAAGATAATTTTGTAATAATTTCGAAATAAGCAAGTAACAATATAAGAGAACAGGTCCCTTGGGAAAAGTTACTCACAGCTTAAAGCGCAATTCTTCATTAGCAAAACTGTAATAACTGGAAAAAAAAACCACAGGAATATGTTCAAACTTTCATAACCTGCCAAATTTTGTAAAATGAACATGGTAATCAGGGGGTGTGGCCACAAAATGGGTGTGGTCAAAAACTTTTCGACTTGCTACGGGCGTCAACTTTTTTGTCTCTCTTTTTATTTCTGAAATGTTGGGAGGTATGCATACATATCTTCTAAATCGAAATCTAGAAATATAAAATGTAAAAACAACATTTTAAAAAAAAAAATTGTTATACCAGGTAAAGGTACCGTGTTAGCCAGATAGATTGTTACAAATTCAATTCTAAAAATTACAGAAATTCCTTCTAGGCTCTCCTGTGGCACGGCAAGCTCACACCATCCATTCTGGGCTGTGTTTCTGGCCTGAGCTGGTTAGTGATGCATCTGATTCCCCAGATCATGAGACGCTCCTGCTAAATGATTATACAAAGCTGTATGCACACAGAAAATTGCCTGTTTCCATAAATATTTTAAAATGATTGTCAGACCCCAATATTTATTAATATTTTTCATCTTCATTCAGGATCTTTTCGTTGCAGATCATCTTTTCTAAAGGACACAGTTCTACTTTTGTGCTGTTTTAGGCAAGCTAAAATTACATTATTTAACACAACAAAATAAATTTAAAATTCTATACACCTGTGCCAACAGCACCCAATCTCATCACATGCGACAGTTGGCATTTCTTCACGGCTTGTTCTGCAAAATGTCCAAAGCCTCTGCAGCTGAAATATGAAATTGCACTGAGCACATGAATAAATTCATAGTGTTAGCCTTTGTTTAGAAATACAATATTGCTTTCAGCTTCACTCAGAAGCTGAGCCAGCTGTTTGGTCCACACCATTAGGCCCCATACAAACTGCAACTGTCAGGGATGCAAACAGGATTATGATCAGTGGAAAGTAAGGTTTAAGTCGTTTCCACAAAAAAGTCTATAAGATGAGATCAAGAATTCCACTTGACATCCTCACAGTGGGGACACAACAATAAAGAAAATACATTTTGATATAAATATACAGACAAACACACAAAGTAGTGCTACACAATTCCCTCACCGCTATTTTGTAGTGTCGGGTGCCCACTGTGACTCTGTCTGCTCAGGTCTGGTCTATACTCCAAAACATATTTCAGCAGCACTGCGATATAGTGAAAATATAATTTATTTGTGCAACAAGTGAAGCAACATTTCGGGCTTGACCAGCCCTTTATCAAACTTGATAAAGGGCTGGTCAAGCCCGAAACGTTGCTTCACTTATTGCACAAATAAATTATATTTTCACCATATCGGAGAGCAGTTGAAATATCAGGGAATAAAGGTATCAAATCAAAACTTGCAGTGTTTCAGGCTTGCCTTATACTTAATGTACTTATTCTCTAATCCGGTGTTAATTTTTGTGTAGTTTTTAAATATACATGCACATGCTGATCAATGCACCTGCAAGATTCGGTTTCTTTTTTTTTCCATTTTCTGCCTTAAGCTGGCCATAAACACACAGATATTTGTCCTTGTACTGTATGACAAAATTTCGGATAGCAATCGTTCACTTCAATGCAATGATTCACTAACCATTCAGATTCAAATTGTTTCATTTAAAGTGGACCTGTCACCCAGACAAACAAATCTGTATAATAAAAGTTCTTTTCAAACTAAACAAGAAATCCAATTTCTATTTTTTATTAAAGCATTCATAGCCGTTGTAAGCTCATTTAAAAATCTCAGCTGTCAATCAAATATTGTCTACCACTCCTCTATGCCAGTGGCATAGAGGCGGGGCAGACAATTACTTTCACTTTCCATTCAGCACTTCCTAGTTGTCACTGCTCTCCCCACTTTCCCCCGTTCTCTTTACCATTTAATTGCGTAACCAGGGCATGGGGATGGACATCGGGCCCCCTATTCTGGTGCATAAACAAGATTCTGAGATGATACAAGGCTTGCCTTAATAACAGTGTCCACAAAATGGCTCCTGCCTGCTTGTTATAATTTTGAAATCCCAGACTGAAGGAAGCAAGATTCAAATAATTTATATAGTGTAATTAAAGTTCATTTTGCTTGACTAATGTGATAAAATAGAATTTTGAATAATTTTTTTGGGTGACGGGTCCCCTTTAAAGTAGAAAAAATAAATCAGATGATGGTCTTGTCAGTAATTGGCAGATAACAATTTATGAACGTTAGCTCCTAGAAATAGTAGTGACAGTCTCCCAAGTCCACAGATCTGAAAATCATACAAAACTTTGTATGTTTCGCATGACTATATCTGTGCATGTTTCTAAATCCTCCTATTCTCTCCTTAGGGCTTGGAAGAGTTGTTGCATCTTTTATTTCCTGAATGTTTTTCTATTCTTCTAATGTTCTGCAGGGTGTACATTGCATAAAAAAAACAGTGCAAATCACTATTTTTTTTGCACACTTGTATTCTTTGCTGAATGGCTTCAAAGACCTGCGTTTGCTGTATGAGTTTTGCACCCTCCTGTCCCCTATTCATGCTCCTTAACTTAAGGACTGTCCTCGTTGTGGTCTGCACCTTGCACTGAACTTTAAATTTGACAGGTGTTGCAGAGCACTGATATGTCCAGCTGCAAGTGCTTTAGTTTTGCAACCGTAGTGTTTTTGTGGTGTATCAGAAAATTACCCTTTTTATTTAGCTGTTGTACATTTGGTGAGGGGTTTGCAGAATATTTTTAATTGCATTTTAAAAATATTCTTGCACAAATGATATTTTTAATTAAAACAATTTCTTTTCTCTTCCTCAGCTGATCCACTGGTTGGAAGCATAGCCACGCAGTACCTGACCAACAGAGCAGAGCATGACAGGATAGCAAGACAGTGGACCAAGAGATATGCTACATAAACTGTACAGCGTAAAGCACAAGGCATCTGTACAATGTGCAACAAATCTTTATAGCCTTTACAATACGGACTTCTGTGTATATGTTATACTGATTCTACTCTCCGCTTTTATCCTATGAAGACTGGTATACTGCCCCGAATGGTAAATACTATGAAGAGTAGAACTTTGTAGCTGTAGATTAGTAACGTTAAAATGCCTACTTGCAAGTCTTGCTTCTTTGGGATATCAAAATGTATTTTGTGATGTACTAAGAATACTGTTCCAAACCAAATATTATAGTGCATTTTAGCCTAATTCATTATCTGTATGACGTTATTAAAGTTAGCAGTAGATTACTAGAAATTGTCAATTTGTATTAAACCCAGAAATATTTCCAATTATGTGGTACACACTGTTGTGAAAACTGTTTTACCTTTTGTCAGTCTGAACTGAAAAGATTTCCTTTTATTCCTTTGTAGCTCAGAGAGCACCCAAATGTATTATCCCAAACACACAATAAACATGTTCCCTAAGGTGTAGTTTCTTTGTTTTCAAGTTTGGATCCCATTAAACAGTGTCATATTTAAATAAAATGAAAACCTCTCTGATGCAGTTACTTGAATACTTGAATTGTCCTTTCCTGCAAGGATTGTACTTACAGCCTGCTAGTACAGTGAGGGTACTTTGAATACTCTTATGGACACCTACCTGCATGTCGGAACTGATAATAACCGGCGATTTGTTTTCATGGTGTGTTGTGTTCAGAAATTATTCAAAGCCTAACCACTGCCTAAGCTTTGTATTGCAAAGTGGCTTATAGTGTGTTGTGGCCAATATATATGCCCAAGGTTGAGAAGGGCATTGAAGACCTGAGTTTCAAAATGATCCCACCATTGAGGAGGGTAGCATCTGGAGCCCATCTAGTGAACAAATATAAAAAGTTGCATGTACTGCAGCTAGGCAGTGATGACCCGACCTGTTGCTGAGCCCAGAGATCATTGCTATAGAGAAGGAAGCTGTTGGCCTCATTTTCTAAGACTGAACAAGTTTACTGCAGGGCGGTAACCCACAGAATGATAAATGTATCAGGTATGGAACCTGTTATCCAAAATGCTCAGGACCTGTTGTTTTCCAGATAAGAGATCTATTTCACCATACTGTTTGTCTATGAATTGTGTTGCTAGTGCCCAGAGCACAATTGTACTCTCTGCACTAGAAGTGCTGAATTTCCTATTTAAAATGCAGAATGAGTGATTGGGCTTCCAGTAGTGTTTAGGAAGCTCCAAGAAAGGGGCATGTACCTTGACTCCATATAAATAGAAAAAGCTCACAGAGGTTTTGAAAGGACGTGAGAGTGAGTCATGCACTCCCCTGCTCCATTATCCTCACATCAGTTCTATTTTCACAGTGAGAGATGCTCATGGAAACTAGATGAAGCATAAACTAAAGCTATTAATCCATTCTATATTATTCTACTTTCAGATATGTAAACCAAAAAATTAACTGTTATTTAACAACAGCTACTGAGTAAAGTTAAAGTGAGTGGCCATACCCCTAAACAATTGTTACAGGGATTATAAAGCCAAAAATAATATTTTGCCTTCCTAAATGATATATATCATTTTTTGTTGGGCACTAGGATGGTGAGATGTCCAGGGCCAAGTAATTATGATTTTATTTTTTTATGGTCAAGAGGATAATTTTTTTTTTTCCCAACGATTACTGCTACGTCTCAACAGCCATAGAGGTTTTGTGGCAAAATGCTAGCAACCCATGATTTCACTAATGAGGAACATGTCATTATCTAATGACTGTATCAATGTCACCCCACGGTTGTCTTATGTAGGTCATGAAAACAGCAGCAGAATTATTGTTTGTATATTAGTGGCTGGATTTGGAAAGAGTAATGTCATTTTTTAGCGTATTGGTTTATCTGAATCTTTTTTTTTTTCCTCTGCAATCGCTGATAAGAGTGGAGGGTGAGATGTTTCCATCGCTGCTCTGCTAGTTATTGGTAATAGACCACATTTGGTGAAGGTTTTTTTTATGATTCTGAAATAAATTCCTATGATGAGTGTGCCCTTCATGAATGTGTTCTCGCATTTTTTTTAATCGATTTAGAGCTATTCAGCTTTGATTATATACTGCTCTCATTGACGATTTAAATATAGGGAGTAAAGTACCCCCTGTATAGTGATGTGATGTGTCAAACGTTATTCATGATGATCATATAAAACCACAAAGACCCCCTGTAAAAGAGTTTGACCATATAAAGGCACAAATTAGCCCCCTGTATAGGTATAACAGACCTTACAAAGGAGTTTCATGGCCGTATCAAGTCCCAAAGCCACAGTTTAATTGATTATAGCGAAGCCATTGTCCTTAAATGTGACTTCTAATATCCTTATTATACAAAAGTTTATCATTTCTTATAATACACAAAATTCACTGTAAAACAAGTGGCATCATTAGGTAGCGACTAAGCACCATTTAATGTCATGTATTTTATAGGATGTGTTATCAAGAAAGCTCCTGAATTATGGATGGAAGTCTCCCATAGGCTCCATTTTAATCAAATAATTCACATTTTTAAAAATAATTAACCTTTTCTCTACTGTTTCTAAAATAAATTCGTTCCAACAAAAACTGCTCAATTATTTGACCATTGATCCCCATTTTTTATAACGATGTTGCTAATATGCATTGAAGAGCCATGCTTATCACAGATTTGTCTTGAGTGCATTAAGACTGTTCATGCTTGGCATATAAATCATTGTACTTTGCATGTGGTGGGCCACAAAAATAAACTGGTCAGTCAAAGGGATAGGGGCATCAGGTGCAACATTGTTTGGGTCAATACCCTGCACAAGTTGCAAACTGGAACAGAAATGTCTATTGGTAAAATGGACAACTAAGTGAATATATACAGTTGTGCTCAGAATAAAAGCAGTCTGACATCACTCACCTGATCAATCACTGTTTTTAGTTGAAATATTATTTTTTCACGGCAAATAATTTACTAGTAGGTGTAATCAAGTAATAGATAACCAACAGTCATGACATGCATGCTGCTGATTCTGTGTAATTGAATCATTAATTGAGGCTTATTCAAAATAATAATAGCTTGTTCCAAATAATAGCAGTGTGGAGTTCAATTAGTGAGGTTGTTCAGTCTTTGAAAAAACACATGTCAATTACGGCCCTTATTTATGGAAGGGAGGCAGCAAATGTTGTGCATGCTGGTTATAGTGCATTTCTCTCTGAAAATCTGAGTAAAATGTGGCATTCCAGACATTATTCAGAAGAATAGCATACTTTGATAAAAAGTTGATTGGAAAAGAGAAAACATGTAAGTAATTGCAGAAAATGATAGGCTGCTCAGCTAAAATGATCTCAAATGCTTTGAAATGGCAAACAATACCTGAAAGACGTGGACGAAAAAGGAAAGTACCATTCAAATGGATAGAAGAATAGCCAAAATGACAAAGACTCAGCCAATGATCAGCTCCAGGAAGATCAAAGAAGGACTAAAGTTATCTGTGATACTGTTACAATTAAAAGATGCCTATCTTGAGGGCATTAACTCAAGGGATGAAAACATAATTATGCCTCTTTATAGGTCCCTGGTAAGGCCTCATCTGGAGTATGCAGTTCAGTTTTGGACTCCAGTCCTTAAGAGGGATATATATGAGCTGGAGAGAGTGCAGAGACGTGCAACTAAATTGGTTAGAGGGACGGAAGACTTAAATTATGAGGGTAGACTGTCAAGGTTGGGGTTGTTTTCTCTGGAAAAAAGGCGCTTGCGAGGGGACATGATTACACTTTACAAGTACATTAGAGGACATTATAGACAAATGGCAGGGGACCTTTTTACCCATAAAGTGGATCACCGTACCAGAGGCCACCCCTTTAGACTAGAAGAAAATAACTTTCATTTGAAGCAACGTAGGGGGTTCTTCACAGTCAGGACAGTGAGGTTGTGGAATGCACTGCCGGGTGATGTGATGGCTGATTCAGTTAATGCCTTTAAGAATGGCTTGGATGATTTTTTGGACAGACATAATATTAAAGGCTATTGTGATACTAAACTCTATAGTTAATATAGGTATGGGTATATAGAATTTTAATTAAAAGTAGGGAGGGGTGTGTGTATGGATGCTGGGTTTTCATTTGGAGGGGTTGAACTTGATGGACTTTGTCTTTTTTCAACCCAATTTAACTATGTAACTATGTAACTATGTGAAGCCAAGCTATCGGCAAGAAGCCCCTGCAAAGTCCCATTGTTGAAAAAATGACATGTTGAAGTGGTTACAATTTGCCAAAGAACACACTGACTGGTCTAAAGAGAAAAGGCAAAACATTTTGTGGACTGATGAAAGTTAGATTGTTCTTTTTGGGTGTAGGCCGCAGACAGTTTTTCAGATGACCCCCAAACACTGAATTCAAGTCACAGTACACTGTGAAGACTGAAGCATAGTGGCACAAGCATCATGATATGGGGATGTTTCTTATACAATGGTGTTGGGCCTATTTATATGGTTTCAATACATCACAAAACTTGGAGGTCATGTTATATTGTTCCGAATAGGAAATGCCCTTGAAATGGGTGTTTTAACACCCCAAACATACCAGTAAATGAGCATCTTGGTTGCAGACCAACAAGATGGACATTATGGAGTGGCCAGCTCAATCCCCGGACTTTAACCCAATAGAAAACTTGTGGTCTAACATAAAAATGCTGTTTCTGAGGCAAATCCAAGAAATGCAGAAGAATTGTGGAATGTAACAGGTGCCAGAAGTTGTTTGACTCCATGTAACACAGATGTGCAGCAGTTCTCAGAAACACTGATTATACAACTAAATATTAGTTCAGTGATTCAAAGGAAAGCAAAGGTAACAATCTGGTAGGAGTGGAATATCATCCTCCTACTTAGCTCATTGGGGGGCTTACAAAAAAGTAATGGCTACTGCTGCCCTAGGTACAAACCCTCAATGTTTATACGGCCCTGGCTGTGTCGCATAAACCTGAGAACAAATGCTTTGCAATGGTCTGTGTGTGCTATGAACTGTGATTGCCTGGGACAGAGTTGCTGAGCAAAAATGTTGCAACCAGAGCAAGATCTGTGTTTCTTCTCTCTGAACTTCCACAAGATTCCTTAGGGCACAGTCATTTTCACCTTAAGCCCAAGTTGATATAATTTACAGTAGTTGCGGCCAATGAGAAGGTGAATTTGTCCCTTTCAGGCATAATTTGGTTCCTTCCAAGGGTGCCGCTTGCTTATGAAGTTAGTAGATGGCAACGTATGTGTTCATTTAAACTGTACTCTGGAAAAATACCATAGAGAACTGCTGAGTTATTTAATAAAACATATTTTGTGTTCATCTGCTTAAGGCATTCTCATTATCCCACAATAAAATCAGAATTCATAGTAGTCATAAATAGAAAGTGATTTTGCATTGACAATGTATAGTAAACGTTTTCTCTGGGACCAGCAGTATTCTGCGCTTATTCTTTGTAGAAAGTCATATTCTTTGTGCACAATAAACCCTGCCCTGAAATATTTCTCTCTATATAATGAGGATAAATATCTGCAGACTTTTGTTTTAGGTTCTGTTGGGCACCATGTGACCTCAGCCTCATATTTACCCAGACCATTGACTTTGGTGCCTCCATCATAGATCTGCACACACAATACAACCACCATGTGTTTCTTTCTCATTAAACTGGACCCTGGTTCTATTGCATCTAGGAAATCCCCCATGTTTTTAACTTGTGTACCGATGCATTCAAACGCCTGTGCATTCATAGCCAAGTCAGTGGGACAGGTTATATAAAGTTTAAACTACATTTACAAGCCATGTTTTGGGAGATCTATTTTTAGAGGCACCCTTGTTAAGTTAATATAAAATTAAAGATTAAAGTACAGTTGGCTGCCCTGTTACAGCCACCCAGTTATAAAGACAGCAATAAAACATTTAATGCAGGAAGAGTAAAAAAAAATACCAGACTCGTTTTTCATGATGGATAATTATCAGTTAGCGGAGTGGTCATGGATGATGGTCAGATAAAATATAGAGTAGAGACTATGCCATAGAAACTTAGCTAGCAGATATATGGCTGCATGCAAAGTCATGAATATGTACTGTATTCTCTCATGATCCATTGAGCAAAACAGATTGATTACACAAAAACAGAACCTAGAGCAAAGAACCTCGAGTTACAAAAGACATACTGCCTTGCAATACCTGTAGTATACATATGGCCCTGTAGCCTTATCCCTTTGGATTATGTGCCCTTCAGCTCTGCTATTTTGCGATGCTGTAAAAAATGTGTCCTGTGACCTTTAAATAAAGCTGTATGTACTGTATGTGATTCAGAGAACTAGGGCCCTGGATGCATGGTATGCTTAGATCCCTTCACTACAAACAAACTGGCACATGCAGGCACTGGGAACTGTAGTTCCTTCATAAATACCAGACAAAATCCCAGGATACATTGCTTCTTGTCCATCAACCAATTCCTGTGCAAACATTGGGCACTGCCGTGTGTGTAAATGTGCATTGCCCCTGTTTTGTTGTGTTTAGTAACAGATTCAATTACCCCTTCCCTTTGCCGGATGTGCAGTACCAGTTGTTCTGATAAACACAGAGCTATGACGCAAGGACACTTGGCTCTGTATATTAAACATATTTTTTTCTCTTTAAATTCCAGCCCATCACTGTTAAAGCCATTTGCTGCATCCCACAAGAAAAAGTTGACTAGTAATTGAGTCAAGCCTTATTGATAACTCATTTTAGTGATTTTGGAAAGACAAATGGTTGATCATTCACTGCATTCTCAAAGGGGAAAATTGTAGATTCCAGCTCACTTATACAGGTACGGGCATTATACTGACTAATTATACATGTACAATACAGTGAGTGATCTGTCATAATCTGCTCTAGCATTGCTTCATAAGACTCTATAGCTAATATTGTACCATGGCAGCTCCCATACCCTCTATAATATTTCATACAATAAATAAATACAAAACTATAGATACAAAAGGTTCCCTCCAGGCAATCACCACAGGACCTTTATAAACAAGTATGGGAACTGCTTTCCATTTTAACTGGGGACAATGGATCTTGCCATAATTTGGATCTCCATATGTTAAAGGGATACTGTCATGGGAAAAAAAAAAAATTCAAAATGAATCAGTTAATAGTGCTGCTCCAGCAGAATTCTGCACTGAAATCCATTTCCCAAAAGAGCAAACAGATTTTTTTATATTCAATTTGTAAATTTGACATGGGGGTAGACATTTTGTCAATTTCCCAGTTGCCCCTGGTCATGTGACTTGTGCCTGCACTAGGAGAGAAATGCTTTCTGGCAGGCTACTGTTTTTCCTTCTCAATGTAACTGAATGTGTCTCAGTGGGACATGGGTTTTTACTATTGAGTTTTGTTCTTAGATCTACCAGGCAGCTGTTATCTTGTGTTAGGGAGCTGCTATCTTGTTACCTTCCCATTGTTCTTTTGTTTGGCTGCTGGGGGGGGGGGAAAGGGAGGGGTTGATATCACTCCAACTTGCAGTACAGCAGTAAAGAGTGATTGAAGTTTATCAGAGCACAAGTCACATGACCAGGGGCAGCTGGTAAATTGACAAAATGTCTAGCCCCATGTCAGATTTCAAAATTGAATATAAAAAAATCTGTTTGCTCTTTTGAGAAATGGATTTCAGTGCAGAATTCTGCTGGAGCAGCACTATTAACTGATTTATTTTGAAATTTTTTTTTTTCCCATGACAGTATCCCTTTAAGGCTACTAGAAAATCATTTAAACATGAAATAAATCCAATAGGCTGGTTTTGCTTCCAATAAGGATTAGTTTGGATCAAGTACAAGGCATTGTTTTATTATTTCAGAGAAAAAGGAAATACAGCTATGGGATCCATTACCCGGAAACCTGTTATCCAGAAACCTCCGAATTACTGAAAGGCCATTTCCCATAGACTCCATTATAATCAAATAATCCACATTTTTAAAAATGATTTCCTTTTCCTCTGTAATAATAAAACAGTACCTTGTACTTGATCCCAACTAAGATACAATTAATCCTCATTGGAATCAAAACCAGCCTATTGGGTTTATTTAATGTTTACATGATTTACCACATCGGGAATCTTCTCGTCCCTTCGGCAATTTCCATGGCTGTCGGCCCATGCGCAGTTGTTCTTGACCAGAAAATTGCTACAACGTGGCATGCGTCGATATGCCGCTTACTTACTGAAGATTCCCGAAGCGGTGAAGATGGCTCCCGTGATCTGCATTGCGCTGACTCTGCATCAAAGGGTTATTAAAGACTATGGGGCATTTACAAGTATTAACACCTTTGTGGGGTAGGAACAGGGAGGGGGACTATGGAGGGTAGGGGTTTTCATTAGTTTGGGGGTTTAGTTCTCCTTTAAGGTATGTATATCCAAATTACGGATAGGTCCCTTATCTGGAAAACCCCAGGTCCTGAGCATTCTGGATAACAGGTCCTATATCTGTATTTGGAGTTTATGGGAGACTGCCTTTCCGTAAGTTGCATCTTTCTGGATAACGGATCCCATTCCTGTACAGCAAAAGTACATAGAAAAGTACATTAAAGCATCTTTATGTAAATTACATGCATTTACCTATAAACAAGCAATTGCCAAATGGGATACTGTTATAGAATGCAGGGTTACCCTCCCGCAGAAATATTTTTACTGAATACTGAATATTCTTTTAAAAAAATTTATAAAAATGTCTTTTTTTCATGATATGACTTTCATTTTTGCATACAGTAGGTCAGTGTACTGGAATGTGGCAATGGGAAAAGAACCCAAAATATTTCTAAAATTATTTTCTCTTAATTATGCCTGGCTATGGCATTCCGGTAATAAAAATTTGTTAGGAAGAAAAAATGCAGACCGCAGTATGGAATGCATGGTCATAACATTAAAAGGAAAGTACGCCTGCCTATTCCAAGGAGGGCACTTATACTTTATTGGAGTTTTAATGGTAGAAGTAACTTTTTTTGTACACAGTAAAAATCACATTGGTATATTAAAGCAGTACTTGTAAATTGAATTCTGTAAAATTGATGCTTATTGCAATATTTTGGCACTTAAGCAGAACATGAAGAAATCTCCTGCACTGATCAAAGATTGTAAGTAATGTAGTTCAGAGATTAAATCTCTGTATATGAAGCAGCTCAGAAGGCTCCTGCATAGGAAGTCCTCCCTCTCACTGATGTCAGTCACCTGTGCTCAGCAGTGGAGGGTCAAAGTGGCATTTTTGCCTTATAGCAAGAACACTGACATTTTTGGAAAATTAAAAAATTTAATTGGTTGGTGCAATACTGCAGCTCTCTAGACTTCTGCTGTATAGCCTATATGCATTTGTTTTACTGGACATTTATGGGCACATAAAGTGAGTCTATCTTTATAAATATAAAATATATTCTCCTCTTTAAGAATGCAAGCCAGTGGATGCTCCCTGATGTAAAAATTAGTAGCATTATCAGAACATGCCAGTCACAGAAGATATGAAAGCATCCTTGGCTGACTGTGATATAATAACATCATTATCATAAGGGTCAGTTATACATTGCTTGCATTTTTGTCATTTTTCTCCTGCTCAGAAGCAGTGCAATTACTGTGATCTATGTATCCAGTGCCACACAAAATGAAATAGCAAGTAAAATGTAAATTAGCTGTTATTGGACTAGACATCCAATAAATGGTGCCTGGAATTGAATGCTAATCTCTTCTTGTATTCCTGTGCTGAATGTATTAGATCCTGCCTGACACAATAAATGGTCGGGTATTAATAGCCACCTGGTTCTGATGTACGCTGAACAATGGAGGGATCATTTTGTATTCTAGATTTGGGTATGTAATATAAACAGAAGGGTCCCTGAAGGATGTATTAGGGACCTACATTTGGGTGTTTGAATATTGAAATGTATATACTACTGTCTATTTTGAACTTGTAGCAAATGCATCACTTTGCAAAATGCTCTTAAAACAACACTGCGCATGACTGCATTAAAATACGAAATCGTGTGGGTGCCACCTGGCAGAATAAAATGGGATCAATCAGCTCATGTGTTTATGTGCCCTACATCTCAAACATTTATGCACTGAATTCAAAATAGACCCTGGCATTTCAAGTGCAGCCCCACACACAGAGCCAGAACTAGGGGTAGACAGAATAGGCTCGTTCTTGTGTGTGCGCGTGCGCACTCCTTTGCACACGTGTCAGGGGGAGGGAGGCCACGCCACCGACCGGATTGCCTTGGGCAGCTTATCGGCCTGGCCTGCGGCTGCCCTCACAAAGCCATTATAAACAGGGTCGGACTGGAGCATAGGAGGCCCACCGGGACTGCAAAACCAAGGGCCCTCCTGGCAGTCCCGGGGCCCCCTCCCAACATCCAAACTCCTAATGCGTGCATTTGTGGCTCTGCGTCTTCTGTACAAGCATGTAGTAAGAGTTTGGATTTCGAGAGGGGGCCCCGGGACTGCCAGGAGGGCAGATCACACCCAGTCCAACCCTGATTATAAAGCATTGGTCTATGGCAACTAACAGCAGCCCCTATGGCATTTACCAATGTTTCCACATTGCCTATCCAGACCTAGTCTCAAAAAATGCCTGTGTAATGGTTAGGGTTGCCATTTTGTCAGTGTGGAAAACTGGATGGTGATATTAATGGGATTGTGCTATGAAGGTAGCTGTCTATGACATTTGGGGTGGGGTTATCATATGAGGGACGAAAATTGGATGGAAGGTGCAGGACCACCATCAGAAATCGCAGGGCCCCATACGACAAAATTTCCTGGGCTGCACCCACCACAAGCTCCACCTACAGGTCTGCCCTCCCCACCCCCACAGATCCGCCCCCCACCACACAGTAAAAAAACAAAAAAAATATTGGTGGCTAGGGATTCCACATGTTAATAAAAAATAAAAAAACATTTGTGGCCAGGGCCCCCCATTAAAAAATATTGGTGGCTAGGATCTCACATGAGAAGAGAAAAGAAAAATTGGTGGCCAGGGCCCCCCCCGCCTTCCCGAAGTCAGCAGCTCTCAGAAAGATGGGGGGCCCGGCTAATCAAGAAAGTGCGGCGTGGCCAGGACCCCCTTTACCCTCGGGGGCCCCCTACAACTCTCCCCCCTGTCCCCCCCTGATGGCTGCCCTGGGAAGATCGGTCCCAGCTGCAGACTTTTCTCTTGGTTTCAAGACACTGAAACGCAGGGACCAGCAATAATGTACTTGACAACCCAGGAATATCCGGGCAGCAAAGAGGCAACTCTAGTAGGGGTCCATATGGGACAGAAAAATCTAAATTCAAGATCAAGTTTTTACAACAATTTAAGGTTTTTGCATATAAAAAAACATGATCTCAGTTATTTTCAATTTTGCATTTTCTAAACTTGAATGTTTGAGGTTTTATTAAGCGCAAGAAACATGAAAAAAAAGTTTTCAAGATACTCCGATTCAATTCAAATAAAATGCAAATTTTAGGGTTTTTTCTATTTTTTGCAATTGAGTTTTTTTATAAATAAGCCAAGAATCGAGATTTAGGTTTTTATTAAATGTCAAGAGAGAAAATGTATTTCAATCTGGATGAAAGAAATCTTGTTTCCCCACAGATTAAGTTTTACAGATGGTTTTCTATATGTCGGGTAAATGTCGGGTTCTCCCCAAAATAATTTGGGAGTTAAAAGTTACCAAGTGGGCAATGGGCAATCAGCTTTTTGTCTGGAGATGTCTCTAGTACTCCACTCACTGGAGAATTGCCAAGCTTTGTCAATAAATCTCAAGTTGCTTTAACATTAAATCTGATCTTTGCACATTGTGAGAAAAAAGTGCTTGGGCATCTTCACGCGTCAGATGTGAGAGATGATGAACCTGCCCCTATGAAATGGTTGTGTAGTAATTCATTTGATTTTCTTTGCCCGGTGAACTGTTGACTATATATTCATATGCCAGAGTTTCCTGTGCCCTGTCAGACCTATACATGCCTGGAGTGATACAGTAACATCACATGTGAATACATCAATGGGCATCAAGGTTAGCACAGTATCACCCCTGTGTTTCCTTTGGTGCACATGTAAAGGGGCCACCTGTGGCTTGTATGCTCCCAGCTAGGGCGCCGTGGACCTTTAGGTTGTGAATAAAGCATAATGCATGTAGTTGCGGTGAACCAAGGCAATGTTTATTAAGCAGCTTTACAAGTTCACTGGGGCAAACTGGATTAGCAAAACGACCAGGATCTCCTTGAAGCCTCCAGGGCCCCTGTCATACCGAAGTACACAGGCAGAGTACCATTAGCTGTTCCAAGGTTCTCCTCTACCAAAGACTCTCCCCCTTTCTCTCTGCGGTGTCTGCATAAAGTACCCAAGCTTCCTCCGGACCTCCAGCCATATGGTCCCACTAGGCTACCGCTAACCTAGTCCCTGGACACTCTCTTCCCTATCTGGCACACAATCACTCTGGGACACTACCCCAAATTTAATGTTGTTGGGATGCAGGCTGTCCTTGCCAGCCAGCCCTATCTAACACTTGCTCTAGACCGAGCTCCTTGCAGTCACTATCTAACTGTCTATTCCTGGTCCTGCTCAGTGCCTTAGCCAGGTTCTTCCTTATAAAGGCTCCTGCAGGGGAATTCCTGCAGGCCAACCATCGAGGTTAGTGCCACCTACTGGCAACTATATACATAAAATAAAATGTTTCACCTGCTTACACACACAAACAAACCATATTATTCAACAGAACTAACCAACAAGCTAATAAATCATATTAGTAATTTCACAAAGGAAAGCTGTGTTAGTGTACATAGATGTAAATAACAACATCCTGATACTTTTTTTAATGTCCTAAATTTGATGGGACAATCCTGGCATATGTCCCGCAAAATTGTCAGGACTTAACAAAATACAGGTTTTCACTGATGCTAGTAAATCAGCCCCCAGAGATGGCTTACTGTGAGAGCTTGCCATACACCTACAGATTTGCTCTTTAGTAGAGGTTGCCCACCCATGTGCTGACCCAAATTTGGCTGATTCAACAATTTGGCCAGTTTGATACTACAGAGACCCGTTGGCTGCCTTTGTCATCCCATTTGAAGGGGTTTTCTAACCTGCCCAATTTAAAGGCAGATATTGGTCGAGCAGGCTGTCTGTAGGACCTAGGGTTGCCACCCTTTCTGGGAAAAAAATAAATAAAATACCGGCCAGGTGGAAACCCTAGTAGGACCCCATACATAGGCAAATAAGCTGCCACAAAATGCATTCTAAGCTCCTAACTGTGTAAAATCTCAGATTACACTGGTTGCTTGCAGTGAATTATGCACAACTGGTTGCCCGGCTCGTTCCACTGCTCTGGCATGATACCTGCAGAGGTGATAACAGTTTCCAGAAATATTTGCTTCACAGTCTGACTTTTCCTTTGAAGTCTATTTCATCCTGTAAAGCAAACCATAACGCAAGATCTAGAAATGTGATGACAGATTCATTTACCCCAGATATGATATTTAAATGCTTAGTCAGTCACTACAGTGTGTTCCTGTGATTCCTACAAGTACATTCATGAATAATCTCTTATAAAGGGGATGGAATGAACTCTAATACTTTCTGTAAATATTTGAAAGGGCATTTTGTTTCTCATGAGATGAATTACTATTGTTCACACAGGAATGTATTATCATATCTTGCTGATTTATTTCTCCCCAGTAATATTTACAGCTGAAAGCGAGAGAGATTTGTACAAAGTACTCTGTAGCATCTGTAAGCAGCAGTGCTTCTCTTTATGATTCAGTAAATGGCATGGAGATATGCATTTATAGCATTATTGTTTCTCTCAAATATAGCTGGACTACATAGCATATAGCAGCATATTAGTAATGATCAAAGCATTGTGGGGGCTGTATAAGGGGTAGAGTATAGTGGTGCCGGGTTCCTCAAACAGTACCCCAGGCTGTTGTTTTTCTTTTAAGAAAAGGAGCACCGACACCGTAACAGGTAAGTTACTGGAATCACTGGGGGGGGGGGGTGCCTAACAGCTTGTTCTTTACTGGCAAAATACATGGTCTAAAGAGGATCCTGAGTGCTCTATGCACATGCTTCTCTCTCTATCTTATTGGTTGACTAAAGGCATTTCTGGAACTGAGCTTTCGATTTAAAGCGGTCATAAAACATCCCCATAACTTTTGAGCCCCTGAAATTAAGTGATTGTGTTAAAAAAAGGCTTTAGTTCCTCACATTTTTATGCAATCTTTTTGTTCAACCCACTGAATTAAAGCTAAAAGTCTGCAGTTCAACTGCATCTGAGTTGTTTCATTACACACAAATTTGTAATGGTCAGAATCAAAATGAGAAAAAAAGTTGTCTCTGTCCAAAGATTTATGGACCTAACCAAACATATACAATATTTGAAAAACAGAACATTTTTAGATTGTAAGCTCGTTTGGGCAGTTCCCTCCTCACCTTTTGTATTGGTTACTGATCGCTATGTATGTAATTCTGTATGTTCTTTGTATAAACACATTTGTTTACAGCGCTGCACAATATGTTGGCACTCTGAAAATACATACAAATACCAACAAAAGACAGTTTAAAGGACAAATCTCTTGCAGGTTTTTCTTCTCACCTATGGTGCATGGAGGTGACTGGGGAGGAAGAGGCTTCACACATGAATGCATTTGAACACGATGAAGAATTCCATGGTACAAAGAATTGCAGCTGCAGAACAATATAACTCAGAACTAAAAAAGTCCTGACAAGTTTTTGAGAGAGAAAGTTGGATTTACACGTAAACCAGAAATAATGAAAGTACTTTTTACAACCTTTTCAAAAATGTAAAAGTGGAATTATAGACTGATATAAAGTGTCCTATATAGACAAATAAAACATATTCTTACAAAAATGGTGATAATATACAGTATTGTCAAATGAAGCCTGTATTTTGCATTTTGCACCCTGCCCTAAATGGCCCTCATTCTATTCTAGATCTGAAGAGCTAAAAGGAGAACAAGTTATGCAAGATGAGAAGAAATGTACTTATTTCTCATTAAATAGAGTAAACCTAAAGATTTGATTGGTGAGATTATCTGAGAATCAGGTCCAAAGTGGGCTGATACCATTGTTTGGACCATAGAACAAAGTTCAGACTTCATGGGGGTCTATACAGACCTGCTGATTGAAGACCACACTCAGGGTCTAGCACAGTTCAGGGCAGACAGTAAATGTCCAACCCAATCAATTGTCCAAAGTCCTTATAGCATATTAATCAATGAGGGTGTTGTTTAAGGAACATAGGGCAGGAATGGGCAGCTAGAGGCTTTCCATATGGTGACTGAGTAGCATCTACATGACTTTTTGAATTACTTCATATAATGTATGCATAAATGTTTAATGATAACAATAAACCTGAAACAAATGAAACACCTGTATGCTGACTGTCTCCCCCCCCCCATCTCACAGGCAAACTGATGCTGAGTTGTGCATCTCAGTCAGTCACTGATCTGCAGGTAGGAGTACTGCATGTGGGAGTATTGGTTAGTATTAGTATTGGTAAAGGGTTTTTAGGTTATAAAGGTGTATGTGTCAGTACTATGGACAGCACCTAACCTAACAGCTGCTGCCACCAAGTCTGCTACTAGCTAAAATACACTGCAGGTACATGTGCTCTCTATGTCCTGGAAGGTAAACTCCCACTGTTTATAAGCAATGTTTATCAAATAAGGGCACATTTATTAAAAATTGTGAAAGAATTACTATTTTTATTCTGTGATCTCAACTCGGTTAAAAATAATAAACCATCCCTTATAAGTACATCAATTATTCTACTCACAATAAAACATTGCTTCTTTGTTCATAATTCATTGTTCTTTAATTCATGAGTGGGAGCTGCCACATTGCTTGCTTTAGCAGAGGCATTTAACATAGCTTACTAGCTTACCTCTTGTGAAAGTGAAAGTGCTTTAATATGATTGGAGTCTTAAATTAGGGGTGCACCGCTAGATCTGCCCTTTGTCAAGAATGTCAGACAAGCAGAACTTTCCTGATCAGGCTGATCCATTTGTTTGGCCCCCGGACCAAAGATCAGATGATACTACAGGTGTGTTTAGACCCATTGGGAGAGGATAATGGGTCAATGAGGTTCTCGTCCAATGGTATTTACTATAATGTCTGATAGATACATATTGATCATGTATGCCACATACCAGGGCCAATAAACTGCCCACTCAATCTGGTGAGCCCTAATAATTAGTATATGTGACCAGACATCCCTCATAGTCACACAAATTAGGGATTAAAGTGACTCTTCATAACAATCTGCTATCAATAGAACACAAATACTAAATAAATAATCATAATTGCTTTTCAGATTCAGTATCATTTTACTGTTTGCTTTGCCTTCAGTATTGCCTGTATTGATTGTGTAATTGTATGTCTAAACACAATGAAATATTATTCATTTTGGTACATTTACAATATTTATCCTTTGCTGTGGCATGTTGTAGCAAGGCAGCTATTAGTGCAATTCTGTTGAGCCGTTAAATTCAATGATAATCCCATTCGATGAGAGCGTCAGTGTAAGAACGCCAGTGGCTGATTGACCATAATTATAGGGAAGTTAAAGGGAAAAACTTGAAATGTAAATGGTCCTCCAGAAATTGAACTCTGCAGCTGCATTTGTAAGCAAGTCCTGCATTCTTCCTTCAGGGCCAGTGGTCTAATTGATGCCAGAGTGTTCGCCAATGGGAATCCTGCTTGTTCTAGTGATAGGACAGGCTGTTTGTCACTGAAGGCAGGCAATCTGTGGATTCTTGCAAATGCCAGAGGGGCTGCTACAGGACTATCTGCACCTTTCTTAAAGAGACAGTAAAACCAAACAATGAAAGCATTGTATGGAAAAGAAAAAAAATGTACTAGTCCCTAATTTCGCCAATGACCCCTTACTGAGCAGTCCAAGCATTCTCTTATCGCACGCGCTCATGTTTGCGTGCATCCGTGTGCTCTTGTTGCCCTGGCGCAGTGGGAGTTACATGGCTGGCTGGGTTTGCCTATTGTGCCCAGCTGTCCTGGCCTGGTGCTGTGCGTATCTATGGGGGCAAGAAAAAAATGCCACTGCAGCACCTCTTTGTTGCAAAAAGTGAAAACTTGAATTTATTAGGTCAAACAACCAGCCTGGTTTTCCTGTTCGTTTATGCAAACCCCTGGCAATGATTTCCAGACTGCTTTGCACCCAACCTACAAGGTTAAATAAGGTGGTTGAAGCACACACAATATTGTCTATTTTACTTACCGAGGGGTAAGTAAAGACTTAGGGGCATTTGCCCGGGGTATCAGCTATGTAGGGTAGGGTGGTAGGGTTTTAACTGTTTAACTGTAGGGTTTAGTTCTACTTTATGTTCAGGCACAGAATAATATTGACAAGCAAAAAAATTACGATGTTTTCTGAATATGTTAGATAGCACTGAGGACTGTTATAGTGATTTTCACTTGAGCGTTTCTAACTAAGCTGGGGCTGCCTTGTTAGTTAGATAGGGATCCACAGGTTCATGTCACCCTTAAGGAACCTGCCTATTTTTCTTACCCTTTCTGTGTTTGTTCAATTTAGCTCAATCTCTGTACAGGTAAGTCTCTCTGTTAAATTCCACATATCCCCCTTTCCACTAGACAGAAGCTCATGTTTTTATCTCCAATAACCTTACCATCCTGGCTCGTCTCGCATTAGTCACTCTTACATCTGTATATCAGAAACTGCCTGAGGTTTGAAGGTTCAGTAATAGAAAAAGACAGGCCTCTCATGTACACAGTATTTCACACAATGTAATACCTAGCCTGAAACACTTTCTCACACACTGGCAAAAAGGAAGAAGCATTAAAGTTAACGACAAGGGAAAGCAAGCACAAGGTTTATAGGGCTTTATCAAACAGTAACATGCTTTGCAAACAGACCCCGAAACACCCACGGATAATTTCTTATTTGCTTATGAATCCATAAAAACACTCAAGCATTCTTCTGTGACCTTACTGGGGCTATAAAAAGGTAGTTTATATGTGGAGCAGCTGGGATTAGAATTATGCAAAGGGGGAGTTCATATGCCTGCTGAGCTCAGCAACACTACAATATCTAATAAATCTATTGTGATCATGAAATAAAAAGCAAATAAAGATGATACTCATGGAGTATTGCACTAGGCAGCCTGCATATGTTTAAGTAATGATAATCTAAAATCGCAGCCTATTAAATAAGACATAAGGGAATGATTAGAGCTATAGGCCTAGAGCATTGTATTGTCGTAAGATATGTCTTCTGTGCTGCAACTGTAATAACCCTGCGCTGGTTCACACAAAGCGATTATTTTCAGTGATCAATTAGACATTTGCTTTCATTATTCATGTTGCTCTAGATCAGTACTTTTCCCATGTTCCTACATGTTTATGTGTCAAATAATATCCAAATATTGTCATTCACAGTAGTCTATGTAGCCCATGAATAGGGAGGGGCTATTTATCCGTTACCCACAGTTTCGCTGTGGATCAATTAAAGCAGCTTTGCTGCTGGTCTATAACACTATGCTAATGTTGCACCATGGTGAATTTTTTCCCCAGTGAATTTGTCTAATAGACATTTTGAAGGAGACATTATATTAAAAACAAAAATGTGCCAGTGCATTATACTCTTAAATATAGAAGAAATGTGCTGAAAAAAGTAGTGTCACAACCTGATGTATTTATAATTTCTGCAAAAACCCTATGAATCCCACCCATCTGTTCCACTTCCTGGCTGCTGCCTCCTTTTCCAGGCTATACAGGTGCACGGAAGACACTCACCACACTGCACTGTAGCATAGTGACCAATCATCATCTAGTCTGACCTGATAGGGAACTGAAGGCTGCCTTTGTTTGTGTGACTACAGGACTGTGATTGGTTATCCCCCACATACTGCAGGGACTATTAGGACGCGTCCACCCCTTATTTGAAACATGGACAAGGATCGTATCAGACTTATAGGGAGCTCCAATAAAGGCTCTGTTTTTGAAGAAAATATTGATTTTAAGTCCAGTGTGAGACCAGCACCATATATTATTCATAATTGCCCCAAAATTGGGATTTTTTAAGTTATTTTACATGTCTCCTAAAGTGATGTGAGGGTGTTCACTCTACCTGCAGTTTTAGCCTTGTCTAGACAATCATTGTCTCAGTGGCAGACTGGCAAGAATTCCTTAATGTCTTTAACACTCACCCTTTGATCTGTGATATGATCTCGATAAGGGCATGGTCAGATATCTCAAATATATGCCAATAGAATTAGTCTCCTTTTGTAGTGAGCAAAATTCCCCTCTTTACTACCGTGTAATGTCATCAAGCAAAACCTGAATGGTTTCATGACAGCAATCTGCACTTATAGAGATTTTTTTTCGGGGAGGTTATGATCACTGTTAAAAATTATGTGCAGGTAAGGGACCTTTTATCCAGAATGTTTGGGACCTGGCAGAGCATGCTTTCCAAAACATAGCTTAGAGTTAATAAATAACATATAATGTACCAGTGTGGGGCCACGCCAGTACCCTCTGCTACTCATTTTATATGATGTGCTTGGAGTGTTAGCTCCCACTGCCTAATGGAGCTCCTTTATAATATAAAAGATATAATACAGATATTTATGTTATGTCACTAGATGGCGGCATTGTGTAAATAAAAACACCCTAATTGCAAGATATAAGCTTGCATGGTAGGTAAACACTTTAATGTAATATCAAGACAGGTACAAGCTGCAGCCACTGGGTGGTGCTAAAGTTGCATGATATTTTCGCTAGGTGTAGTGGATAGTTGTGTGTGTGTGTGTATATATATATATGTGTGTATATGTATATATATATATATATATATATATATATATATATATATATATATATATATATATATATATAAGTTATGCTCACCACTAATTTATAAAACCATTAGGCAGGGGTGCAATGAGGCTGTGACCACAAAATACATATAGACAAATACAAGAGTCCTCTGCACTCAACCCATTATCAATATATTTAAGACAGAGACATTTTGTGCATACTACTAAAATACTACTAAAATGCCTTACCCTTTAAGCAAAACAGGGTTTGCTGGTCACTGCTCCTGTATAACTATAACAAACAACGTAGTTGGCCAGCTTAAATATATTGCAATATATGGACAAACAATCCCTGTTTTGTTTAAAGGGTAAGGCCTTTTTCAGTATATATATTTTTTTTTTTTAGCTTTGCTAAAAGGAACTATAAAGGGTAATGGTATATGGGATGATGTTGGCCGCATTGTATTGCATGACTTTTAGTAGCTATGGGGTCCATGGCAAATAGCCCTAAATCACCCTCTTCTTCATATTAGTTCATATTTCCAAGTAACATTCTTCTGACTTTTATACATTTGATGAGCTAAAATTGTAACATTCACTAAAGGAGCCAAAATACCCTGTGTATTTTGCCCCAAGAATTGAGAAACATCAATTATTTATTTAAAAAACAAAATACATGTGGGGAAAATATTTGGATCTGGAACAACAATTCTCATAAAACAGTGAAGTAACTCAGTCAATCTAACAAAGCATACTTGCTGAATAAAGCCCAACAACGAACTGGTTAGAAATGCTGTACATTATATTTTGAGGTTCTGTACCAGCCTAAGGCAACCACAGCTCTATGGCAAGGAAGAGTTTAGTCTCTAAAGATGCCCCAGAAGATTCCCTTAGTATCTCCACATCATCTTTTCTGCTGATTCACTGCTCATGCTCTGTGCTGCTGCCAGTTACCTGACCTTGGGGACCGACTCTGTACATATTGATTATATAAGACACAATACAAGGCTGATTAGCAATTGATTTAGATTCTCATTACATGGTAACTCAGAAACCAACACATTGTGCATCAAATCAGCCTTGTAGCATCAGATTCTATGGAACAAATCTAATTTCTGCTTCATGATTTGTGTTGAACCTAAGCTTTTCTCTTCATTAATAAAACAGTACCACTACCTTGTACTTGATGGTAACTGAGCTGCATGAATCCATATTGGTGGCAAAACACAATTTCCCTGCAATATGTGCTCTCCGGGTGCTACTTTAACTCTATTGTTTAAATTAATTTCAACAGACTTTAGCTGCAGAGATTCAAATTATGGGAAGATTCCTAATTCGGAAAACCCTATACCAGATCCTATACCTGTATATATAGTAGCTTCAACATAAACACTTTGCAGTGATTGTGCATTCATATAGGTTATTGCCCCGGGTGAGCTCACAATCTAAGGTCTATATTACATTTACACACAATAGATACAGCAAAGGTTCTATTTCATCAGCAGAACAGAGTGTAAGTGCTGTGTTGGGCCTGAACACATCTGCGCCTTCTGCCTCATCATTTCTTACATTTTATGCAATTGTTTCATTTTCTTTTTGCAGTCTCCATAATTAAATTGCAAATCCTTCTTTTTTTTTTTCCCTAGCAACCAAAGTACAATGAAAACTGTAACATTTTAGCGATGTTGCTTTTTGGCTAATGAATGACTTTCTTTGTCACAATACAAAAGCATATTCACCCAGCTATCTTTATATCGTTATACTGTATTTGTAATAATACCTTTAAAACAAAACCAGCTTGGTAGTAAGGCCATTAAGTGCTCTCTTTAATTAGTGATTCAAAATAGGTTTCATATCTATCTATCTATCTATCTATCTATCTATCTATCTATCTATCTATCTATCTATCATCTATCCATCTATCTATCTATCTATCTATCTATCTATCTATCTATCTATCTATCATCTATCTATCCATCTATCCATCTATCCATCTATCATCTATCTATCTATCTATCTATCTATCTATCTATCTATCTATCTATCTATCTATCTATCATCTATCTATCTATCTATTATCTATCTATCTATCATCTATCTATCTATCTATCTATCTATCTATCTATCTATCTATCTATCTATCTATCTATCTATCTATCATCTATTATCTATCTATCTATCTATCTATCTATCTATCTATCTATCTATCTATCTATCTATCTATCTATCTATCTATCTATCTATCTATCAGGAATAGATAGATGTCCTATTCCTGAGCCAAACTGCTTGAGTCCCTATACGGGTGGGTTACTCTGTGTGTTATTTATCCTCCTTATTTCCTCCTTGGAGTCTCAAGTTGCTCATCTACATATCCTGAAACTATTACTCCTAAAGTGAGCTTTTATAGAGATTTTCCTATCACTAACTAATCCTACTGAGGCCTACCTCCACCACAGGCTCTCCAGTGCCAGCCACTCCCTCCAGAAAAGTTGAAGCACAATGTGGGTTCCCTTTTAGAGACTAGGAGACCTGACACCTCTGGTCAACCATTTAACTGCCAGTGAACAGTAACACCAAAAAATGAAAGTGTTTTAAAGTAATGAAAATATCATGTACTGTTGCCCTTCACAACAATGCATAACACAGCACCTGCATAACACCATTATCTTCAAAAGAGCTTATGATGTGTAACCTGAGCCTTTTCTTTTTTGAATGGCTGCCCCCATTGCTACACAGCAGCTTATTTATATGAACTATAATAGAGTTTATGAAGCAAACACAACAGTTTTACCAGTGCAGTTCAACGCTGCATTATATATTTTTTTACTTTAAAACTGATGTTACTGTTGCTTTAACCTGGAATGAGAAACCACTCCCCTTTCTTCCCTTGGATGGATTAATCCTTATGGGGACTGCCTGAAGTAAAGGATGAAAAACCCTTTATCCTACTACATATACAATTATTTGTAGTATTTATAGGGGCAAATTCACTAAACGACGAAGCGCCTAACGCTAGCGCATTTTCGTTAATTCGCTGATTCACTAACGGACACTGGTGTAAATTCGCTAGTGTTACTTCACACCCTTACGCCTGACGAATTTGCGCAATGGACGTAACTACGCAAATTCACTGACGCGCGAATTATTCTGAACGCCAGACTTCCTTTGCCACCTCAGACCAGGCGAAATGCAATAGAGTAGATAGGGATTGCTTCAAAAAAAGTGAAACATTTTTCTAAGTCCCAAAAAACGCTGGCATTTTTTCTTTTTTTTATGGGTGATAGGCTGAAAAAGATCGAAAAATTTTTTGGGGCTCCCCTCCTTCCCCCCTACATTTCCTAACTCATGCCACCTTAACTATACAGTGGGCACATGTGTAGGGCAAAATAAAAATTTTAATTGCTGTTTTGAAGGTTTCCCAGGCTTGTGTAGTGAAGCTTCATATAACTCCATTGTAACTTAAATTTTGCGCCTTATGCAAATTAAGCATCGCTAGCGTAACTTCGCTTTGCTTGGCGAATTAACGCAAGCGCAACTTCGCAACCTTATGCTTCCCCTGAGCGCAACTTCGGATTTTAGTGAATTTGCGTAGCGCTGGCGAAAATACGCCTGGTGAAGTGCGGCGAAGCGGACGCTGGCACAAGTTCGAATCTTATTCAATTTGTCCCATAGTGCCAACATAATGTACAATGATTAATATATATATATATATATATATATGCCCATAAGCTTTCTATAGATTCCAAATTTGTTCTATTAAAGTCTATAGTGTTTATCTCAATCTAAGGGACAGACACTAGACAATTCTAAGAATTACTGTTAATGTGTGCCAAAGTGAGCCAATGCATATATATTTTCAGAGAAGGGATGTCCTTTCACACTAATTAAGCTGCACATATTTCCTCTTAAACAATACTAAGAATGTGGAAATGACAGCGCATATGCAACATGGCAAAACAAGAAGGAGACTCCTTTTTTCATAAAACAAATGAAAGAGTAGTATAATATAATGAAAACATATGTATTCAATAGAGAATTCCCATCTGACAGTGTGCCTCATCGCTGAAAAATGCATGTAATATCAGGAAAGTATATGCTGATATGTCTAGAGAATACACGATAAATGTGTGTGAAAGAGAAGATATCATTTATAAAGAAGAAAGCTTCAGCATAAGAAGACTTTCACTCTACAAAGGTTTACTTGTCAAACTCCTGTCTGCCATTTGAATATCAGGGCTGGGGGAAAGCTGGCCCCAACAGCAATATGCTTGGGCTGCTAAGTACAGTCAGGCTTATATAGATAATTGATACAAACATAAGCTTGCTCATGAGCTTTGAGGGGAACTGGCACCGATATATATTACTCTGTTTTACACAATTCCCTTTTGTGTTATCCTGGAGGTATATACAGTACAGTACCATGCCTGCCTAGCATCTGGATCTGACACACTGCACTACACACTGATTGTGGTCTGCACTTCTTATCTATTTCTGTATATGTCCCACTCTGGCATCCTTAAAGTTTCCTATAAATTATTTATAAAACCTTGTCTGGTGTCTTCACTGTATATTCCAGAGGCTGAATCTCCCTTAACTCATTTGCACATTTATCTAGAAGCTCTCTCTGTTTGTTTAAGATAGCAGCTGCCATACTAGCTTGGTTTGACATCACTTCCTATCTTAGTTTCTCCCTGCTCACTCTGGGCTCAGATTACAGCAGGGAGAGGAGGAGGGAGGGAGAAGGGAGGGAGAGGGGGAGATGGAGAGACGAGCAAAATGAGCATGCTCAAGCTCTAGTCCTGGAGGTTTGAGTTGAAAACGGGAAGTCTGATACAGAAGCTCATGTATACACAATAGAAAGAAATAGAAAGAAAGAAATGCAGTGTTTCTTTTGACAGAGGACTCAGAGCAGCATTACTTTCTGATAAAGCTTACTTAATTTTAACCTTTCCTTCTATTTTAAACATGAGGACACTGATATCTCTAATTGTCATGGTTTGTTCCAAAAGCATAGCTTTGTTTACAGTTTTGTGTTCCTGTTGTGACCCAGCCTGACCTGACGCTGTCTTTTCTCTGTCTGCTTGACCTCAGCTTAATAAACTGTTCTGAACCTACTCTGCCTTTGACCCAGACCCCGCATTTACAAATGCAGTTGCAAGTGTAGTGCAAATGGCTGCAAATGTTATGTGCGTTAGTGCCCTTCATTAAAAGTACTTGCACTTCTGTATAGTTGTGATAAGTGCTATTATATCAATGCAGCCTCTTATGTTGAATGATGCCCAAGTAGGCCTATTGATGGAACCTCTATGGTGACCCTGGAGCTACAACTACCTTGAATATGGTGTTAATTCCAGGGTTGTGTCCACAGAGTTGCGCCAATAGTTGCAGCACACAAGCGCCAAAAGAGTTACAGGGTTAAGGCATTTTAACACTGCATGGTGGATAGATGCAACTTACACTTTGCTAGGTGCATCTTGTACTGGATTTATGAGCACGGTTGGGTTAGTACTGATTCATCAGACACAACTCCACGACCAGCCATAATGAATAGATTTTAAATCGTTCAAAACATGGTGATTTGTGTCCAAACGTTTGTAGCACTTCTTTAGCTCCTTGTGTTCTGTTGCTTGCTGGATCCCTCTGATAAGCCTGATACAGATCCCCAGTTGTTAAAAAGTTCTCTGGGTTATACTATTTACTGTTTACCACTCTGGCTATTATGTTATATGGAATAACCAGGTGTCAGAACTGGGTCAGTTAAACTAAATTCCTGTAAATATTGTGCATCATTTTCCATAGTGTTTGTTGTTATTCTGGGTCAGTCACCCTGTTGTTTCTAAGTCCTGGAAATCTAGATGTGTGCGTCAGTTCCTGCCTAATTGTGAACTATATGTGTCGTTTTTTTTCCTGATAATTGCAGGCATTTCAGATTCTGTTGATTGGCCTTTTTTTTTTCATTTACACTTTCAGTCTGAGCTCCCTCGCTCCGTGTCCTCAGTCTAAAAACCCTTCAGATTTGTAAGGATATCATCAGTAACATAAGTTATTATTCTCTGTAGCATTTGGCTGAAGCACCAGTTTTTTTTTAAGGTTTGTATTAACTAATTTGTAAAAGAAACAAAGTAAAACTAATGAAAACTAAACATGAGAAGCCAGAAGTCTCAGTTCAGCTCATTAGTCATATAACTGTATAGATGTCAGTGTTCTATATACACAGATACCAGAATTAGAGTCTGTGTAGGAAACCATGATGGATTCTGTGGATTCTTTTCTCAGATTTCTTGATCAGAGAGGTCAGTTTATTTAGGTCATTATTTACTAGGTACCTGTATTTCCAAATCGTTGATGGAAATTCCATAGCATATTTGTTTGTCACCATATAAATGAAAGCTCAAGCTATTTATATATATTTATAAAGGAAGCTTTAACACAGTTGTGCAGGGATTACTAGGGGCATTAACTTTGGCCTCTTCCTTTTATAAAATTGTTTTTAAATGTTTTTATTAGTTTACAAAAGTAGAATACATTTAAAGCTAAATTTAAAGATGCATACAAAATCTTTCAGCAAGAGTAAGTGATCATCAGCGATCACATTTAAGATCTACACAAACAGCAATATAACACAATCAAATGAAGCAATATATCATAAAAGAATAAGATTAAAAAAAACCCTGTCAGCTCTCTTGAAATGACATTTTTTTATTTCTTCTCTTCAGGGAGTTTGGGGAAAACTTTCTGTTCATTTGTTAAGTCCAGCCTGAATAGGGCATAGGCTGGCCTGGGTGCAACTGCTGTCAGTGTCGGACTGGCCCACAGGAATACCAGGAAAAGTCCCGGTGGGCCCAGGTGTCAGGGGGCCCTTTTGCTGCTAAACTTTTGGCCTATTTCATGGCCATTCCCTATTTCTATGAGAACAAAGAGGCTAAATAGGTGGAATAATAGATTATAGTATGTAAAGAAAAGAGACTAGGAGAATAGAGGTTGAGTGAGGAGAAGAAGAAAATAATACTGAGGGTGGGCCCCTGGTCTAAAAACTTTTGGTGGGCCCCTGGTTTAAGGTTTTTTGGTGGGCCCCGACACTGACTGCTGTACTAGTAGGAGACACACCTCAAATACAGGAGACCGGGAAATGAACTTGATGAAAGGTTCAGTGGGAGCATTTGGAAGACGTGCGAAATAAAGATAAAATGTCTTTGAACCATTAGCCAATTCTGTTCATTGCCACAAACAGCTTTAGCAGCCACATCAGTCAGGGCTGAAAGCTGAGGCACATAGTACACTGGTAGGCTGCTTTTTTTCCTTTTCAATGTAACTGAATGTGTCTCAGTGGGACATGGGTTTTTACTATTGGGTCTTGTTCTTAGATCTACCAGGCAGCTGTTATCTTGTGTTAGGGAGCTGTTATCTGGTTACCTTCCCATTGTTCTTTTGTTTGGCTGCTGGGGGGAAAAAGGGAGGGGGATGATATCACTCCAACTTGCAGTACAGCAGTAAAGAGTGATTGAAGTTTATCAGAGCACAAGTCACATGACTTGGGGCAGCTGGGAAATTGACAATATGTCTAGCCCCATGTCAGATTTCAAAATTGAATATAAAAAAAATCTGTTTGCTCTTTTGAGAAATGGATTTCAGTGCAGAATTATGCTGGAGCAGCACTATTAACTGATTCATTTTGAAAAATTATTTTTTTTCCCATGACAGTATCCCTTTAAGAAAAAAGAAACGTGGTACAGTATTAAGATAGTGTCAGATTAGGGCTGCACCTTATTTGGATCTACTAGTACCAACATATGGGGGAATATGTATAAGTTGAAGCAAATGTGCTCAAATGCAAACACCAGTCTTGGGTACCCCTACTCATTGTTCAAATCCTCATGCCTAACCCAGATCCTGCAGTTCCAGTCTTGCGCCTGTACCCACTGGTCTAGAATAATTGTCATTTACAGAGCCACCAGACATAACGGCAAGTGCAGTAAAGTGTGTTCATTCAAAGGACACAATCATCCATGGTCTGGTTGTGTTCTGCAGCTCATACCATAAGTGCAAGACAGACTGCTGTAACACCTGGCATAGGACAGGCGGCATTACAGGACCCCATTGTGGCCTGAGCCTACCGGCACTCCTTAAAGCGGTTCTTCACCTTCAAACACTTTTTTCAGTTCAGTTGGTTTCAGATAGTTCACCAGAAATAAATACTGTTTTCAAGTACTTTCTATTTTCTATTTGTGACTGTTTTTCTAATAATGAAGTGTAAAGTTTCCTTTTCACATTCTAAAGCAGCTCTGGGAGGGAGGGTTGTCTACTCTTTAACTTATAAATTGATACATTTAGTTGATATTGATACTTTATCTTTGTCCCTGCTGAGCAGAATCTCTGGGGCAAATTTACTAAAGGGCAAAGTGACTAACGCTGGTGAAAATTTGGCAGTGTGACGTCATTTTAGAACTTCGATTTACGGGCACAGGCGAAAATTCGCTAGCGAAAGAGACATACACCACCGCTCATTCGCACTCTATCGCCAGGCGAATGGACGTAAGTCAGCTAATTCACTAAGATGCGCATTTTACTGAACGTTACCTGTTCCACCAGACTTGCCTTCGCTAGCTCAGACAAGGCAATGGAATGTATAGGGCTTCCTCAATTTTTTTAGAAAATTTTTCTTAGTCCCAAGAAATGCTGGCGTCTTTTACTTTTTTCAGGATGATAGGCTGCAAAAGTTCGTAAAAATATTTTTGGGTACCGGGGCTCCCCCATACATTTCCTACCATATGGCACATAAACTGTACATTGGACACATGTGTAGGGCATTATAACAACTCTATTTTATTTTAAGGTTCCCTGGGCTTGTGTAATGTAATGTATTTGCTGCAACATATACGTGCTTTGTACTTTCACTTTCCGCCGTATGCTAATTACCCAACGCTAGTGCAACTTCAATTTGCTTTCCAAAGTAACGCTAGTCGAAAATTCGCCAGTGTTCGGCGCCCTGGACGCAACTTTGCATTTTAGTAAATTTGCGTTTTCCTAGCGGATTTACGCCTGGAGAAGTGTTGCAATGTGAGTCAAGCAGTCGCTGGCGAATTTTTGGAGGTTAGTGAATTTGCCCCTCTGAGTTTCATTAAAAGCATAATTGATACAATAGTTGCGAATATTCCACAGATATCGCTGGGAAATATATTAACTAATTGTATCAACTAAATGTATCAAATTGTAAGAGTTCAGAATCAGCTCCTTGATCACAAACCTGTCAGACTGAAACACAGGAGACAGGAACATTGCACTTTAAAGTTGAATTTTGGGAAAACTGTAAAAAGTAAAAGATGGAAAGGAATTGAAAAAAGTCTTTGTTTATGGTGAACAATCTGAAAACAGTCAACTGAAAAAAAGTGTTTGGAAGGTGAACAACCTTTATAACATGTCAGTCTTAATGAACATGTTCTCCTCCACCTGCCCCTTAAGAATACAGTGCTGCAAAATTCAAGCAGTTCTGCATACATTGAGGTATTGCAGTTTCCTACACTCCATTTTGGAACACAGAAACCTGCTGCAAGTGCAGAGTGCACACTGAGCTACACTTTTATATTGTTCAAATGGTTTGTACTGAACTTGTGCTGTAGCCTTTTTTCCATTCCAATAAATCATTCATTTGTCAAAAAAGGTTAGCTTGACAGTCTCTAATAAGTCTTCAGCTTGTCATCAAGGAACTACAAACAGATGATCTGCAAACATCACAATGGAGTGGAAATTCTAAGCAATGAAATGTTTGTTGAAAGTGCAAATGAAAAGACTGATGCTATTAATTCAACACTAAGATCCTTCAATATTAAATATGTAAGTAATACCTATAGGGAAAACATCTGGCCTGGGCAGAACCAAATTGGGTCTTGGACGGTATTGTATGCAAGGGCATGATTGTACTGCTCGTCACACAGAATCATCACATACCATTTCTATTTATCTTCAAAGTCATTTTAGGTCATGCTCTGTACAAGGCTTTCCAGCATTTTCCCTCACATACTTGGACTTTTTACAGCAGAGCTATTTAAAGTACAGCAAACAAAAGAATATTGGGGAAACTCACAATTTCATTTCCCAAGAATGAACAATCTTAGCACTAAGTAAATCATGAAGCACTTCTGAAATAACAAGCGATGGCGAGTTTATTCAGCCTGCGATGCATCTCGATTTCTGCCAGTGATATACTGATTTATGTTTGCAGTCACATGGTATAATGGCAGTGTTCCTAGATTACAAGAAGATGATATGTGAAACGGAATAATACAACACTACTGGGCATGGCACTATTTCATTACTTTAAAGGACAACTGTCACATTATAAAGCATTAGCTAAACTGTAGTGAATGTTGAATAATACTTTTTGGCATATACAGTAGGATTTATTATTATGTAAAGGTCATATGCAGAAGGTTATAACAGCAAATAAAACAACATTTTTAGTAGTAGTAGTAGTAGTGCAGATGCATTGTTGCAGTAAACATTAAAAAACATACCATCAAACTTTGCAGTTCAATAGTAATAAAAAAATCACCTTTAGGGTTAGTTGGGGTGCAAATGAATTCTTGTGTTCTGCATTGTCTTAATCCTATTCACTTTTCTGTCCGCCTCACAGAAGATTAAAAGCACCTGAAAACTATTTTATATGCTCTTTTCTTTATGATTTGCACAAATTGATTTTTCCTGCCTCTTCCCAAATGTAATACTTTGATGAAGTATTGAGGTCCCTCTCCCAAGCCATCATGTAGCTGTATTTGAGCATCTATCCAGATCTTGTTCTAACTGGCTTGTAGATTCACAGAGAGGGCAGACTGTCACTCTTGGTATCCAACATGATATATGATGAACAAAGATGAATAGCAGAATATCCTATATGGTATTACTGAGGCACATGCTGTGGCTGTGGATACTCCTTGTAGAAGGGGATAATGCTATGGATAAACAAGCTAGGTCAGTTTTAGGACTTGAATGCTAAAGAATTAAGGCCATGGGAGAAACCAGGAGACCACAATAGTATAAAGAAATCCTGCATCATTTTGTAGCAGGAAGAATTAGTATCTGCTGTTTTATAGATGAACTCATACTGCTGGCCTTGATGTTTTTGATAGGGCCTTTTACTTACCATCAGTGATGGGGGAATTTGTCCTGTTTTGCTTTGCCGAGAATTTTGAATTTAGCGAAATGCGAATTTTGACGCCTACGTCAACTTAAAGTCAATGGGAGTCAGAATAATGTTGACCCACAACAGTTTTGTACGAGCGATGCGTGTCCACAATTTTTTGATGATGTCAAATTTTCGTGGTAGTTTTCCACGTTGGCGGCGAAACGTGGAAATGTATTCGCCCATCACTACTTACCATGTACAGTATACAAAGTGCAAATCACAATATTATTTTTATACACAATGCCACATTTCCCCCCCCCCACTGAATTCCAATGTAATTATGTGTGAAGCAACCACGTGGGAATTGGCGTCCGCTACACTTGCACCTGATGCATCAGACCTTTTCGGAGTGGGGATTTTTTCCTTAAATGAATGTAGTAAGCAAAGGTATTATTTATCATTCTCCTCTCCCAACTCTCTTAACATTGTCATCGTGTATAAGACACTGGAGACACCACACCAGACTCCAGTGCTGTGTCGGACCCGACTGTTAAAGTCGGGTCCGACATACACGCATAGGAAGGGATGGGGGTCAGATTGCAACGAAGGGGGTGAAGATTGGGGGGGGGAGATGCGGATGAGGGAAGGGCATGCAGAGGGGTGAAAGCCAGAGCCAGCTCAGGAGCGCCCGGTTTGTAAATACGGGCCTGTGCCCAGTCACTCATTCACTTATGTAAATAATTATCAATCCAGATATTAGTAGCAGATATTGTTGGTCAGACTCTAACAAAGACACATGAAACTTTTGCAATATTTAATGCACTAACTATAAAGCAGAAAGCTGCTGAACCACGATACTTCCTGTGCTTTGATCCACCCTTTCTTTCTATCTTTTCTCTGTTATTTCTGTCACTAAACTCAAATTTCTGGCCTGTGATCTGAAAGTGTCATCTCTGGATGTTTATTTATATATATATATATATATATATATATATATATATATATATGTGAGTATGTTAATTGTTGCCATACATTCACACTTCTTCCTTATGTTTTCTATATCAGTAGTGTTTTCTATATCACTAACCACAGTAAATACAGCAAAACAAGACAAGACTGCTTATGGTTTTAGTCAAACAGTAGACAGATAATTAGCTCCATCTTTCACAGTTAAAGGAGAAGGAATAGCATTTTACACTTGAGGGTGCCAAAAGTTAAACACCCCCAAGTGACTTCTTTTACTTACCTGACACCATGGGCCGGCGCTCCTATCAGCAGAAAACTGCACCGGACCGGGGTTCTTCTAGCGACCACCATGGAGAGATCCTCTTCCTGCTTCTTTGGGTCTTCTTACAGTTACGCATGCGCAGTAGAGCGGATGCACAACTGCACGAAAAAGCTGGCTATTTCGCTCTACTGCGCATGCGTCTGCCCGGGAAATTTGAAAACCGGTGAAGCAAGAAGAGGATCTCTCCGTGGTGCTTGCTAGAAGAACCCCGGGCCGGTGCGGTTTTCTGCTGATCGGAGCACCGGCCCGGGTGTCAGGTGTCAGATATGAAGCCAAATTCATTAGTAAAAGAATTGGCTTCTGGGAAAGTAGAGCAGATGTGTACAGCTCAATCTGCTGAAACCTTTTTTTTGTGTTTTTGCAGTTTTAATGAAAGCTTCTTAAAGGGCCTATTTACAGAAAAAATAGCACTTCAGTCATCCTCTATCCAGAATTCAAAAACCTTCTTGGATGGGATCCAAATAAAATCTGTCAGTTTTGAGACCTATCTGTTTTTTTAGATCTGTCAGTTTTGAGACCTAAGATTTGGTTTACCATTAATTACATATATAAACCTAGGAACTGCTATAAATGGATTGTATTGTGTTTTGAAGAAATGTCACTGTATTAAAAGGGTGCTCCAAAAGATGCAGTCAGGGAGGTTCAGCAGGTGCAGACACAACACCCTATGGCAGGTCACTTGGTAAGGACAAAAATACATTGCGTTTTCCAGTGCCCGATTCTCAATGCAGCACTAGGTGCAAAGCACAGCCAGACCCTAGAAGCAAGTGCTTTTTACATTTAAGGGATGTTTTTGCTCTTGCAGTTGCATCTGGGTTCTGAGCCAAATCGGGCTAATGAGATCATGCAGTGGGTCCTACATAGACCCTTCAGATGAGGAACATATCAATGTGTTGATCAGGATTGATATCTGACTAATATTCTGCCAAATATTGGTCTGACAGGCCCATTGGTAGGCCCCATACACAAGCAAATAAGATGGCAACTGATCATGGACATATGGCATATACTGTACCTGTCTGATTGACACACGGGGTGGATTTTGGTTCAAAAATATATTTAAAAAAATTAAATATAACTTTAAAAGTCATTGTAATAGTAGCATTGTAAACCTTTTTTTTTTTTACTAACGTAAACACAAAAAGCTACTATTTATTTATTCCACCACAGAATAAAGTTGAAAGTAGTAAGTACATCACAATAAGTGGTTCCACTATAGACATTAAATATAGATGACCTTGGACAAATTATTCAAAAAGTGATGCATGCAGAACGTTCTTCTGTTAGGTACTGTAATATTTGCAAAGACTACAATAATAATTCCAGGCAACGCAGGTGACAGAAAACACCATCTGGTTACATATTTAGCAATTTTTGTGCACGGCCCAGGGTAATGAAGGTCATTGTATTGAAATCATGCTCTAATTCTTCTACTCGACTTGTGTGATTTGGAGTTAGGTGTGAGCCATGCATTTTGTTAATGGAATAAAATATGGAATCATCTTGGGTTTGAAGGAACAGCATGGAACATTTTATTAAGTTATCCTCCTCAGTAATTCTGCATGATAGTAGCGGAATTGAGTAAAAAATGAATTTGTGTCTTCTTAGAAATAGTTCTAAATGACCCTCTCAGATAATCTGATTTCTTGCAGTAGCAGAGGACACATTTCATTTATATGATCACTGACACATATTTCCCATATTGGACCTATTCAGTTGTGAGTGAAAGGGATATTGACAATCCATGACTGTCCCTTCCTTGCCACAAATGGAGGGTTCTTAAATAAAAGGGAATAGTTCCATGAATTCTTTCTAACTTGATCATGTCCTAGGACCCCATGTTTCCCCCCCACGCTTTTGAGAAAGTGGCTGGACAGCCACGAAACGCGTTAAGCCTATGGTTCTTTAATGTTTCTACAATGATGTGCCACTTTTAATGGACAAATACATTTTGGTATTTTTATTATAATACTCCACTTCATTTCTGTGGTGCTCCGTGTCTCTGCATACAGTTTGGACTACAAAGTTTTTCCGGGGTACTTTCCCTAACGTGATGCACACAGAGGAGAAGTTATACACCGTGGTGCTCCCAGGTAACTCATTTTGTGAATTGTCCCCACGTTTCCCTACCCTGTGTGTTTGTGATGGGATAGGTTAGGGTGGCTCAGTGGTTAGAGTCCTAGGTGTAAATACAGCCAGTTCTCTAGGTGTCAGCTGCAACTGTGGTCATGTTAAATTGTTTCACTTCCATTAGTTGCAGCAAGGGACATTGCATCCATTCTGCCTTTTTTTGCTGAATTGTGTGCCCTTACTATGTTAGTAATTCCAAAGTTCCCATTTATATTTTGTAACTGTCTAATCATATATTAAAGTAACAGTACCACCAAAACATTAAAGCATTTTATACAAATTTATATATAATGTACAGGTTGTTCTACAAAGGTAAAAGTCATGGTGGATGCCATACCTGACAGGGCATTGACCTTGATACTTTGGTAGAGAAAACAAATAATGTGACATAGCCCTAAGGCAGGGGTCTTCAAACTACGGCCAGTGGGACGGATACAGCCCTCCAAGGTTATTTGCCCGTACCCCGCTGCGGGCGCGTCCAGCTTCATTAGTGTCAGCCGGGAGGACGTGGTAACGTGAGGTGCTGGGGCCAAGCAAAATAGAGGATCTGCGAGCAGCAGCTTAGTAGAAGTGTGCCACTCACAACTGGGCCTCATTTATCAACACTGGGCAAATCTGCCCATGGGCAGTTACCTATAGCAACCAATCAGTGATTAGCTTTTTAAAGTCAGCTGCAAGCAGTACAATGAATGCAGCAATCTGATTGGTTGCCTTGGGTTACTGCCCCTGGGCAAATTTGCCCAGTGTTAATAAATGAGCCCCAGTGGGTCCAGGTACTCTTCTTGCATGCACCCTCTACACATGTCGCGGTCTTACCTAGGGTTACAGGGGAAACGTCAACCAAATGCCCACTCTCAAGGAGAGGAAGATACGTAGTTAGGTGTGCAGGTCCTAGGAGCTGAGTAGGAGTAGGAGCCAAGTTGCACAGAAGTAGGAGCTAAGTTGCACCGAAGATGGAGCAGAGTTGCGCCAAAGTAGTTGCCGAGCCATGCCAAACCAATTTTTTTTTAACCTTTTTTGCACTACAAATAAGATAAATGCAGTGTGCATGGAAATTCGTTCATGTTTTTTTTTTCAAACTATAGTCTGGCCCCCAAACATTCTGAGGGAGGACCCCTGCCCTAAGGTCTTAGTGCTGAAGACTGCCATCAGATGTCAGTGTGACTGCACACTGGTGAAAATGCATCCAATGGAATTAGAACTAATTCACATTTTCTCATTTTTGTAAAATTTTATTTCAAAATGTTGTAAAGTAAATAAGTTTGTATTCTAAAAATTATAGACTTTTTAAAATATTTTTTTTTTTAAAAAAAGTATATTTCTATTTGCTAACCCTTGAAAGATTTCTCTTTAGCACAATACTGACAGAACAACTTAAACTATTTAGGGAAAATCATGGAATTGTTAAATGTTGCATGAGAGCCCAGGATGGACAGGATGGCCTACTGTGATCCTTCACTCACAGGGGGAGATAACTTCTAACAGGATGTGTAATGAGATATCCCTGATCTGCATTTCATTATCAGTCAAGCAAATAGAATTGTAGGAAACCACCAAAACTGACTGTTGTTCTTATCAAATGTTTTCAATGACCAAAGCAAATCATATGTGGGTATAGACCAGTGATCCCCAACCAGTAGTTCGTGAGCAACATGTTGCTCTCCAACCCCTTGGGTGTTTTTCTCAGTGGCCTTAAAACAGGAGCTTATTTTTGAATTTCAGACTTGGACGCAAGTTTTGGTTTCATAAAAACCAGGTGTAATGCCAAACAGAGCCTCAATGTAGGTTGACAATCCACATGGGGCTACCAAATGGCCAATCACAGCACTTATTTGGCACCCCAAGAACACTTTTTATGCTTGTGTTGCTCCCCAACTCCTTTTACTTCTGAATCTTGCTCACAGCTTCAAAAGGTTGGGGATCCCTGGTATAGACAATGCCAATCAGTTTATTTATCTGGCCCATTAGATGGTACATGGCTGTGCAAATTTGTTCAAATGGATTATTTAAAGACAAAGAGGAAAGTTTTTAAGCATCCATTTTATAAAGGAAAGTGGAAGCAACTTCCCCAGTACTATATTCCAGTGCAGCATTTCAGCACACATTAAATATTTTATTCTGATGATACATTTAAAAATGACTTTATTATTATTAATATTTATTTATAGAGTGCCAACATACACAGCATCACACTGGGGTGTTTACGGGCAGGGGCGTATGTATATATAGACACTCAAGGGCTTATGCCTAGAGCAGCAGCTTCTGGGGGGGGGAGTAACTGATAACATTTTTAAAAAAAACCCTAAAAAATGCTCCCACCCCCGCCCCACCATTCTTGGAGGAGTGCAGACATAGACCATAAGTGACTATAAGGTTCGGAGCCTAGGATGGCACCGGACCTAAATACAGCCTTTCTAAGGGCCCCCCCAACATGCTGCAGCCCCCTCCCACTGTCTATGCAGACCTCTCCCCCTGGCACAACATGTCCCCTTCTTCTTCCATCAATGTGATCAGGGGAGTGGAGGCAGGAAGGGTTTTCATGGTCCAGGGGGGGAGAGGGCTTGGGTCGGCCCAGTCCAACCCTGATTATACACTATGCACATCAGTCCCTATTTTAGTAGAGCTTACCATCTAATTCAATTCTTATGTAGACTATAGTCATCTTTCACAGAAGCCAATATGACTCTTATTGAAGGTACAGTAACTGAGGAACTTGGATAAAACTTCCGCAATTACAGGGGTAACATGTTAACTCCTTGTAGATAGCACCCAGTTCTAGGGATGTAGCGAACGTCGGAAAAAAAGTTCGCGAACATATTCGCGAACTTGCGCAAAAATGCGAGCGGTTCGCGAACGGTTCGCGAACCCCATAGACTTCAATGGGAAGGCGAACTTTAACATCTAGAAAAGACATTTCTGGCCAGAAAAATGATTTTAAAGTTGTTTAAAGGGTGCAACGACCTGGACAGTGGCATGCCAGAGGGGGATCAAGGGCAAAAATGTATCTGAAAAATCTGCCTGTGTGTGCTTGGAAGAGATAGTGTAGGGGGAGAGCTGTTAGTGATTTCAGGGACAGATGATAGTAAGCTTGCTGGCTAGTAATCTGCTTGATACTGCTCTGTATTGGAGGGACAGAAGTCTGCAGGGATTTGAGGGACATTTTATCTTAGGTAGCTTTGCTGGCTAGTAATCTACTGTTCTCTTTAAACAACTGCCATACGTTGACCTTGTAGGCATTGTTTGCCCAGTTTTTTTGGACGCAGCCACTGAAGCACAGTTGCCAGAAAAAATATGCCATATAAATGCTGAAAATAGTAATTTTTCGCCATACGTTGACCTTGTAGACATTGTTTGCCCAGTTTTTTGGACGCAGCCACTGAAGCACAGTTGCCAGAAAAATTATGCCATATAAATGCTGAAAATATAAATTTTTTTGGTTGCAGCCACTGAAGCACAGAGGCCAGAAAAATTATGCCATATAAATGCAGAAAATATGCATTTTTTTGGTCGCAGCCACTGAAGCACAGTTGCCAGAAAAATTATGCCATATAAATGCTGAAAATATAAATTTTTTTGGTTGCAGCCACTGAAGCACAGAGGCCAGAAAAATTATGCCATATAAATGCAGAAAATATGCATTTTTTTGGTCGCAGCCACTGAAGCACAGTTGCCAGAAAAAATATGCCATATAAATGCTGAAAATAGTCATTTTTTGCCATATACGTTGAGTCAACGTATGGCAAAAAATTACTATTTTCAGCATTTATATGGCATATTTTTTCTGGCCTCTGTGCTTCAGTGGCTGCGGCCAAAAAAACTGGGCAAACAATGCCTACAAGGTCAACGTATACACTACTACAGCGGTGGATACGGATTACGTAAAATATATGAATGCTGCTTGAAAAAAAGTAACTCAAGTGGTTTTTCTAGAGACGGTAATATTATGGATATTTAGACAGAATGTGAACAATGTCACACAGCTAGATGGCGGGTTGAAGAAAACAGTGTGCAAATAATGCCTACAAGGTCAACGTATACACTACTACAGCGGTGGATACGGATTACGTAAAATATATTATGGCTGCTTGAAAAAAGTCACTCCGGTGTTTTTTCTGGAGACGGTAATATTATGGATATTTAGACAGAATGTGAACAAGGTCACACAGCTAGATGGCGGGTTGAAGAAAACAGTGTGCAAATAATGCCTACAAGGTCAACGTATACACTACTACAGCGGTGGATACGGATTACGTAAAATATATGAATGCTGCTTGAAAAAAGTCACTCCGGTGTTTTTTCTGGAGACGGTAATATTATGGATATTTAGACAGAATGTGAACAAGGTCACACAGCTAGATGGCGGGTTGAAGAAAACAGTGTGCAAATAATGCCTACAAGGTCAACGTATACACTACTACAGCGGTGGATACGGATTACGTAAAATATATTATGGCTGCTTGAAAAAAGTCACTCCGGTGTTTTTTCTGGAGACGGTAATATTATGGATATTTAGACAGAATGTGAACAAGGTCACACAGCTAGATGGCGGGTTGAAGAAAACAGTGTGCAAATAATGCCTACAAGGTCAACGTATACACTACTACAGCGGTGGATACGGATTACGTAAAATATATTATGGCTGCTTGAAAAAAGTCACTCCGGTGTTTTTTCTGGAGACGGTAATATTATGGATATTTAGACAGAATGTGAACAAGGTCACACAGCTAGATGGCGGGTTGAAGAAAACAGTGTGCAAATAATGCCTACAAGGTCAACGTATACACTACTACAGCGGTGGATACGGATTACGTAAAATATATTATGGCTGCTTGAAAAAAGTCACTCCGGTGTTTTTTCTGGAGACGGTAATATTATGGATATTTAGACAGAATGTGAACAAGGTCACACAGCTAGATGGCGGGTTGAAGAAAACAGTGTGCAAATAATGCCTACAAGGTCAACGTATACACTACTACAGCGGTGGATACGGATTACGTAAAATATATTATGGCTGCTTGAAAAAAGTCACTCCGGTGTTTTTTCTGGAGACGGTAATATTATGGATATTTAGACAGAATGTGAACAAGGTCACACAGCTAGATGGCGGGTTGAAGAAAACAGTGTGCAAATAATGCCTACAGGGCAAATAATGCCTAAAAGGTCAACTTATACACTACTACAGCGGTAGTAAAATAAAAAAAAGTAAAATAAAAAAAAAATGAATATTAAAAAAAAAAATTAAAGTTGGTGCTGCTGAACTACTAGGAGCAGCAGATTAGCACACCAGTCCCACTCCCCAACACTGCTAGACTAATAGCACTGGGCTCTTATAGTAGTAGTAGTAGTAGTAGTAAAACAACAAAAAAATAAATAAAAGCAGTCCTTACAAGGACTACTGTTATTGCAGCAGTCAGCAGATGAGATCAGAAGCAGGACAGCTGCCCACTGCAGCTACATACAGAGCACTGCAGTAGAAGGTAGATTACTAGCCAGCAAAGCTACCTAAGCTTAAATGTCCCTCAAACCCCTGCAGACTTCTGTCCCTCCAATAACAGAGCAGTATCAAAACGATTACTAGCCAGCAAACTTTCAACTGTCCCTGAAATCACTAACAGGCAGCAGCTCTCTCCCTACACTATCTCTTCAGCACACACAGGCAGAGTGAAAAAACGCTGCAGGGCTTCGGTTTTTATAGGGAAGGGGAGTGGTCCAGGGGAGAGCTTCCTGATTGGCTGCCATGTACCTGCTGGTCTGGGGTGAGAGGGCAAAAAAAAGCGCCAACAATGGCGAACCCAAAATGGCGAACGTCGCGCGACGTTCGCGAACTTCCGGCGAGCGCGAACACCCGATGTTCGCGCGAACAAGTTCGCCGGCGAACAGTTCGCGACATCTCTACCCAGTTCTAACCTCTACTAAACTCTGTGCCATCGAATACAGGCTGCACCTTTTTCGGGGCACCGTCCTAGTCAGGGAACTCAGCTTTGCTGGCTTTGCATTCCACAGTACGCTGAGTTCAGCTCTGCATCAATCTGTGGGACTGAAATACACTATCAAACTTAATTTACTGTTACGGTATATTGCAATTGCAGGATGTGAAACTATAGAAATCTTATTGATGAGGAAGAGAAAATCAGAATATGTTCCATTTTAATTTCAGTAATAGAGAAACGAGCAGCCCTATTTGAAAGAACTGACAGACCGTGAAAAAATACAAAGGCACCGTTTGTTTCTGAATTAAGAACATGACACTTTTTGCAGTTAACGTGTGGTTTTCAGTTGAAATCAAATAGCAAAAACCATTTTTTTATATCTATTTATTCATGTGCTTTATATTTATTTAATTATGTTTCCACCCAAACCTGATGTTATATGCCTTTTTAAGGATAGCTTCTGGTGGCAGGCTCTTGTTTGTTGAACCAATTGTTAGCTGCCCTGAGGTTGACTCCTCCCATTCCTCTCTAATCCTATTAAAACCACAGTAAAAACTTGCCACTTTTTCTTTTACAATACTGTCAAGATGAAAACATTTAACAGGGACTACTTAAGCACTTATCCATTTCCATGTCCTGTGCGGACTGTTGCAGCCTACTACTAAAGGTGGCCATACACGGATAGATCCGCTCGTTTGGCGATGTCGCCAAACGAGCGGATCTCCTTCCGATATGCCCACCTTGAGGTGGGCAATATCGGGCTGATCCGATCGTGGGCCCTAGGGCCCAACGATCGGATCCTAGCGTTCGCCAAACGGGCGGTCGGATCGCGGGACCGCATCAACGAACAGATGCGGCCGCGATCTGACGGGATTTTTAACCCCATCCGATCGAGATCTGGCCGACTTTCGGCCAGATCTCGATCGGGGAAGCCCGTCGGGGGCCCCCATACACGGGCCAATAAGCTGCCGACTTGGTCTGTCGGCAGCTTTTATCGGCCCGTGTATGGCCACCTTAACTGACTACTACTAACCTCTTAATTTCCAAAGCCCCTTACTACATATCATCTTACTCTATGTGTTCCTCTATGTTCCTGGTCATCTTCTGTGTGCCACCCATAGTCACTACCTCTTCACAACACCAACATCCAACCAGACCCGGACTGGCAATCTGTGGGTTCTGGCAAATGCCAGAGGGGCTGCTATAAGGTCCCATATAAAGTCAGTATTTAGTGGGCTGGTGGGGGCTGTTTGGGCCTCTATGTGGGCTGAGTGGGCCTCTGTGTACCTGAAATGCCAGGGCCTAATTTAATTCTCAGTCCAGACCTGCATCCAACAATGTATTGTGACAAGAAACCAAACACCCTGGTATAACCCATGTCCACCGTCTCTTTCCATAACCTTTCTCTCGTGTTGCTTCTTATTTCTAGAATCCCATCCCTAAATATATAAAAATATATACTCCTACTTCTTATATCACTAAAAGAGTATCTTATTCAGACATAGCAATTAACAGACAATGTGCCAACAAATGTGAATGGCTCTTTGGTTACCCTCTTCTTATGCCTGTAAGTTACAGAGATTGTTCAGTAGAGTTTCCAGTCTTAGCACGTTTATATACAATAATGGTCAATTTCATCAGAAATCAATTAAGCTGCAATTACTGGTGAGCAATCCAGAGCTCCTGGAGGAAACCCACATAGACACAAGGAGAATGTAAAAGCTCAGTGCAGATTGTTCTTAGGTTCAATCTGAACACAGGACCCAGCAAATATGCATCAGGCAATATGAAGCAGATTGCATACTCCATTGGGATTGCATGCTCCATTGGGATTGCATGCTCCATTGCAAAGTATATGTTTCAGAACCAGCAGACTAAACTGAATGAAAGCAGAGGACATTTTAAGTACAATGTTTCATTGTTATTGTATGTTTTTTAACTGATTCATGATAGCTATGGGTGAAACAGGGAAAAGACTAGACTTTTTGTCTATATATATATATTGAGAGATACCAGGGAGACAAGCTGGGCTATTCCTTGGGCATATTACAAGAGTTGGAGCTCTATCTATAACTGATATGCATTCTATGGAACCAGGCTGTGAACTAACTCATCTCATTATCTGTGCATTCTTTGGCTATAGTCCGGTCTCACTGCACAGAGGGGCATTATTAGAGCTAAGACATTGTGTTACTTTCCTGCAGCAGGATGTGAAACCCACTGATAAGAAATAGAAAAGAAGCAAATGCTGCAATTGTCTGAAAATAAAATTATCATTGTTTTTTATAGTGACAAAAATATACCATTTTGCTGAATTAGATCTTGTTTTATAGAGAAATGTATATTTTATAATCATACAAAAAAATTTTTTTTTTAATAAACATAGATATTCTCATCAGATTGGGGCTTTTTGTTTCAACTGCCTAATCATACGTCTTTATTGCTCATTTCTACTTCTACATTAGCTCTGTACGAATGAATTAAAGTCCTCAAATACTGCAACTGTCTGTCCCAAACATCTGGAGCAATATGACCATGCAATTTGCCTGATCCAATCAGGTTATGCCATCTGCAGACCAGTCAACTCAACTGGATCCTCCTGCAGTCACTGTTTTTTTTTTTTGCTTACTGCTCCCTCACCTGGTCACCTGCTCTAACAGCCCTTAGTGTCCATTACTTCAACATGAAACAATGTAAGGAGTCTTGACTTTACAGGTGGTTGGGGGTAAAGTAACGTTGTAAGGATTGGGAATCTAAGATAACTTTCCACTGTTATAAAGGATGTACAACTACACATAGACTGGTTGTTTACTGATTTCAATTAATACTCAAGAAATAAAACCAGGGAATGAATGCACACTTAAATAAATACATATCTGGGTATATAGAGGAGTTTTGCTATTTCCAAGTTGTGTTATGGAAATTCACAGATGTCTCTCAACACTGACACCGTCTGTTCTGATTTTCACTTCTAAGGGCTAATCTGATTTACTCCTTTCCATTGCAGCACACAGATCAAACCTGCACCATACTTAGTGAATTTACCTATCAACAGAAGCACTCACAGGCATAGAATTAGCCTGTCAGCACAAACAGAACAGATTTTAATGTGGAAAGACTAAGCATGCATTTTCGCCCAAAAACTGCTCTGTGTGTGGGGCGTAAACTAGCCCAGGTGTCTACAGAGGTCTGTTGGATAAGGGCTATACCAATGCGCCAATGGGCTCCTCATCTAATGGGATTTTCAAACCTGCCTGACTGATATGTGCCCAATTTTGGCCAGATATCAGTTGGATAGACCTATCGGTGGACCCATACACAGGTCAGATAACTTCTGATCGATTTGCAGGGCAAAAGACTATGTGCACAGGCAGGATGGGATTATCCTTTGAAAAATCTATTATTTTTGACATTTGCTTAGTTGAGATTTCTGCTTTCTCGACCATAAGCTCACAAATACATCAAGATAATATTTTAGTAGTGGAAAGCAGGAATTTGCTTTCTTATCTGGGTAGGAACTCAGAGTCTAATGAAACATCTTATCTAGAATTGATCCTTTAGTTATTCTGTGAAAAAAGATCAAAGTTGGTTGCTATAGAGTACTGCAATGATACATTTGTTGTAGGGCACAAAAAAGAGCAACAGCAATGTAATATGTTAAACATATCTCTTGGCATGCTTTCTCTTTAAGCTTAAGGTTCTAAGTTTCTTCCTTGATGACCTCAATTCAATCACTGCTGTTTCCATTACATCATTACTCTCTCTGTGTCTTTTCTGTCCTAGATTTCATTCTACCCCCACCAGTGACACCACATCCTGCACCTCATCCCAGATTACAGGGAAAAAAGTGCATCTGGCAATTATTATAGCTACTGGAAGCAGAAAACCAATTCTATGGAAAATATTCGTTGAAGTGTTTGAATTGTAATTTCCGATTAAATTCATAGAAATGGGTGTTTCCTAGACTACGGTAATTAAACATAAACCCATGCTGTCCGGCCAATACAGTAACTGACTGTTCTTAACGTACTACAGGCACATTCTGATATTTGGCTCTGATAAATTAACTGCACTTCGGATATCAAAGGCACGTGCTGAGATTTTTGTAATGATAAACCCTTGACTAGAACCATTGTATCAGTGTGCTTTATAGTAAGACTGAGGGAGATGTTTTCACAAGAGATGTGAAAGCCAATAGACAAGTCCCCATGATTTTACTGCTACAGCTATTTGTTGCTCTCAAACAATAGTAAGATTTCTACTTGCTTGGAAAACTGATTAGCTACACATACTCATATTCCACTGTGTTATATCCTGAGGTTGTGATATTGCAGCCTCAACTGGCAATGGAAATACCAGTCTGATGCTGCTTTACTCCTTTAAGATGACATATGCTGGAAGAAAGCTAACCCCCCCTATGATGTTCTACAACATCTTCACTCTCAAGAGGGCAGCAGAAGACTTAAGTAAAGTGACCGCAACCAAAGATGAAATCATATGCAACTGTGGTTAAGGATAAATGATATATGTGCACAAATTGATTTGCACTCCAAGACGTTCTTAGTTTTTCATAGTGTTCATTTTATGTTAGACACCTGTGAGAAGCATTCATATGCATAAGTGTACTGTATTAGAGCCTTACTATACAATGGGGTCATGTTAAATGTATGTCAAGAGAAGATAAAATAGACCAGGTTGAGAAAAGTGGAAGTTACTGGTTTGGCCTGCTGCCAATGGAGTTCATGATCTTTAACAGTCCTAATGGAACCTTCATAGATAAAAACTATGACTCATGGTCATAAATATAAGCTACAAATATATAACTGATTTTATCTGGAATATTTATAGCATTGCAATTCATCAGGAACTTCATGGGTATGAACTGGATATTTTACAGACTGAGTTTGGTGGAAAACCTTATGCTGTTCTGTTCATTCGACATCTGCAGTAATGTTCTCACGCATGTCGAAAAGTGAAAGCAGCCTGCAGAAGAGACAGTGACACCAGCTGATTCTTTTGATACTCTGACTGGTGAATTGGAGAAGTGCAACAGCATGGGGATCCATTTTTGGGTCCTGACCCACAACGTCAAATATGGGTCCCCATGCTGATACTTGGTCACTGAAATACAAATGGATTGTTTTCTGCTATAGAGTACATCATTTAAATGTAAGTGCATAATTGATTTTAAGTTTCAAAGCTGATCTCGAGTCCTCCAAGAAAAAAGGGTAAGAAATCCTCGTTTAGTAGGTTGGCCACCTTGCTTAGAGAGCTTGAATAACAGATAGGAAAGTGTATCTAATTATTATCTAAAACCTATATTTTAGGAAAACTGCAACTGAAAAAAGATATAATTCAGACTATGGTAGTATGAAAATAAGCTTTGTGTCCCTCAAATGTGTCTCTTTAATGTGGCAAAACAAAAACAACTTCAGCAACAGTCAGATTTTGGACCTTATAAATACACTGAAACCTCGATTTTAAGTACCCTGATTTTACTTTCCCCGCATTTTATATTTTTTGTTTGTGGTCCCACCCATTTCAATGGGTGCATTTCCCTGATTTTAAGTAATGTTTTCCAAAAACTGCTTTTTTTCCCTCTATGAATCTTTTTATTTGTGAAATAAAGAGGTTTAAAATAGTAACCAGATGTTTATTTTGCCATGGTTCGGCCTGTAAATGGTCAATTCCAACTAGTCTGCCTCTTATACGGTCACTTGTCCTCTGAAAAATGTAAAATGGAGGTTCTACTGTATAGCCCTAAATATGAAACGCTGTAGTTAATTTTTAATCATTGCACATCACCAAATTTTTATCCAATATCTACTCTCCCTGGCTCAAGTGCAGAAGAACCAAGGTACTCAAAAATAGTACTCAAAATCTCATTTACTATGCACTTTAGGCAGGAGCAGTGCTGCATCACATTCCAGACTGCAAAGGGTTGGTGGCAGCAAAACAACCTTTTCCTTCCTTCAGCCATAGGGCAGCAATTCTGCTACCTGTAGAGTAGGAAGCAAAGAGGGAAAAAAACATGATGGATTCTTCCCAGTTTTTGCCCTTTACCTTACCCTGGAGATAGTAATAGACCTCATATTCCATGAATAGAAAAATATAGAATGTCTGCCTGAATATATATATACAATGATACAAAAGAGAAACTAATTAACAGGAAATTCAGTTCCTGGGAACCTCATGCTCAACACCACCCTTATGAAACAAATAAATGGGAAAGCATGCAAGGGAGAGCTTCTGATATTGATACACTATGGGGTCCATTTACTAACAATCGAATAGCGATTTTTTTCCACGAATGGCGAAAAAATTGCTGGTTTTCCTGTATTTCTAAAAATGTGAGATTTATTACGTGTAAAACCAAGAAAGCATTTAATGCCAAGGTTTGCCAAGTGTCAAGGTGCTGTAGAATTCAATGGGAGGAACGTTGATCCTATTAGACCATTTTGAAACCGATCAGAATTTTAGAAGTTTTCAGATTTACAATTGTCTGAACAACTCACATTTTCAGAGGTTTTAGAGTTGTTTGTATTTTTTTTTTCAGTTCATTCAGTGCTTTTTTGTTGGTCACACTTTATATAATCAGATCTTAAATAAATTGTGGTTTTAGAGTTTTAGTGAGTTTAGTTGTGGTTTCAAAAACCTTTTTTTTAGTAGACTTAAGGTATGAAGATCCAAATTACAGAAATGAAAGAAAACCCCAGGTCCCGAGCTGGATAACAGGTCCCATACTGAGTTAGCTAAAGAAACCAAAAATGGTACATATTTCAGGCAATGCCCATTTTTTTATGGAAGCTTTTCTAAATCATTTAAGAATGATGTCACACATTTAGGGCTACACACAAACACAGATTAGGACACATTTTTAAGATTTTCAGACATGAATGCAATGCTAAAGCTGATTAAGAAATAATGTCTGCTTTTAATATCTTATATTTAGCACAGGGACAATAAATCTTATCAGGTTGTGGTTAGTAAGAACCAGACTGGTAGCATACATACTGTACTTTATCTGTGTTTGTGACTCAAAACTTTGCAGCAGAAACTCGTCCAGTTCTAACAAAAGGTTTGATATAATTAGCTGATTTTTCAGTGTGTCATATGGGCTTTTTTGCGTTAGAAAATTACAGGCAAAATAATGATGGCTTAGGGATATTGTTTTGAAACTTCTGCCAAGGACATTGTAATGCAGGTATAGGATCCATTAAATTTGTTATCCAGAAAGCTCTGAATTATTGGAAGGCTATATCTCATAGACTCCATTTTAATCATATTATTCAGAGTTTTAAAAACATTTATTTTTCCCTGTAATAATAAAAAAGTAACTTGTACTTGATCATAACTAATATGTCCTTAACCCTTATTGCATGCAAAATACTCCAATTGGGTTCAATTAATGTTTAATAAATGAATGTTATCTGGAAAACCCAGGTTCCAAGTATTCTGGATAACAGGTCCCATACCTGTAATGTCAGTCCACCACCCATAGCTTAAAACAAGGTAACAAGTAAATGTAGAACATTGTTGTCAAACATTCTGCTATTGTTCCAAGAATATCTAGCACAGCAAATACACTGTACACTCTAAATCACATCCAAATTGGGCTTCTAACAGTGTTTCCATGGATATAAAGGTCAAATAAGGATTTATAACCCTCAACTATCACTGTGTGTTAACCCCATGGTTTGGTCACATGAAAAATAAGGGACATGTCTAGAAAATACAGCTAGAAGGGCTGCAATCAGTGTAATCCTGCAACATGAATGTCCCTGAAGTGATCAAGTAACCTTACAGTGATGCTAAACAGGTATCTCAGAGCCACACGTGCCCTCTCCATGATAGGGGGCTTACTGGATAGAAAACACAGAGTGCACAAAATTATAAGGAAACTAGTAGGTTTTATGGTCTGTGAAAGGGCAACTTTACACTGTTTGATGTTAATGAAGATTCTATAACATTACACCAGCATTCATACAATAAAATGTTATTGGCTAAAAGTATTATGAACTATAATGTACTATGTGCTTGTGAATACTCAGGGGTCACATGTGAGGTGCTAAAGCTTGCACGTTTCCTATCAGTGCCTTAGGGGGTATTTAAACTGCCCACAAAAATAACTACTATATGAGCACATGACTACATTTTCTCTATAACTTTCTCTTCAACTTAGAAATTCTGCAACTCACAAAATTTTAGATATATAGATAAAGTAAATAGATAGATAGATAGGGGCTGTGCCAACTGCATAGCCTGATCATCCTCTGATTTAATAAAGTATTCCAACAATATTCTCTCCATACTAAACACCCTAAATGAGTAGGTCTAGAACTAGATTGAAATGGCTGCTAAGTGTACCTAATGTGGATGAGAGAGAGACACAAATGAAGACATCCTATACTCAAAATAAATGCAAAAGTGCTATCTCCGAGAACAATGCCCTGCTTTTTATATTTTGATTTGTAGAAACTGTAGTATTTCTTGAGCCATGGCAGCAGTAACATATAGCTTAGCCTCTTAGTGAAGCACTAGAAGACGTAATTCCGAAAGGGAAAATGAGCTGCAATGCAACTCCATGCAGTCTGCAAGTTTGCCTTCCATAAGACCAGCATTTTTCTCACCTCACCTGTATTAGATATTGGCAAAAAGTGGTCAAAAATAAAAAAGATGCAACTAATTTGCAGCAGGAAAAGAGCAATAATTGTGTTCATTGTAGTATGCACAAGAAGTTACCAAAAAAAATGAAGGGTAACATTTTTATTTTTGACATGAGGTCTTGCTATACCATGCTTAAATAGGTATATATATATTGTAATTGGGCATAAGGTGTTAATTAAGACCACATGAAATCACAGTCAAGTAATATGTTTTTCTTGGCTTTTTATAACTGAGAAGCAAAAGAGAACATGGCCAGGCAGGTAAAATAATACTGTATGTCTGAGCTCTGGACTTTGGTGCCAGTGCAATTGTGTCTTAGAAATACATCCTTCATGAATATCTAGTGAATTGACTATAAAATACATAAAAGTTACTCTGTCCTGGGGCAATGGGCATTCTGAAGTATCCTGAGTCTGCTGCTGGCCATCATCTAATACCAGGGACTATCTGTGTTCTTCTGGAAAAGAATTGGAATTCAGTGTTTGATGCCTGGGAAAAAAATAATAAACTATGCTTTCCATTCTATAAACCTTATCCTGTCTATGATTTCTTTTAGGTTTTATAATGTGCCTATAATGTCATCTTTATGCTCTTATGTGGTTATGTGAAAATACATTGCTTGGGCTCATGGAGCTGATCTTGTCTGTTGGAATAAAGGAAGACTTTTTATTATACTGATATACTGATTATGTCAATTATTATTGAGGTGTATATTGTGACTCCCAACTCTTGCTTGTTCAGTCAGTTATGTGTTCTGTGGTTTAGTCCAAAAGCCTGCTTACTTTGCATACATGCTTTGTTGGTTATTAGCTATATCTGCACAGTGTATATGCCAGTTTAAAATAAAGTAGGTTAATAGCAATTTGTTGTGGAAATCTTTAAACCGTGACTAGTTCAGCTTCAGCATATTCTATCTACTTCATTCTCGGGATATCAAAACCCATGAGTCAGATATTTGGCAAGAGCTACTGTGGGACCGACACACCCCGGGCAGAAATACCACAGAGAACGACAAAGATGATGTTTCCCATCAACTTCTCTGTCTCATCAAAGTCTGCTTGTTGATTACAGGTTAAGATATTCAGTTTCCATATCAGCCCATAAGATCTTCTTTCTTACTTCCTGCTGGGGACAGTGGTTTGGTCACAGCAAGGTATAATGATTCTTGAAGCTTCTGCTTTTTTCACTATTACCCTTCACCAACCCAGAAAGTATGTTCAGTGCAGCAGTTTGTAGCTGTCGTGGTAGAATAACCAAAGAAATGTGTAAAAACTTGGTGAGTTCTGCCTTTAATTTCTCTCCAACTAAGAGATGAAAGCTGCAAGGAAGATGTGTCTAAACAGGGAATGGTTTCTCTGTTTAAAGGATATTGCGGTCTGGCCCTGGAAGCTATAGTGTTCTGGACAATCCATTCAAGGGATCCAGTTCGCATGTTGGAGCTCACTTTCCACAAGAAGGCTCTTTTGTCCATAAATGGGCTTCTAACATTAGAAATGTTATCAACACATAATTTAGGACATATTTTTAGGCCAAGGACTACTTTCAATCAAGGGGAACTCTGTCATTCACTCTTTCAAAGAAAAAATACATGGAGATCTTCTCCACAATCTGCTCTTTTGAATTATCCAAAATATAATGAGCTTTAAATTTTTGATTGTAGTTACCATGTTCGGTAAATTGAATGTTTAAAATTAGTCACACCTCCCACCCAAAGAGACTGAGCTAAAGCAAATGATTAGAAAGAATAGGGTTCATATGAGTTTGAAGACAATTGAATGAAATAAATAAGACAAGACAAGTCCCAACAGACCATGTATGTTTAGCATTGTGTATGGGTGTCTTTCTGTTAGGATGTACTATAGATACATTATATACAGTACACTCCAAATGTACATGTCCTGATGTGTCTAGACCTAAAAGGTCGAAGGTGGTGGTGGCTCTAGGGTTCCCAGAGCAGGCTGTATCATAAGATGCCACACAGTTGTGCCTTAAGAATCAAGATTTTCAGCATAGTTGCTGAAAATCGTGCTCCCTGATGAACACAATCACTGCACTTGGGGTCATAAATTATCCCTAATTCATGCACTGATCCATGCAAAGTGTTCAAACATTTATTTTTTTGATCTACTCTGCTAATTTATGCCCATATTTTGATGTCCACTTATTACAATCTATGAACTTCTACTGTCAACCATATGTTCTCTTTCCTGCTTCCCACTTCTTTAACTGCCATTGGTGAGCTGATAAAAGCTGCTGAGTCAACAGCTTATTGGGTCATATATGGGGCACTTCGACAGCTTGCACAGCTGATATTTAATCAAAAATCATCCAGACAACTATTGGCAGATTTTTAAAAATCTTGATTGACATGTTTGGATGATTGGCCCATGGGCTGAATAAATCATCTTGATATTACCCAGCATGTTGGTGTTGGAGAGGTTGCCAGATGCTTTATTTGACACCTACTGTAATGATTGCTGACCTTTTGAAACAAATACATATTGTTTACCTACTGTTTAGCCTCCCTGAAAATCAGGTCTCATTTATAGCTTTAGTAACCCACTTATGAGGTTGATTTTAAACATCTCCTCTCACAGTTAGATAGAAACAATTCCCTTTGTGGCTATGTTGACCATTTGTGACCTTTACAGATCCTACAACCAATCCCACCAAAAGAATTATAAATTTTCTACTTTTCAACACTTACGTTCTTAACCTTATCTATATTTGCATTTGTGTGTTCTGTCTCCATAAAATCATTCAACCTTGTATGTGATAATTGGAAGGTGAGACAGTGCCATCGCCTTTGGCCCAGCAAATGAAAGATTTGCTCATTAGCACCTAATCTTGTGAATGTGCTGGAATTATGCTTGCATGGCTGAAGCTGCTAGATTATTTTTCGAACATTTCTAGACAGATGTGAATGAATTTATTCCTTAAATATTCATTTTGCTAATAAAGTATATTACAGATCATGATATATCCGGGATCTATATATATATATATATATATATATATATATATATATATATATATATATATATATATATATATATATATATATATATATATATATATATATATACAAAATAGGCAAAAAGCTAAGGGGGTGAATACTTCTGCAAGGCATGTGTGTGTGTGTGTGTGTGTGTGTGTGTGTGTATATATATATATATAGACAAATACAAGATTCCTCTGCACTCAACCCATTATCAATATATTTAAGACAGAGACATTTTGTGCATACTGCTACTGAAAAATGCCTTACCCTTTAAACAAAACAGGGATTGTTTGTCCATATATTGCAATATATTTAAGCTGGCCAACTACGTCAAAGTCATCCCATATCTGGCCAGTCCTATGCTCAATTTTCATTTGATTCATTAAGAATTCTATGGTTTAATTATACATTTTATAAAAGGGACGAATACGTTTTACCTGCAACTTACTAGCTGCTTTCAAAGTAAAACTCCCAAACTTGGCTGCCCTTTTATTAGACACCAGTGGGATCACCTGACTATAGTTGGAGGGGGTGGGAGCTACAACATGGAGCTGGTCACTGCTCTTGTAGAACTATAACAAACAAGGGAAAGTTGTGCTCACCCCTATATATATATATATATATATATATATATACATGCCTTGCAGAAGTATTCACCCCCTTAGCTTTTTTGCCTATTTTGTTACATTCCAACCTGTAATTTAAATGTTTCTTAATCTTACTTTATGTGATGGATCTGCACAAAATAGTCTAAGTTGGTGAAGTTAAATGAGAAAAATATATATAAAAAGAATTAAAAAATAAATAAAAAAACAAAGAATTGAAAATTGTATATATGTATTCACCCCTTTTGCCATGAAGCCCCTAAAAAATCCTGGGTCAACCAATTACCTTCAAAAGTCACATAATGTGTGCCTTGTGAAATGAAGTCCACCTGTGTGCAATCTAAGTGTCACATGATCTGTCAGTATAAACACACCTTTTCTGAAAGGCCCCAGAGGCTGCATGCCAATAAGCAAGAGGCATCACACCATGAAGACCAAGGAGCTCTCCAAACAAGTCAGGGACAAAGTTGTTGAGAAGTACAAGTCAGGGTTGGGTTAAGAATAAGTAAATAAATAAATAAGAAGGCACGTTTTGAGTTTGCCAAAAGGCATGTGGGCGACTCCCCAAATGTATGGAGGAAGGTGCTCTGGTCAGATGAGACTAAAATTGAACTTTTCAGCCACCAAGGAAAATGCTATGTCTGGCGCAAACCCAAAACATCCAATCACCCCAAGAACACCATCGCCAAAGTGAAACATGGTGGTGGCAGCATCATGCTGTGGGGATATTTTTCAGCAGCAGGGACAGGGAAACTGGAGGGAAAGATGGATGGTGCTAAACACAGGGATATTCTTGAGTAAAACCTGTGTCAGCCTGCCAGTGATTTGAGACTGGGATGGAGGTTCACCAGCAGGACAATGACCCAAAGCATACTGCTAAAGCAACACTCACGTGGTTTAAGGGGAAACATTTAAATGTGTTGGAATGGCCAAAGTCCAGACCTCAATCCAATTGAGAATCTGTGGTCAGACTTGAAGATTGCTGTTCACAAGCGAAAACCATCCAACATGAAGGCGCTAGAGCAGTTTTGCCTTGAGGAATGGGGATTAAAGTTGGCCACAGACGCAAAGATCCGATCGTACGAATCAACGTCATCTCCTGACCTGCCACTAACCATAAAGACCAAAGTCTTACCATTCAGATCAAATATAAAGTTGTAAGAACAGATCAGCCGATGTTCTGCCCCTGACAGCAATCGTACGATAGTTAAAGCCAGTGACAGTCTCCCTCTGAAAATCGTACGATCGGCAATACATGCAGAGATATTACCCGCAGCCGGTCTGATTGACCAAACGACCGATCTCCACCGGACGAAAATGGGACTCTCCACGCACAGTCCGAATATGATACAAATCCTCAATTTGTACGATCGGATCTTTGCGTCTATGGGCAGCTTAAATCCCAGTGGCAAGATGTGGCAAGCTCATAGAGACTTATCCAAAGCAACTTGCAGCTGAAGGTGTCTCTACAAAGTACTGACTTTAGGGGGGGATGAACAGTTATGCACACTGAAGATTTTTGTTATTTTATCGTATTTGTTGTTTGCTTCACAAAAAACAAACAAAAAAAAAAACATCTTTAAAGTTGTAGGCATGTTCTGTAAATGAAATGGTGGAAACTCTCAAACAATCCATTTTAATTCCAGGTTGTAAGGCAACAAAACATGAAAAATGCCAAGGGGGTGAATACTTTGGCAAGGCACTGTATATATGAACCATGTTTTTATTAAACAGAAATATACTGTATATAACTGTTATCTTCCATTTGATATACCTGTTATTGTGTGATGTGAGGTAGCAAGCCAACTGCAAAGAGGTTGAATAGATTGAATGGTAATATATCCACTTTGTTGGTGATACCAAAACAGACATTTCCATTGTAAATAGAAAGATGTTATCATAGATAACAATAGCAAAAGACCATCTGCTATCAGTATCTATAAAGAATATGTTGAAGCAGCCACAAATATTATGCATAAGGGATAATGTGCAGAGTTCTTTGGCATCTTTCCTAGATAAGGAGGTAGTTAACTACCTAAAACTGCCTGTCCTTGGGTTTTGTTTGAATGGGGTGTATAAGAACATATACTGCAGAGCAGTGGCATAATGTTTAGGTGAATGTGGAAATGAGGGTTCTACACATGGTGGAGGGGAGCCCATGTATCATTTTTGTTGGGCACATTACACCCTCCTGCTCTAGAGTATTGTTTTCTATCACAGCAATCAGTGCCGGAAGGCTAAGAGGAGCCCTGACTACTATTGCAGTAATTGATGTGCTCTGGGATAGCACCATGTGTGCCTTGTTGTGATGAACACTATCCAGACAAGGAGAAAGAGAATGATCTGCATGCTCAATGAAAGTTGCTTAGCTTAGCATTAGGTCTCATTCACTTAACCTGATGCAGTAAGCCATGTTTTTTTCCCACAATGTATTGTTTTTTTCAGGAATTCATACGTCATTGCATCATTGCAAGCAATTGTGATGTGTCTCTTTACTTTCCTATGAATGCTTAAGAAATCGGAAAAAGGTTATTTTTGCTGCTCTGAAAAATTAATGAACCCACTTAAAAATTTGCAAAATAGTTCACAGAAATGTTGCCAAATGCACTGGGGTCAATGGACAGTGTTTCACCATATACATAAAATGTATTGGAGCCAATGGGCATTTTTCTTGACTCAAATGTACTGGAGTCAATGGGTGTTTTTTTCTCACCAAAAGGAGTGAAGTCAATCAGCTTTTTTTCCTGTTTTTTTCACTTCACTAAATGCACTGGAGTCAATGGGCATGAGTGGCAGAATAATGTTCATGAACTGTGCTAAAATTTCACAAGGAGTTTTTTTTTCACCAGAAAAAAAATATTTTTAACTGGGGGCACTGATACATGAAAGTTTATGGCGTGTTCCTCATTTCAAATTTATGGATTGACCATTAAAATACAAATATGGCTTTCAGTGCAGAGTAATCCCTGCATATATGTATTTTACTGAATAAATAAGCAGTATTTACAAATAAGTATAATGTCACTTCAAGGTACAAGAAGACGACTTGCCTAAGGTCAAGCAGCGTTGACATGGCAGTTGAACCAATGCTTCAGCCTTTAATTCAGCCAAAGGATTCACCTCTCCTCCTTTCATTAAATAATGTGTCAAACATGACAGCTATTATTATGCAAATACCATTGACTGAGCAGATTTGTTAATTGCAGCACATTTGCATAAGTAATGAGCTCTCAGATTCATTATGTCTTTCTAGATTCAGTGTTGTTTTTGAATAAATTATGAAATACATGTCAGATTTAAACGACTTTAGGGACTATTCAATAATGTGTGCAAATTAATTAGAAAATGGCATTGTTTTGTACCCTGAAAATGTCTTATTTTTAAATATTTCAATTTGAAGATCCCAAGCAAGTGTGTCAAGTTACATGCACAAATATGGTAATTTCCAGTTTAAAAGGAATCACCAACCGTAACTGTGCCATTCTAAGTAACTTTTCAATATAAATATAAAACGTTAGCTATTTTATACTTCCCTGGGTTTGACAATGTAACAGGAGTCAGATTTCCTTTAAGTCCTTACATCAGCTGGTTTGCAACATTGTTTTAAGAGTCAGAGTCAGGAGTGAAGAGGATATAAATAACATATGTGACATAAGTGTTGTAAAGCTATTACAACTGGCTAAGGTTACTAGTGAGTACAGCATAAATCTGGGAAGTCAGAATGACAGGTTTTTCAACCCAAATGTTGATGGACTTCAAAGCCCTGCATTCTTCATCATAAAGGGTTAAATCATGATTGAAGCTGTAACATGGTCAACCAAAAATGCTCATCATTTCAGATTGCAACTGTAGCACTCGATTTTCACTGCTGAGAATAGGCGCCTTCTTTGGAAAGCTGGGATGGAAAAAAATCGGACTTTTGGGTAACTTCTTTAAAAATGTTGTTGATGTTAAAGCTTCAAGTGTTGCACATCGGTTGTGTAAAGCTGATGTGAATTGTGCAAGAAAATATCAGCTGATGTAGACTATGGGTAAAAATAAGTTTATGCTCCCACGTCACAACAATATATTTAACTGAGCAAATTTTGTAATAGACAGGAATCTTGGTAACACTATTCAGTGCCATGTAACTGTTGCACAGACATTGTCAAGCTGAGCCCCTGCCTACACAAATACAAGCATATATATACATTATTTTACAATGTATAAAAATATATAACTAAATATTCCACAGAAATGTAACCAAATCAAAAGATTGTATCATATAACCATAATTGCAATTTTAGTAGGAAATGTACAAATGTATGCATTTTTCACAATTTTTTACAAACATCTGAAAAGCTGTTGAACTTTTGGAAATTTTGAATGATACCCACAATAAAATTCAGTTGAGTCGGTGAGTGAAATCTGTAGTGAGAGGTTACTCAGAGCACTAGGGTTTAAAGGAAGTTCAACAAGAAGTTTCTCGGCTGAGACTGTATATTTTTGCTAAACAAAGTCAGGATGTTCTGTTTTATAAGAAATTGTTTTGAAATAATTTTTTAAAACGTAATAAATATTGAAGGGGGTAACAGTGACATAAACTAAGCACACTACTTTCAATTGTCCCACACACTTTGTGGATAGTGTCCAATAAATATAAAAACAACTGTGTCAATATGATATTCAGTATAATGGTACACAGGGCTCATACATGAAAAACTAAATGCTAAATTTGCAGCATTTATTTCTCAGATTTAAATATGCAAATAAGGATTCAGGTTCAGTTTAGTTTTTGGACAACTCTATTACGAAGGATTTGGTATTTGGCTAAATCCTAAAATGATGAATTTAGTGCATGCTTTATTGTGCAATTTAGGAGACTAAAAAACACACCTCCAAATTACCCCATTGGCTTACACTGTAAACACCTGAAAGCACTTTTGAAAGAACTTGTTATGTGATAGTTCCTGAAAAAAAGGTGGTGTCTATTTCAGGCTGTAACAATTTTACCATCAAAGTTTAGCTTGCCTAAAAAAACTTTAGAGGGGCAGATACAGTTTTAACAAAAGTAAAAAATCAAGGAAAAACTCTTATTGGATTCTCTGAACCACTGGTCCTTGAGGACTTGGAAACATTTTATTGTGCAGATGTAGCTTTAAATATTGACTTGGAAATATTTTACTGTGAAGGTGTTGCTTTAAATATGTAAATATGATTGCTGGGCTACAGTTCCCACCATGGTTTTTATGCTGGAGAATACTGGAAGTTATGTTTCTGCTAAAAAATACTGGAAGGTATGTTTGGGTAGGCCAACACACTATTGAAGGGTAATGTCCCCTTTAAGAACGCAACACTGATGTTCCAGGGCTAAAGCTCCCATCATGCTTTAACTCTAGATAAATTGCTTGAAAATAGGCATGTTAGGCATCTCTGAGTGATTTTATCTGTCCGACTAGCCAGGGCTGGTGCACCTTTTCTCAGACCCGGATTTGTGGAAAGGGCAGCAGAATTTTAGGGGGACGGCATGCCGCCCAAACACACCTGCTTTGATTGGGAAGCGCTGGAGATTCGCAGGAGATACAATCGTTTTTAAAATTTCCTGTGCACCAATCCCCAGTACTTTGGACCCAATGCTGAAAATTTTCACATGTGCACAAAGGAAAAGGAGGGGACTGGGCGATAAACGTCAGTGGCCTAGGGGCTCCTGTTATGTAAATATGGCCCTGCCTATTCTATACATATTTTCCAGATCAACCAGGTGTACCTTGTGTTTTTTTCTACATGCATGTGCTCACCCAGGGCAGCCAGGTCATATATGAGAGATGAGATTTATGGAAGGAAAGGTTGATTCTTCCATTTTTACAAAGCGCTGGTAAGACCTCATCTAGAATATGCAGTGCAGTTTTGGTCTCAAAGGAGACACTATCAAAGTCCAGAGAGCCAATAAACTAAAGGTTGCCAAAGACGCACAGATTATACTGTACAAACCAAATTTTCGTACGATATTCGGTGCGTCTATGGTGGGAAAAGAGCTGACCGATATTGGCAGAAGACTTGGATAGCGGTCGTCCTCGGGCTGGACGGAACATTTTGATTGGGAGCCTTTGAAGGCACCCAAACATTGGCCATATTTAGTGCTGAATCGTCAGATACAGGTAGAATTCTATTGTTACTACCTGTATATCTGAGGATTCAGCTCTACTTATGTATATTGAAACGAACAATCTTTTTTGGAAAGATTTTTCCAAGAAAGATCGTAATTGTTACGTCAATGGCGTAACTGAAGAAGTTTATTAATTTCTCTGAAGAGATATAACTATGTATAAATCCATTTATATATATATATATATATATATATATATATATATATATATATATATATATATATATATACATATATATATATATATATATATATATATATATATATATATATATAGAGGTGAACCATACAAAAACCTCTGTGATACTTTATTCGCCTGCAGATCCTTCAAGAGGAAGCATCTTTTGAGATTAAAAGAAAGGAGGTTCCATCTGAAGGAAAGTGTTGTTTTTCCTGAAGCAGTTAGAAATATTACATGCATTTTTATCAAGTGAGAAAATGCAAAGCTACTGAACAGCACAATGTTGATCCAGGGAATGGTCCAATTGCCCTTTGCAGTCAGCAAACAGGAGCCTCAGCTACTAGGTAACTGCAAAATTGCACACAGTCCTTATAAGAAATGTAGCGGTTGGTAAAACATATTAGAGTACATGATTTAATGAAGTTTCCACAGGGAAAGAAAGGAACATAAATCATGTGATTCTGTCACTGAAATAAGTGCCAAATGATGGAAATGTAAGCCATGTGAGGGAAACATGCACTGGGCACGCATTTCTTCTCTGATACTGATTTGCACTTTATGACCTTATAAGCTTTTATTTGTTGCGACATGAGCACTAGATTAGCGCATGGAACTGGGATGGGCAGACTATATGGATAGTCACTAATTTGTCACACTGTTAAACTGGAATGCTACTAAACTTAAAGGGGAACTCCAGCTAAATGTTGAAAAAATGTAAATTCCATACAATGCTCAGTCATATATTCTAGGGAAAAAAGTTGAGATTGTAAGCTCTTGCAAGCAAGCAGAACCCTCTTACATCTTATAATGGTCAGCATTTATATGTAAATAGTGATATCTCCGCAAAGTATTTCTACATTTTTATTCTTCTTGACCTTCTGCAAGTTCAACAACGTAAATTTCTCCAACACTTTTCGGATTTACTAATTCCTCACTATTTTCTTATAACCACTTTGACCAAACTCCAGTGCACTTTTTTTACCATATTAATAAATACATTTACACAAACAAAAACTGGTGCATGAAAAGACTCGATAAAATCGTGAAAACATCCACATTGTACGATTTTTTCAGATTTGAAGCCCAAAAACTCTATCGCCAGAAAACCATGAATTAATCGGATTATTGTATGAAACCTAGTGCAGATCATAATATCCTCCAATTGTAAATGGGATATCTGTCATTCTACATGATCTCAGCAGGTTTGAGATGGAGTACTTTTTTATTTGGACTTTTAACAGCATCAGGGTTTAATAAATGATGAAGAAAAAACTCTTTTTTAACACCTCTGCTTTGGGGAAATCTCTTCCTGCCAGTGTACAGGAAATATGATAGTTTTATTCAAGATCTTTCACATTGGGACACAAGTCTACTTCAGTCACTCTGAGCACAGTGCTAACAGCAGAAAACCTTAAACATTAATGTCATCCCTAGTGGTTATCAGATGATAGTAGACTGGAAACATACACATATACTTTTTCCCAAAAAGTGCTGACATGAGTTCATTTCAAGTGTGTTACATTCATGACTATGGGAGGCTTTAAAGCCACATTTTGTGCTACTAAAATGGCAGCACTTAATGCACCTAAAGTAATCCCATATGCCATTGCACTTACACTTTGTGCTGTCCTTTGAGAAATCAGTGAAATATATGTTTATGCAGAGTATTGGTGCATTGCAGCCATGAGAGTCCTATGTTTGAATACAATCAGAGCACTGTCTTCAACCAGTTTGTATGTCATCTATGTGTTTGTGAGGGTTTCCACTGGGTTATAAGGTTTCCTCCCATGCTCTAATTAAATACATTAATATTGTATATATACAATGTATATTGTCCATAGTGTTTTTTAATGTCATAGGGGCATTACATTTAACACTGCACTGTACTTTCTGGACCTCTTTGCCCCTTTCTTAAGCTATCCTGCCAAAAAAAGTTAAAATTTGGTAGCTGACTGAAAATCATGTCACTTTCACCTAAGGAACATATCCAAAATACAATCATTTATCACCCAGTATGCTGCCAAAATTCTTATTCACTCTCTCTCATCATATCACATCTGTGCTACTGTAACTCTCTGTTAATTGCCCTTCCCCACCAGAGACTGTCACCTCTCCAGACTATAATGAACACTGCCGGCAGGCTTATACACCTCAGCAACCGCTCCTCCTCTGCCACGCCACTCTGACAATCCCTACACTGGCTTCCACTACCTTTCAGAATAAATGACCCTGGCATTCAAAGCAGTTCATAACTACTCCCCATCCTACACCCACCTATACTCATCTCTTTATACTCCCCTAATGACTTACTACGTTCCTCTACTGGCCTGCTCCTCAACTCTTCTCTCATTACCTCCTCACATGTTTGCATTCAAGGGGCTGCACCCCTCCTCTGGAATTCTAGTCCACACTCTGTCCAACTTTCTCCCAACCTTTCTCTTAAAACAGATTTATTTAGAGAAGCCTCTTTCTGTTTAGCTACTAAGTTAATTACCATTTGCTACACCTCTCACCTTGCTTATTTCTGATCTTGCCCACTCTTACATCTTGTGTCTCAACTCCTTCTCCTTTAAGATCGCAAGCTCTTTTGGACAGGGCCCTCTTCACCTTTTGTATCAGTTACTGGGCGCTATGTGTATAATTATGTACATTCTTTGTATAAACCCATTCATTTTTCAGAGCTGCGGAATATGTTGGTGCTCTAAGAATACATGTTATAATTATTATTAATAATAATATTAATAAAAATAGAATAATGGCTGGTAATTCAATATTAGTTTTCATGTGTTTATGTGTCACCTCCAACACTTTCACAGAGGTGACACACAAGTAATGACATGGGCTACAAAGGAGTTCTGAATGTTGCTTTGTAACCAGTCAGTCGTGATTTAAGACTCTGCTGTGTGCATTTGTAGAGGCTACTTTTGGACTATACATATAATGTCAGCATTGTTTAGAGACAAGGTACTGCTGTACATGCCATTGTAATTGTTATTAACAACCAGTTTCTTAAAAAGCTTTTACCTAGTTAAAAATAGAATCTATTTACTGATAAATTTGACCCACATGGTCAGCAGACTTTTGTTGATCTTTCTAGGGAGCACCATAAACTAGTAAGAGGATTGTTGTAGTAATTGCCAAAGGCCATATTTCAGTCCTCACTAATAATAGGCACATGAGGAGCAGAGATGGACCTCACAAGAAATCATGTAAATAAAAATGTAAAGGGGAAAAATTATGATACTCTTTCCATACTGTACATTTTACTGTAAAAAAAGGACATTTTACTGATATAGTTTATGTTGCCAGTGTAAAACTATGACTCTGTAGCTCTAAGGCACATAAAGTAAAAGCAATTCTTAGGGGACATCATAAGAGTGTTACCCATGCAGCATTTAGACAAAATTGTTTGGCAAAGCTGAGCAAGAATTCTGTCATCTACCTTGACACTGTGGCATTATTTACCAGAAGAACAATAAAAAAGCATTCCAAAATACCCAAAAGTAAATATAAATGTCTACATTTTTCCAGGCTGATGGCCAGTAGTAATCAGACGTGAAACGTAGGTGAATGCATTGCACTTCTTCACTGCAAGTATCAACATGGGGCAAAAACTTTCTGGCCACATTAATTCTACATTTTATAAATAAAATAGTGGCGATAAGTCTACTGAGAATAATCTAGACCAAAGCTTTGATGGAGCCAGACTGAAAGAAATCAAAACATGATTAGCTGACAGCATTTCTAGCAGTAAAATATTAATTGTACAACTTACACAGATGCCTCCACCACTTGACCAGGACTCCTGGGCAATCGCCTGTCAGATTATTAATGAATCTGGCTCACCATCAAAGTCATCAGTTTTCCCTTTTGTAAAATCATTATTACCTCTCTTTATAATGTATTCACAGGTGCTGCTAAGATTTGACAACTTTCTCACTTCTAACACCAAGTGAACCTGGGTAAAGTACAGCACAATGGCACAATGTTAGTTAGTTCCCTAGTTTCAGTTGCAGCCAGGGCACAATTGGGGGAATGTCTGTCTTTGTGTGAACTAATATAGCTTTTGCAACTGTTTAGCTACCACTTCCAACAGGGAAGACTCTTTGCGCCAATGCGCAGTAAATGTAATAAAACTTCTCATGGAAAAATCGTTATTTTTGCTCCAAAAGATTACGACACCTTCAAGCACTTCTTAAATTAAAATTCGCAATGCACAATTAAAATTCACAATGCAATAACAGTTTGAGGAACAATATTACGAGATGTGAATTGTTTTTCTCTTTGCAACATTTATTCCATCCCCCTGTATGTGTTTTTCGTCCAGGTATTCTGGCTTCCTATTAAAACATGCAGGCAGTTAAATTGCCCATATGTGTATTAGATAGGGGCCTTAGATTGTAAATTCCAGTAGGGCTGGGATTGGGGAATACACGTATGTTGGTAATAAAAATATCATTATATTTATGAGTGTGCAGAATTTCTTGCTGAGTTAGGTAGGTTGTTTTTTTATTTGAGGAGGACCATCACACCAGGCATAGTGTTTGTGAAAAAGGACCACTTAAAGGGGTAGTTAAAGGGGAACTATCGCGAAAATGCAGCAGTTGGGTGTCAGGTAATCATTGACAGTTAGATCCAATATATCTTATAATGGGGCTGCTATGGCTGTGTATTCTTTGAACAAGATATGTACCTATGTATTCTTCCTTTTTCATTATTTGCTCTTTAATAAATAAACAGTTGATATATAATGGGGCTCCTTTTGCCTAGATGATGTATTAGAGCTCCCTCTATTAAAATCACCAGACATCATGGGGCACATTTACAAAGGTTCGAATATCGAGGGTTAATTAACCCTCGATATTCGTCTATCGAAGTTAAATCCTTAGACTTCGAATATCGAAGTCGAAGGATTTACCGCTATTCGATTAACGTATCCATCGATCGAACTAAATTCCTTTGATCAGAAATTTGCTAGAAAGCCTATGGGGACCTTCCCCATAGGCTAACATTGATGCTCAGTAGGTTTTAGGTGGCGAAGTAGGTGGTCGAAGTTTTTTTTTAAGAGACAGTACTTCGACTATCGAATGATTGAATAGTCGAACGATTTTTAGTTCGAAACGTTCGATTTGAAGTCGAAGTCGTAGTCGAAGGTCGAAGTAGCCAATTCGAAGTATTTTCGAAATTTGAAGCATTTTTTATTCTATTCCTTCACTCGAGCTAAGTAAATGTGCCCCCATGTCTCTTTACATGCAGGATTTGTGTAAAAGGCAGTTATTTTGTTCGATTTCATTTGTACTGGAATCAGTTATTTGAGTGAGCTCTAATACATCTGCTAGGAAAGGAAGCCCCCCTATAAGATATATTGGATCTAACTATCAATGACTATCTGACACCCAACTGCTGCAAGAAGACAGAATGAAGAGAGGGATAGTAAAGATAAACTTGATTATTTCAGAAACAATGCAGAATATTGGATTGATTGTATCCACTAAGTTTCTTATTTCAGTATGCTGAAGCGTATATTAAATTTTCATTTTTCGCAATAGTTCCCCCTTTAACTTTTGATATGTTATAGAATGGCCAATTCTAGGCAACTTTTTAATTGGTCTTCTTTATATATATATTTTTTTTAAGTTTTTTAATTATTTGCTTTCTGACTCTTTCCAGCTTTCAAATGGAGGTCACTGACCCCCATCTAAAAACAAATGCTCTGTAAAGCTACACCTTTATTGTTATTGATACTTTTTTATAACTCATCTTTTTATTCGGACCCTCCCCTATTCATATTCCAGTCTCTTATTCAAATCAATGCATGGTTGCTAGAGTAATTTGGACCCTAGCAACCAGATTGCAAAGGAGAGCAGCTGAATATAAAGCTAAATAACCCAAAAACCACATGTAATAAAAACGGAAAAGCATTTGCAAATTGTCTCAGAATATCACTCTCTACATTACACTAAGGGGCTGATTCATTAAGGGTCGAATATCGAGGGTTAATTAACCCTCGATATTCGACTAGGAATTGAAATCCTTCGACTTCGAATATCGAAGTCGAAGGATTTAGCGCAAATTCTGCGATCGTACGATCGAAGGATTATTCCTTCGATCGAACGATAAAATCCTTCGAACCGAACGATTCGAAGGATTTTAATCCAACGATCGAAGGAATATCCTTCGATCAAAAAAACTTAGGAAAGCCTATGGGGAAGGTCCCCATAGGCTAACATTGACTTCGGTAGCTTTTAGCTGCCGAACTACGGGGTCAAAGTTTTTTTTAAAGAGACAGTACTTCGACTATCGAATGGTCGAATAGTCGAACGATTTTTAGTTCGAATCCTTCGATTCGAAGTCGTAGTCGAAGGTCGAAGTAGCCCATTCGATGGTCGAAGTAGCCCAAAAAATACTTTGAAATTCGAAGTTTTTTTACTTTGAATCCTTCACTCGAATTTAGTGAATCGGCCCCTATGTGTCTTGAACAAGTTACCACCTATTCATACTATTATCAACATGGTATGGTACAACAGGGGTACAAAGCATACATATTTATTTTACCAAAAAAAAATATTTGTAACAGGACAATATGAAAGAAGTATATCTTGCAATGAATATCTTTTAATGATATTTGCAGAATTAACCAGCACCATGTATGCACACTTCTCTCTCTTGGTGAATGTGTCCACTTCTCAGGGAAAGTTCGAGGTTCTAGGTTGATCAAGTAAGTGGTTAGGGGTATTTATATACAATATGTATGGAGAGCGTGACTATAAATTCAGACACTGCTAGAAAACTAGATTCAGTGGCAGCAGGATTATGCGTGACAAAAGTATTGCTACAATGTGCAAGGAGCAGCTATTAAAGGGTGACTGTATTCAATATAAAAGATTATGATTGTGAGTGCATTGCTATTTTGTTCAAAGAAGGTGTCACATGAGCATCATTTATTTGAGACTACCAAGCACTCAGTTGGAACAGGTCTCTGCTGTGACATCACTTGAACTAATTTTTAACCCTCCCCTGATGTTCTTGCAGCTACTGAAATTAGGGTTGCATATTTCTCTTTACTAGATGTTAACAATGGCTACTAGGGTTACTAGACTTTAAAGAGAAGTTTTATTTGGAAAATGTGGGTGTTTCGCTCAGATTTATTAGTATGTTGTTGTTGTCGATGTTATTAGTTTTTTTATATATCTTCTTCCCCACTGTTCCATCACTCTTTTAAATAATGTGCAGAATAAGAACAAAGGGGCTTTCACTAAAACAATGCATGTTTAGCAGTGTACGAGGCACAGATTGCTTGGGGAATGCCATGGCAAGGAGCAGTGTGTGTGTGTTAATAAGGCAGGACATCTGGTAACCAGCTTTTATTCTGATTCATTAGCTGACTGCTTCTGTGACCAGAGGGATTGATAAGAAAACCTGGAAGGCATTTGCTCTGAGAAAATGGAGTCTTGATTGATGCTTCCTTTCTTTGACCCAAGAGTTCTCTGTTAGATATGGTGTCTTCTAGCATTTGTTGTGTCGCAGAACGAATGGTATCACAACTTAATTCTATGCTCATAATACAGTGACATCACAGATTTCAAATCATGTTAAATCTGAGAGCATAATGCCTTTGACATGTGTTATATACATTTCCATGATCCTAGTTTGTAATGATTCATTGAGGTACACTCTTCAATGAAAGGAATATGGATGGCCTTACGTTATTTGGCCTCAGTAATTCCATTATCCATTCAAGGTGCATTTCTGCTTTAATAGCTATCTTAGCATTCCCATACAATCCTCATTTGTAAATCATTCTTGTAGGATCCAGAAATGTTGAACAGTTTTACCGTCTATATTTTGAATTACAGCTAAGTAACTTCTGTTGAAACATGTAGCCATCTCTGGAGTAAAGGTTCAATAGTGGAAAAATAGGGGGGGGTCATTAAAATATAGTTGAGGTTGACTTGAGACACAGATCCATTATGTTTAAAAATTCACTCATATCATTCTTCTATAGCTACAGGTATGGAATCCATTATCCCCTTATCCGTAAAGCTCAGGATTACAGAAAGGCCATCTCCCAAAGACTCTATTTTATCCAAATTTTTTAAAAGGATTTCCTTTGTCTCCTAAAACAGTACCTTGTACATGATTCAAACTAAAATATAATTAATCCTTATTGGAAGCACAACCAGCCTATTGGGCTTATTTAATGTTTATATGATTTTGTAGCATCCAAATTGTGGAAAGATCTGTTATCCAGAAAGCCCCAGGTCCCAAGCTTTCCAGATATCAGGTCCCATGCCTATATTAGCTGATCATCAAAAAAAATCCATCTTCAAGACTCTTAAATTTACATCAAAAGCTAAATTATTCCAGTATGGGTGAGTCCTTGGATTGTCTGATGAAGGGGCACGCCCCCGAAATGTTACATCACTGACGCAAATAAAAATAAGCAAATAAACATGCAGGGGGTTAACCCCGCTACACTAGCCATTGTGTGTTTGGTATCAATTCCTGATTACTATAGTGGGAGAGGTGCCAACCAGCACCGGGCAGACGCAACAGGAGAGGTGGGGGAAAGAGGAGCACTTTGGTTTGTATGAGTCCCTGGATTAGCATTGTTTGCAATAAATTAAAAGCAGCATTATTGTAATTTTTCCCCTGCTAAAAGGCTTACAACTCTTTCTTAAAATTATTTATTATACCTGCTTTAGGGAGAGAATTCCACAACACAATTGCTGTGGGCCCACGAGGGAATAGTAATTCAGTACCATTGGGAAAATCTCCAAAGTTTGCATCATGTTTAGAAGCCCAGACCAATATGTCTGCAAGTGAAATTTACTGATCACCAGTTGATATGGGGTACTAGACCTGGTGCACAATATACAACTTAAGGTGCAGCGATTACTCCAGGTCTAGTAGTTCAAACAATCAATTGGGAGGTTGCATTTATTGGTCATCTGACTAAACACTAAAACCTATGAGTTATTAGACCTGAAGTGAACGTTGAGACTTTTAATATACATAGTACTGTATATTCCAGTCCTTCTTTTTTCTAGTAGACATGTCTATAGCTTGCTTTACAGACAAACAGGGCTCTAAAATTTTCTTATGAATGTCCAAAACCATATTATGCACAAGGATACCACCAAAGACCTATTTAGAACTAGAAGAAGTGCAGAGCTTCTCTAATGATCCCTAATCGCTCTAGATGCAATGAGCAGGATCAGTATACAGTATAACAGTGTTCTGCTGGTAGCTTAGGGCAGGCACCCCAAATGCAAACAATGAACTAAACTCCATGCATTCTTAACCTATGTCTGGAAATGACTCTTGTCACTGGGAAGATTGACACAAAATTAGATGTCTACGCTGACACTAATTCATGTATCCAGAGACAATACATTCCATTGGGGTGATGGATAGTGGCACTTTTAATGCAGCAGAAAAGTCACCAATTAGACTATTCAGGAGTGGTTATTTGAAGATCCTGTAGGGGAACCCCCTACAGTGGCTGTACTGATCAAAAAAATCCTCAAACAAATTTAATTTGGCACAATTTATTCAGGGGTGAAAAGCACAATGAATATTCCATATGTTGCAGTAATTAGACTGTCATGCGTGTTATTTTTATTTTCCCAAGGCATTTGAGGTGGCCTGAGCTTACCGAATTATCAAAGCATCCAAATGGTGTCTCTGCAGACTCAAAAGCACACAGGTTTGTTCCACCTTATGGCCATGGAGCCACTGGCAGCTTCTCGTAAGGCTTTAGCTAGATCAGAATTCAAGAAAGAAACCAGCCAGAACATTAATCCACTCTGACATCTATCCAGTTGTACCTGATAAGCAGCAAAAATGTAAAATCATTTTAATGAACTGTGTAGCCTTACCACGGGAAACAACATAATTCTCAAATACAAGCTGGCCATACACGCAATTTATCAACCTTTTTAATGGGGTTCATGGGGCTGCCTGTCCAGCCAGAATAGATGACCATAGTTACAACTGAATATCGCTGGTGGAAGGCACGGTGCAAGTGTAAAATGGGTGCAATCTGCTGGGTTTCACACTTTGTATTCTACTTTCCATACTAGATGAATTACTGCAGATCTCTGCACATTCTGAGCATAGAGCCATCGGCTCATCCCATGGATACAATACTACCAGCATTCTGCAGCAAAGTATTCATGAGGAGTTGGTGGGGGTGACAGCTAGGCATCCTTGGCACTTAGGCAGTGCAAGCCGCATTGGGGTCCTATATTACTGCCTTCCCTATGACAGCTGGTAAGGACAAACTGCCTTGTATCCACTGTCACCACCAGGGTCGGACTGGGGGGCCCAGGGCCCACTGGGACTAATGTCCCCCCGCTGACCTCCCGCCCCCTTACTATGATGCGCCGAGCACGCATGGATGAAGGTGCCGCTTGGAGTGCCTGCGTCAGCGCACTCCAAAATCAATAGGTGCCGTCCGCAAGCGTAGATGGCGCGGCGCCTGCAAAAAAATAATTTTTCCCGAATCTTATCGGGAGAGGGAACTTGCCCGTCCTACACTGGTCACCACACTCTGCACCTCACATTGCAAAGCACAGCCAGACTGGAGACAGAAGTTTTCTTTTGCATACTTAAATGCCCATACATTTCTGGCCAGGGGTCTAAGTAAATTATTTCTTATAGGGGGAGGGCCCTGCTCACAACTGGCTGTTCATAAAGCACAACTCTTAATATTCATAAATTCTACTCATTTCTATTTAATATCACTTTTGTATTTATATTTATTACAATTTGATTAATAATCACATTTCTGTAGAAAAGTTTCTCTTGTTTTTATAAAGGGCCCTTTCTTTAATTCTGGCTCTGGTCTAAAAACTGTAGTATTATTATAACACATTACTAGCTGCTTTTCTTGCTACTTTGGACACTAATTTAACACAGTTCAAACTATTTTTTCAGAGCATGAAAGTCGCATGATTTTCCCTTAAATAAAATAAAGATGTATTTTTCTTAATGGGTGCTGCACATTCCCTGAGCCACTGACATTCACTGAACTCTACCATATTACTGTAATTGTTGGCAGAAAGCAGTGCAAATGCATATGCTGATTTTAAGTGTACCCTCACTTTTACACCATTTTCTGGTGGTCCAATATATAATGTAGAATACTTGATCATTCCATGATTTTACTTTTTTATTTGGTCCCCTGAAAAACATAAAATTGGGGTTCTACTGTATATAAATATATGGCAATGATATGTTATAAGCACTTTACAGCGATTTTTCATCATTCTAAATTTACACTACATTCAAACGAAGGGGAAATGTACAATTTCAAATTAAAGTATTGTTGTGTTGTGTGGAGCAACACCTACTACTCTAGACATTACCTGAATGGTTTGGCTTTCACATGTGTTACTCAAATTAGTTATTTTGCCACATGAAAGAAAGAAAATCCCACAAAAGTGCTAAACGAAGAAAAATCTTTTGTTTTTCTCCAAAATAAAACAAAGGCTAATTGGATTGACATTTTGGCAGTCGCCTGATGTGACCCTTAAAACTGCCCAGAAGCCTCTCAGCAGGATCAAGGAGACACTGATTAGTTTTAAAGACACAGGAAATCATCAGCAGTATATTATAGCTGTTTGAACTCTCCTTCAGATCCAAGCCTTTATCTCATTGTATATTGCTTCTTAACTTGCACAGGGGTTACACCCTGTTTCTACTAAGCTGTGCTCCAGCAAGTCTGCGGGAAAGGAAAACCACATTGCATTAGCTGCAGTAACAAAGACGTCAACCAATGATTCACTCTGGGCATTTTTGAGAACCTATTTCATGTTACTACTGGTGTTGAATATTAGTTAGGTTTTTAACAAATCCAGGACTGGATCAGCAGCACCCTGATGACATAAGGTTAGTTGAACAGACAAGTGCAATGGTGGTAAGAAAGCCCAATAATGCCAATGATTACTTGCCACAGTGCTTTCTGTTGTTACTGAGCAAAAACGTATGGAGAAAAAAAGTATGGGGGAAATGCAAGGAGTCCTTGAGTTACATACACCCGCCTTACATACAACTCATACTTACAAACAGAGGCTAATACATACTGTGGTTTGCTTGGCCTTTATTAGCATTTAGCTTTAGTAAATCACATGTCCCAATCCCCTCTGTCATGTGTTGTCAATTGCTGAGCACAGAATGTTAAGACAAACATCTGTCTTGTTGCATTTAAGTAAATGTTTACTGTATGTTTCAACTTACAGTACATACAAATTCAACTTAAGAATAAACCTACAAGCTGGCCATAGACGCAAATATCCGATCGTACGAATCATCCTACGATCGGACTTCCCTCCCGACCTGCCACTAACCATTCCAATCAAATAAAATACAAAAGAACAGATCAGCAGATGTTCTGCCCCTGACAGCAATCATACGGAAGTTATGTCCGACCAAAGCTAGTGACAGTCTTCCACTGAAAATCATACATAGTTACATAGTTACATAGTTAAATTGGGTTGAAAAAAGACAAAGTCCATCAAGTTCAACCCCTCCAAATGAAAACCCAGCATCCATACACACACCCCTACCTACTTTTAATTAAAATTCTATATACCCATACCTATACTAACTATAGAGTTTAGTATCACAGTAGCCTTTGATATTATGTCTGTCCAAAAAATCATCCAAGCCATTCTTAAAGGCATTAACTGAATCAGCCATCACAACATCACCCAGCAGTGCATTCCACAACCTCACTGTCCTGACTGTGAAGAACCCCCTACGTTGCTTCAAATGAAAGTTCTTTTCTTCTAGTCTAAAGGGGTGGCCTCTGGTACGGTGATCCACTTTATGGGTAAAAAGGTCCCCTGCCATTTGTCTATAATGTCCTCTAATGTACTTGTAAAGTGTAATCATGTCCCCTCGCAAGCGCCTTTTTTCCAGAGAAAACAACCCCAACCTTGACAGTCTACCCTCATAATTTAAGTCTTCCGTCCCTCTAACCAATTTAGTTGCACGTCTCTGCACTCTCTCCAGCTCATTTATATCCCTCTTAAGGACTGGAGTCCAAAACTGCACTGCATACTCCAGATGAGGCCTTACCAGGGACCTATAAAGAGGCATAATTATGTTTTCATCCCTTGAGTTAATGCCCTTTTTTATGCAAGACAGAACTTTATTTGCTTTAGTAGCCACAGAATGACACTGCCCAGAATTAGACAACGTGTTATCTACAAAGACCCCTAGATCCTTTTCATTTAAGGAAACTCCCAACACATTGCCATTTAGTGTATAACTTGCATTTATATTACTTTTGCCAAAGTGCATAACCTTGCATTTATCAACATTGAACCTCATTTTACAGTTTGCTGCCCAGTTTTCCAGTTTAGACAAATCACTTTGCAAAGTGGCAGCATCCTGCATGGAACCTATAGTTCTGCACAATTTAGTATCATCTGCAAAAATAGAAACAGTACTTTCAATGCCCACCTCCAGGTCATTAATAAGCAAGTTGAAAATCAAGGGACCTAGTACAGAGCCCTGCGGTACTCCACTAACAACACTGGTCCAATTAGAAAATGTTCCATTTACCACCACTCTTTGTAGTCTATCTTTTAGCCAGTTCTCTATCCAGGTACAAATACTATGTTCCAGGCCAACATTCCTTAATTTAACCAGTAACCTTTTGTGTGGCACTGTATCAAATGCTTTAGCAAAGTCTAAGTAAATCACATCCACTTCCATCCCAGAATCGAGGTCTCTACTTACATTCTCGTAAAAAGAAATTAAGTTAGTCTGGCAAGATCTATTACACATAAAACCATGCTGGCACAAACTCATAGTATTATGATTTGCTATGAAGTCCAGTATCTTATCCTTTATTAACCCTTCGAAAAGCTTTCCTACCACTGACGTCAGACTAACTGGCCTATAGTTTTGAGGCTGAGAACGGGATCCTTTTTTGAATAGAGGCACCACAATAGCAATTCGCCAGTCTCTCGGCACTATGCCATATCTCAATGAATCCTGAAAAATTAAGTAAAGAGGTTTGGCAATCACAGAACTAAGCTCACTAATTACCCTGGGATGAATACCATCTGGCCCTGGACCTTTGTTAATCTTAACATGTTCAAGTCTCTTTTGAATTTCTTCATGTGTGAACCATGCATCATTAGTTGTATTACTAGAATTGGGACTGTTAAGAAGGAAACCTTCACTTACTGGTTCCTCATTTGTGTAGACAGATGAAAAATATGAGTTCAGAATCTGCGCTTTTATTTTGTTTTTATCAACCAGCTGACCCCCCTCTGATAGTAAGGGTCCCACCCCTTCCTGCTTCATTTTTTTACTATTAACATATTTAAAAAATAATTTTGGATTTTTTTTACTGCTTGCTGCATTATCCTTTTCTATAGCAATTTTAGCTTGCCTTATAGCTTCTTTGCATGATTTATTGGCCTCCTTGTACCTTATAAATGTTTCGGCTGTACCAGCTAACTTGAAAGCCTTAAAAGCACGTCTTTTCTTACCCACCTCAACACCAACGCTTCTATTAAACCAAAAAGGTTTTGCTTTGCAACGGCGTTCCTTGCTTACAAGTGGAATATACTGACAAGTATATTTATTAAGCAGCATTTTAAAGACTTCCCATTTTTGTTCTGTGTTTAACCCTGTGAAAAGCATTTCCCACTTAATATGTTGCAGAGATGCCCTTATACTGTCAAAGTTTGCACGTCTGAAATTTAGTGTTTTAGTTACTCCCTTATAGAATTGCTTCTGCAACAGAATCTCAAAGGAGACCATGTTATGATCACTATTCCCTAAATGCTCCCCCACACAAATGTTAGATATGAGTTTAGTATTGTTAGTTATTACAAGGTCCAAAAGAGAGTTATTCCTAGTAGGTTCTTGAACGAGCTGGAATAAAAAGTTGTCATTCAGCATATTTACAAACCTACTAGCTTTTTCTGTCTTAGCAACCCCATTACCCCAGTCAATGTCTGGATAATTGAAGTCACCCATAGCAACAACTTGACCCAGCTGTGAAGCCGCTTGTATCTGCAAGAGTAGCTGGGCTTCATACTCGACACTTATACGAGGTGGTTTATAGCATACACCAATAATAATTCTTTTTATTACCTTTTGCCCAGTCAAAATCTCTACCCAGAGTGATTCTACACCCTCACCAGTGCCAGCTATTTTTATTTCTTTAGCGCATGGCTTTAATTCAGGCTTTACATACAAACACACTCCTCCACCCTTTTTAATCCCTCTGTCCCTCCTAAAAAGGGTGTAACCATTTAAATTCACAATCCAGTCACATGTTTCATCCCACCAGGTCTCAGTGATACCAATTATATCATAATTTTTAGAGCATGCAATTAATTCTAGGTCTCCCATTTTACCTGACAAACTCCGTGCATTTGCCAGCATACAGCGGAGGTTACTACTTTTACTTTTGAAATGTGCATTACTTAGTGAAGAATTATAAGTTAAGTTAGTATTATTCTGTTTTCCTTGTAACAGAGGGACCTCCTTAGCTGGTAAACTGTATGCCCCCCTCACTCCTCCCCCATGACCCCTTACTAACCCCACTGCCCCGTCTACACTAGCTTCCCCATAATCCTTTATCTCACCCACCCCCCCTTGCCTAGTTTAAACACTCCTCCAACCTCTTAGCCATTCTTTCCCCTAGCACCGCGGACCCCCTTCCATTGAGGTGCAAACCGTCACGGCTGTATAGGTTGTACCCCAACGAAAAGTCAGCCCAGTGCTCTAGGAACCCAAACCCTTCCTTCCTGCACCAAGACTTGAGCCACGCATTTAGCTCCCTAAACTCCCGCTGTTTTCCTAAACTTGCACGTGGCACAGGCAAAATTTCAGAAAAGATTACATTGGAAGACCTTTCCTTGATCTTAGAGCCTAGATCCCTGAAATCATTCTTTAAGGTCTTCCATCTACCATTTATTTTGTCATTAGTACCGATATGCACTAAGACAGCTGGGTCATGCCCAGCCCCACCCAATAATTTGTCTATCCGATCAACCACATGCCGAACCCTGGCACCAGGTAGACAGCAAACTGTTCGGTTGTAGCGATCCGGACGACAAATTACCCTATCCACTTTCCTAATAATTGAGTCCCCTACAACCACAATCTGCTTAGGCCTGACTCTACTCTCCTCCCCAGCACTACTAGAGAAACTGGTCTCCCGGCTGTTAGAGAGATCAGCCCCATCTAGAATTGCCAATCCAGAGTTCATACTCCCATCATCTTCACACAATCTGGCAAATTTGTTGCGATGTATAATCTCCGGATCAGCCTCCATTTTCCTTTTGCCCACCTTAGATTTTCTAACTGTCACCCAGCTAGCTGCCTCAACATCCTGCTGCTGTTCTGTTCCCCCAAAACTATCTGACCCCGCTAGGTCCTGCTCAGTGCGCAAAAGACTCCTTTCAAGATTGTCAATCGACCGCAGTGTTGCAATTTGTTGCTCTAGTGCTCTAACTTGAGCCTCCAAAGTGGCAATTTGCTCACAACCACCACAGAGGTAAGCATTTTGGATCTCTTGTTCCAAATCTGCATACATATGGCAGACTGTGCACTGAGTCAGACCTTCAATCTTGCTAGCACTCATTATCCCAGTTACAGATCAAAACAGGAAAAAATAAAAATAAATATATAAATTAAAAATGAGGGTTTAGAACAAACTTTTGACCTAGTTTGAACCTCCTTTAGTTTTCAACTCCAGTGTTTATAACTCCACTTACAGATCCCCCACTTACTCCAGTGTTTATAACTCCACTTACAGATCCCCCACTTAACGAGCAAACACTTAAGAGAAGCTAACACTAGAGCAAGCTCCACTGGAGTGCCAGGGGTTCTATTTATACAGTCTGTTCAGGTGCACGATGGGCAATACATGCAGAGATATTATCCGCAGCCGACAGAAATCTTTTAACCTGTCCGATCGACTGAACGAACGATCTCCGCCAGATGAAAAATGTCGGGACTCTCCACACACAGTCCGAAAATCGGAAAAATCCTCGATTCATACAATCAGATCTTTGCGTCTATGGTCAGCTTTACCCAGGGACTGCCTCTATGACTAATCAGTGGTTTTAGTTAAACATGAAGTGCAGTACTGTGTAGTTTTCCCTTTAACTGTTGAACAAAGGTTGTCATGTGGTGTGTAAACTCCCTAAATGCCTGACATTGCATCAGTCTTGCAAACTGCTGTAAACAGGAGTCACTTAACATGCATGTGGCATTTTACTAGGGTTGCCATCTAGCCACTTAAATACCAGCTAAGGTCTGGTATTAAAAATTTACCAGTAATATATGTGCTGGTAAACTTGTAATCTCCAGTCATTCTGACCCTGGCCCACAACAATCCTTTTACCCTTTATTGAACAGACAGCTCTGTAACCCTGCTTACACACCCAACCCACCCCCTTCTCACAACTCTGCCCCTTTAGGGTAAGGCCAGACGAGGAGATTCGGGGAGATTTTGCCACGTGTGCATTAGCGCAGGCGATTTTGCGCTGTAGCCTATGGGGAAAAGACGCTGAGGCAGTTCGGGGAGATAGTCACGCAAAAGACGTGGCGATAAGTCGCCAGGCGACAAAATCTCCCCGAATCTCCTTGTCTGGCCTTACCCTTAAAGGTAGAGGCACACAATGCTATTTGGGGGAGATTAGTCGCCTGGCAAAGTTGCCTCACAAGGAAACATTGGGCCTTGGAAAACGAATCGCTCCGAGTGCCATCCCACCAGAGATATAAATTCTAGCTGGCTGGTAGGCTTCTAGGGGAGATTAGTCGCCCGAAGAACAGGCAAATAGTTGCCGCGCGATAAAATCTCTACAAATCTTCGCGTCTGTCTCTGCCCTTATAGGATAACCCACCCCTCTCTTATATCATTGCACTTATTCCCTGTTGTCCAGTACTGCCGCAGCAATGCTATTATTATTATTATTATTATTATTAACATGTAATTATATATGCTATGTTTAAACCCATTTGTTTAGCCACAGAAAGTGAAAAGCTTAACATTTTGGGAAGTAACCTCTGTTTGTTAGAATCTGTTTGATCTTACTACAGGGTAAATAATGAAAGCAGAATGTTAATTGTTTGTTATAAATTACTGCGCAAATGCTATATGAACATGAAAGGGTCCATTTTTATGCTGTGTAAAAGGATTAAGCCAGTATAAAAATCTGGGTAAAATAAATGGCTACATCACCACATATCTTCTATAGGAAAGTACTGTACATTCTGGAGGAAGATGTTAAAAAAGCAACAAAAGGTGTGGACAAAAATGTGATGGATGAACAGCACATAGCTCATTCAAGAGGCTGTTTTCTTTTTATACCAGATCAGTACACAGCTTGATAAGTATGCTGTTTTTTAACACTTTGATGCCTGGTTTGCTTTTTTTTTTACACAATAAAATAATAAGACCCACCTGCAATAGTTATCACATCACTGTGCTTTTATTATACTTTTATCACATAACATATTATTTGAATTCCCCCCGGTAGAGGTCTGTTTACTCTGTACTCATCTAGTCATGATTCCTCCAGCATGGGGATACTTAAAACACAGGAAAAAGTCTAATGTTTAATTTTTTAGCTAAAAGTTTCCCCATTCTATTCGAGACTTACCTGACATACATATAATCACAATATATACTTTGCCCCTTTAAAGTGAGTTATACAGGACATTATCACTATCCAGTAGATATTAAGCTAATCAGACCCCCTGTAGCTGCTATTTACCATACCATGAGCCATGCTAGTCTGGAACTTGCAGAAATGGTTCCAAGATGATCAAAAAGAGTTCTGCCCAGTTGTTTTGTCTTTATATAAACTACAGCCTGGGAGCTTTGCAATGTATTTCCAAATGATCAATAACATATCGTATATTGATGAGTTCAACAGTTTAACAATACACTTATGTATTTACTCTACTCTATACAGAAGAAATCAATTATATATGTATTGAGTTCTTGCTCATGATCTGTGTTAGGCCTCTTTACATCCATAAAACCAGTTTGTCTAAATGGGAAAAATAAGTTTTCTTTATAAACTTTAGATTGTGAACAGGGCTCTCAGATGGCACTTTTTATTCTATAACCATTGTTTGTTAAACTATTGTAAGACCCTTGTTTGTTATAAATTAATGTAAAGCAATTCACAACTTACTGGTGCTAAATAAATAAATGATGATGATATATCAGCTTTAGCTTTAATTTATTTCCCAAATCACTGTGTGATAACAACAGATGCCAATGCCCTAGACTGGTATAACAGCAATACACTTATTAAAAGTACACCTTTTCTCTTGTAAATGCTTTAGCCAAGCAAAAGTCTATTGCTATTACGTACTCATCAAATCTGTTCATACAAACAATCCAAAGCATTGGCACCTATATTCAAAATCTAAATGGTACTTCATAATGGGCAGGTGTAGACACTAAAGCTGGCCATAGATGTTGAGATTTTTAAAAGATCAGATCCTGATCGTGAGACCACGATCTTCTCAGAACGATCGTACGATCGTACGAATTTACCATCAACTAAAAAGACCAATTTACCAGGAAAACAAAGGGGAGCTGCCTGCTTGGCCCTGCAAACATAGATAGATTGCACTGGGACCGGCAAAGATTTTTTGACCTGGCCGATCAATTTCCCGACAGATGTCGGCCGAAAAATCGTAAGATGTACGATCGCTCGAATCCCACTAACCACACGATAATTGGTCGGGCTTCCCTAAAATCGGTCGTTCGGCAAGAAGAATCGTCGCGTCTATGGGGAGCTTAAGCCCAAAGAGATGCCAGTAATGGATCCCTATAGTACGATTTGCATGTTTAAGTGGCAGGGGGAAAGCCTGGGGTGGGAAGAGGGGCAAGTAACACCCATTTCAGTAAAGTACAGACATGTTAATAAAACTTAAAAATAACACAAGATGCAGGTCTTGTTGATTAATGAACAAGGGAGTGCCAGCTTAGCTTCCATGCATGTGAATGTTAAAATTTGAGCCCTATCTACGACAAAGAGATGCTATTGGTATCTAATCTTGGCAATGTCAGAATTTGGAGCCTTTTAGGCAACGCTCGAATGGAAGAGGAAGCGCATGTTACGCTGCAATTTATTTATAAATGTTAACTCCATATTCTATGATCCAAGCTAACTCACTCAATACAGTGGTATTGTAGTAAGAGCAGTTATAAACTTTATAATACACAAAAGCCATGAATATCCTGTAAATTATATCCTTATAAACGGGGAGTTCTGATGTCATCAGTTATAAACGGTGAGTTCTAATGTCATTTCTGTCACATGACATTGAAATTTGTGCATTATAATTAATAAAGTACCCCCAGTTGCAAAATATGAGGATATTATAAGTTACCTCGGAGTTCCATGACCTGTATAAAAATACTCGGCCTTGGCCTCGTGTTTTTATATGGTCATGAAACTCCTCGGTAACTTATAATATCCTTATATTTTACAAGAGGGGGTACTTTATTCACTATATCAAGCACTTGGGCACTATAACTGTATTTTTTATGCTAATTATAATCGGGAATGAAAATACACTAATGTTATGATTAAGTCACACATACTAATTTATAAGTTATTCTGCTAATTACTGTTTTGCCTACTGTGTTATGCAATATTCAGGATGAGGGCCCCTCATAGAATTGGCATTGATTTATGGTTTAATGGGTTACGTTTTTTTAACTGTGCCGGCAGAATTTGTGTGGGAATAAATAATGCCTTGTATTTATATATGATGTTTTGAGTATTTAAGTGTCACTAAGGGGGTAAAGTCCATTTTATTTTGGTTTGGTACAAGTTGTCAGCTTGCACTGGCTCTGTTGATGCCACTGGCTGGGGCACAGCTGTTGGAAGTACAAGAACAGTGATGGCATCTGCACAGTGTCAATACATGAAATGCAAAAGTGAATCGTATTCCTCTGGAGAGTCCTGCATATGTCAAGTATATTGTGTCATTAAATCAATTCATTTATCAGCATGCTGAACGCCAATTAAATTGCACAGGAAGGTGCAGGTATAGGCTAGTGTGTTGGTGCCAAACTTTGTTACAGCTGAGACTTTCTGCTTCACTGGCTGCTGGGTAGCACATAAAAGACACATCAAAGTCTGTGCTATTGATACCTTAGTAAGGGAAATATATGGATAGTTTCTAATCTGTTTATTACCTCTAAGTAAATAATGATGCATGAAAGTGTGTTTTTTTGTTTGACCTATTCCAATGACTTTTTAATTCATATGCTTTTTTAAATTTTTTTATGTTTTTTTTTTTTTTTTAAATATTCTGGCTTTTTCTGGTCTGGTGCTGAAAATGCTGTCTGGTTGTCAAGGTGAAGATGTAAGTTTATAAGTTTTTCTTATTTTTTTTTATTGCTTATAATTGTATACAGTCCCAGTACGATTCATCATCATCTCAGTTCATGTCTAGTTGCTGGGGCAATTGAGCACAAGCAAAAAGATAGCAGTTAAAATCCCAAGTCAGACATCTCCAGGACAAAAGATCGAAAACTCAAAAATGAATACCCTTTCCACTTTGTTTTAGAATAGCTCTGTTTACATCACACTTAAAATGGATTTTAAGGTGATTTACCCCTTTAACATGTATTCAGAGTATTACTTAGGCATTGCTTGTTGCTAATGTATTGCTTATGCCGAGACATGGCGCTTAGGCTGGTATCACACACCCTCAAATGCCTCAGCTAGGCAAGATTGTATTACAGAGCCCACTCATATTTTAACACAAATGTATTTATAAGCCTGTTCTGTACCTGCAACCTGCCATTGTTACAACCATCCCAATTTGAATAAAGGTACAGTGACTAATGATTAAAGGTCCTTTGTTGTAATGTATACATGGTTGTCACTGTTAATAGTTTTTTTTTTACTGATCAAAATATAGTTGAAAATGGTGTATTTATTCTTGTGTTAACTGAAGTACCCAAGGCCTTACTCCAGGGTAGATATGGCCTTACCAGGGAACATATGTTTGGTTTTGCAATAATAAAGCAGCAACATCTGGTTTCTTGGGATGGTACACAGGCAATTGCACATCTATTGTGCCTGCAGCTCTGAAATAAGGCCAGACTGTTGTCACTATTCTTTGACTAAAATATTCTCAGAGATCCCTGTATATTATGCTTTCTACCACTCCTACTGTTTATTATTATTATTATTATTAATAATAATAATAATAATAATATATATATATCTCATATGAAGCAAGCCACTGGCGGAACTTTGAAATATGGTGAAAAGAAATAAAGTTTATTAATTAATTAATAAACTTTATTTATAAACTTTACTTTTCACCATATTTCAAAGTCCTGTGAGTGCCTTGCTTTATATGATATTCGACGTGACTTTTCTGTGGTGTGCACCAAGGAATTTTCTCCAATAAGTGAGTGCAGCTATTTTTCCTTATGTATAATCTCTGTAAAGCACGATGGAATATGTTGGTGCTATGGCATGGTAATAATACTGTCTTTTATGGCCTTATATACACAAGGTATTTGCTCATAATTTATCACTTCATATTTGTCTTGGTAGTATTTTTGAATTATTTAATGACACAGATTAATTAAGGGGAGTAAAGGTATCTATTTTATATATTTTTAAATTCAGGAAATTATCATCATAATTATCACATCTAATCACCAACTAATATTTGTATCTCTTCTTTAGCTGGTGATCAGTAGATCTCAATACACTGTCGACAAACAGCTTGTCTAAATCTCCCTTCCTGTTTTATTCAGATATTTATTACATTAAGTTTATTAGTTGTTTGCTAAATATAGCAATATAAATTGTCTCATAAATCAATATAATATTTAAGTAATATTTTCCATGGAACAGAATGCTGAATATGCTTTTATGGATGTAGATCATAATGGGGTAATATCACTAAAAGCAGAGTATGGTCACTCCTGCTGTAAAATATGTCATTATAATCAGCGCTTAGTGATGTAATTTGAGTCACGTGACTCACTTAATTGTAAAAACGAATGGTCCTGTAGTTATAAGTCTCGACCAAATAAAATCACAGGCAAAATAGTGATAACTAATATCTGTATAAGTTACAGTAGGGGCTACAGTATTAAGGCGCCTATGAAAAATTTTTCATACGATATTTGGTGCGTGTATTGGGAGACAAGTCGACCAATATAGGCAGAAGACTTGGATATCAGTCGGCTGATCTATCGGCAGGCTGAAAAATTTTGATTGGGCACCTTTGAAGGTTCCCCAATGTCGGCCATTGTTAGTGCTGAATTGTCAGATACAGGTAGAATTCTTTTGTTTCTACCTGTATATCCGACGATTCAGCTCTACATGTGTGTATTGAAATTAACAATCTTTCTTGGAAAGATCTTTTCCAGGAAAGATCGTAATTGTAACGTCTATGGCCACCTTCAGAGTTGTGTGTCAGTTTCAAGCCCAGACTGCTATTTAGATTACTGACAATGTACAGCAGTGCTGGTTTATTGTAAACATCTACATTTATGAAGCAATATATCATATCATAATCATATGTGTCGGCATTATGCAAATGTATCATACATATCTTACATTCCTATGACTTCACCTTTAAACTATGGCCTTTCCTTCTCATTTGACTTCTCTTTCAGGCACATGGATCTTGTTACGCTGAGTTAAACAAATCTATTTCAGTGAGTTTTATGGGAGTTCCTGAGAGAAATAAGCAATATAAAATGTAGCATTGTTAATGGACCTCATTTATAGACAGTTAATACATCTATACACAAATCTGTAACATATTAATATTTTTTTTTGAGATTTAGCTCAAGGTAGGGGATTGCTTTGCTATGTCTATATTATTTCAAGCATAAAATAGTCAGTTTGATTTAAATTTATGTTTCTATGTGGTAAAGCTATCATCCGCTGTACAGTATTTCTGGCGGGTCAAAGTACAGTTTTTAGTTTTTTGCAACTAATGATTATTTGTCTATCCCTTACATATTATACAGAGGTTCACAAGTAATATTCAATGATTCCCATCAATTATATTATATTAGTATTTAGTATAATTGTCCATATACTGTAATCTAGCACCGACATTGACAGTTTATAAAATTACTATTCAACATACGCATTGTAGAACGGTTTATAGTAAGAATCTAATTTGTGATAAACCCACTGCATGGGTCAAAATGCTCATGTGTTGAACATACCAGATTGTTGGGGTATGGCCAGCATTAAACCAACAAAATGAGTGACGATTTTAGCTTGGAACAATCAATTGCTTCTGCCATCAGTCTGTGTGTATCGTTTTCAGTAGAAGGCACATCAGTGAAACTTTAAAGAATATCTTAAAATCAATATCTACTAGAAAAAGTAAAGACCACTGGGGGGAATGCAATAAAAGTTGTAAATTCGATAAAAACAAGCTTGAATAAAATCAAATCATGTGTATTTTTATTTTGTCTTTGTTAAAGGAGAATTTGTCTGACAATAACCGGGACTTACAAGCAGAATCTTGATTGATGTTTCTTCTGGGTTTTTTGTTTGTATTATAAGCTTTGATGAGCAGGGCCCTCCCTTTGTTGTCTGCCAATAATATGTAGTTATAACTGTGCATGCATCTACTTTGGTGAAACATTACTATATGTATGTGTTTGTATCCCCTTATGAAGGTGCTATATAAATAGTAATCAATATGGCTGGTCTTTACAAGCAGTGCATTTTACAGCACATTTGTTTTTTATGAATGTACAGGGAATATGAGGAAATGTAATTGTGGAATCCCTGCTGTTAGTGGAGCCCTTGCAGTTGCAGAATATGACACACTTGTGCTTGATTTGCTTTTGTTTGTGATCCATTTCTCTGTCACTCTGATGAATACATCTGTGAAGGCTTTATTTTCCCACAGTCATGTAAACATCTAAATTCCTTTCATTTTCCCATAGGGATTCAGGCAACGGATGTCTTTAGTTTTAGAAGGGCCCGGGGCAATATAGATTTTGTGGGACTGGGTTATATATTAGAAGAAACTGTCCTTTTACTTAAACTTGCAAATCTTATCACAGACTTAGCGTACATAAACAAAAAGTAAAGAATTGAAGGTCTAGCAGCCTACAAAGTGTTACTGTTGCTATTTTGGCCTACAGTTCCCATCTTTCCCTGCCATACCCCCTACCCTGTGCATTTATTGCCAATTACTGATGGTCTGCACATCCCCACTATGTTAAAAGCAACAATTTTTGCTCCACTGAGCTGTGAGTGTGAGGGAACACATAGGCAAGTCCTCTAATTTACACATCTTGTGCTTCATGGAGATATAGATGTCCCCTTATATACGAATCATTCAGAAATCCAGGTTAGGTTAGAGAGCACCAGCAAGCTTATAACACTATGGATCTCTGCCCTTACTACCGCATGGGTAAGTAAAGGGTTGTGTTGCATCCACACCCACAGATATGCCCCTGCAACAATTGCTTTAAAATGGGCATGATTTTAAATCCTTTAGTTCTCCTGTAATTTGTTTTTGTTTTGCATGTAGATCATCAGGACTGTATTTAGGTCCAATGCTGCCCTAGGCATCACACCTAAACACGCCCCTACGATATCACACACTGGCAGGCTGACGTCACGCGTTGTGCACGTTGATATCCCGCGTTGGCGCGCCGTGCACATGAAGTCACTTCCGCATTCTTCCTCGGCCCTTTACCCCTCAGCTCCATCACTGGATTTCCTATGGAAATCTGTGGCGGAGGGTGGGGAGGGCTTAATATATATTAAATATATATAAATACGGCCCTGTAGATCATCAGGTAGTAGTGCCAACATATTCCACAGCACTGTACATTAAACAAAACAATTTTATTACCTTTTATAAAGTTCAGAGATATTATGCAAGGGTATACAGAAATCATTAACATCTATCCCTTCCCAAGTGAAGCTTACAATCTAATTTTCCTACCAAGAACAAACACACACACAATGAATGCACTATGCTGTGCAAAGACTACTATGAGTTTTATCAGGAGATAATTCATGTACCGGTATGTTTCTGGTCTGTGGAAATAACAGAGCACCCTGAGGTACAGTCAAACATATACTACATTGGTCTGTTCAACTGTATATAAATATATAGAGAAACAAATGGCTCACTTAAGAATCAAAGCACAAACTGAAAGGCAGAAAATAAGACCTAATATTCTCATGATGCATTTTTTGCTTTAAGTTCGATGTTAGAATTATGATAATTCTATGTGGCTCTGAGCGAATAAGAAATTGCAGATAATCAATTCTCTATGCCATGCTGTATACTGAAAACAACAAATCCTTTTATTAAACTGTTCCCTAGAATGCTGCATTGTTTGTACATTACAGCTCAGCCTGTAATATGACTGAGAAATAATGAACCCATAACATTTTACAATGATTCACACCAATGAAAGCTGTCAGTTTAGCTCTGGAGATCAGCTTTGCTATTTTCCTACATTATTATTTAAGGAAATGTGAAAAATTGGTTTACCAACTACCACAGACCACATTCCCTGGCCACTGAGGCTAGACATAATATCCCCCTCCCTGTATTTCCCAAGAGTCATAAGCTCCCAGTGAAAAGTAATGCTTGCGGACAAATATGAATCAAGAGTAGCAAAAGGTTAATCCTCCTACTTCCTTTATCCCTGAACATCAGTTCAAGAAAGTGTCACATAAGGCTCATTACCACTGTATTTATCTTATTGATAGACACTAATGTATAAACACCAGTGACCCTAATTTGTACAGTGTACACTTTAATAATTCAAACAAATGAAATCGAGTGGATGATGTTTTGTGTTCCTTATGCACAAAAAAAGGTTGCCGTATTAGGAGCAATGAAGGTTGTTTTTTTACCATATTTCATTATTTAGGAGGTGGCCAACAGCAGCAGTGCCAGAATAGGCTTCCTTTGCTCCATCGGAGAGCATGATTGGTTTTAACAAAAGGTATGTGTTGCTGCAATTAATTTTACATATTATTATAAATCTTAGGGGAGTTATTTACTAAAATCCAATTTGTTCTAGTCGGGGCTTTAAAGGGGAAACCACAAATTTTTTGTGGAAAAAAAACCTAAAGTTTTTCAAGATCTATTATATCCCTAGGCTGCTAAAGGGCAGATTCACTAAAGGGCGAATTGTCGGCAGCGACCGCTTCGCACACATCGCACAACTTCACCAGTGGCAAATTCAATACCATTACGCTCAGGGCTGGATTTACATAGCAGGCGCCCCTAGGCCCGCTGTCGTTTGTCGCCCCCGTCCCCTCCTTTTTATTCACTCTAATTTTCATCATCGGGACCAGAGCTATGGGACTACTACAGGAAATTTAAAAAACTATTGTTTCTCCTGTGCACCCCCAGTGTTTTTGAACCTGTTGCGCCCTGGGCGCCAAACGCTGGCGACTTTTCGCTAGCGTTACTTTGGCAGTGCGAGCATTTGTCAGGACTTTTGCAAGCAATTCTGCTTCAAAAAAGGAAATGTAGCCAGCGTTTTTGGAACTTAAATGCATTTTCGCCACACAGGATATGATGTAAGTGACAGAAGGTTGAGGCAGATCTAGCTTCTTTTTAGCACTTCGCCTGGTCCAAGGTGGCCAACTCTTGCAAAAGAGGTAACGTTCAGTACAATTCACACTTTACTGAATTTGTGGAGTAACAACCTTTCGCCAGAGCAAAAAGTTGCTTGGCGATAGAGTGTGAACGAACACTAGCGATCAGGGCCGCCATCAGAGGGGGACAGGGGGGACAAGCGTACCGGGCCCGGGCATGAAGGGGGGCCCGGCAGCGCTGCATTTTTTTGAAGATCCGGGCCCCCCTTACGAGCGCCCGAGCCGTACGTCATTCCTCTTGAGTGCCGAATGCGGAAGTGCCGAAAAGCCGAAGCCGATGCGCCGAAAAGACCCGAAGTCACGGAAAAAGCCGAAGTCACGAAGTCACGAAGCGCCGAAAAGACCCGAAGTCACGAAAACAGCCGAAGCCGAAGTCCTGAAGCAGCGCAAAGATCCGAAGTCACGAAAACAGCCGAAATTGAAGTCCTGAAGCGGTGAAAAGACCCGAAGTCACGAAAGGAGGCGAAGTTGAAGTACTGAAGCCATGAGTTCAATCCTACTGAACACCAGTTTGTGGTTTTTTTTTTTTTAATCCCCTGGCCACCAATGTATTATTTTAATATTCTATAGGCCCCTGCCACCAATCTTTTTTTTTAAACTTTTTTTTGGGGCCCCAATTTTTTTTTTAACTCGTAAGGGGCCCCTTGCCACCATTGTTTTTTTTTGGGTTTTTTTTTAAAAAAAAAATTAATTTTCTTTTTGGTGGCCCCAAATTTTTTTAACTTGTAAGGGGGCCCCCCTGCCACAAGGTTTTTTTTTTTTCAAAAAAAAAATAATTTTTTTTTAAAAAATTTTTTTGGGGCCCCAATTTGTTTTTAACTTGTAAGGGGGCCCCTGCCACCAGTTTTTTTTTTTTTCAAAAAAAATTTTTTTTTTCCAAATTTTTTTTTTGGGGCCCCAATTTGTTTTTAACTTATAAGGGGGCCCCTGCCGCCAATGTTTTTTTTTTTTTCAAAAAAAAAATGAATTTTTTTTTAAATTTTTTTTTGGGGCCCCAATTTGTTTTTAACTTATAAGGGGGCCCCTGCCACCAATGTTTGTTTATTTTTTAGTTTTTTTTACATTTTTTTTGTTGGGGCCCCAAGTTTTTTTTAACTTATAAGGGGGCCCCTGCCACCAATGTTTAAAAAAAAAAAAAAAAAAAATTTAATTTTTTTTTTTTTGGGGCCCCAATTTTTTTTATAAGGGGGCCCTGACCATCAATAGCTTTTTACAACTTGTGTGGGGGGGGGTTACTTTTTTAGCGCTGATGTCTGTGTGGTCTTTTAACTGCGATGTGGGCGGGATATGGGGCGGAGCTTGGTCGTCAGTGTGGGAGGGGCCCAGGGGGCCCCAAAAATTTTGTTGTACGGGGCCCCGTGATTTCTAATGGCAGCCCTGCTAGCGATGGTCTCTTTCGCTAGCGAATTGGCACCTGTGCCTGTTAGGGAATTGGCGATGTTGCTGCGGATGGTAGCACTGGCGAAAATATGCTAGTGTTAGCAAAGTCGCCCTTTAGTGAATCTGCCCCTTAAAGTCTGAATCCGAAAATATTCCATCCCAAACCTGCCAAGGTCATGTAGAAGTCAATGACAGATGTTCCTTTTACAACTGGAAGATATCATGATCTACGCTGGGTTTTGTAGAATGAACAATAATTTGTGGTTTTCAGAGCAATAATCTGCAAAATTCAGATTATTTGAAAAAGTTGTAATTTTTTGAGTTATTTTTATTGATAAATAAGGTAAAATTGTGGATGGGAATTTAGATGAATTTGTAAAATAATGGGAAAATTTAAAGTTTTAGTAAATAACTCCCTTAGTATATGAGAGCTGCTCGTTCATTTAATAAATGATCAATTCTAAATGTGCTTTTATTGCATGCCAGGAGACTTGTGGCTTTTGTGTGAGACGTATCATCATATCTCTGAATAAAGACTATGGAAATGACTGTGGTTATGGCACATATGTGAGAGTATTGCCTTCTTGTGTGTTCATCTTTTGAGATGATAAATCCCTGCGTGTGGCATGGCACATGTCATAAACTTTTCTTAGAGAAAATTCACTATGTTTAATTTCAACATTTTCTCCTTGCAGAAAGAGGCAGTACACAGAAATAGGCACAGATAAAGCGTCAGCTATAGTCAAGGACCCGACAAGGGCTAATTATTACTCAAAGGCAGACACAAATGAGCTTGGAGACCAACTTGCTCCAATTCATTTTGACAATTCACAAACAACTGTGAATAAAGAAATATGAAGAAGTAATGAGTTGAGCCCAACACACTAGGATATACGTAGTATGTGTAGGTGTACTATTGTAAGTCCCTGGATGAATTGCTTAAAAAATGTATCTTAAAACAAATCAAGGCACAAAGGCAAAACACAATCATAAAATCTGAGCCATCATGGACTAATTTTTCAATGGTGGACAGGGCAACAAGGTGTGAAAAACAAAATGTGCAATTGCTGTATTGCAATGAAACTGGCTTCTGGGAGGAGTTGGAATCACACACTACCAGTCACAACTGCCTCCGGTATGCTGTCTTCTGTCTCTGTATGCTGCATCACTTGCATGTCAGCTTGTCATACAGAAGGTGGGAGAACTGTTTGGGAAGATTGGCATTCAGCTGCACACCCCTTGCATGCATATTATGCAGGAGGTACAAAAAAGAAACACAAGGGGACCCAAGGCACTCCGGAGTTCTGTACTGCTCAGGGCAGGCACAAGTGATTGGTATATGTGGCTTTGGCTTAGTTGCACCAACCCACTGGTAAATGTGCCCCAAATGTGTATATTTGGACAAAGTGTTAATTTAAAGAAATAATAATATGTCTTAACAGAATGCTATACAGTACTTCCCTGAATTGTAGTAGATCCTGAGCTGTCAACTCCACTTTGTCCCCCAGTCTCCCAACACTCTGATATCTGGCGATCTCTGATGATGTCTAATGATTTGCAGGAAAAAATCCAGTGTGTGTATGCACAGAACATTTCAATGACGTCAGTGGAGCAAAGTGATCATGCACAGCTTGGTTTCGGTGGCTTCAAGAGAGGTTTTGCACATGCGGGTGCCTTAAAAAATTGACAGCGCTGTAGATGTACATACATAAAATTATCTATACATACTATACATGTATAAGATTAGGGAACATTATAGGGTCTGCTGCTGTACTGCCTGGACATTTGTTTGGTTTATTTTGTATTTAATATTTATTTTGAGAAGTTGCTAAAGGGTCAATGTGCCCCTTGTTCAACATGAGTGCAATGAAAAGGAGTTGACTTGTTCTAGAAACTGAAGCAACTCCGTAATTTCAAGCAGGAGATAATGGATTCAAACAAGCAGTTCAGTCACAAAGTTTCCGTCCAACGAAACCAAGTTAATCAGGATAAACAAGATGTGAAGAACTGTTCAAACGCAGTGGGTTGCTGCAAACTTCAGTGCTTTATTTCACACGACATGTTTCGAGCAAAGCTCTTTTTCAAGTGTGACTTGAAAAAGATCTTTGCTCGAAACATGTCGTGTGAAATAAAGCACTGAAGTTTGCAGCAACCCACTGCGTTTGAACAGTTCTTCACATCTTGTTTATCCTGAAGCAACTCCGTGTTTGGTCTTTGTGAGTAAGATAATTAGATTATCAGTACACAATTCTCTCCATTCTACATTTGTTGTGATTGTTTTGTTAGCAGGAGTCCATTATGCAAGGGGATTATCTGTGCACTGGGAGTAAAACTACAGTATCTACATTGCAAGGGCCAAACATGAAGTACCTTCAATTTCCCCAGTTGTTCTGTTAAGCTACAAAAAGAAATGTTTTTTTTATTAAATTTATACTGCTACTTTAAAGATTTACATGTTTTACCCAGATACATGAATTGGCTAAAGAACTAAATAGACAAGGCTTGTAGTGTGTTTTAATGACAGGGTCAAAGGTGAATCATGTAAAGAGAATTCAGAATTTGTTACACAATAATTGTGAGGCCCAGAGAATGTATCGGAAACTGCAGACACACTCTAATGTCACAGTGCTACGCAATATGTTGGCGCTATATATTATTATTAAATACATGTTAATAATAATAATAATGTCTGGTGTATAGGATCATAATTAACTGGCATGCTGGTATATGGTTCAAGGTTAACATGTTTATTGGAATGAACAAGGGGGTCGCTGTAAAGCATAGTCATCCCTGTGGAGAATCCTTTGTTAAAGCCCCTATAAATCAAATCCTCTACAGAAAACTCTTGTCAATAAAACACTTTCACTGCACTTCATCTTTCACCACAGCTCTAATACCGAGTCACTACAATTCTCTATATGAACTAAATTTTCAGCAACCAAATATTTGTTTTTAATGATTTATTTATGTATGTGTATATTTTATTTATAAACGTAGTGCTGTTCCACACAGTGACTCCACTGAACACTTACAAACAATATACTCTCAATTTCCACCACCCAAATATTTATAACATATCTGGAAAGCAGAGGAAAAAAAAAAATACTTTTTTTCCAGAAGTTTAAAACAGACTTGATTCATAACAGGTTCAAAGAGCAAAGTTTCAAAGATAAAATTGTATTCTTTTTGCGTTTATGCATATTTGCTCAATGTTGAATAGAGTGAAGTTTTCCCCTTCTATATTATCAATAGTGGGGTGGTGCCATTTAAGTGCTCTTCTTGTTTTCTTCTGGTTTCAAGATTATTTATACACTCAAGTGACAATTCTACACGTATATGATATTAAAGCACTTCTTTCTCCTCCATGGTGATCACTGGATTTAACCGTGTCTCTTGTAGTTTAAAGTGTTCAGCAACGTTTTATATGAAATGGGGGTGCTACTATATAAAAATATTTTTGATCATTTCTTTGCTAATTATCTAGTCATGTGCAAGCCTTCAATCCCTATCATTGGCATTATCATTAACCCTACGCAGCATGCTCTCTGTTCTTTTAAATCTTTTAATCTTTCTGAAACAACCATATAAACATGGATCAGCTGTAAAAATAGCTCTGGTGGCAATGCCTGTTTTCGATTACTGTGCCTGTGGATATGAACCAATCCAAAAGCTGCATTCCAATGCCCAAATTACAAACACCCATAATTATATTCGTAATGCAATTTGCATTCTCTTTACATCTGCCAAAAGAATTCAAACTTACAACTGCCTTCTGCACAACAGAGACTCGAGTCTTATCAGGGAAGTGGTTGATTTAATAAAGAGCACACGTATTAGAAATCTACCCCACGCTTTAGGAATAAACTAACTTTTCATCTGAGCCTGTGCCTGGAGGGACACATCTGTGGGAGGGAGTAACGGGCTTTTGGGAAAACAGCATTTTTGCCATTTCATCTCCTTTCTCTCCTCTGGTGGAAGAAATCAGTCTCCTTTTTTGCTGCTGGCATTTTAGAGTAGCAATTAATTAGGGAGACATATTATGAAGCACATATGCCAATTTCTTGTTGCTTTGTGGCGCAAAACACATCTCTGGCAAAAGAATATACATTTTGCTGCCATCAAGGAATTATACATGCATTTTAAATTTGAGAATTAAAAAAAAAAAGTAGTGTAAGATGTGACTAATTAAGAAATGTTGTGCCAAGTCACATTACTAGATTGCTAGGAATAGTGTGCCATGAGCTTGTAATTTAGCAACAGTGTCGTTCCTAACACAGCATTTATTTAGCATCTTTGCTGTGAATACTGTTCATTTTGCTCCACAATGTTACAACCAGAATTTTAGCACTTCTTTAATCATTGTCATGATCAAAATAGACATCAGAGTATAAGAAGAATGAGTATTAATTGATTGAGTGCACAAAACAATAGTATTCGGCATATTTAATTCTCTATTTTTACTGGGTTTCCAAAAATGTTGCGGTATTCGGGCGTCAGATCTGAAAAAGTTGCAGTATTCAGGCGTCAAATCAAAAAAGTCATGGTATTCAGATTTTTTCATGATTTTATCAAGTTTTTTCCCGCACAAGAAATTTACTGATAAATAGGGGGAAAAAATCAGTGCAGGTCAGAGTCATTTTTTTAAGAAATTTTGTGAGAACTTTTACGATTTTTATGAATAATCCAACTTACTGAACAGAAAAGTGAAATATGTGATTTTTAAATAATAATAATAATGACAATTAACTGCTTTAAATATTCCATAGAGCAATACATGCTGCAGAGAAGAATTATGTTGTGTGTGTCTGTGGGAGCATAGTTTTGTGTCATTTCACTGTGTTCTGGGAAATGTGTGACATTTTTAAGTTTTGTTTATATATTCCAGCTGCTTAACCACTGTGCATTTTGTAATCACTAGTTACATAGGTCATGGGAAATTTGTAATGTGAGCAAAAGAAGATCATTTAGGACTTCTTTATTTTAAAGTGGGAAGTTACAAAAGATCACATTTTTGGTCATCTATAGTAAATGTTATTCATCAGAAAAATAAATAATTATACACACCGTAGATACTTACAATATTTTTGTTCGTAGTTTCAGTATATTGGTTTTCTTTAAGAAAAAAAGATGTCTTTGAGAATTTTCACTTTTTTAAAATGGGTTGAATAACTGTGCCAGATTTTAGCTAATTTATACTTTGTAAAGAAAAAAAGGGATTTTAATAAAGCCTTTCTTCCATGCTACGATGATGTCAAGCATACAGTATTAACCAATTTTCCTGAAAGAAAAAAAAAACTCTTTAGAGAAAGATACTTATTTGTTTTAGAGGATATTTGCCATCGTCTGGGTATTGCTACTCTTGCTGCATGGAATGCAAATCTTATGAAACCTTTATTGGCCTTCTTTATAGATCCAGGTATCATGGACAGTAACAACACTTCTGGTACAGCAGGTAAGTCTCTTCCTACCGCTTGAGTCAAATGTTTAATAATCTGTTTCCAGAATGATTTTATATGGAGACATGACCACCAGATATGTAATAGGGTATGTAGCTTAAACTGCAGAAGTAAGTACAGTGGAATGTAACAAATGATAGGGTGGTTATCTCCAAGGAATATAATACCATTATATAAATAGTAGGCGTAGTTGCTGATGACTAATGTCTTTTATATCCTCAACCATAAATGTGTTCAAACTGTGCAGCTGCCTCACATAACAAATACTCTACTGATTCTTCAACAGTTCTGCCAAAGCTGTAGTCAGGAGACTCGGATATAGGACCATATATTTTCTTTTTTCCCCTCTTATTACAACATGATTCTTTGCACATGATACTGTAACAAAGGAAAGCAGTGTGTAGAGTTTATTGCCACACTTGTTCTTTCTAGCTAGTTAAAAGATAACGTTTAACACAATTATTTTGATGTGTTTCACTGAGTGGGGTATGAGCACCTAGTGTAAATGTTTTTGTGTTGATCATAAGAATGTAGCTGGACATGGCCATACATGGGGACACATTTACTAAAGGGCAAAGTGGCAAATGCTGGCGCCAATTCGCCTGCGTTACCACCCTCATGGATTACGCAAATTTACTAACGGGCGCAGGCGCCAATTTGCTAGCAAAAGAGATAGACGCTAGCGCTCATTTGCACTCTATCTCCAGGCGACAATTCGCTATGGCGAATGGGCGTTACTCCGCAAATTCACAAAAATTAGGATTTTACTGAACGTTACCTCTTTCGCCAGACTTGCCTTCGCCAGCTCAGAACAGGCGAAGTGCATTGGGGTGCATAGATTTTCCTCAATCTTCTGTTACTTACATCATATTCTTTAGTGGAAAAAGCATCAAAATTCAAAAAACGCTGGAGTCTATTCCTTTTTTCAGAGTGTTAGCCTGCGAAAGTCCTTAAAAAAAATTTTGGGTAACCAGTTTCCCCACTACATTTTCTAACATAAGGAACATTAATTATACAGTGGGCTCATGTGTAGGACATTATAACAACTCTATTGTCTTTATTAAAGTTCCCTGGACATGTGTAATAAACAGTGGAAATGTATTTGCGGCAACATATAACATAAAGACATCCATTCAACTTTAAATTTCCCGGACCTGAGCGCAAGACCTCTAGCGAATTTGCGCTAGGCAGAAATGAATGCTAGTGTATCTTTGCTTTGAATTGCTCGCACTGCCGAAAAAATGCTAGCGAAAAGTCGAAAGCGGTGTGCGTCCACAACGAAACTCCGCATTTTTGTGAATTAGCGTTGTCTGGGCAAATTTTCACTTGGTGAAGTGTAGCTATGGGTGCGAAGCTGGCGACTTTTCACCAGTTAGTGAATCTGCCCCATAGAACCAACATTTAATAAACAAAAGAATAAGTGCATTTCCTTAACAAACTGTCAAATGCAACAGAAAGAGCAGAAACACATATAAACACACACACACATACATCTGTACACACCTCTATGTAAAATAAATTTGCACAATGTTTTATCAGTTCATCATTATAACTCGTACTCTAAATTTAGTACACTGAATACCAGCTGCATAGTGGTGCCCCTGTACCTAATGCCCCATTAAGGTGGCACATTCTGGGCATCTTTAATCACATACTTTATCAATACCTACTACCATATGGCACCAATGAGCTAGTCCATTGTTATATGTGCATGGAGAAAAAAAAAGTATGTAAAGTAAACATGACAAGGTGCCTAGCTGATATGTGTACTGTATAGTTAGCTTAGTTTGTCTCTTTTTCTTTGCACTAGTATTTTTAAAGGATGTTATTGAACATACCGTAAGGGTGATTTATACTGGATTTCTGTTGTTCATTAATGTACAAATTTAAATTTAGAAACATATCATGTAAGATTCATAACTCGTCTTACTCTCTGCTATTAAGAAAATACACTTGGTGAGTTTGTCACTGGAAATCTTTGGAAACATAATTCCAGCACATTTTTGTTCTACTTTTATGTATAGATTTAAAAGCCTTGGTATGTTCAATATATCAGCAATGTGGGGTCAAATGTACATTTAGCCATAAAGAAAAGCAATGATATTCTTGCCAATAAATGTACTAATACTAAAGGACAAAAGGCATTGCTGGGATGATTTTAGATTATGGAAGTACTAAGCACCTGTTAAATGGCATTACCCTATCATTAATTGGAATGGAACTCTGGAGGTGCAAGTTTTAGAGAAAAAGATCCCTCAAGCTGCAAATGTTGTACAGTCTGGTGTTTTGTGAAGTCCTCTGTGTCAGAAAACAGACCTCAAAGCATTTGTACCCTAAATGTACATTCTAAAATGGCCATGAAATTGATGCTATTTAAAATGGTATTAGTGCCTATACACAATAACTTACTAACTGTGAACTGGAAGCAATTGTGTGCACAGACGGAAGGGAACCCTGGGCTAGAGTCCTGCAGCGGGTCGGGTGCCAGCGGGTTACCTGCAAAAACCTGCGCTACCCTGCGCGTTGCAGGTAGAATTTCCGGGTGCGGATATTGACACGGGTCCACAGTTCTGCGTGTTTGCGGGTCTCGGGTCAGGGGTTGGGCAGCGGGTCTTCTCAACAGCGATTTTTACTTCTTTTTTCTGATCACGTCTACTTCCGATTATGTCACTTACGGTTTACAATGACAGCACTTCTCGTTTTATTCCTTTTTTTCTGATCACGCCTACTTCCGATGATGTCACTTCCGGTTTACAATGAAAGTACTTCCTGATTCTTGATGTTCAGCAGGTCGTGGGTCCGGGTTGAGGATAAGGTACTTGCGGGTCGGGTAGCGTGTCCAAGCAGATAAGAATACGGGTTGTTGGGTCCGGGTTGTGGATTGCAGGGTGCGGGTACAGGTCGGGCACGGGTTCCAAAAAATGGAACCGCGCAGGGCTCTACTCTAGGCTACAATAGCCTAGTCTTGGGGGTATTTCCAGGGTCCCCAGCTTATGTCCATAGCAATTGATTTGGACCAACTGAATCGGAACTTAATTACATTATTGATGCGTGACTCCATTTTTGCTAAAAAAAAACTATTATACTAAATATATATATATATATATATATATATATATATATATATATATATATATGTATGTGTGTGTGTATATATATATTGTGACAAAGAGCTATGTCCCAATAGGCTGCCTGTATATGATGGGAGGTATATAGCACCCAGCCTGAGGTATTGGCTCCTTTAAATCTCCAGGGTAAGACAGGTTAGGACCCTGGAGCAAGGATAGTTCAGTATGCTGCCCAATTAGTCCGCAGGTGGGGCTGTTTAAGGGAGCCTGGCGGGGAGTGGGGGTGTGTTGTACTGGGAGTCAGAGAGAACCTCTGAACACACGCTGTGAAGTGTTTTGTGAACAAACTGTGTGTTTGACTGCAACTCCAAATGGCAAATGTTTGTTACCATCGCAAGGAACTTTCCTATGGACTGTAACCCTGCAAACCGGTGAGGTTTACATTATTATTTGACTGTTTAGCACGGAAATTGTGCCTGTTTAAGTTGTCTGGTTTGAACAATAAAACCCCAGGCAGGAGCCTGTTTCACTTTTGTTGCAAACCCAAGCCTCCTGTCTCCTCTGTAAGAACTGTTTTACCTGAGCCCTACCGGCTGCTTTGAGCTATTCCCCACAAATGGTGGAGGATGCGGGCAACAGAGAGACAGTGAGCATAATAGGACAACCATTGTTAAAAAGGCAGTGCTATCTGCTGCAGACTGTGGGAGTTGTAGTTCAACAACATGGAGGAACTTGTGTTGCAGCTGGCCAAAGTCAATGCTAGTCAGCAGGAGGCAAATGCTGCCCAGCAAGAGACCAATACCATCCAGAGGCAGAGTATGGCCACCCAGCAAGAGACTAATTGTTTGCTTGCAGCTCAACTGACAGCATTAGCAAAGGCGGTTGAGGCTGATCGACAACTCTTGACGGATGTGGTACAGCAGATGATTGCACTGGGGTCCAATGTGTCGAGTGGGGCCCCTAACACAGATAGCTCCATTAAGGCCAGTCGTTTTCTGCAAAAGATGACGCCACATGATGATGTTGAGGCATATCTGCATACTTTTGAAAGGACTGCCGAGAGGGAGTCTTGGCCCAAGTCCCAGTGGGCAGGTCTGGTAGCGCCTTTTCTGACTGGGGATTCGCAAAAGGCATACTTTGATTTGACCATAGCCGATGCCAAAGACTATGACAAGTTAAAAACGGAGATACTCCACCGCTTGGGTGTCACCTCAGCCGTGCGAGCTCAACGGGTGCACAAGTGGTCATACCAGCAAGAGAGGTCTCCCCGTGCCCAGATGTATGACTTAATTCATCTTGTGAAAAAGTGGCTGCAGCCAGAATCTCTGTCAGCTCCTCAAGTCGTGGAAAGGGTCACTATGGATCGCTTTCTGAGAGCTCTTCCGCCATCCTTGAGGAGATGGGTGAGTCATGCAGATCCCCAGACAGCCGATCACCTGGTGGAAATGGTGGAACGTTATATTGCCGCTGAGGACAACTTAGGATCGTTTCCACAACACCGCAAGCCAGCCACAAAACATCCATCTGCAAGGTCCCCAGGAAAAGCCAGTGATTCGTTGCCTCAGGATACTGGGGCTGACCAAAAGGCTATAGAATGGTCTAAAGGAGCTGACAAAACTCAGCTGTCCCCTCCAACCAAGGGTCAAGGCCAAGTGCAATGCTGGCGATGTAATGAGTGGGGTCATGTTGCTGCCAGGTGCCCACTACCTGCAGAGCCCATGGATTGTCACTCGGCTCAACAGGTGTCGTTGTTTGCTCACCCTGCGTGCACCGCAGACACTGACTTGCATATGGCGGTGGTAAAGGTGGGTGGAAAGTCTGTTCAAGCTCTGTTGGATTCCGGGAGCTTAGTCACAATGGTACACGCCAGTTTGGTAAGCCCAGACCAAGTTAATGAACGTAATCTTGGGGTGCTCTGTATTCATGGAGACTGTAAAAGTTATCCCACTGCTATAGTGACATTTGAAACTGTTACTGGTACTGCATGTCATGAAGTGGGTGTTTCCTCTGTTTTGATGCATAGTGTAATTTTGGGACGAGACTTTCCCCTCTTTTGGAAGCTCTGGCGAAAGGAGGGTTCTCCACAGGGGTCTGAGAAAGGGATTCCTAAGGATGCACCAGGGGTTTGTAAACCTAACTCAGAGGTAGTAACTGAAGGGGAGACCATGCTTGAAGCAGATAATTTTCCCCTAGAGGTACTAGCAGGTGAAACAGAGTTGCCCTTGGAGCCCTCCGAAGCATCCGATATGCCAGACTTGGAGGTCTCTCGGGTTAACTTTGGAACAGCCCAAATGAGGGACCCTACCCTGAATAGGGCCTGGGAAAATGTTAAGGTAATTAATGGTGAACCTCAGGAACCTGGGGCTGAGAGTGTATTCCCTCATTTTTCTGTCAGTCAAGATTTACTGTATCGGGTTGACAAAGTCCAAGGGGGGGTGGTAGAGCAGTTGTTAGTGCCCCAGCCCTATAGGCGAATGGTCTTGGACCTGGCCCACACTCACCCCCTGGGTGGTCACCTACGTCAGGAGAAAACCCAACAGCGAATTTTACAAAGGTTTTATTGGCCCGGTATATTTGCGGAGGTGAAGGGGTATTGTGACTCTTGCCCAGAATGCCAACTGTCTGCCCCGGTACCTCACTTCCGTAGCCCTCTAGTGCCATTGCCTATCATTGAGGTCCCATTTGAAAGAATTGCAATGGACTTGGTAGGGCCACTGGTTAAGTCAGCTCGGGGGCATCAGTATATTCTCGTAATTATGGATTATGCTACGCGGTATCCTGAGGCAGTCCCTTTAAGAAACACAGCCTCCAAAAATATTGCTAAAGAGCTGTTCTATATGTTTACCCGCACTGGCATTCCTAAAGAAGTCCTCACAGACCAGGGTACACCCTTTATGTCTCGGGTTATGAAGGAACTATGTAAGCTCTTGAAAATTAAACAGTTAAGAACTTCTGTTTATCACCCCCAGACTGATGGGTTGGTAGAGCGCTTTAACAAAACCCTGAAAAACATGTTAAAGAAGGTGGTAGATAAGGATGGGAGGGATTGGGACTGTCTCCTGCCATACCTTATGTTCGCCATTAGAGAGGTGCCCCAGTCATCCACAGGTTTTTCGCCCTTTGAGTTATTGTATGGTCGTCATCCCAGGGGTCTCTTGGATGTAGCAAAAGAGACCTGGGAGCAAGAGGTAACACCCCATAAGAGTGTGGTGGAACATGTTACCCTCATGCAGGATAGAATTGCTGCAGTCATGCCCATAGTCAGGGAACACATGCAGCAAGCACAGAAGGCCCAGAGTCGGGTTTACAACCGTTCAGCTAAGGTTCGAACTTTCAACCCTGGGGACCGAGTATTGGTTCTTGTCCCAACAGTTGAGAGCAAGTTCCTGGCTAAGTGGCAGGGCCCGTATGAAATAATCGAGAAAATAGGTGAGGTGAACTATAAAGTTTACCAACCAAATAAAAGGAAGAAAGAACAGCTTTACCACGTAAACTTAATAAAACCCTGGAAGGACAGAGAAGTCCTCACGGCTATAATTCAACCCCTTCCTCCTACCCAGGACGGTATACAAAAGGTGAAAATAGCTGAAACCTTGTCAGAGCCACAAAAGCAAGAAGTCAGGGAGTTTCTGCAAAGAAACACTGAGGTGTTTTCTGACATACCAGGTTGTACAAATTTGATAAAACATGATGTCATTACTGATCCTCAGGTTCGGGTCCGCCTTAAGCCCTATCGGATCCCAGAGGCCCGTAGACAGGCAGTCGACGAGGAAGTGCAGAGGATGCTGGATTTGGGGGTAATTGAGAAGTCTGTAAGTGAGTGGAATAGTCCCATTGTGCTTGTTCCTAAACCAGATGGGTCTATACGATTTTGCAATGACTTCAGGAAGGTAAATGAAGTCTCAAAGTTTGATGCTTACCCTATGCCAAGGGTTGACGAGTTGATTGAACGACTAGGTCCTGCTAGGTACATAACAACTCTTGACCTAACTAGAGGGTATTGGCAGGTACCAATGTCAGAAACAGCTAGGGAGAAAACAGCCTTTTCTACCCCACAAGGGCTCTTCCAGTATGTTCGTATGCCATTTGGCCTCCAGGGGGCCCCAGCCACGTTTCAAAGAATGATGGACCAAATTCTTAGACCTCATCAACATTTTGCCTCTGCTTATTTGGATGACGTGGTCATTTTTAGCAGGGATTGGCAAAGTCACCTCCCCAGAGTACAGGCCGTCCTAAATTCCATTAGAGAAGCAGGCCTGACGGCAAATCCCAAGAAATGTGCCCTAGGTTTGGAAGAAGCCCGTTATCTGGGGTACACTATAGGGAGAGGTGTTATCAAGCCTCAAGTGAACAAGGTGGAGGCAATTAAAGACTGGCCCCAGCCACTCACTAAAAAGCAGGTTCGTACTTTTCTTGGTATGGTGGGCTATTATCGTAGGTTCATTCCAAATTTTGCAAGCAGGGCTGCTCCTTTGACCGACCTGACCAAAGGGAAAGGGTCCACAATGATTAAGTGGGGACCAGAGGCAGAGGAGGCATTCCATGATTTGAAAGTGGTTTTATGCCAAGATCCAGTGTTGGTCGCACCAGACTTCAAAGAGAAATTTGTTGTGCAAACTGATGCCTCTGGTGTTGGATTAGGTGCGGTATTGTCACAGTTAGTTGGGGAAGAAGAGCATCCAGTGGTCTACTTGAGCAGGAAGTTGACCCCTGCAGAAAAAAATTATAGTATTGTTGAGCGGGAGTGCTTAGCAATTAAATGGGCACTGGAAGCTTTGCGGTACTACCTTCTGGGCCGCCAGTTTGTGCTCATTACGGACCACTCTCCCTTAACCTGGATGTCACAGGCAAAAGAAAGAAATGCAAGGGTCACACGTTGGTTCCTTTCCTTGCAGAATTTCAATTTTACAGTGGAACACCGAGCAGGCAAACTGCAAGGTAATGCAGATGCCTTGTCAAGGGTCCACTGTATGGTGGCTAATGGTGTCCGAAACCCCGGGTTCGAACAGAGGGGGGAGGTATGTGACAAAGAGCTATGTCCCAATAGGCTGCCTGTATATGATGGGAGGTATATAGCACCCAGCCTGAGGTATTGGCTCCTTTAAATCTCCAGGGTAAGACAGGTTAGGACCCTGGAGCAAGGATAGTTCAGTATGCTGCCCAATTAGTCCGCAGGTGGGGCTGTTTAAGGGAGCCTGGCGGGGAGTGGGGGTGTGTTGTACTGGGAGTCAGAGAGAACCTCTGAACACACGCTGTGAAGTGTTTTGTGAACAAACTGTGTGTTTGACTGCAACTCCAAATGGCAAATGTTTGTTACCATCGCAAGGAACTTTCCTATGGACTGTAACCCTGCAAACCGGTGAGGTTTACATTATTATTTGACTGTTTAGCACGGAAATTGTGCCTGTTTAAGTTGTCTGGTTTGAACAATAAAACCCCAGGCAGGAGCCTGTTTCACTTTTGTTGCAAACCCAAGCCTCCTGTCTCCTCTGTAAGAACTGTTTTACCTGAGCCCTACCGGCTGCTTTGAGCTATTCCCCACAATATATATATATTAAAAATATTTATTTAGAAGATGACTAACGTTTCGGCCTCACCGAGGCCTTTCTCAAAGTGATCATTTTACAAAAAACATGCCTTATATACACACGATCTGGCGGGAAACATTAGTAGCTCTGACGTCTCCTGTTCGTCAGAACCAGAGCGACTCCCTTAGTGATGAAACTCACAGATACATTTGTATTTCGTTATAAGGAATGCATTGCATTTACATCTAATCATATATTAATAATTAAAACGATTTAAAACCACTATATCAAGACACTGTTCATTAGTAACTATTTTGTAACGATGTAATATCTCTTTCTGCTCAGGATTATAACAATGTTGCTAGTGTCGTTGATTAAACATTCTTTGAGGATGTCAAAAAGGTCCTGACTTAAACGCTGCCCAAAGCATAACTTATTCAATATCCATGATGCATACCCCTCCATAATAATTCGTCCCACTGCTCTAATATGTGTAAATACTAACATTAACGTCCTGTATGCTGCTCAATCAAGCTATCCGTTGCGGTGTACTCCTCATGTGGGTTATACTCATTATGTCCCATATACCCCCTTAATATGACACTGTTCCAGTGTATCAATGTGTGAACCCTCCTATTAAGTAAATAAAAATCACGTGTGGTCTATCATCATCTCCCATTAATTACATAGTGTCTTCAATCGGCCAGCTACCATCTCATGGCTCAGTACAACATCCCTTATTAACGATCAAAGAAACAGCACAACTCAGCAGTGTGACTGATAACAAATACTGGAAATTAATACTAAAAAATAGAAATGAAGATAAGTAAATGATAAAACAGTAAAGTACACTACCCAAAAAAGGAAAAAGAGAAAAAAATATATAGAAAAAAATATAAAAAAAAAAAAAAAACCCACCCTGTGTTCAAGTCCGTGTGATAAAGTCAATCAGCATATATCCAAACTTTTCTCGGTGTAAACGCCCACAGGGTGGGATTTTTTTTTTTTTTTTTTTTCTCTTTTTCCTTTTTTGGGTAGTGTACTTTACTGTTTTATCATTTACTTATCTTCATTTCTATTTTTTAGTATTAATTTCCAGTATTTGTTATCAGTCACACTGCTGAGTTGTGCTGTTTCTTTGATCGTTAATAAGGGATGTTGTACTGAGCCATGAGATGGTAGCTGGCCGATTGAAGACACTATGTAATTAATGGGAGATGATGATAGACCACACGTGATTTTTATTTACTTAATAGGAGGGTTCACACATTGATACACTGGAACAGTGTCATATTAAGGGGGTATATGGGACATAATGAGTATAACCCACATGAGGAGTACACCGCAACGGATAGCTTGATTGAGCAGCATACAGGACGTTAATGTTAGTATTTACACATATTAGAGCAGTGGGACGAATTATTATGGAGGGGTATGCATCATGGATATTGAATAAGTTATGCTTTGGGCAGCGTTTAAGTCAGGACCTTTTTGACATCCTCAATGAATGTTTAATCAACGACACTAGCAACATTGTTATAATCCTGAGCAGAAAGAGATATTACATCGTTACAAAATAGTTACTAATGAACAGTGTCTTGATATAGTGGTTTTAAATCGTTTTAATTATTAATATATGATTAGATGTAAATGCAATGCATTCCTTATAACGAAATACAAATGTATCTGTGAGTTTCATCACTAAGGGAGTCGCTCTGGTTCTGACGAACAGGAGACGTCAGAGCTACTAATGTTTCCCGCCAGATCGTGTGTATATAAGGCATGTTTTTTGTAAAATGATCACTTTGAGAAAGGCCTCGGTGAGGCCGAAACGTTAGTCATCTTCTAAATAAATATTTTTAATTTATCTTAAGACCTGTGAGTGCGGATTCTTTGGGAGAGTCATGGATGATGTTATTGTTTCTGCACCCAGGCACATCAACTCCATTTATCGTGAGTGCCGACATCCTGGTGGAATATATATATATATATATATATATATATATATATATATATATATATATATATATATATATATATATATATAAATATATTATATTATATATATATATATATATATATATATATATATATATATATATATATATATATATATATATATATATATATATACACACACATACGCTATATATGTATATATCCTCACATTATATTCCAGCTTTTGAAAACAGTCTTCAGTGTAAAACTGAACCTCTTATTATATATGCTTTTTATAGTGAATTGTATCTCTACATTCGCTGCTTCTGCATTCTAACATGCAACCATTTATCTGAGCATTCTTGACTTCACCATTTGCCTTTAGTATAGCGGAGATTAATTTTATTTATTTTTTTATAAAAACTTCAGTTCAGTTATCCGAAATGAACTGTGGCCTCAGAACCAGACAGAAATCAAGACTATACTGTGAAAAATAGAGCATGAAAAAAATAAAAAAAACAGCTTCTTAAAATGTAGATATCCACTGCTTCTTGCTTACATCTGAGAAAGAATAATCTTGGTACAGTAGACATGGTACTGTTCTTTAACCAATGTAAATGTAAGATACATTATCCAAAAAGCCCTGTATTAGGGGAGATTCCATTTTAAGCAAATATTTAAAACCTTTTAAAATTATTTCCTTTTTGTCTGTAAAAATAAAACCGTAATTTGTACTTGATTCCAAGTAAGATATAATTTATTCTTACTGGAGGCAAAACAATCCTATTGGGTTTAAAGGAAAAAAGGTTAAAAGTAAATAAGCTTTATCAGAGAGGTCTATACAGTCATACAAAAATGTTTTGAAACCCCTCTTAATTCTCTGGAGTTTTGTTTGTCATTGGCTGAGCATTCAAAGTAGCAACTTCCTTTTAATATATAACATGCCTTATGGAAACACTAGTATTTCAGCAATGATATAAAGTTTATTGGATTAACAGAAAATATGCAACAAAATTAGACAGGTGCATTTATTTGGGCACCATTTGGGCACCCAACAGAGATATTACATCAATACTTAGTTGAGCTTCCTTTTGCAAATGTAACAGCCTCTAGGCTAGACACCTCCTATAGCCTTTGATGAGTGTCTGGATTCTGCATGGCGGTATTTTTTGACAATTCATCCATACAAAATCTCTCCAGTTCAGTTAAATTTGATGGCTGCTGATCATGGACAGCCTGGTTCAAATCATCCCAAAGATGAATGCATGTTAGGGCTCAGGGGAGCCGCAGGGGAGCGCAGGAGTAGACACATTCAGTTTTTTTCAATGGGGCTGCGCCAAACTCAGGTTGAGACGCAACATGCTGCATTTTTTCTGCATTCGGCGCCTAAATGCACCTCTGTGAGTACAGCCCCATTGAAAAAAACTGAATGCGTCTACTCCTGAGCTCCCCTGTGGCTGAACACATAAAAACGGAATGCAGGGAAGCGAAGCTTCAAACGCTCGTCTGTAAGAGCCCTAACATGCATTCAAATTAGCAAAATTACAAGGGTACCCATTTTTTGCACAGACAGTTTTTAAACTGAATAATGCTTCATTAAAAATCTTTGTTCATAAAACACCCCAGATGTTCCTTGGAAACTAAAGACATATCACTGTTATCTTTTTTGTTGTAAATTATTATGCAGGCTGAGAGGTGTTCCCAACATTTTTCATATGATTGTATTCCAGTGTATATTTAAGCTCAATGATCATAATGCACAACACAAATTACCAGTATCAGTGCAGAATTGCACCAGTCAAAATATCATTTAATAAATTGCTTTTGTCTGTATGCACCAATATATCCATGCACCAATATCCCAGTTGCACCTGACTTGTAGAGTAGGGTGCAAGACGCAGCACACTTTGACCCTAAACTTTACACCTACCTTGTGCAGGGTTACATAGTAAAAGTAATGGTCTCACAGACACTGAGACCTCTTCCTCGAGTTATGACTATAGCTAAATGATGAAACGTTTGGCCTTCTTAGTTTCTTAGGCCTCTAAGAATCTAAGAATCTCTAAATCTGGCTGGAACAATGCTTTGTCTTTTAGTGTATCTCTTGGAATTTTGAGAAATGCAACATTCTAACAAGCCATGAAGGGTTTACATATATCCTGAAGCAGAAATGTTATTTTCTTTTCCTGAGCTGCAAGAAAATGCCCATTCCTCTGTTATCCTTTACACAATATTTGGAGAGATTATTTGGATTACAGCAGGCTTTATAAAGATGTAACTCTGAGGTGTCAAACTTTGTATGCTCAGATATAGGACAGATAAGAACAGAAGTTGCTATAGTTTGCACAACATTAGCATGATGTGGATTTAAAGCTTTTAAAAATAAGGATAAACTATAAACACATAATAGGGATTTTGGTGAAAGTGGCCTTACATTTACTGGAACAGTTATGGAATCTCACCTTTAGCAACACTTCTGTTCTAAGAGGAGAACTTTCAATTCAGAGTTTGCTGATATTCACAATGTCTAAAAAAAAATAAAGTATACACCTAATAAAAGCACGGGTTTGGTTGCTGGATGTAGTTATAGGTGACATAAAATGTTCCCTTAAAGGGAATCTAACTAGAGTTGCTCAACCACACATTACTCATTTGTTGCTGGACAACAAATCCCAGAATACTTTAACATATAATTGATGTTTAACCATTTGCCTGGCACAGTTAATTTTATGAACTGTCCATAAAAGCCTCTGCTTTCCACAGGTCATAAATTTTATGATCTTCAGCATTTCTGGCCTAAGAAACACAAAATTAGCTTTTATAGCTGGCCCAGTGTATTTACTCCTGCAGGACATTAGACATATGGAAAGTATGTGGCTGCATTTCCTGAACCTCCAGTGCCACCCCCACTCACCATCTAGGGCCACATGGTGGCCTTCCAGTGTCTCCTGCCTCCTTGTCTGCACCTGGTCTCACACAGTCACACACGTTACACTATAACACATGAGAGCTCATTTACAGATGGTGGAGCAGGGTGCAAAGTACCATAGCGTCAAAGCTGTAGGTTCAGTGTCGGACTGGCCCGGCAGGATACTGGAAAAAAACCCGGTGGGCCTGACCCTTAATCAGCCCAGTTGGACCAGTCCCCTCTCCCAAAAGGATTTGACAAAAAAAAGTTATTTTTAGACGCCGCACTGTGCCATCTGCGCGCAGCACCTATTCACACAGCAGGGCCGAGCGGCGACTTCACACAGGCGGAGCGTGGCACCTATTCGCGCATGTCCTCTTGGCACATCATAGTGGGGGACGGGGGGTCGGAGTCCGACCCTGTGTAGGTTCTATGGTTCTGGACTGATTCATGCTGCGCTACACTACTGGCAAAATCTGGAATGGCAATATGAAACAAAAGTGGCACTAAAATGTTCAAGCATGCTATCAGTGATGGACTCTTAAAGCAAAATTAAACCCTTAAAATTGATGTATTTTATATACTGAACTTATTGCATCAGCCTAAACTTTCAGCTTCTCAATAGCAGCAATGATCCAGGACTTCAACTTGTCACAAGCGGTCACCATCTTGGAAAGTGTCTGTGACACTCACATGCTCATTGTGGGCTCTGAGCAGCTGTTGAGAAGCTAAGCTTAGGGGTCGTCACAAATCATCAAGCAGAATATGAGGTTAGTCTGGAATATAAACTGATGTTACAAACCTGTTGCACTGGTTTCTGTGCTGTTATATAGTAATTATCTGTATTAAATACTAATCAGCCTTATATTGTGACAATATATCCCCTGTGAACTGTATACTTTGAGCCAGTCCCTAAGCCCAGTAACTAGCCCTGAATAAAATTCAGGGGCATGACTACAGAGGAAGCAGATGCTACAGATGCAGGAGGCCAAGGAGTGTAGAGGGGCCCTAATTAGTGAGTCATTTCAATATATCTTAAAGGGGCTGTTTACCTTTCTACACTTTTTTCAGTTCAGTTGTTTTCAGATAGTTCTCCAGAAATAAAGCAGAAATAAATCAGAAATGAATTTCCAATTTCTATTTGTGACCAATTTTTCTAATATTGAAGTTTAAAGTTAAATTTTTCACCTTCTTATGTCTTTCTAAAGCAGCTTGGGGGGGGGTCACCCTTTAATTGAACGGACCAACTTACAGATGTCTTGGGTCCCTAAACTGAATTTCCCGTGAACCCAGTAACATCTAGTTATATCACTGATAAAATTGTAACGGTTGGTCTGTAACATGCTTTAGTAAAGTCAGCCAGAGGGCTTGCTTAGTATGGACTGAAGCTGCTGATGAAAATTGTCAGCAAAGTATATATGAAATTGGAACAGTTGCTTTATTTAAGCTTCTATTTGGTGGGGTGAGAGGGTGCTCACTAGGAACTGAAGTGGTTGAGAACTGACAGCAATTAAAGTATCAAATTGTGAAAGCTGCTCTGTATAACTTACAGGGGATATATAAAGACAACATTATTCTAAATAAATTTTTAATATACACTAATTAAAAATCTCAGCCATGTAAAAGGGAACTTGCTACTGAAAAGCATATCTGTCTATCTCATTCTATACTCTGCATTGCTTGTCCTGACTACTCATACCATTGAAACCTACTGAGTACAGATTGTTCTCCCGACAAGACTCCAATTCCTAAAAGTCTTCAGTGTTCTTTGATTAACAGACACGAGAAAAAGGGAGAATAAAAGAACTACAAAAGCACACTGATTTCAATAGTAAATACATTCACAGACAACTTTAAAATCATCACAAACTTGTAATTAATGTATATTGGAACGTTATTAAGGTTGGCGTCTTTAAAAGAAATGAGCGCAACAAATGCAGATTAGAGCCTGGAGAGCCAAGCATAAAGAGTTGCGACTGAGAAAAATGAAATAAGGGAAATCAAAACTATTTCCTATTCATAACATACATTGTACAAAAAATGTAAAAGAAAAAAATGAAAACTGAAGAAATTATAAATTATTTTCTGTGTACTGTTTCAGTAAGATTTGTTAAAAAAAAGTTGAGGGTGTGGCCAGCAACTAAAAAAAAAAATTGACAGCAAACAACTTATTTCACATGAGAATCAATGTTACACCTCCGATGTCTGTGATTAGTACAATTAAGTGTGAACATACTGCACAGCTCAAATCACACAGTTCTAAATTTCAGGAAAGATAACTTCTCTTTTACTATTAATTATAAGCAAGTTTCCAGTATATGCTAATTACAATTTTCAATTATTTTAATGCTATTTATAAATACTAAACACAGTGTTTGCATCTTTATGCTGTGTATTTTTGCCAGCTGTGAGAAGCGGATTTGCTCCCTGCCCCTGTGCTATTGAATCTGATCAGCTGCAATGCTGTTTGACCTCAGCTTCAGCTCCGCTATGTGTGAGTGACATTGCAGGCTGATCGGTTTCAAGTCAATGGAGCACGGTAAAGGAGAAGATCTGCTTCTCTCAGCCTGCAAAAATACACAGGCTGAGAACAACTGAGGCCTTCAGATTACAATATGCAGTGTCGGACTTGCCCGGCGGGATACTGGGAAAATACCCAGTGGGCCCCGACCCACATGGGCCCTAGCCGGGCCAGACCCCCTCTCCTGTTGCTCGCGACACGCAGCACTGTCTGCGCATGCGCACTGCTGGGGAGCCTTGTGTGCATGTGCACTGATGGGACGCATTATTCGCATATGTGCAGGGGGTGCTGTGTAGGGGGACAGGGGGCCTGTAGGGGGGCCCTGGACTGCAGTCCCCCAGTCCGACCTTGACAATATGTGTCCATAGCCTTATCTGTATGTTTTTGAAGTGTGGGTGGAAAATCGTGTACTCAGAGGAAACCCAGGGAGTTTCCTTGCCATTTGCCTAATGTAAATCTAGCCAACTTTCCAATATGGATTCATTATAGGAGAACTAAAAGTATAATCACTGGTAGGTACCAAATTTTTAGCCCCTCCCCAGTGATAATAATTAATATTAATTAGCTGGTACCCTGACCAGTACTCCTGTTTGTATAATAACTGCACAGGTCCGGGGTATTTTGGTAGACTCTAATTTGCAAGTAATCTTCTTCCTATTCAGTCTTCTTTTCTCTGAGCCCAGGAAGGTGTATGCACAGAGTAAAAAAAAATAACAGCTTTTTACATTTAAAGAGGCTTTTCATCTGCCAAACACCTTTTTCAGTTGAGTTGTTTTCAGATTGTTCACCATAAACAAAGACTTTTTTGAACTGCTTTCCTTCTTTTACGTTTTACCGTTTTCCCAAAATTGTTTAAAGTTTAATGTTCCTGACTCTGGTGTCTCATGTGTCAATCAGACAGCTCAGTGATCCAGGAGCAGATTCTGAACTGTTACACTTTACTACATTTAGTTGATACATTTCTCAGCAGTGTTTTTGAAATATTGGCAACTATTGTATCAATTCTAACAGCTGCCTTTAATGAAACTCAGGGATTCTGCTCAGCAGGGACAAAAATAACAAATGTATCAATTTGGAACAGTTAAAGAGTCGGCGACCCCCCCTCCCAGAGCTGCTTTAGAAGGTGAAAAATGAAACTTTAGAAAAACAATCGCACATAGAAAATATAAAGTAATTGGAAAAGTCTTTATTCGTAGTGATCTATCTGAATCCAACTGAACTGAAAAAAAGTTTTTGATGGTGAACAATCTCTTTAAGTTCAGCTTTTAATTTATTGTGCTTTAATGATGTGATGATGCGGGACCCTCAGGTTTCTAAAGATGACAACGACGAGCTTCTACTGAAATACCCCAGGCTAGTGCAGTTTTCAACTAACAAGATCAATGGCTCGGGGGATCAGGTAAGTGATTTTATTCACTAGGGGTGCTTAATATTTTGGCACCAATTATTATACTTTTTGTTCAGCTTTTAAATATTGAACTTTTAAATATTTCAATATTTCAATATTTCAAATGCAATTACATTTATTATTTAATTGAAAAGTAAGCTGTCCCTTGCTATTCCCTGTACCCTGGTTCTGACTTTTCAAAAAGTAAACAAAAAAAATACAAGGGGGGCACAGGGGGTACTCCCGAAGTCGAAGTCCTGAAGAGCCGAGGTCCCAAAGCCACGAAAAGATGCAAAAGTCACGAAAGGAGCTGAAGTTGAAGTTTTGAAGCAGTGAAAAGACCTGAAGCCACAAAAGGAGCTGAAGTTGAAGTCCCGAGACAGCAAAAAGACCCAAAGCTGCGAAAGGAGCTGAAGTTGAAGTCCTGAAGCCACGAAAGAAGCTGGACAGTGGCGTAACTAGATGTTGCTGGGCCCCACAGCAAATTAATTTTAGGGCCCCCAACATATCCAGTGTTTGTCCTGTTTTACCAATATATGTTCAAATTGCTCATCAATGAGAGCCTCATGGGGCCCCCTGTACCTCCTGGGCCCCCCTGCAGCCGCAGGGTCTGCTTCCTCTGTAGTTACGCCCCTGAAGCTGAAGTTGAAGTCCTGAAGCCACGAAAGGAGCCGAAGTTCATGTCCCAAAGCCACGAAAGTAGTCAAAGTTCAAGTCCTGAAGCCATGAGTTCAGTTCTACGGAACACCGGAACACCCTAGCCACCAAAGTATTATTTTAATACTCTATAGGCCCCTGCCACCAATGTTTTTTTTTTTTTAAATATTTTCTGGGGCCCCAGTTGTTTCTTTTTAACTTGTATGGGGGGCCCTGGCGCAAATATTTTTTTCTAAAAAAAACTTTTATGGGTAGCCCTGGCTCTAAATTTTTTTTTAACTTATGGGTGCCCTGACCAACAATGATTTTTAAAACACTTTTATGGGGGACTGTGGGCGCTGTTTTTTTTTTTTTTTTAACTTTTGTGGGGAGACAAGAAAATTTTAGTGTACGGGCCCCGTAATTTCTAATAGGGTCAAGGTTTGGACACCACAGGGGAGTATCTTCATTAGGCTGTGTGTATGGAGAATTAGGCAGATATCCCCAGTTAGAGACCTGGCAATAAACTGAAAGCAGTGCAACAACATAGCAAAAACCAGCAGATGGACATAACTGTCTTGGCTGGAGCATAGATGCCTCTAATCCTGTTCAATAGTCAGAACCAGAAGTGCAGAACGTGATTAATAAACGCTACTTTTAATTGAAATCACATTTAAAAAACAAAGTACTTGCAGCCTACACAATGTGGGGGAGGTGCTACAGCCAAACTGTTCCCATTTCAGAAAAGATGTAGTGTATGGGTTTAACAGGGTCACACAGATCAGTCTTTCACAAAAGTGACTGATTTAGTTGCCCAGCCAGTGCAAGTCGTTAAAAGGTCCTGCACAACTAGGAGTCTGGAAACATTTGTATCAGGCAGGAGGGGCTGCGTTTCGTTGCGCTCCAGGCCATGTGCAGTTCATGATGAATTAACGGGGGTAACTGTACAGTTAGACTTTCATCAGCAGGGAACGCGCGCTGGAAGTGCTAGGGCTGGAGAAGACCTCCCAGAGAAAGCCCCGCACTGGGAATCACAGGGAGTGGTCCGAAGCGTGGGCGGAACAATGGAAGGGAGCCAATCAGATGAGCGAGACGGTTAGGGGGAACGTTGACTTGATGAGCGTGTGTTCTGGAGATACAATGAATCCTTAAACTTCTGGAACTGATCTAGAGAGGCGCCTGGCCCCAGGGAACCAATACAATCAGTCGCTGCTTTATCTGTGCCGCTGCTGACACGGGGGTCGTTAGATTTGCTGCTGGGATTTACATCGCTACTGAATCGCTGCGGCATCATCATGATACGGGACTTGGGGAAAGTTGGCAAAGTCTCCCTGCTGCTGGATCACATCTGGACTGGGATCCTTCTGTACACTGTGACCTTAACGCCTGCTGACTGTTACAATATAGATGAATCCAGCCCAATGCTTTTTAAAGGGTCGCCCGGCTCCCTGTTTGGGTTCTCAGTGGTTCTTCATAGTAATGGGGATGGGAACTGGTGAGTAGGGATTTTATCATTTCCTCTGCAAAACCTTGTCTTCACAGTACTGAGACTGCAGCTTTGATTTTCTATTTAGGGATGTTACATTGTGTAACTGGGAGTCAAATGTCAACTCATCAGACAATATACACTGTTTATAAACAGGCTTTATTATTTTCCAATTATTTCTCCTTCACTGAACTTGTGAATAAATTGTGACAACATAATCCATTGTATGTGCAGAACATTCCTTCCTGAACCTCTTGTATGTATTCATCATATACAGCGCTGCCATGCTGCTTGCCTCTGTAGAGGAATTGTCCATAAAATAAGGGGCAGTTGGCCAGTTGCTTTCACATAGGGCATAGATTGTAAGCTCATACGCATAAGGACATTTAAATTGATTAATGCTTGATATGTTCACACTTTTGTCTCTTTTAGGATTGTAGTCGGTGCCCCTCAGTCCAGCTGGACTACAAAAAACGTGAGCAATCCTGGTGCTATCCTAAAATGCCGAATTCAACAAAACCCAAATAGGACATGTGATGGGCTGGAAATGGGTGAGTTCTGGGCTGTGAGTTCTGTTTATATATATATATGCTTTATTGGTACAACATAAAGTATGGTAGGGGAAAAAAGGTTTTTATATAAAGTAGGACTGTAGGACCTTTGGCCCATCAGCTGTTGTTATAGCCCAGTTCTCATCATGCTGAGAGTTGAACTTTAAACAGCAACTGAAAGAATTCTAGTTGGATAACACTAAAATAAAGTATTATGGAAGCAATCCTGCTTTGCCGCTATACCTGCCATCTCTTCACTACCTTCATCATTCCACGCAGGGATAATGGCAATCAAGCACTATGTGCACCCCTGAAAGTAATGCAAAAGATATTATCCTATAGTAACAGATCATGTTGCATTGGATTATAATCAAAATAAATACTAAGAAACAACTGCGGCCCCCTGGATTAAAAAAGAGAAAAGTATGCTGCACACAAGACCCAGACGTTGTAGCACAGCACAATGAACTTTCTGTGTCGCATCCAGATTTAGTAATGGCACAAGCCACAAGGAATGTTCCTGTCACTGACACTGCGCCGATTAAGGATTTTCTTTCTCCCATTTGCTATTTTTGTAACCCTATTCTTTTTGGTAACACTTATAAAACTTGTCAGTGGTGCACGCATGGCTACATGCTGTATAATCTCTACCATTCTGGTTTCACTTCCTTCATTTCAAGGAATAAAGAAAGAATGTGATATTTATTTCTTCATTTATCGAAATGGAAATAGACTTATATTAGAAGGCGTGCTGTACTTCTGTGTGGGTAGTTATGCTGTGTTGGGTTATTGTACAGTGAAGGATGAATTTAGTGTAAACAGTGACTTAACATGGATGGAATAAAGTGTAATGATGTGAATATGCAAGCTGGGCAGCTCACTAAAGTCCCTACTAGCTGTTCATATTACATCACACGGTCACCCCCCAAAGAGGTGCCCCTCCTTGTTATTACAACTGCAGATCTATATGGAGTCTCCAGTAGTGAGCTCACATTTCCTGACCATCATAAGGGGGCTCCAAGGAATAGCCCAGCCATAGCTTTAAGCATAAAGTAACTCACAGGTTTGGGGTAGGGAGTTGATATTGATAAATGTTCATTTTCTGCACGGAATTACAAGATACCATAGACTAGTTACACACAGATCTGCTTCCTTCAGGTTCTTGCATTGCTGATTATGTCTAAATAATTCAAGAGGCTGTGACCCCCAAAATAATATTTCACCTGATGAAAGAAAATGTTATTCTAAGCAACTTTCCAGTATATGTTAATTCAGTGGTTGTAAAGTTATAAATAGAATAGCAATTGAAAGGGGAATTTGTCTACCCCTTTCGGTTTTTTTGCCCTCATGGCTCTGACTTTTGAAACACAATGGTAATGCTCATGAATACATTGTTTCTGAACTGAACTAGCAGTACAGAAAGGTACAACCATTGCTTTTAGTTGCAAATATATTTACAAATAATGTAAAATACCATGAAAATATGAAATTAATGTGTATTGGAAAATGTATTAGAATTATTATTTTATTAGTATTATTATTATTAGTATTATTATTATTAGGGAAAATAATTATGACTCTTGAACAATCCATGTGTAATTTATGTCTAGTTCAGATTTATTTTAAAAAAAACTTGCTTATTACCTTTGAACAAATCAGAAAGTGAAAGCCAAGTGTAAACAGAACAGTCAGGATACCCATTGGTGGATCATCTAGCATCTACTAGCCACTTGTTGACTTTTAAAACTTTTTCTGAGTGGTATCCATCTCTCTAGTTGCTGGACTACATCTCTCATAACGGTTTAACCCATGATAATCCACTGGCAGCGGCTGGGAGTTGTAGTCTAGCAACATTTGTATGGTGTAACTCTCCTAAGGAAGGTTATGTCCTCTTTCATTTGTGACATATGAGTAAAGGGTTTCTTAGGGCGTTGGATCCTTGTATGTGTTTGGAATAAACATCTATTCCACGTATCGGAGTGCCGTCCTTTCTTCTGTATGTCTATGTAAAGGGTTTCTTAACACAAGCGTATGTGCTGTTATCAGCAAACTGAAGAGCAAATGTCTGACTTCTTGTTCTGCTTCAAACTCCTGAGCAAAGCAGTTATCAACCATTTCTGTTCTCTCAGTCAGCTGACACAGCACCTGCAAGTACAAGTAGGCATGAGAGTTTTGGGGGAAATGGATACACGGGTGTTTCATTTTTGAATTTGCTGTTTGCCTTTAAAGCTACTCACCCTTGTGAATTTGTGTTGCTTTGAAATTGTGCCGCAATGCCAAGGATCTGCCTAGCTTCACAAAGCAAAGTGCTAAGATAGTTTATGGGCTTTATACACAAAGTCAGACAGCAGCGGGCACCCTGAGGCATGTGCATTTACACTTTGCTAAATAAGGAATTCTGAGACCTATAAATCACTAGAGGTACAGCACATTGCTATGCAGTAAACAAAGTCAGTAGTGCAAAGAGCCTTGTGAGGCTATCATCCTCGCCTGCCAAACAAAATCTTGCATGGTAGTTTTTTTAATCCCTATATTTACAGGGGAACATGAAATATTTTTTGCTTCTATTAGTTTTTTTATATGCTCCTTTCCATGACCAGTTTTAGGCCTGTTTGTTCAGTCCTATGAGCAGGTTCGGACTGGAGTAATGGGAGCCCGCCAGGACTGCCACATAAAGGCCCCTCCAGGCAGTCACTGGGGCCCCCCTCCCGGCTTCCCTCTGTGCACCTCAGTGAACGTCAGTTCGGGCGTGGAGGCGCAGCAGCTTAAGTGTTTTTTTCAAGGGGGAGCCTGATCGGGGGAGCATGGCTGGGCTGGCTGGGCCCATGAGGGCTGACGCCCACCGGGTTTTTCCCAGTGTCCCGCTGGCCCAGTCTGACACTGCCTATGAGGCATGTTTGTTGCACCACCTCAGAGTGCATCAGATTCTCTGCACCCCAAGGTCTGCACTGTGTGGTTGTGCTTCTCCAGAGGGAGAGGCAGAGAGCTAACAAAACTGGCAGGGAGTTTGTGTCAGGACCAGGGTTGGACTGGGTGGCCCAGGGGGTCTGTCTCATGGCACCCCTCCAGCCCCCACCCGCTGTGCAGCCGGCTTGAAGAAAGAAGGTCACGGCAGAAGGAAGCAGCGCAGGGTGAAGATCTGGGTGGCGGGGCCCACAAGAGCTGGGTATTTCCTGTTATTCCTTGTATTATATCTGTCTCTACCATTAGAGTCCTATTTTCTGAAGCATTTTGGCCACTCACTGGCCATATCCCTGCCAAATTGGTCTGTATCTGAGGTAATTTACAGTTGTAGGCCTTTTCAATTGCTTTGGTTAACATTTGATTCAGATGCAAATTACTGTAGCCAAAATATGGTGACTCCCCAAAGCATGTCTTAATTTGCCATATCTGGATGACCTGAGTAATTTTAATGGCGTCTCTCTAATTACAATGGATTTAAGTCTCCTCTTTAGGGTTACCCCTATAAAGTAGGACACTTACTGAATGCACATGCTACAAGTTGGATGCATGACTGCACAGAAATCCCTGATCAATGCCTCCAGCTTGCAGCATGTGTATTCAGTAAGTGTCCTACTTTAACGGGGTGAGGTGGTAACAACTCTTGAAATGTATCACCAGACTTATGTGTGGATAAAGCAGAGTTGTCAACTTTAAAGGGGACTCCGCCTGTTATTTGCATAATAAAAATATTGTTCTTTCATTGTGCTGGGTTGTTTTGTTTTTTTGGTGGAGTTCACCTTTAAGGAGTCATGTTTGTGGAATGATTTTAGTTTTCGGCTCTTTGTGGCTATTTAACAACATTGGCATTTACGGGTAAGTCTCTGTTGCAGGGATACTTCTGTAACTGTTGCTGCTTTTATCTAGACAGTTGATATCCTGGACATAAGGTGCCCCAAACTACATTCTATCAGCCAGTAGTGAAATCTGCCCCGTCTACTCACTTACTTTCTTCCTTACCTTATTGCCCCTGATCCACTTCTGATCCCTGAGATACTGTATGTTGCTGCCTCTGCTTCATTGTCAAAATAAATACAATTTGGTTGCATTTGTCTGCTGAACATACTGATATGTGCCACTGAAATGGAACCACTACAAGTTGATTTAAAATGTGTGTTTTAATTGTATTTTAAATCCTTATGAAGCACACCAAATCCTTAAAAGTCAGTTACAGCCCCTAAGTTCCATTTAAATTAGGTGAGCCAGAGGCCTTTGATATAAGATAGGGTCCATGACTGATGTCCATGTGTAACAGAGCTACAAGCATGACAGTTATCTGTGCCAGCTTTAGATTAAGTGATCTTTCAACATCCTTTCCCAGCACACACTTCCGTCTTCCTATTTATCAGGTGGCTAAGAATTCCTATTCCTCTTTCCTCTAACAACAATAACATCCTTCCTGGCGATTTGCTTTTGCAGTGCTACAGTTATAGATCACTAAAGAGGTGGTTTGTACACCGGAACTAAAATATTCATATGTACATTTCATTAACTGTACTGAAAACCATACATAACAGGGAATGTATAGCACAGCTTTGGATGCTTTATGTATCCACTTACAGGTTGGCGAATCTCTGGCATTTAAGAAGTTCCAGAAAACTGCCCCACAAATGTCTAAAACATCACTTACAGTAAGCAGTGACTGCCGTGTGTTAGAGTCATGCAGCTAGCATATAAGTGATAGGGTAAAAGGGTATAGGTTATTGTTCTGTGGGGAAAAATAAGTATTTCTATTAAAAAACACGTATAGGCTCTGTCTTTTATAATAGTTGTGCACAGTTGCGACTTGCACCTTGGTTGTTCCAAGGTGTAGAACATCTATAACCGCTTTCACATGCAGTTCACTTAGCAGAAATATGAAAAGGTTACTCTGAAATTATCATCTGCTAAAGACGGGAATAAAGTAAAGCATTCCCTTGGCCAGATAGCATAAGACTTGGTACACAATTCTGCTAAGATGATACAACCACAGTCTTGGCAAATGGTGCAGTTATAGACAAATGGTAGTAGATGGAAGTGCTTAAAGGGATACTGTCATGGGGAAAAAACATTTTTTCAAAATGAATCAGTTAATAGTGCTGCTCCAGCAGAATTCTGCACTGAAATCCATTTCTCAAAAGAGCAAACAGATTTTTTTATATTCAATTTTGAAATCTGACATGGGGCTAGACATATTGTCAATTTCCCAGCTGCCCCAAGTCATGTGACTTGTGCTCTGATAAACCTCAATCACTCTTTACTGCTGTACTGCAAGTTGGAGTGATATCACCCCCTCCCTTTCCCCCCCAGCAGCCAAACAAAAGAACAATGGGAAGGTAACCAGATAGCAGCTCCCTAACACAAGATAACAGCTGCCTGGTAGATCTAAGAAGAGCACTCAATAGTAAAAACCCATGTCCCACTGAAACTCTTTCCGTTACATTGAGAAGGAAAAACAGCAGCCTGCCAGAAAGCATTTCTCTCCTAAAGTGCAGGCACAAGTCACATGACCAGGGGCAGCTGGGAAATTGACAAAATGTCTAGCCCCATGTCAGATTTTAAAATTGAATATAAAAAAATCTGTTTGCTCTTTTGAGAAATGGATTTCAGTGCAGAGTTCTGCTGGAATAGCACTATTAACCGATGCGTTTTGAAAAAAACATGTTTTCTGATGACAGGATCCCTTTAAGTGATTTTTTTCATGCATTTCTCCACTGATTTTTGTTGTCTCAATATTAAAAAAAAAATTTTGTTTAAATAAACTTGCTGTTTTTCAGGTTTTTTTTGTTGTGGGTTGTTTTCCATAACCAGAACAGTTAGACCTGTTTTGTTTTCTTTGTATAGAACATCTATGGACAGTTTTAAAATAAATGAAGTAAAATTCTCTGTATCAAACTGCAAAGGATCAGCACAGACCACTTCCCAGCATTACAGTCAGGGTCGGGCTGTGTCGTCACGCACGCAATGTTTTTGCCGCTAACGCCTGGCAAAGGGAGGTCACGGCAGGAAGAAGCCACGGAACTGTTATGGAATTTATTAAAAGATCGAAATATGAAAAGTATGCATGAAAAACAAGCGATGAACGATGCACTAAAAAAATAAGAATAGCTTGAAAAATGTTTTTCAGACAATTTCTATTAAAAAAATCCGGAAACCTCTCAAAGCTCCAAATTGATCCAATAACATCAGCACAGCTCCCATTGACTTCTATAGGACCTCGACAAATCGTACTTGACAGAGTTTTGTATTAGAGATTTTTGTGTTTTTTACACTTAATAAATCTTACATTTTTAGAACCTTTGGAACACCACAAATTTTTTGAGAATTGTGCATAAAAAAAACACAATTAGATTGTTAAAGTAAATGGGTCCCGTAGAAAATGAGTGTTTAGCTTATTATCTACTCAGAATTGTGAGTGGGAGGAAAACAAAATGTCTTTGGCCTCTGTGATCATGTATATATTATATATAAATACTGCATGTATGTAGTAAATTAACCTGGTCTACATAAAGTAAAAATAAGATCAGTATAAGAAGACAAAACACATAGCACGTACTGGTTTTATACCAGCATAGACTGGTTTTATGTTCAGGAGAACAAAAGTGGGTACTCTTTGGCAGTACAAGTATGTTTTTATTATATAAAAGAGCTCAGAGTCATCTAAGTTTGTAAGAGATGGAAACAAAAGTCAGAATATATTTCAACAGAAGCACAAATTGTTGTTCTGTCTTTCAAAGTAACTGTATATTTCCACCTTACTCAATTGAAGATTGTTCTTTCTTTGCAAGCACATAGAATTACTTTATTCCATCTTTAAAAGCGTTAATTTAAGCAGGCAGTTATTTTGTTCAGTTACATTTACATTTACTCTTTTGTTAAAGGAACAGTTCAGTGTGAAAATAAAAACTGTGTAAATAGAAACATAAGTTTCGTAATGGTAACAAACTGAAGATAACCTTTCTGTGGGTACTCGGAAAGTGTGAAGAAAAATGTAATTTCATTACTACATTCTTCTGGCTTTTAAAACAAGTCAAATACAAAGGTTTCTTTTTCATTTTTATTGAATGAGTAGAGTACAACAGATACAAACACAGTTCATTTATTGGCTTTAGTCTGAAGATTAATGACATGTTAGTACATTTATAAGGGTATACTGCAGCAATATTAGAATTTATCTATCTGGAACTTAAGGCACTTTATCAAGGCATTTCTTGAGCATTAAAACATAATGAAATGAATGCTTTGCGGTATGTTTGCAAGGGATGGTGTCAGCAGGCACTTCAACATTCTGTGCTGGGTAAGGAATGTTGGGAAAGATGAAGATATAAGAAGAGTAAAAAATAACAGTGTAAGGCTGACAGGATGAGATGAAAGAAGTAAAGGGGAAATGTAAAGTGATCGTACTGGTAAGATATAGACAAAGAGAGTGATACACAGAGAAACAGAAAGAGTGGGGGGGAAACAAAATGTCTTTGGCAACTTGAGTAAATATTAAAAGAGAGAATGAGAGGTAGAGATATCAAAAGAGTTGGAGTTTATAGGAAGTGTGAGGCAAAGATATAGTTAGCGAGGGGAAGAAACAGAGTGAGAAACAAAAGCTACATGCACAGTAAAAAAAGGAGATATGGGAATAGTAGCAGAGAGGAAACAGTATATTTTGATGAAGAGATGGGATGTGTGACAATCAGAGAAAGAGGAAGAAAGAGTGAAAATGACAGGAAGAGATAGTCCATGTAAGATCCAAAGGAAGTGTGCAGTAATGTGCAATGCCATTAAACAAATTTGAGAAGAGAAAAGTTGAGAGTGAGAAGCTGAGAGTTTATGCCATGGATGTGCATTGAATTGAATTATCTGTATGTGCTTTATTGTGGGTTTTGTACCCAAGCATTTAACTTGGTCTGGATCTGGATTCAAAGCATTCAGCTCAATGGCAATGGCGTGGATGCAGTGAAGACAGAAGGGAATATATAGAGGTTTAATATCAACTTATCAATAGCAACTCTTATGCCACATTTTGCCCTCCTCTTTACAACTGTATCTGATGGACTATACATATGTGTAATTAAAGAGAGGAAGGAAAATTATAATTTTCTTTTACACATTCACCCAGGACTTTAAAGCACCCAGAAGGGGTAGAAATTTATTTAAAGACCACTGCATGGTACTTATCTGCTGCCTTTAATCAGCAACTGTTGGACTGCAATTCCCAGCACTTTGCGTGCTAAAGGAGAAAGCTGATTATTAAATATTGCATCAGAGAATGCTGCATACATTCAATCTCCTGTAATGGGATTCTTTGGGGCAAATTTACTTACCTGCGACAACACTTCACCAGGCGTAAATTCGCCTGGAGAACGCTAATTCGCGAAGATCTGAAGTTGCACACAGGTTGCCGAACGCTTGCGAAGTTGCTCTAGTGAAAATACGATCAGCAGTTCGAAGTTACGCTAGCGTTGGCTAATTAGCATACGACGTGCAGTTAAAGTACAATGGACGTATATGCTGCAGCAAATACATTACACTGTACAAGGCCAGGGAACCTTAATAACATTATATAGATTTGTTATAATGCCCTACACATGTGCCCACAGTTTAGTTTATGTGCCATATGTTATCAAATGTGGGGGGGAAGGAGGGTACCCCAAAAAAAAATTCGCTCTTTTTCAACCTATCACCCTGTTAAAAGGAAAAGACGCCAGCGTTTTTTGGGACTTTTTTCCAACTTTTTTTTGACAAACTCTTATCTACTCTATTGCACTTCACAAGGTCTGAGGTGGCGAAGGCAAGTCTGGCGATAGAGGTAACAGTCAGTAAAATCAAAAACGTAGTGAATTTGCGTAGTAAGGCTCTTTCGCCAGAGCGAAAATTCACCTGGCGTTAGAGTGCGAAGTTGCGCCAGAGTCTATCTTCTTCGCTAGTGTAGTTAGTAAATTGGCGACGTGCCGAAATGACGTCACGCTGGCGAATTTTCGCCAGCGTCAGCCACTTCGCCCTTTAGTAAATTAGCCCCTTTTTGTATAGGATAGCCCATAAATGAGTACAAGGCACTAAATGGCAGATTAATTATGTTGAATAATTTGCCACACATTGCCGTGTAAAAAAAAGGAGTAAAAATGTAGTCATTTTTAATGTGCTTTTACTTTGAGCAATTTCCACTGGAACTTAAAAAAGGTCTAAAGCCATGCCAAATAATGGCGGCAAATCTTGCATTCACATGGCGTAAAATGAAACACACCTTGATAAATTCACCATTTATTTTACACAGCTTTTTATGCCTTCTTTTGACAAATTTCATTTTACACAGCGTAATAATTAGGCCCCTGAGTAAATATTAAGTTTTGATTTTGTTGTTATTGATTATGCTGTATTTCTTTCATACTGAGCTTCTACATGATACAGATCTCCATACAGTTTTAATTGAAACTGATGTTGCCTGCCAAAGATACAATTGAAAATGTGCACAAAATACTTTGTAAGTTGTCAGTTTATAAATACGTTTGTTTGTTTTAGGTAATAACATTTATGAATATGTCCTTTCATGGTCCTTGAAAGACACATTTTGGAGGGTATAACACAGATGTGGAGATTGTATAAAAGTATGTTGAAATGTAGAATATCATGGCCCAACACAAATAAAACATTTTAGGTTATTTAAGAAAGTGCTCACAGGCCACTGTTTTATGCAGATTCCTAATGAATGTAATGGGAAGAGATCAGAAAAATAATATAGCTGTATTTTGTCTTTGTGATTTTTTCTGGGAAAAATGCCATATAAGTGATAAACCTTAGGGGAGCCAATGCCTGACAATGACATATAAAACAGGCGAGTTCTTTGCACTGTTTAGTGTAATACTAATTGCTCAATATAAGGTGAAATTTCTATATCCCTTGCATGGAGGTCTGTTAGATAAGATCAGAACTCTATGATGTGTTAAAATTAATTGTTAGTGAGGGAGGCGGCTCAATTCTTTTTGCTTTGAACATACTTCCTGCAGTGGTTTGTGTTACGCATTAGAGGGGCTGTAAAGAGGGATGTATGTCACTTTGTGAAGTTTCACTAAAACAGCTTAACTGCCTGTTACATTAGGAAATGCAGCATAGAATTTAACAGCACATTTATTGGCACAAATGCTTAGGATAGTTGTGCTCATCATTCATTTCCAAGTAACCAAAGTACTTGTAGCTGCCCAAAATCTAATTCTATACTTTCTCTGATATTAGACTTTTATGGTCTCATTTACATCTGTTGTTTTATATGTCAGTCCACTCTGGCATCTATTTTTCATGAGAGGATTACTTGCCACCAATTGATGCTAGCTTAGTTAGGATCAAGTAAAAAGTAATGTTTTATTACTAAAGAGAAAAGGGAATTTAACATCTTTAAATGATTTGCTTAAAATGGAGTCTGCGTAAAGACAGCCTTCCTGAAAATCTAGTTTGCAGATAAGAGATGTCTTACCTATACTCACAAAGCTGCAGAGAGCTTAAAGTGATACTGACATTAAATAAGACTTTTTAAAATATGCATTTATATTAAAAGTTACCTATGGGTCATGTTGATTTATTTTCAGGTTTATTTTAGTAAGTAATTGTTCGTTGAAGTTCCTAAACCTGACTGTTTTGCTAGCCTGACTGTCCCGTCTCAGCCTGTCAGTTAAAGTTTCTAATGCTAACAGACTCCTGCTGCATAAACATGGCAGCCCCCTTTATACAGGGACATAGGCATCAGACAGGTAATGTAAAAGCATTATGAAAATACTTTATGGCAAATTTATAAGTAGCTTTCAAAGGCAATATTATGCTAGATGTAAAAAAAAGTTTAATCTCTGGTGTCAGTATATCTTTAAGTCCAGTGACTTGCATTGAAATCAAGGTGCATGTTTTAGTGACCTCATAAAATGCACTGCCTTTTGCTATTGCAGAATTGCAGCAGGTGGGAGAATAGAGACCTGCAGGCAGCTACCCTGTAAATAGAATGCTGTCTGTGTTTGGCAGAACTTTATTCAAGATGATGGGTTGGGGTGTTATGTAGGCTTCTCCCACACCCTACTCACAGAAGAGACCCAAGCAGCAAAAGGACAGGGCTGGCCTCTGCTTACTGATATTGTTCACCTTGCGCCTGATTTTTTTTATTTGGCACAAGTTTGTGTGGATAAAACTGAACAGCTGTGTTTTTTAATGTTTTTTAAGTTTGATATCCCAGAGAGATTGCCCTTCCTCATTGAATACTTGCAACACACCAGATATCTGCTGCAAAGAAGGATTAAAAATGAGCTAGTTTGAGCAGAAAGTCTAATATAATACCAGTGTTTCAACTTGGAAAAAGGTTGGCAGGGGAAAATAAATAAATATGTGTTTCCCCCCACCTCACCCACTGAAATAATACACTTTTTACAGAAGTTGATAAGATGTGATTTCTGATAGGACTGTACACTTGTGCAACTACATCACACTGTCCTAGCAGCTTCAGGAAGAAGTATTCTTTTATGGTAAATACGTTGGGGGCAAGAGCAGAGCCATGTGGGTGGAAGAAAATGCTGGGAGATGCACCTAGCCAAAACACCCTTGGGAGAGCACTGATAATACCCTATACTGTATGGGTTTAGATATATAGACTTTCTTATATATTTAATATATCTATATTTATATATCTTTTCAGCAGCTAGGATTGCTAACTGGCTGGTATTTTACCAGCAGCAAGTAAGCTGATGCATATCTTAGAAGAAGAAACATAACATAAAGGCCAGCTGGTATTTTTAATCAGAAAAGGTAGCAACCCTAACACCTAACACTACCTCACACAACTTGTGGTGGAGGATGGGCCCAAATGCAGGTAGTTATGCCAGTGTTTGTGTCTGGCAGTTGATTGCTGGTAGGAATCACAGGCTTAATAAGATTGTTCCTGTAAAGTATGATATTTTTATTAGCTGATTAATTCACTAGTATTCCATATTTACAGCCAATGCTACAGACAAGAAAAGTATAACTCTAGCCTGTTGCTGTTTCCTTTGCTTGTACATCTATTCCCATTTGTCATCGGCAAACATTTAGTCTGCCAAGATTTTTGTACCAGTGGAAATAAGTGTGAAACAACTGTCCATACAAGCTGTCATTAACTGTAATGAAATGACCAAATTCCATTGTGTATATTCCAATTACAGTCAAAGACAAGTTGGCCTCTTAAGTTTAGGTGTTTTTCTGGTAGTGCAGAGAGAGCACCATGTGCACAAGAAGCAGGAGTAAATACTATAATAAAATAAGAGCATTGATATTTCCTTGGAATGTTATTGTAGATCAGCAGGGAGGACTAAAATATTTACAGAAAAGGGCAATTGGATACAGCGGGACACAGTTGAAGGTTGTATCTCATTCGAGGCAGATTGTTTTTAGTGATGGTTGCCAGCAAGAGAAAGTTTCCAGCCAGCTATTTAACATAATCAAAACAAAAACATGGGGTAAATAAAGTGTCAGTTTGGAGTGGTGTGTCTGATATCTGATGAAAGGGATGGAAGTGACAGTATCTTCTGCATCCGTCTCAATTACAGATCCTTAGTCAGATAAAACTTAAAAGAGTCTGTAAACAAAGTGTGCTCCTAACTGAGGCTGATTGCTGTTTGAACCATTCTTTTAGACAGTCTCACACCGAGCAAGAAGGAAGGATAAAGAGAGCTGAAGGAAGCTACGCAATGGATTCAAATGAATTCTAAAAATACAGCCTTTTCATAAATTCAACATGCTTTGAATTTATTTTTTTTTTTAGAAAGGCAGCTATTTTAGTCTTTGTTTTGGGGGATTTTTTTAATGAATGACTTTTTACTTTAAATATTTTTCTAGGCCTTTGAGGGTTTGCCGAGCTTCAAGGGGTGCTTCCTTATCTAGTAATGATAGTGACATTCTGGTATATGTAATCTGCACATAAAGCTGCTGCATTTTCCTTTGCCAAACCGACAAAGTTTGCAGCTGAATTCTAGATACATGCACCAATGTACAACTATCATATCTTGTCGATGCTATATAAATAAATGATGATGATGAATTATCATGTCTCCCATTAGCAGGCAGTCCCTAGTGTTATAGATGCCTAACCAGGTCCTAAAATGCAGTTAGGTGGGGGGACTTGTTCATATTCCTGCTTAAAACTATGCCCCTTGGTGTTCACATAGTGACCGGTAGATGACAATGTCTAAAGTCCTGGGTAGCCATGTGCTCAGGGTCCATCTTGTGCTAGCTCTGGCCTGAGCAGGCAGATAGAGCTCAAGTGGAACCGAGACAGGTCAGGTATAGTAAGGATAGGCTACTCGCCTTAAGAGGTCACTCTAGTAGTGACAGACAGACAGGCTATGTAGCTGAGCAGCTTGAGGCTCCTCCAAGGAATGTGAGTGGGATTATGATCCTGGGTACTAATTGCCCAGAAGTAGGGACTAAGTGTACAGACCTAGGGATGTGAGTTCCCCTCAGGTTCTACTTAGGGAAAAGGCTGAAAGCTGGGTGTACCCCGAGCAGCTATTGTGTACATGTTCCCATCCCTGTGGGGACAGCTACTGACCAAAGGTGCTGTAAGTATATGCCTATCCACTGTGCTGTTTCATCCTGTTTGCTCTGTATGTACACTCTATTGTGGATGTTCTTGTACAATAAATATGTTCATTGGTAAAGTTAAAAGAACCACTGGCCCAATTATCGAACCCTACATCAAGTTACAGTTACACTACACCCTGCCTCCATACCGTTTGCTAGGGCTAACTCCCTAAGAATTAAGGTCACTTATGGAGCAGAATATTGGGAGTGTAGCTTATAGATAGAGAACGGTGCACTCAATTTACTATAGTGCTACACAAATATTGACAGATAAAAAAGACGCTGCTCATTAGAGCTAATTTAGAGTTAAATTGACTGTATGATTTTGGAGCGTGCTTATGGGACTCTGCCAGCCTGCCCTAAATAAACGCTGCTGAATAGTGCAAGGTCCAGGACAGTTGCAAATGTGCAAAAAAAAAAAACTTGGTGGTTTGAGCCTGTTTATTGTCCTTTTCACCCTGACCTACACTTTGCAAATCAGGCCCATAATCTTGTGGGTAGGATTTTAAAATCACAATGCAGAAATGACTGACTTGTTTCTTTGTTGGCACAGGAAATGGTTGGAAACCACTGAACTGATGTGTCAAGTTATCTGGGTATTTGATGATTCATGAGCAGAAAGGAATAACTGTGAAAGGTGAATGTGCCCGATCATTTCTTCCCCAGTTATTCTAAATACCTTCTACCATACAATGTTGCTTTCCGTTTCCTAAGTGTGGCTATTACATAAAAAGATAAACCATAATCACCAAGTGAGTGTCAGCATGAAGGGCATTTCACTCATCATTTATAAAGCCTGTTAATCCAACAGATAAGATCCAAGAAATAAGACAATTAGGAATTCAAATAGATTTGACATCCTACAAATCTATTTGACCCTCTAAAATCCTTGCACTATCTTTGGCATCATGTTAACATGCTGCTGGAAAAGAGTCCATTGCATAAATGCAATAAATATTCAGGATGCTTCTATTCTCATATGCCTTTCTATTTTAAACAAATCATTTTGCTATAGTAAAAAGTCCTATTTTATGATGTCTGCATTGACAAGATATGGGTTTATCTATCATGCTCTCTGCTTTCCCATGATGTGTTCCTACATCAAATCTAAAACACCTGCTGCAAAAGAAAAGAAAAAAAGACTTTCCTTTGTATTCCTGCCTACGCCTGCTGTTAGAAATGGTTAACTGGCAAGAAGAACAGTTAAATAATAAATCATTTCTGGCATGTTTTCAGAAACCCCAATATTTTTGCCACTGCATCCATGGCAATGTATTATAGAGTTTTAATAACACATAGCAATTGTATCCATCCATATTATTCGTGGTGATGCCTAAACTCAAGTCTCTTTCTTATGTTTAGCCAGATATAATTTGTGGTTTCTTTCAAGTTGCTTACCCAAGACTTTCTTATGAACAATAATAAAGCATGTGGCTTAGCTTTATAATAAACAGAACTTCTAACAAAGATTTTCTTCTTATTCTTGCACACATATAGCTCTCAACTGTTAGCACACTGGAGTCTATGCTTTAGTTAAGTGCCTTATATTGGACAGTTATATGGTATATCAGTTGATCAGTCATTTGGTTAGAACAGTTTGTGGCATTTGCTCTCACATGTGAATGTTGTAAATTACACTGAGCTCAATAACCAACAAGTGGGACAATTTTATCTGCACTACTCGGGGAAAGTGTAGCCTGTGCACACAGACAAAAGTTGGGCTGGAATGATCATACTATATTTAACAGTTGACCTATTGTGAATGTAGCTTACCTGGAGTGCTAACGTTCTGTTCAGGTAAAACTTAAGACATTATAGACAAACAGTATTAGACAGTCTAATTAAATAAACCTATGTTCCACCGCAGAGACTGATGGAGTTGCTTTACATTCCTTAAAACTGTATTTAATGAAAGAAGACAGACATTTCCATTCTAGAATTTATAGAAATGTTATTCCTTATGGATTCTTGAAACGTACTTGCTGTTATTTACATACATTTATGTTTTTATATGGAATCATCAATCATATGAAATAATCTTTATCATCAAACCTATTTCTTAACCCCAGGTTTTGTGCATTGTAGATTTATGCAACGTAATCCTGTTAGGAGGATTAAACCCATTTATATGGAAACACCTTAATGGGCAGACATAGAACCATACAAAACACAGCTTCTGTGAAGTCTTGAGGGACTATTTGTTATGTTAAAATGAACTAAAGTAAAAGTTGCTTATGGTTCGGCAGAGGTGGCAGAGGTCTTATGAAACCAGACCAGAGTTACTGGGAAGGCCAACAAATACATGAAGATAGTGATGTGTGATGTTGGTACCAACTTAGCATACTTCTTGAGCTGTGCCTAGTACATCATTCCTATAGGAAGTGTTTGATAGCAATACATTTCTAAATATATACCAGAGGAGCAGTGTTTCAAGAATTGGTGAGATAAACACTGGCCATTTATTGCTGGTTTAGAAACTCATGTTCTGTGCCCTGTCTTCATTGATTGCTCTTCTGTCTTCTCAATATTTGTTTCATAATCAAAATCTTACAGCCAGTTTATTGCTAGACAAGTTAACATACACAACCATGGATATACCAAGAACAAGTCTAAGAGTAGGACTAAAATGTAAAACGTTGCCTCAGCTAGTTTAATTAGGTCAATGGATGGTTTTCCTGTTTTTTTAACAGATCCTAATAAAAAAAAGAGTTTTACTGTGTTATTGCTGACATTGTTCGGCACAGCAGTGCTAGTAAGTAACTCTTCTGCAAAAGTTATCAGATCATTCAGAAACAGATAATGCTGACACATGACTTCCATTACTAAGAGTAAATGTTAAGCAAAATAATGAATCCCCTGCTGCATGCCTGGGGTCTGAAGGTGGTTTCCTTAAAATCTGCCCTGGCCTTTGTCCTTGTCTACTATGTTTTATACATCTGGCCTTGTATATAGCAAGAGATGCAGTTCATAGCAAATTTATTCGCTCTAACTGAAATGCAGTGTGCTTGGAATCGAGGAATCGAGGAATCATATCAGTGTCAGCAATTAAGATGACATATAAATTAACTTAGTCTTGAAATTCTTGGTCATTTTAAGCATATGCGTAAAGTAAATCAAATCATTGGACAGTAGGGTCAGTCTAAAAACTAGTTAGGGTAAGATTTAGGGTAAATGATTTTGTTACCCTATATATTCCTGTAAACCCAAGCTGTAGGTCAAATTGGGGTGGAGGGAAATCTGAGATCAGTACTTTTTACAGCCCGAGATTACTGAAAAGCAGTTATTAATACAGTATATCTGTTAACATTGTAATGATGTTCGTAAGGGGTCCATGGCCATAGGCTGATCAGGAAGGGGGCTTAAACACAAAACCCTAAACATCACTGAAAAAAATTACAAAAATTAGCATTTGGAAAATGTTTGGCACACACTTTCATGGGTTAGGTATGACTTTTAGCAAACCTTTAGTGATTCTTAGTGCATGCTTATTCGGCATGTTTCTAACCACAACCTGGAGATATATTCAATGTTCTACGAATATAGTAGGCTTCCTGTTTTCTTCAGTTGTTTTCTGTGTATGCAGGATATAAGGCCAGTGTCAATCATACCAATAGAGACCTCATGTAGGAGAAATTGCAATGCTGCTTGGAGTCGAGTGTTGTAATACAAACCCTATGTGACACAAAAACAAAAAGTCAAAGTAGGTGTTTGACACCTGGATTCTTATTTTAAAGATCATCCTAATAAGAAATGTATGAGAAATGTGTAAGTGCTATTTAGGACAGTGTATGGATACAAGAAGAGGCTGGTGATCATTTGAATAAGTGATATAAATTTAAGGTTATAAATGACACGCTCAGGAATGTTGGGAACACTGGCATAGCTATAAGACAGGGATCGCCAACCTTTTTCACCTATGAGCCACATTCAATTGTAAAAAGAGTTGGGGAGCAACATATGCATGCAACAAGTTCCTGGGGTGCCAAATAAGGGCTGCGATTGGATATTTGGTAGCCCCTAAGTGGACTGGCAGTCTAAAGGAGACTCTGTTTGACAGTACACCTGTTTTTAATTTAACCAAAACTTGCCTCCAAGCCAGTAATTGAAAAATAAGCTCCTGCTTTAAGGCCACTGGGAGCAACATCCAAGAGGTTGAAGAGCAACATGTTGCTCATGAGCCACTGGTTGGGGACAACTGCAAGAGAAAGCACAAATTGCATCAATGTTTGATGTCAATTATAAGAAGTCATCAACCATCTGTCAAACATGTGATAAAGCCTCATTCACACAGGGAAATGTGTTGCAGCTGCAAACTGGTTTCAATGGTAGATCAAACTGTGATAATGTGGGAGCTACTACAACATAAAAAATGAAACCTATTTCTAGATGTAGTAAAGTTTGTAATGTAAACCATTTAAGCCTCGTAACATGGGAGGATTACAGATAATATAAGACTACATTCTATTTCCACACATTAAAAGCAAGTATGTGTATCTGTTTATATGGTTCTTAAATGCAAATTATCATGTATTTAATCTTAATGAAACAAATTGTATGTGGTACTAAACAGCTACTGGTGTATGCAATTAATGTATTAAAACTAAACAGTCTATACATGATTAGGCAATGTCAGACATATTTTAATAATATGGCTGAAATCTGCCTGTGTATTTGAAGTCCAAGTGACCAAATCCTTGGCAGAAAGTTGTGTAGATTCCTGTATACTGGTTGCTTAATCCCTTTGCTGATGGTAATACATCACTCATATACAGACCATTGGCTGAGCTTATTAATAGGATCATCTATCTGACCAGATCAGGGCTTTTACAGGCCAAGTTGGCTCCTATGGCAAAAAGTCACATTTTAAATTGATTTAGCCATTTAGCTGTAGGGGTAAATTTAGCAGATCGACTAGTATGTTTCCAGCATTTGTATTACAGATTTGCAACATGAGTTCTTACTAAACTTATGTTGAAATGTTGGTCAGTGGAGAATTCTATGCCACATGTAGTGATCTTTGTGACTTTTCTGGGGGGATACGTTGGTGAAAAGCTAGTGTAATTTTAGGCTGATAATCACACGTGTGTTTCATACTTACTATCCTTGCTTTAGTCTTTATTGTGATTCTTTTGTGACAAATGTAATATGGGCCCATAACATTGCCAACTTTTTCCCCCTAGGAAATCAAAATGGAGCTAAATGTGGCAAGACCTGTAAGGAAGAGCAAGATAACCAGTGGCTGGGTGTTAGTTTATCTAGACAGCCAACAAAAGATGGACAGATATTGGTGAGTAACACTGGTACACATGTGATTAATGAAAGAACTTTGTATAAGGGATAGCTTATTTTTCAATGTTGGTAAAAATGCCACTGCTAATACCAGCTAGTGTGGCATATCAATCCTCATGAGGGGATGGTGCAGTTGTGACACCCAATACACACCTCATACACAAGGAACAGAATGGACAGATCTTAGTAAATAGTACTTCACTTATGTTTTGTCATTGTAAGTATAGAATCAACTTTCAACAATGGGCTTTTCACATTCAATATCAATAACCACACCCCCCTCCCATACTGACCTTAGGGTCTCATATACAGAGAGAGAAGGTCGTGAAACACATTTGTAGGGCAAGTAAAAGTTTGGCCACAACAAGAAATAGGAATAACAACTGCAACACAGGAAACCTATAATTCAGAAACCTTTTGTTACCTTTGGTTACCTTGGTACAATTTTGTCGTTTTTATTTCTTGTATCTGTACACAGTACACTTTATTAAGGATTGTTTTCTTCTTTCAACTGCAAACGTACTTTCACCATGGTTGGGGATCCAATAATAATAATAATAACAAAATCACTAAACAGAGTTCTGATTCTGAAAACAAGTTTGAATGGCATTTCATCATACGTAGGTGGGAACTTACAAGATAAAATGTGTAGTAAAGGTCAAAGTTCCCCCTTTTCTTTTGACTGCAGTTCCTAGAGACATATTTATCAGCAAGTGGCTGACATATTTAGAGGTCACTGCTCCGGAAGTGAAGACAGATTTACTCCTCTCTGCTCTGAATCTGCAGGGAAATTGTTTCAACACTTCTGAACTGAAAGATTTTCTCATTAAAGCACAGGCCCAGCTGCACTTTAGTATATCAGTTGGCAAGGCAAAGTAGCTCAGCCTCTGAAACTAAAGGACACAATGTATATTGTCTTCTAATATGTCTGCCTAGTGGCTTGTAAAAGCATTGAGCCTCCCAAAACCTACTATACACAAGAAGCATTGCAGTATCAAAGTATAAGTTTGGTTACCCCATTGATAATGAGGATTTGCATTCAACTTGGTTAGGCAACCATGATTCCAAACTTCCCAAGGCTTCAATAAACTTAGGCAAGGTTTTTATTAAAAGTAGCAGAGTGCTTACTTAGCTTTAACAAGCAATAACTTTTCGATACCCTGCCCAGAAGATTGCGTGCAACTTGGATCTGATTGAGAACCGGTAACAGATGGATACTGGGTTACCATAGTGCTCTCTAGCTGGAGTTATTTGGGTTGATTTCTGGATTCCCCGAAATAGATAATTGCACCCAAAATGGCAAATTTAAGGGGGAACAAAAGGGAGTTTCAAAATGCAGAATTTTCGAGTTAGAATTAAAGCACAGTGTCTGTTCGTTGCCTTGAAACCTAGAATACAACCCATCCACAGTGTAATGATCTGGACACAGTGTTTGGATAAAGTAATTATGGTTGGCTATGGTCTGGCATAGAACAAGACAGTATGTTTTCTTTTGATTTTCCCATTAACTAAAAATGCAGAGAAAGTACTAGAGATCAGAAGTCATGTATTCCTTCATGTGTATGGAGGGAGCACTTTATCACACTACCTACTGCCTGGTTCTAAGTGGAAAAAGAAAGCTTAGTTCCTATTTGTATAACGTTTTACTCAGTGTCCACTGTTTATGGCCAGCAATTAACATGCCTTAAATTCAGTTTACTTTCCCCTTCAAGATTTTGACAATGTACTACTGAAAGATTATTTCACTTACATACTTTGGAGAAGAGCAGAACAAATGGATTAAAGGCTTCTGTTCGGAACAAAGGCTTTCCAAATGAAGTTTGTTTTCATTACAGCAAAAGAAATCTTTGTGTCAATGTGGGTAATCTGTACAAATATCCCTAACCTCTGTACAGGGAATATTCAGATGAACTCTTTATTCTCAGGACTATGCAAGCCACCCATTATAGTCATACATTTAAAGGCATACAGGCTTTAATTTACACAAACAAATAGCAATGTGCTGCTGTCTTTTAGGGAGGATATTTAAACAGTTCTAATTTTGTATGTGCTTTTTCCCCAAATTATTTTCATGTCGTTTGTGAACCATCATTGATACAGTAATGTACTGTGCATAATGAGAATCTTCAGTTTATGCAGTTGTTTGATATATTATTTTTGGTTATCCATATTCACCAGTTAGATTTGTTCTTTCAAACTGTAAACTTGACCATACACTTTGAGATCTGCTGGTTGGCAATATCACCAAACAAGTGGATCGCTGCCTGATTTGTCCACCAACACACTAGGCCTGATCTGGGTTGGTACTGTAGGCTAATGAAGATTTTCAGCCAGATATACTGTACATAGAGCAAGTCACTGGGAGCCCCCCCCCGATTCATTTATGTTGCTATTGGTAATGACGCTGTTATATTGTTAATGAGCCCTTTTAACTTAAAGCCCTTGATGGAAGCAGACTATCATATGGCTACCAGAACATACTTTTCACCACTGGATCTGTAATATATTTCCAATTCTGTTTCCTATTCTGTTTTTATCACTGTAAGTGGGAATGTGAGCAGGTGTAATTGGGCTAAGGATAAGCAGCTTATCAGAGCACATCATTAGAGTGAACAACTTATTGCCGGCCAATCACAGATGAGTTTGCAAAAAAATAGATGGTCAAGATGCACTGACATGACCATTGGCTGTAGGTGTTAAGAGTTGTGCTTCAAACAGTAGCTGGAAGCCCCAAGTTGCACAAAACCCATATAAAGTGTTTCTGTCAAAAACTTTCCCTGACAGCATCCAAAATAACTACTATACACTGCTGTTCGTACCAACTGCTGCTGCCAATACCAATCGCAATACCCTATAAAGACAGATCTGGTGTAGAATGTGCTGTTTTTACTGTTATCGTTTATTGACAATTTTGAAAGCCAAATGTTAGTCATACTATATTACAGCTTGCTTCTCTGTCCTAGGCATGCGGTCACAGGTGGAAGAATACACATTTCATGTTAAGTGACCACAAGCTTCCTTATGGTGTATGTTATGGGATTCCTGCTGATTTCCGAACTGAGCTGAGCAAGAGGATTTGCCCATGTTATAAAGGTATCCATACATCAGTGATCCCCAACCAGTAGCTCGTGAGCAACATGTTGCTCTCCAACCCCTTGGATGTTGCTCTCGGGGTCCTCAAAGCAGGTGCTTATTTTTGACATTCCAAGCTTGAAAGCAAGTTTTAATTGCATAAAAAGTAAGTATTGTGCCAAGTAGAGCCTCTTGTAGGCTGCCAGTCCACATAGAGTCTACAAAAAAAGCCAATCATAGCCCTTATTTGGCATCCCAAGGGACTTTTTCATGCTTGTGTTGCTCCCTAACTATGTTTACATTTGAATATGGCTCACAGATTAAAAAGGTTGGGGACCCCTCCAATACATGAACAGAAGTCAAATTTTAAAATTGTTATAAATAAGCAAAATTGTTGGTTAAGACAAGATTCTATCTAAATTTAAAGGAGAAGGAAAGCTAACGAAGCAGTTTATTGGCAATAGATTAGCCACAATAGTGCAAGCTATAACACTATATTTATTCTGCAGAATGCTTAACCATACCAGGGGAAATGGCAAACATGACATGTTTCAATACCCTTTATCAAGTATTCACTTGATAAAGGGTATTGTACCCGAAACATGTCGTGTATGCCACCCCTCGGAATTAAGAAGGAGAGAGGAGCAAACTGAGCATGCTCAAGCCCTAGCCTTGGAGGTTTATGCTGAAAACAGAAAGTCTGATACAGAAGCCCATGTGTACACAATAGAAGGAAATAAATGATGTGTTTGGTTTGACAGAGGACTCAGAGCAGCATTATTTTGAGGGTTTACTGGTGTATTGATATAGACCTTTTGATGAAGCTTAGTTTTAGCCTTTCCTTCTCCTTTAAAGCTAAATTGGGGGTAATTTACAGACAAAGTGGCCTTGCTGTCCTCTGCACATTGTGCTGGATCTTTAAACCAGAGAGCAGAGCTGGTGGGCAAACATCAGCCCTGTACCCGCAGGTGGTAAGTACAGAGCTCCTTTGCATCCTGTTTCCAGCTTCAGGATGCACAAATTAGGAGACAGGTTGGGGGTGTAAGGTGGAATGCACTGAATTAATGATGTGGCAGCACTGTGTTCATGGGGGGCAGGTCCTTGTGCTCCATTTTAAAAACCTGCATCTGTAAGCGGCTGGAGCCAGGAAGCTAATTTCTCCCTCCAGATCATCTATAAATAAGGAAGACCTCACTTGTACAGAATGCTGAACTTTATAGTTATGTACCTTTTCTGAACCTCATCATCTAATAAATAGGAGCTAATACAGTCATGTATAGGTAGCAACAACTCTGCTTTGGCCTGAGCAGATGAGAAAGCAAGTCTCACAATTAAAACCTGACCTCACAGTTTGATAAAATACTGTCTATTTGTGCTAAAATCAAAAATAGTAAAAAAAAAAATATAGTAAAATGTTTTTCCTATTGCAGATCATGTTCGAAAGTTTGGGGATAGATATGGTTCTTGCCAAGCTGGGATTTCTACCTTCTATGTAGAGGTAAGATTCACATATCAGATAAAGCCCTTTGCAAAGTAGTAACTTACACACCGTGCCAAACTCCATATCACCCACTAAAAATGTAATTTAACTTATTGCTATAGGCTTATTTGGGTCATGTACTATTGCCCCGGTGCATAATGAATGCTGCTTGCAATATTTATTTTACATTTATGTGATATGCTAGCATCATTCCTACACTGCTGACTGACCGATTGTAACAATTTCGAGATAAGCAAATGAGTAATTGTAACAATATAAGATAAGAGGTCCCTTGGGAAAAGTTAGACTCGCAGCTTAAAGGGCAATTCACCTTCATTAGCAAAACTGTAATAACTGGAAAAAAAAATTTTTGTAAAATGAACATGGTAATTAGGGGATGTGGCCACAAAAATGGGCGTGGTCAAAAAATTGTCACGATACGTGCAGCAACTTTTTTGTCCCTCTTTTTATTTCCAAAATGTTGGGAGGTATGTAAATGTGTTAAGTTTTGTAAATCTATTAAGTTTTGCAGAAGCTCTGTAGGCAGTGGCGGAACTACAGGGGGTGCACCAGAGCCCACACCCCCTCAGGCCCACCAGCATAATTGTGAATCTACTATAAAGATCTCTATTGGAGGGGGTGGGGGCTCAGCTTCACGGCCTGCACCCAGGCCCCGCACCCTGTAGTTATGTTACTGCCTGTAGGTTTTAGTCGGCAAATGTTTTCATTCAAATTTTCAAGATCTTTTTAATTCAAAAGCATTGAAAATTTGAGTTCAGATGAATCGAAAATTTAAATTTGCCTCAGTTTCCTCAAATTGAATTTTAGTCAGTCCCTAAGTATTTGGCTGGATCCAAATCTTGTAAAAAGTTCTGGAATTTAGCCAAAACGAGGCCTGGATTTGGTGCGTCCCTAAAATGGAATGCAGATATCCAAAATTTCAGAATATGAAAAAGTACAATGTATTTGCATGCTTGTATTGTTGATAGAAAACATGTGCATAACCTGGCAATGGGAAGAAATATTTTAAACCTTACAATTGTCAGAATGGTCTCCAAACTATTCCCTGCTGTATCTACAAGAGCAGATGTTGGAGTTTATATTACACCTGATGGTGGGTTTGAATAGTAAACTACTAAGTCCTTACATAAGTGTGCACCATTGCTTGTGTGACATACTGTATTAATTGTTGCATTGTTGCATTAATAGTTCGCCACATCTCTGGGCATTGAATCCATATGAATCCTAAGCATAGGTTATGTTCTTCCTTTTTAGGATGTAATCATTATGGGGGCTCCTGGATCATTCTACTGGACAGGATCTATATTTGTTTACAATACTACTGAGAACACAATCAAGTCTTATGTGGATTTGAACAATGCTGTGAAGTTTGGGAGCTATTTAGGTAATTTTTATTCTTTTTAGCTGTGAGATTTATTTTGTTTATCTGGTAAGTAGAATATCTAATGAGATATCTATGAGAGCTGTCTTACCTGTGCCTGTATTGACAACTTTGGGATTGGAAGATGGTGCAATATGAGCCTAGGCTTAAAACATAATTTAGAGGACAGACAGATATTATGAATGCACTAACTAATTACTTAAGGTTGATACAGGGGCTCGGGTGCAGGTCATACAGCCATCCCCCTCCCCCCCCCAACAGCAATTTTCACTGAGGATTTACGCACGCGAACCACCGGGTGGCCTGAGGGGGTGTGGGCCCTGGTGTCGCACCCCCCCACACCCCCGATAGTTCCGCCACTGCAGGGGCTTGTATTTTGGTGACCATAATGACTGGAGATGCTGGAACTGTTTTTAATTATAGTATGGGATATGTCTTGCTTGTGGCACAGCAATCAATGGCAACATTTTAAATGCCTACAGCTTGTTTCAAAACAAGAACTTTTTTTTACAAGAGAATGAAAGAATAATTTAACTTCAAAGAAATGAATCCGTTTAGTACGTTTTTCCACCCTTCATTATGTCCCCTAAGTGGGCATCTGATTTTTTGCATCCCTGATTTTTTGTTCCCCCTGAAGCTGTGTATGCCTTGGATAGGTGCTACTGTTTCTTTAGTTGAGCACAGACATGGAGCCCTTTTATTGGAGCCCTTTTCTGCATGCAGCAATGTTTGAATCAGCCAGAGTTGAATGCAGAAGTGCTGGTGCAGGAACTTCACCTTCTGACGTTCATTAGGTAAGAATCAAAGGAATAAGTGGGAAGGGCCGCAAGGTGCTGTGGAGCCCTGTATGCAACACCTTCAGTGCCTATGTGCTGCACCCGCATTGGATGTGACTTAAAAGGCACAACCAGAATGAGTGCATAGAGCTCAGCTCCCCCTGCACCAGTGCCACTGGCAAGTGTATTGTCTATTGCACATGGAAAGACACAAATATGCACCCATTTGGAATCATAGAGATTGAGAGAAATAATGGGAGCTTGCCCCAAGCATTGGTAAGAGAGCTCTTAAATGTCAAAAAGCAAGATAAATTAGAAAAAGTCACTAGTAATAATGAATATGGGGGCACATATTTCATACAATGACTAGCTAGTCACTGGTAACAATTTTAGGCAATAGCTAATGATTTTACCTGGTTAAAATCATTAATTTACCTGGTTAATCATTAATAAAACAAGCACCAAACCCTTTACCACAGTTCCCTCATTTCATTAATGCAGTAATAAATAACAATAAAGTAGATAGCCTATTGTGATGTATTTGTTTACTGTTGTTTGATCTTCCTGGAACCTCCACCCTGTATAGATACTAATTATAAATATCAGTTAGAATGGGTGATGGCATATTACAAGTGGTAGCTCACAGTTATATATATTTGTGAATGTCTACATGTATGAATACTTGCAGATTACAGAACGTATTGTTTCTCAGGAACCAGATGGGTTAAGGGAAGTGGTTACATTCTGTAACCACCACCTGCTTTGACATTGTTCTGTATATTAGCTTGTCTCTGAATTCCTATGGTTAAATTCCTGCAAGTTTTTGATTACACTTTGGGTTTCCATTGTGGAGGCCTGTAAACATGTTTATATTTATTGTGTCTTTTTTATGTGCTATGAATGAGATATCATTTGACTTAAGAAAGTGTTTATTATTTCTAGGGTACTCAGTAGGAGCTGGCCATTTCCGGACCCCAAATGGTTATGACGTTATTGGAGGAGCCCCACAACAGGAACAGACTGGTAGAGTAAGGGCTCTATCTCCCTCCATTGCTTCTTTGAAGGAGACATATTCTGTCTTTGACATATCATCTTTGAATGTATTTTTGTTATGCATGCTTATTACATATGGGTGCTTCCTTGTTCTACAATATGGGCAGCCTTCCTGAACAGGGACATTACAATGCTATTTAAACCCAAACAAGGATTTATGAGTTAAAGTCGAGACAGTATTTGCCTTTTTTATTTTTTATTTACAGTATTGACATTTTTTATCGCTCTTAGGTATATATATTCACTTACGAAGAAAAACAACTGACTATTTTATTTGAAGCCGGAGGTAAAAAGGTATGCGTTTAGATTGTTTTTGGGGGAAAACCCCTTCTTTTCACTCCCATTTCCATTCACACTCACGCTCGGGTATCTTTGTCTTTCTTAGCTTGGCTCATACTTCGGGGCTGCAGTGTGTGCTGCGGATTTGAATGGCGATGGCCTGTCAGACCTATTGGTGGGAGCACCCATACAAAGTACCATTCGAGAGGAGGGGAGAGTTTTTGTCTACATGAACACTGGTAGTGTAAGTATTTCTGCATGTATTATTTTCTGGAAAACTTGATTTATAGAGAATGAACCTGTGTATAATGAGCAGCAACACAATTGAAAATTGAAGTTACCCCTCCTAGCTGCTCAGACACATCCAATAGTATTTGCAATAGTATTTGCATTAAGCTGATACAGAGTGATTCATCTATATTGTCTCCATACATTTCTCCCTAACTACTTTTATATCTGAATGTTGCTTGTGGGTAAATAAGGTTGGGGCCCCTGTTATTGGCTATACAGTTAATACCATCAGTTCTCTTCTATTAGTAATGAATAGAATGTATATTTTGTGTAGGAAGTTATCATTCAGTGTCTGACGTGATTGTCATTTCCCCTGCACTATTCTACACACTGCAAGGAAATCCTGAACTCAAGAATATACAGAGGAAGAAGGCAATAATAGTTTTTAGCTATTGTAACAGTTTCTAGCCTTATAATATTGTGCAAATTGGGTCTGTGCACTCCCCAGGAACAGCTACAATCATTGGTATTTACATAGAGAACATAGAGAGTGGAGTGCTTTGATTTCTATACAGTATAATATAAAGCCAGAGTCATTTTACTTACAAAAGTAGCATCTCAAATCAGTCATGTAAGTAGAATTTTACATTCACTTTTCTAGTTATCTGTAAATGCTCAGTAAAACATTGAGAGGGAAATAGTCTGCATTGGGAGCAGTTTTTTTGTTCATATATGTTATTCATTTACAGAGAATAACCATAAGTTTTTGAATAGCTTTCAAAAATACTGAACATGTTGCGAAGAACTGGTAGAACACTTAGAGGCACATTTATCAAAGGTCAAATTTCAAATTCATGTGAGGTTTTTTTAATAAATTCGAATATACTCGAAATATGACTGGGAGGTTAGTTAATAAAAAAATTAAATATCTAAATTTCAAACGAATATTACTGACCTCAAAAATCTAATTAAATTCAAATCGAATTCGACTAAACTCGAATCTAGTTTTTTCTCAGTTTTTGACTTCAAGTTCAAAAACTTGAATGGCAGGAAGGCTAATAACATCTTCAGATTGGTTACTGGACCTCTCCTCTCCCATTGACTTATGCATGAACTCGGCAGGTTTAAGGTGGCGAATAGTTAAATAATTTCCAGGGTATAGGTTTGATAAATCTCAAAATTAAAATTAAAATTCGAATCGATAATTCACAATTTGAATTCTAGAGTTTTGACCAAAAAAAAATTTGAAAATTTGAATTTGTATTTCCTATTCGACCCTTATAAATCTGCCTCTTATTTTGTTTTATTTATCAGACAAATAAAATCTCTCAGGCATATCTGAAAGCAGCATTGTTTTACTTGCGCTAAAAGTAAGGTTGGGAGAAGCAAAGTTCCTTGGAATTCAAAGGCAAGGCTAATATACAGAGCAATGTCAACGCAGCACTTCCTCTACGTTTAGATGAAGATGCCTTGTTCTGTCAAACCATGGCCTATTACTCCCAGACCATTCCATGTGATTCCCCAACCATGTGCCAGCTCTCCAGGGTGTATAAATACAGATGAATCCTGGCAAAGCCTTGCAATTGATTCCACGTGTTATAAATGAATGTCAAGACCTGTGTATCTTGCTGGCACTTTATCATAATAGATGATGAAGATGTTCTAATCAGAGTCTGTCCTGGTTCTGCTTTAAAGTTCAGTGCATGACTTTCAGCGTACAGGGTATTCCATGAAAACTTGATTTACTTTCATTGATTCCTGCTGTTTTTTTCACAAACATGTGGAGTGAGTCTCCTCACTTGTAATGCACTGTTCACGTGTAAATATTTACTGTGCATGCAAGCAGCTGATTCCAGAGTTTAATTGTTGAATTGATTCAGTTGATAAATAAGAGCAGCAAGTGCAAAGTGTTTCCTGAAAGTGAACAGGGTAATACAATATTTATATGTAAAAACATGCTGTAATGATATGTTCTGGAATCAAACAGGCTGAGCTGAACTAGAGCATTTTGACAATTTTTTCTACTTTGAAGGTTTCTAAATAGGGCAGTTATTTATAGACTTCTCCTCTTGGCAATGGGCCATGCAACAATTGATTCTCTTATACTTGAACTGGTGGGATAATAGAGGCCGAGAACTTTCTGCATTAAATCTGCTGTTACTAAATAACACAAATATTCAAAAATGTATATTCATATATATAAATAAATATATGTATATAGAGGATTATGATATGAATAATGGTGTCCTTCCTGTCCTAGTACATCCTATTCCATAATGGTATTTTATACAATGAGTTCACAACAGGAAATTGCCTCTGTACCACCAAAAAGGCAATTATCTATTAGTTGAGCTACAAAAGGTTTTCTACTCAAGTGGAAATGACAGACTTGTTTGGTTGTTAAAATTTCCTGGTATTTTATTTTGCTTTGTAAAAGTAACACATCGGCACTTTGGAAGTTTATTGCCTTTATTTAAATACTGCACTGCTTGTTTGTACAATGTGTTGAAATGTGTTTATGATGCCTTAATTGACTCTTTTTTCTCATAAGATATTCTCCACCAACTGTTAATTATACAGCTATTAGTGAATTCTGTGGCCCTTATTATGTTCAGCTCTAAAGTGTTTTCTAATACCTCTTCTAAATCTCATGATGAAGTGCATTATCTTTCACATGCTTATACTGAATAAAGGAATAGTTTTGTGGAAGTCTGCCCCATTAGATCCTTATATCCACCAAAAGATTGACCCACCTAACCCACTAAAAAGAAAATGTACCTCCTGCTACACAGTGCGGATATTAGGTGTCACCTTGGAGTTACATGACGTGTTGAAACTTGCAGTTTTATGCATGTATATGGTCCTTGGAGTCTTCTAATATCCATATATATTCCCCTAGGGGTAGATTATACCCTTCATAATGTCATGTAAGGAGCTGCATTGGGAGATATAATAAATATACTATTGCTAATGATTATCCTTTCTTTTTTTAATAGGGAGCAATGGAGGAACTTAAGTTTGAGCTTTCGGGCAGTGACTTATATGCAGCAAGATTTGGAGAAACCATAGCTAATCTGGGGGACATCGATAATGATGGCTTTGAAGGTACATTGTTTTAGTTTCTTCACCTTCAGGCTTTCTAATTTCATGATCCGAGACATGCCTAGTAAAAAAAAATGTTGGTGTGAGGGTGGGACACAAAGAGCATTTTGATAGATAATGGGTCAATTTTTGGAACGGTATACTCCCCCTTTAATAGTGTAGGTGTAAAGGACATCTACATCACTGAATGTGATATTGCTACAGATCTGCTCCTCATACTATATAGGCAGTTTGCGTGATCTCTTTGCACACGACCAGTTCTAGATAGATGTTACCCCTGTCCAGGCAGTACTGCTGAGGCTTGACTTGTTATCAAAACTAATAAAATCCTAATATTTCACTATAGGTTACTTACATAGCATCACTTGATTCTGTGTAGGCACTATCTTCTGATATCTTGGTCTTGGTGTTACAAGGGGATTCCAGTCTCTTAGTTAATTGGCTGTTCCCCTGCTTTGCTCCCCACGGCCTTAAAAGGGAAGAATAATACATATGTAATCATTAGGTGGTGGAAGTTCAGGAAATAAAACTATATACAGAACGGAACATCGTGGTTCTGTAATGGTCTGAATCTTTGGTTTTCAAATATAGAAAACAATGAGTCAATGAAAAATATTCATTTAGAGTTCACCTGGAAAAACACAGGGGCCCAGACATAGAAACTGTAGCCCATGATGCTCAATTTCACGTTAATTTGATGTAAGTACTTGAAAAAAAACTGCTTTCAAAAACACATTTGAGTAAGTGATTCATAAATCTTTATATCTCTCTATATATGAATAGCAGCATGTTTACTGGTGTCTGGTTTTACTGTGCTTCATGCTCAGCTGATTTGAAAGCTCTCATTTCCAGCCTGGCAAGTCTCTGTCTCATTTTGGCTTGGCCAGCAGAATGAAATGGCTTCATTTTTATTTGTATTTTTTCTTCATCGTGATTGGAATCAGATGCTCCCAAATTTCCCCTGCTTTTTTCTGACATAGGCTCCAGTTGATATTAGCCTTGGAATGTGCTATTAGTCTAGAAGTAGAAAGCCCCCCCGTTGCTCAACTTTAACAGCAGGTATTTCAGATACAAAAATGGGAATCAGGTGTAGAATCTGTCATCCCCTTCAGTCCCAGTCTTAGAGAAACTTGTCTGAATTGCCCATAGGACGGTACTGGGGTAGCCAATAAACCTCTCAACTGGGCATTGGGAGGATGTGATTTTGTTCACTTCTGCCCAGGGAAAAAGTAAATTACCCTTGTGATGTTTACATGGAAATTGGGAAACACTATGGGACATATTTAAAAAGGGGTGTAAAAAATATGATGAAAAACGTGTATAGTTGGCTTTTGTGTATTTTAAGTCTCTTACGATCTTGCCAGCCTTATCACACACTAGCTTTGATAGTGATGGCTGCTCATCTCGGCTTTGTGTGGGTTTAATTGTGCACATCATTCGCTAATATTACAAACAGTAAGGAGCAATGGAAAGAGGAGGGAAGAATTTTGTCCTCAACTATTCTCCAAATGAGGGCAGCAGCAAACAAAACAAAACATCTGGGAGCCGGGCGTAAACCTTAGTTGACACAATGGAATTCAACTTTTGGCATATCCCAACATATTGAGCACTGGAACTTCATTTTTGTTATTGATAGGAGCATATTTGTTTGACTGGGAAAGGTCACATGATTTTATTTTTTAAACCTTCTTAGCAGCCAAAGCCCACTGTCACTTACCAGTTCTGACACTCCCATTTGACTTTACAATAATTCTTGAGTAGTGCTGACATTTATACTACAGCTGGTAATGATGGTCCAGTGATACTGTCCTCCCTGATCAGCCATAGGTGAGCTTTAAGTAACTGGGCTGGGGGTGGATTTTAGTGCCAAACAGGAACAAATCATTAAACAGAGGCTTCTTGGTTGGTTTGGTTACTGATTTGTTTTGATTGTGCTCGTACAAATTAGAAACAAAATAATAATCACTGATAAATCTTTGATTTATGTTATTGCACTAAGCAGGGCACAATCTGAAACTGAACAAGTATGTTTAGCACAGGCCCTATTCGTTGCACTGATGCTGTAAAATGAAGTATACTGTCCCTTTAATGCAAGAGAATTAGTGATGTGCGGGTCAGGTTTTTCGCGACCCGGACCCGCCCGATATCCACCCTCCCACCACCCATGCCTGACCGAGCCAGACTTCTGGGTAACTTTTATAGACCCGTGCCTACCCTCCCCGCCAATGATGTCACAAAAGGGGTGGGGCGAGCAGGCGCGCGGATATAAAACCGGAACCCGGAAGGCAGCAGTGTAAGGTGGCGGGAGGGGAGAGCAGAAAGAAGAGCTCAACCCGGAAATGGGCGAGATCGGTCCGAACCTGACCACGGATCCCACGGGTATCGGGCTAGCCCGCACATCACTAAAGAGAATGTTCCAGTGAGAATTTTTTCATGTAATAATCAGTATAAGCATTTAACACCCAACACCTAAACAACATTATGTTCACCTTTATTATGTTTGACTACAGTGTAATATCGGCAACAATTTACAGATAGCAGGGAAATGACTGACGCAGCGCTGCTAGACAGGATTCCCGCTGGGCCACTCTCTTGCATTTGTAATTAAGTTTGGGCTGGCTGCTTTGGAGAGCTGGGGAGTTCAGCGAGGGAGCTTTTATGAAAGCTCATGTATTATTGAATGGACTGTAACTATCAGTCTTTAATTAAAACAAAATCATTTCAAAATGAAAACACTATGATGTACTGAGCTAAAGGAAAGTTCATTTCATGAATGACATCACCAAGGTGTTACTCTGTGATAAGCAATACTGCCACCTTGTGATACATGTGTGTATAACACCACCACGGAAAGCTTTTACCGGGCTCACTTTTTCCATGTGGTTGTCATCTACTTAATAAGCAGCATAGGGCTTAAAGGATAAACTTACATTGTGTTCATACACAGATGTGGCTATAGCAGCACCGCAAGAAGGAGACCTTGAAGGAGCAGTATATATCTATAACGGAAGGGAGAAAGGAATAACACCCTCATTTTCCCAGGTATTTGTGGGTTTAATGAATACACACGTGTGAAGCTGTTACAAGAACGTGTCCAAAAAAGCAGCTGTATGGGTGTGTGCTGTGTCTCTCTGTCTCTTACTTTCTTAAAGCCCCCCCCCCAAACCCATGAAATGGTGAGAATGACTTTAGTTTACAGGTGTAGTTGAAGTCCACCTTGTCTCCAAACGATTTGTCGAGGTGCATGGTTGGTTTAAAAATGCATATGATTAGTATGACTATGAAGATTTTCATTCATCCAGGTCAAGAAGCTGCTCGGATGAGTAGTGAAACATCTTCACTGATTACTCAGCAAGTCCAGTTGTTTTTAGATTTACCTATACTAGATATATGCTTAGTAAGGACCAGCACTCTCTTGTAGTCGATCTAAAGCAAAAAAAACTCTTTATTTCACGTATCACTTGTGTCCAACATTTCAGTACACATTAGGACAAAACATTGGACACAAATGTTATGTGAAATAAAGTTTTTTTTCATTTTAAATCTAATAAAAGAGTGCTGGTAGTTACCAACTATATATATATATATATATATATATATATATATATATATATATATATATATATATATATATATATATATACATACACATATATATATATATATATATATATATATATATATATATACATACATATATTTAGAGAGAGAGAGAGAGTTTATATATAGGGCATATATCCTTGCACATGAAGAGCTGTCTTGCCACTGCTAATTGTACCAACTGGTTATCCTTGGTAATCATTATCAATATAACGTTATTTAACATTAAACATATTCAAACTTTAACATATGGGTTATGTAATTAAAGGCACTAAGTTTGCCCAGGGGCAATAACCTATAGCAACCAATCAGCAGGTAGAATTTGCTGGTCACATGTTTAAAAGCAAACATCTTATTGGTTACTGCTCCTGGGCAAACTTAGTGCATTTTATTACTAGCCCACTTTTTGAAGGCAATGTCTCAAAAACAGCTGATTTTTCTCTCTTTTGTTCTAGAGATTACAGGGAAGTAAATTTGGGTATGGATTGCGCATGTTTGGGCAGTCACTTTCCAATGTACTGGATATAGATGGCAACGGATATCAAGGTAATGTATAAATTGCCTTGGGTCTAAAAAAATGTAAGACTCAATAAATCACATAATAATATTCATATTACTTTTGTATGAAGAGGGCAATAATATTTAAAAAAAGGCTGCTTTACTCAGCTTTTTGGGACATTATAGCATATGCAGTTAACAGACATACCCTCAATTGGCATGTAGTATGTACCCTGGCAATGCTTACAGTGCTGACAGATTGGACAATATTATTATAGGGACTGAAATGTGGCTTTTCCACACAAACTATCTACTAAAGGTCACTATTCCATTAGCGACTTTGACTTTTACTCATGAGAACAGCCTCCCACTCATATGTATAACACAGCTTTACAGATACAATAAATGAAGATGTGTGTTCTGAATAATCTACACCTGTATTTTCTAGTCTAGGGCAATTCCCAGAATTCAGTGCAGTAGTTTCTCCTGTTATTCCTGCGACTCTTGGGGGCAGATTTATGAAAAAAACGGAACAATATGTTCTGGTTGTCGGGGGAAAAATAATCACAAGGGGAGGTACATTTATCATGGGTCGAATTTCGAATTCATTTGAGTTTTTTAAAACCCCCATAAATTAGACTAATCGAAATTTATTACTAAAATCAAATTTTAAAAAATCGCCTGAATTTAACCAAATCGAGATCAAACTCGATTTGATTTTTTTTATGAAAAATTAAGGAACATATTTATCAAGGATCAAATTTAGAGTTTATGGGAGTTTATAAAATCTCCCATAAACTTGAAATTGAAAAAAAAATGACAAAATATATTCAAAAATTCTAATTTTTTAAATTCGGGTGAATAGGATCGACCCGCAATTTGATTCGAGTTTTTTCACCAAAAGTATACCAAATTACTCCAAATTGATTGTAGGAGGTCCCCCATAGGCTAATACACCAATTTGGCAGGTTTTAGATGGCGAATAGTCGAATTAGAATTCTTAAAGGGACAGTACATGATAAATTTTGAAATTCGAATTTCAAAAAAATGTTTAAACTAAAATAAACTCGAAATTCAAATTTTCAGTTCGATCCTTGATAAATCTGCCCCTAAGAGTGGGTTCATCACAGCATCTAAATCTGTGGGAAAAGTTGTCAACTGATTTTTTCCAATTATAAACAAAGTTGATAAATCACGAATGGAGCAAAATTGTGGTGCAGGATAAAGAATTTTCAGCTGACTTGATTGATAAGACACAATTGCCATCCACCTTAGCCCCTAAGTCTAATTAATGTACTTTCCCAGTCTGAGAATACCAGCTCCCAGCAGATGCAATGGGGAGTCAGGTGGTGCAGCAAACCCGACTACTGAGTCATGTGACAGATGAGGGAGAATTAGCATGTGTGAATTGTCGCTGCCTGTGAGTGTAATGATGTACACAAGAGCATTTGCATTCTGGGTCTGTGGGAAAATTCACAAATTGCACAACTATGACCTTGATAAATCTGGGCATTATCACAAGTGTTTTTTCCATCCCTCCCCCTTTAACCCTCCAGCTTAATGTTGCTTAGAGAAAATCATTTTGCTAGGATTGTTTTGCCACCAATATGGATTCATGCAGCTTTAGTCACCATCAAGCACAAGCTACTGTTTTATTATTATAGAGAAAAAGGAGATCATGTTAAAAAATTCTGAATTATTTGCTTAAATGGAGTCTAAGGGGCAAATTTACTTACCTCCGAAATTGTGCCAGCAACGGCTTCGCTGACATCACAACACTTCGCCAGGCGTAGATTCGCCAGGACAACGCTAACTCACGAAAATGTGTCCAGGGTTCCGAACGCTTGCAAAGTTGCGCTAGCGATAATACGATAAGCAGTTCGAAGTTACGCTAGCGATGCCTAATTAGCATACAATGTGAAGTTAAAGTACAATGGACGTATATGTTGCAGCAAATACATTTACACTACACAAGGCCAGGGAACCTTAATAGAAATAAAATAGAGTTGTTATTTTGCCCTACACATGAGCCCACTGTATAGTTGATGTGTCATATGTTGGGAAATGTAGGGGGGAAGGAGGGAACCCAAAAGAAAATTTACGATCTTTTGCAGCCTATCACCCTGTAGAAAGTAGAAGACGCCAGCGTTTTTTGGGCCTTAAATAATCCTATCTACTCTATTGCACTTCGCCTGGCCTGAGGTGGCGAAGGCAAGTCTGGCGCAAGATGTAACGTTCAGTAAAATCCGCATCTTTTTGAATTTGCATAGTTACGTCTATTCGACAGAGCTAAAATTCGCCTGGCGTTAGAGTGTGAAGTAGCGCTAGAGTCTATCACCTTCGCTAGCGAATTTACACCAGGGCCCATTATTAATCGGCGATGTCCTGAAATTATGTCACATTGGCGAATTTTCACCAGCGTTAGTCACTTCGCCCTTTAGTAAATTTGCCCCTATGGGAGATGGATTTCCCATAATTTGGATATTTCTGGATAACAGGTACCGTATATACTCGCGTATAAGCCGAGTTTTTCAGCACCCAAAATGTGCTGAAAAACTCAAACTCGGCTTATACGCGGGTCATACCTTTCCGCGGCCCCAGCAGGACTGCCTGTGACTGCCTGTGTCGCCGCCCGGAGCAGGTCCAGGAGCTCCGGGCGGCGCGTCCTTCCCTGCCGGCGTTCGCTTTCAAAATGGCGGCGCCCATGGCCGCCACGTGGGTAGCGGCGCCGGCCGCTACCCACGTGGCGGCCATGGGCGCCGCCATTTTGAAAGCGAACGCCGGCAGGGAAGGACGCGCCGCCCGGAGCTCCTGGACCTGCTCCGGGCGGCGACACAGGCAGTCACAGGCAGTCCTGCTGGGGCCGGGTCACGTTTTACTGTGACAGAGGGAAGGACAGAGGGAAGAGCAGCAGACGTGAGTGCCGGGGTGGGGAGAGCGACGGGGTGGGGAGAGCGACAGATGGGGAGGGCAGGGGGGGGAAGTGGCAGAGGGAAGCAAACATGAAATGGGGGTGGCAGAGGGAAGCAAACATGAAATCCGGGCGGCGACACAGTCAGTCACAGACAGTAACAGGTACCTGCCCAGTGTCCCCCAATTGTTGCGGCCGGGTCACATTCACATTTTGAAATCTGACATGGGGCCCCTAGGCTTATACACGAGTCAATACATTTTTCCAGTTTTCTTAGGTAAATTAGGTACCTCGGCTTATACACGGGTCGGCTTATACACGAGTATATACGGTACCTGGATAATGGATTGCATACCTGTACTAATTCTGCTATGAGCAAGAGAACACATTCATTTGCTGTAGGTGTCAGTACTCAGTGGTCATTGTGGGAGATGCATGGCTTTTAGCATTGCTCAGTTAGCTGTGGTGGGAGCATCTGTACAAAGGAGCTTTGCCTAATGATGTCCATTAATCTGTCCTCTCTTTTAACAGATGTAGCCATTGGTGCTTTCCTGTCTGACTCCGCTGTGCTGCTCAGGTGAGACCCAGAATGGTTTCATGCGCAAGGAAGAAATAAGAGGCAATTGCAGATAAAACAATATAAAAAGCTTTCTAGTGATCGACCCCACAGTGTGAGCTAAATGCTATTTATTCAGGCACTCATTTATTTTCTGTATTTAAAACCCTACATTTGCTCTCAGCTACACAGCATGCGGAAAGATAAACATTCCATATCATAATTGTATTATACCTACTGCATAGCTCACAAATTACATTTACATAGAAATATATTGTGTGCAATTAGACCTAAATGGCTTTTTTTGTTGACTATAATTGTATCTTGATAATTACATGTTTCTGTCTTATAACCATAGGTTAATATCTCCTGCAAGATAATGTTATTTCATGTAAATAGTTTCTTCTAGGTAAGAATCAGTGGGAAGTCATTTTAATTTGATTCTTTCAATTGACTTTCCATCTTCCACATATTTAAGCATTTACAGAAACACAAAATCATACTTATTACCTAATAAAATATAAATAGGGTATATTTTTCCCTTTAAAAACCAAAGTAGACTTGTGTGAGTCTGAACTTGTTGCTGAAATAAATGCAATCTCGAATTTCAATATATTTGCCGCACGTGGAGGCTTATTTACCAGCAGTCTCATTTTAGTGGTTTTAGAGGTTTTTGAAACCACAACTAACCTAACTTTCTCTAAAACCACAATTGTCAACGAATCTATTAAAAAATTTAAAAACACGAATGAGTATTTGTGATGAGTATTTTCCAATCCAACCTATGGGTTAACCCAGCCCACACATCAGTTGTATACAGTATAATACTGCACACTCATGTGTGGTGATGAGCGAATTTGGGGCGTTTCGATTCGCCCTATAATTTGTGAATTTCTCATGAAATTTGTGAAACGGCGCTGGTTCCATTTTAACGGACTCCGGTGTCCATTTTTTTTTGACGCCGGCGAATTTTCGCAGCGGTTTCACAAATTTATTCGCCAGGGGGAATTCCCCGCAAATTTGCGCCTAGCGAATAAATTTGCCCATCACTACTCATGAGCAGGGGCGCTGGGCCAATAGGCTCCTGGTAACTTTAGGAGCTGAATTTCTGGTTTTCAAGCCATAAATTCAGCACTTCTAGTGCAGAAAGTGCAATTACAAGTGCTTCTCTGCGCTAGAATCGTGGACTCCCCCGTGGGGGAAGGGGAGGGTGGCAGCAGCATGGTAGTGCCTCCTTCTCATGAGTTTACTAAGGGGCAGATTTATCAAAGGTCGAAATGAAAATTCGAATTTAATTTTTTTTTTATCTAATTTGATCTACTTTTTGTGTACTTTTACTAGGGAATAGCCCAAATTCAATTCAAATTTGAAAAAAATTCTTAAATTCAAAATTTATCATGTACTGTCTCTTTAAAAATTCGACTTTGGCCATTTGCCATCTAAAACCTGCCGAATTGCTGTTTCAGCCTATGGGGGACCTCCTAGAACATATTTGGAGTCAAATGGACTTTGAAAGATCAAAGTTTTTTTCAATCGACCTACTCGATTTTTTTTTTAATAAATTTCGAATTTTTTTTTAAATTCGAATTTCGAAGTTTTTCAAATTCGAAATTCGACCCTTGATAAATCTGCCCCTAAGTGTAGGTTTATTTGATAATAAAACTAGAACAAAAACTGAAGTGGGCTTTCTCTTATTTATACCTCGACTGGTAATTGGTGTTTCTCAGTTTATAGAGGTACTAATGAATGCTATTATGTCATGAAGTATAAGCAATAACACTTGTGCGCTTGTTTATGGCAGAACCAGACCAGTGATCATTATTGATGCGTTTCTCAAGTTGCCAAGCACTGTGAATAAGACTAAGTTTGAATGTATGGAAAATGGAGTTGCTGTTGTGTGCATGAACGTCACCGTTTGCTTTGCCTATCAAGGACTCGACGTACCAGGTTACATAGGTAAGATTCCTTGTTTATATCCACAGGGCCTTTTTTGGTTTTACATTTCCTTCTGTGTTTGTCTGATGGAAACATTAATACTCAACAATTATTTTTTCCTTATTACCCTAATTTCTGTGAGTGTTACTTGCTCAGATTGCAGTTCTGACTTTTCCTAGGCAGCTGTTTGGTCACACCCTTCATTATCCAAATTATCCACATTTCTGTGTTTTTGTTGATCCAATTAATTGTACTTTTGCCTTTCAGTTATGTTCTATAATATCACATCGGATGTAAGGAGAAAAAGTGGTACCCCTGCACGATTTTACTTTGTTTCCAATGGAAGCTCAGATGTGATATCAGGGACAGTCGAAATCCGTCAGAAGTCTGCCAACTGTAAGACTCACCAAGCATTCATGAGAGTAAGATAACTATAGTTTGATTATTTATTTGCTGGATAACAATTATTTGGGAGTATTTGAGAGTATAGATGCTGTCTCGTTGGCTAGGTGCTAGTGATATAACACTTTCACAACTGAAATGATTTCGGGAGTCTAAAGGAACATCCCGTAACTGTACATGAGGACAACTGGAGTTTTTTTTTTGCCTTGGGATAAAACAGCAATCCTGTGCCTTTAAATTAGAAATGCCAACAGTAAATGACAACTTTGATGCTGTATGTGTATTGTTATACATAAAAATTAGTATGAACCATTTAAGGAGGTAATTAAAATAATAATGATATTATGATGAACAACATGTGTATGTTAAAGTGCATCAAATACTGTATCTGAATGGATTTGAACATGCCTAAGCGAAAGAGTTTGCCTTTAATGTTGCCTCCAGTGAAACATAGAAGGGGATATATTCATGTGAGCAGTGTATTGCGAGGGAGCAACAAGGCAGCGCAGCTGTTAGACTCCTGATTGCCTCTGTAACGCTGTAAATATTCATAGCGTGTATTTTGTGTTCAGCTCAGTGAATTTTCTGCTCGGGAACAAGCAGACATAATTTAATGTGCATTAACATTGTCACATAAAACACTTGCTAAATTCTGTGGGCATTTCATAAAATCTGAGGATAGAATAATTAATAGCTAATTAGTTTAATGAACGTTATATACAACAGCAGCTGCATAGAAACCCTAGCAGAGAATTGCTGCTAATTAAAGAGCATGATTTGGTTAACCAAGCTTTGAGATATCTTTATTCTTCTGGTTGTCTCACACAGGTCTACAGCTTATCCGCCTCTCTAGATAGTAGGGGCCATTTACGAACTGGAAGATAGGGCGCAAAGTACAAAACTGTTCACAATCCACCATTTTTATGTAACGCTACACCCTTCCTTGCAGTGTAAATTAACTGCCAGATGCCACCCATATGCATGTAGGTATCCCTGTTACCCATCAAGTAACTTGCTCATTATTTAGATGTGATTTAGGGAGCAGCAGCAGACTGCATCTGGGCCCTGTACATTCCCCCTGTTCTATGTGAAAGGTAATTGCCCAGACCTTGCCATTGCAATTACATTTCAGGTGATCAGTTCTCGGAAATGCTCACTGCATTCACAGAGTTCTTAATTCTGGTGATCATGGAAAATCACGATTTATTAATCCTGATGGTTTACTCATCTGGAAGGCATTCCCTTGTCTTTACATTTTAGAAACATTTGATGACATGCTTGCATAGTTTGTATAAGGTAGATTTGTTTAAGTAGGTTTATTTTCTATATTTGTCTTATTTAGAAGGACAACAGGGATATATTTACTCCCATACACATGGAATCATCCTATTATCTGGGGAAACACATTGTAAGTAAAAGGAGTGCAGATGATTTCCAGCCTCTTCAGCCAGTTCTCCAGCAGAAAGAAGGAAAAGGAAATGTCATAACAAACAAGGTAAGGCTGATGTAGCACAGTTGTATGTAATGTAGCAGCTGCCAGTTACTATTACAAAAACAACTAAAAGTATGTTGCTTCCTTTCTGTTATACCTGTAGGGGGAGCATTATCCCCATATTGGACGCAATGATTCGGACAAGTGTTAGCACTTGGTGCTGCTGCTGAACAGCGCTGTTTCCTGACACCCATTGAAATTGATTGTGTTTCACTATTAGAAACTGTCAAATGCATTCTGACCAACTGATAAATATGTCTGTTTGATGACACTTTCCTGACTGTCAGGATTTTTTTTCTTGACACTATCCCTGCTGCTTTCTCCTGCTTGCCGCTCACCAGTCTTTTCCTTCCCCTATAGATCAATTCCCTTCCAATTATGCCTTTCCTCCAATTATGGCAAAGGCATCTTCTACCAACCCCTAGTTCTGGAGAGAGTATTCAGGTTTTCCACATAAACAATTTGACCTTCTTTTAACAATGTTGCACTTGTTAAAGCTGCATAATCAGTGATACATCATACTGGCATATTCCAGATATGTGGTTCGCAACCTCCTATGTGTTCCAACATTTGCTCAGTGCCCTTGATCTGATACTCAAGCTACAGGTTATTGTATTGTATTATTTAACCGGTTTCCATTCCAAAAGAGCAATGGGAGCACTGCGGGCACCCTGAATCTGACATTTTTTGCAACAAAATTATCCAAATAAGTATGTTCTATCTAAGACAACAAATAAACCTTTACCCCAAACGTGTCTTCTGACTCCCCATAAACTGCCTTGCTACCCCTAAGTTGAAAAACCCTTGGCTTATGACATCACTTGTCATTGCAGAATAGTGTTCATACTTATTAAAAGGAAATGATGTATTCAGTTGGTTATATAGAGGTATTATATAGTTAAACACATCATTAGGTAGAATATATTTTGAGCTCTATTAGGTCAGTAGCTATCATGACCACATGGGATTAACAATGCCTCATAATGAGCCTGTGCCTTTAAGCATAATAACTCAGGCATATTGATAAATAGGAATATACAGAGAAGGGAATTATCTGATATGTGTGCTAAAGAGATTACATTCATCTGTTCCAAAATCCTAATGATTTGTCATGTGAGGAACAGCCTGGCGAAATATCCATAAATGACAATACAAAGCACTGTTTGTACTTGTCTCTGCGCAACATTTAATAAGCAGATGGTTGTATATTATAGGGGACAGATACAGTGTGTTCTGGTTTGATATCTCCCAGGAAAACAGGACTCACTGATCTTTATTGTGAAATGTAGATATGTAACAGCAAAATCTAATGAGACTGTCTCAGTGCAGATAACACCCACCATTTCTCATTTAGTTGCTATATGAAATAGTTCAAGATGCTATACAAGAGGTAGGTGCCTGTAGACTCGCTGTCACCCATTTTAGTTATATACAAAGATGTATTTCTTAGATGTGTGTCAGATTAGATTTCTAGTAAAAAAAAAGAAAACAGAAGAAAACAGAGTGCACTTTCTGGGCACATGGAGGGTACTTATCACATTTATGTGAGTAGGGGGTTATAGAAGGTATCTGTACTACTGCCTCTTGTAACAAGTATAATGCTCAGTGAGTGGTGGTCATGTCTTTCTTATCACTATTTTACTAAGTAGCAGGACTGAATTTCAGGCCAGCTATTGTTGATGTTGCTCAGGAAAGACATCAGAAACCTCAATTGGTCTTTGCCATGTCTTTTCTGAGCAGCACAACATCAGAACAGTTCTCTGTTTTTCCGACCTTGACATTATAGTCTGTGAAACTGACCAGTTATAGTAATAAACAGCTTAATAAGTTAGGAACGGGAACATTTGAATGTAAACTGCAAGAGTGCTTAGGAAAGCATCCTGAGGTATTTTACATGCTTGCAAAATTCTCTATTAAATTGTTAACGCCGTTTGTTTTCTAATGCTTGGATATTTACATATTCTGACAGGTTTATTTTGCAAGGTACTGCAATTTACCTAACTGCTCAGCAGATTTACAGATAACTGGAAAACGCTCTTTCCCCAAGTAAGTGCAAAAGGAATAAATAAAGTAACTTTATATTTTTTTTTATTTCCTTGTCATTATAAGATACATCTTTTCCTTCCTGTTCCACGTTAATGTATAATGGTAAATATTTTAGCATGGACACATGCGGATTGTCCAATGGTTCTTAAGTTATATTTTATGCAATTTTGTATGTCTGATTCTGCGAGATTCAGAGAAGTGACAATTCTGGTGATTTCACACAATCTATGCCATTTGCAGACCAGTCCATAAACATTCCTGCTGTAAACTGGATTGTGAAAAATACCTTCTTCTGTATATTAGACGAGCAAGGGTGCCTTACTGTAGAACTGCTGAACCTGATATACCCACCAACTATGACACCTGTTTAATGACCATTTGGAACTTTTCTTATTTTGAGCGAGCTTTTATAGAGAAAAAGTGCAGTTTTGGGAAATAAACTTGGGACTTGGTGGCACTGTATGGTTATAAGATTCATGCCATGACAATGAATGATCTCCTCCGAGAATAATCAAGGTGGTTTAGACTGAAATGTTTTACTATATTAAGTAATTGAATTTATTATGCTTAACGTCCTTCAAATATTCATTGTTTCCAAAGATTTCTCTATATGTAGAATTAAATTATCATAAGGTGTTTCCCACCCTATGGGTGCTACACATCAATGAAACGCTGGACTCTAACTTAACAAACTGGCATCTCTCCCTATGAACAAAGATCCATGTCTGATCAGCAACCACTTTAAGGCACATAGGAAGCCATAGAGAGAGAGCAATGGCATACTGTATACTGAGAATATCTGAAACTGTTATAAAGCAGAAAAACAATGTTACAGCTAAATAGGATTATTTTTAACAGGTGCCAGCAGATTTCAATAAGTAGCACTAACAAGCCTGGAATGTGTAAAGTGTTTAACAGGTTGCATTAGAGTTGTTGTCATTTCTTAATTAGTAAATGCTAAATTTGCTGAACTATTGGCTCTTTTAGAGAATTTGTGATCTGTAACTCAGATAATCTGGTAGTAGAATATAAAGGATCCTAATCTGGTACAGGGGAATATGTAATTGTTATACAATCATGACTGTTTACATCTTTATCAAATAGTCACCATTATTCATAAAAGCAAATATCCTCTTATGATAAATCATGCAGTAATGATGTGGTTAAGAGGTTCAGAACGACTGACATCTCTGTGAGCAACTCATTTCCTAAAAAATATTTTAAAAGGGATTTCCAGCTTCTAATGTTGGACCAGAAAGTATGTTTGAGCACAAATAGCAAACATCTGCCATCCAAGGTCCAGCAGAAAACCAGATTATCCTGTCATTTGCACCCTGTATGAAAGGTAATAGTGCCATATAAATATATTTGTTGATTGCAAAACAATGGCTACACATCTACATAAAAACAAAATCATGCCAGTTACATGAACACAACGAGCAGGAGTTACTCCTTGTGGGTGTGAAGGCCAACCCTGTATTCTGCTTAAACTGAATGTTAGCAGCACCCACTTTCTGAAGTGGTAAAGCATTAATCAGCTTAGGGGTGATTTACGTCAGTGTTAATAGTCGCACTATTTTGTTGCGACTTTTTCCCGCACCGACTTTTCCGATCAAAATTATTGGTAAATTAAGGGGATTCGGGTTTGGTCAAATTTTTTTGTATCATAGTGAGAAAAAGTTGAGTTTTAGTAAATATCCCCCCCAAGTGTCTAATAGTACATTTACACTACAGATGGAGCAAGCTCTGTTTTGATGTCGTTCACTTGGGACACTAGGGGGCAGATTTATCAAGGGTCGAATTTCGAGTGTTAAAAAACCCTCAAATTCGACCCTCAAAGTAAAATCCTTAGAATTCGAATATCGTTACTTCAAATAACTAGCATCCAAAGTGTAACTAAAATGTATTAGCTAGGCTGTTCCGCAAGGTTGTATACACAGTAACAATTAGAAATAGAAACAGTGGAGTTGGAGCCGTGCACTCAGCTAGCCAAGTACATCAGGTCCCGCCCCCCAGCAACCCAGTTCAGGACACCTGCTATGATCCAGTATACTGACAATGCTTACTAAAATATAACGTTTATTATTTCCTTTAAAATACAAAGTATATAGACGCATCAGGCGTAAACCCCAAAACACCCCACCACCGCACTGACAAACTCACTGTATACATTTACACAGTGCTGGACCATGTCCATAAAACACACAATTAAACATCGCAAAAGGTGGACAGATGGAAAGAGCTTAGTTTGATTCCAAACAGTTAGGCTAAGCAGTGCCATGCAAAATGCTCAGGTAAGTAACCAGCCATATTACTTTGCCCCTCCCTTCCAATCCCATGCTGGACGCCTGCCTGTCTACGTAGGGAGAGATAGGAGCTGCTCTCACCATCCTCCACCTATGCCGCCTTGCCCTACGCGTTTCGCCGCGTCACCGGCTTCCTCAGGGGCATAAGTGAGTTGCGGTCGTGGAGTCGCAGTTTAAATACAAATCTTGCCGGTATCTCCTAGGGGAACTTCCGCTGTATTGCGTCATTAGCGGAAGTGCGGTTCAGCTTGGTTGCGATCCTACTGCGCATGCGTGTAACGCGCCAGTCACCTCTATGATCCACCATAATGCAGATGCTACTGCGCATGCGTGCTCGGCGCAACTAACCCGAGAATTACCAGGAGCATCTATTAATGAAGAGACTACTCCGGCCCGGGATATATGTATATAAATAAATCAATGAACCGCTTGGTATGCATTGTCAAGCATATTACCCTGTCAGTAATATAACTAACTGTAAAGTTAGAATAAAGTATAATAAAAAATTGCTGTATATAAATCTATACGTGGGGAAATAAGGTAAGTATATACACACAGGAGCCATTCAATAAACTACTCCACGAAGTCATAAAAAAGGTGAAAAAGTAAATCCTTCATTGAGACCATTGGGGGATTTGCTATTCATGGCATAAATCCATCTAGCTTCGGCTTGCAGTAATTTTTTGTTTACATCTCCTATTCTTGACGTTTGTTTTAATTGTTCTACTGCCGAGAACTGCATTACTTTAATGTTGCCATTATGACATTCATTTATATGTACTGCTATCGAAGTATTACGCTTGTGTTTTACATCCCCCACATGCTCCAAAATCCTCCTACGGAATTCACGTAGCGTTTTACCTACATATACTTTTCCGCATGCACATTGCATTAAGTATACTACACATGTGCTTTTGCAATTCATGTAGTTCTTTATAGTGTAATCTACATTGTCCCGTGATTGCATAACATTATGAGTTTTTGCCACTAAGGGACAGGCTGAACAATCGCCACACTTGTAACAGCCCTTCATTTTAGATGTTAGCCAAGTAGTCCTTGAGGCTTGAGTATAGTGACTCCTTGTGAGTTTATCTCTCAAGTTTTTGCTCCGTCTAAAAGTTATTAGTGGTGACTCACCAATCACTTCTCTTAGTTGTGAATCTTGCTGCAATATATGCCAGTGTTTGTTCACTATGTGTTTAATTGTATTGTGTTCTGCACTGTAATCACCAATCAATCTGAATTGTTTAGTATTATCATTACCATTCCGCCTATTCACTTTACTGTTGGAATCTTTAGAAACCAAAAGAGATTGTCTGTTCGTATCTAAAGCCCTTTTGTAGGCTTTTTTTAAAGAATTGTGGCTATATCCCCTCTCTCGAAACCGCTCATATAGCTTTTTGGCCTCAATCTTGAAATCATCCTGGTTGCTACATATTCGTCTGATTCTCAAATACTGTCCCACAGGAATCCCTGTGATGGTTTTTTGAGGGTGTTGACTGCTTGCATGAAGTAAACTGTTAGTCGCCGTCTCCTTCCTGTATAGGGTTGTTGCTAGGTTGCCCTGTTGGTCACGAAAAATTTTAATATCTAAAAAGTTTACCATTTCTTTGTGTATTTGTGCTGTCACCTTTAAATTAATGTTGTTGTTATTAAGTTTATCAACGAATGTGTAAAATTGTTCACTGGTACCCGACCATATAATGACTATATCGTCTATGTAACGAAGCCATAGCGATATCAGTTGTGCGTATTGAGCCAGTTGTTCACTGAACACATAGTTCCGTTCCCACCATCGAATATCGTATTCGAAGGATTTTAGCGCAAAATGTTCGATTGAACGATCAAATAAAAATAGTTTGATCGAACCATAAAATCATTCGAACTGAACGATTTTAAGCGATCGATCAAAGGATTTTTATTTGACCCAAAAAAACTTAGAAAAGTGCTGGGGAAGGTCCAAATAGGCTAACATTGGACTTCGGTAGGTTTAAACTGGCGAAGTATGAAGTCAAAGTTTTTTTTAAAGAGACAGTTCTTCGATTATCGAATGGTGGAACGATTTTTACTTAGAATCGTTTGAATCATTCGATTCAATCGAATTTGACCAATTCAATGGTTTAAGTACCCAAAAAAATACTTCGAAATTCAAATATTTTTTTATTCGAATTATTCACTCGAGCTTAGTAAATCTGCCCCTAGGTCACAACATGTCACTGTATTCATTTCAGTGGAAAAGGTTTTGTAATAAACTATATAAATGGAGCCAAATTAGCCTAATTTCCTTCTAGATGAAATTTGCTCCATCTGTCACTGTATGCAATATTCTTTGCTCTGAAGATGAGATTGAACCGTTTGTTGTCAAGAGCAGCAGTGGTCAGACTTTACCAACATAGACTAACATGGGCTTCTCTCCGAGTGAAGCTTATCTCACAAAAATCTTACATCGTAAGGGCATTAAGATTCTGTAAAACTGCTATTGGAAAAGGAGCAGTTCTATTGCAATAAAGATAATCCTTATTGCCATGGTTATTAACAGTCAGATGAGCAGTCTAACTGAGATGTTTGTGGACAGTGCATGCCTTCTCAGATGAAGCTGAACTGGTAACTTCAATCTCCCTTTTGGCCACCTTTAGGACATAGGCTATGTACCTAAAACATGAAGTTCTGCTTGTATAAGGAGAAAAAATACAAGAATAATATTTGTTAGGTATTCCCATCCGGCACGTGGAGATACATGCATTTGTTATCATGCTTAGTAGGGTCTTTTTGCGTATAAAAGGATAAAATAAATACATTCTAATGTAATTGCTACAGCGTTAGCAACATGTTTCTATCTAATGTGCTGTTGTCTTGGAAGCGAGCTGGCTATGCTGTGCCTTCAGCATCTGTTCCTTGTCTCCTTGCCAGATTCTTGTCCCTCAGGTGTACGCTGACTAATGAATTGGTCCGGAGCCAGAATATTCTGGAAATGACTCTTTCATTGCAAGTTTCACTGATATTGTAGGAAATACATTAAATACAGATGTGCGTTCAGTGCCTGATTGTTCCTTTTCTTGTTTTGCCACCCAACTGGTTCAATTATTGGATTGTCTCTGGGAAATCTTGAATATTAGCTGCTTGATAAGGTTGTACATAAATATGTTTAACAGAATATAATTATTGTTATCTGTTTTGATAGTTAAATAGACATAGAGGTTCTGATACTAATCTCATAGTCTATCATTTAGTTTAACTGCAAATGATGAGTGGTTGGTGCTGTTCTCATTTAGATTTTTAGATGTGTATAATGGATTGTGAGCTCCTTAGGGCAAGGACTTCATCCCAACTGTGTACTGAAAGTTCTAATCTCTTAAGCATAGATGTATCTTTAGTTACTGTATACTCATTACAACTATACCCATGTCTATGTTGTTTGCACCTTGTAAAGCACCGCTCACGATTGTGGTTCTATATAAATAAATTATACATAATCAGGGGAATGTAATAAAAGTCGCAAAGAGCAAAACAATTCGCACCAATAAGACTAAAAATCCACATCTCGCAATGTAATATTGTTACTTAAACTGTTATTGCATTGCGAATTTTAATTGCGCATTGCGAATTTTAATTGCGCACTCATAAGAAGTGCTTGAAGGTGTTGTAATCTTTTGGAGCAAACATAACGACTTTTTCAGTAAGAAGTTTTATTACATTAACTGCGCATTGGCGCAAACTATAAAATTCGCAAACGGTCTTTCACTGTCGGAAGTGGTTGCTAAACAGTTTCCGGGCTCGCAAAAGCTATATTAAATTCGCACAAAGCAAAATTTGTTCGCGCAAAGGCATAACTTTTCGCATTGCGAATAGTTTTTCCGTTAGCGATTTTTATTACATTCCCCCGTATGTGTATACTCCATTTTTTTTGTGTTTTATCACTTACCTTTTCTATCCTGCATTTCTCCAAGGCCATTTGAAGGTAAAACATATCTTGCTGTGGGTGGCATGAAGAGCTTAATGATCAATATTACTCTCTTTAATGGAGGAGATGATGCATTCCAAACTGTTCTTCGGCTGAGACTCCCAAAAGGACTTTACTTTGTCAAAGTTTTTGATCTGGTAAGATGGTGAAATATTACACAAAAAAAAACAATAGGGTTATAAGGTCCCTTATGGATCTATTTGTATATGACTATCAGGGCCGGACTGGGAGTAGAAAGCAGCCCTGGCAAAAAAAAAAAAAAAGATCAAAGCAGCCCACACATTAATGCGTGATGGTGTTTTACTTATACACACGCATATTTTATATATGTCAGGACATAGGCAGCAGAAGATGTTTTTGTCTGGGATGGGGCAAAGGGAAAGAGTTTTGGTGGCGTGCGTAGCGTGGCAAAATAGGCCACGCCTGTCGTTTTAGGCCACACCCACTGAAATCCACCAACCTCTACATTTATTTTTACAAGATTTTTCGGAGCACCATAGCAGCAGCAGCAGAAACATTTGCTGAATGCCTTATAACTCAGAGCAACAGCATAATATTAAGATTATTCTGCAGTAGACTAATAGTAACCTGGGTTCTATGTATAGGTTATAAGACCTAATTTACAGTAATAGAAGAGGACACTGGACCCTCAAGCACATTATATAGTGACTAGGCAGTACATTATACATTAAATGTTAGGGTACTGGTACTCCCATAAGATTATACAAGATGCAACAGGGACTGTCACCCCAAGCACAATATGTCATGAAAGCAGGGGGCACAGAAATCGAAATCACAATAAATAGAGAGAGGCAATAGATACTGCTATCCGATGCACATTGTAGACAGTGAGAGGTAGTGGGGGCTGACACCACAAGAAAAGCAAGCAGAAGGCAACACCAGTTCTTTGCCACTTGAAATTATGAGTATATTTTCATCGGTTGTTTTGCTGAATACTTGCTGCTCCCAGTTATACTATGAGATTTTGCAAGTTCTTTCTGTGCTTCTGTTTTGAATTTTGGCAGACAACTGAGAAACACAGCATAGTCAATAAGACAGTGATCTTAAACTAAAACTGGGTAAAGAAGAGCAAGTGTGCCATTTACTCTTTCTAGATGTGCCTCTCCTTCTATTCCACGATTCTTTATGTCCAGTCTCCTTATTCTCCATGAATCTCCATACCTACCTCCCACACACACACACACACTCGTGTCAGTTTTTCTTTTCACTCTAATGATTTATTTGTAGTTCAAGCTCCGGAGTAGCATTGGTGGTTCACTGGGCTCTTGTCCTTACACTATTCTGTAATCTCCTTGGTCAGACGCGTGCTGTGCCTGCGTGCACCTCTCTCAGTGCGCAGAACAAGCCTGGGCCAGGAAAAGCAAATGATCACTGAACGGAGAGTTCAAGCCACTCACTGAACCACCAATGCTGCGATCCCCTGGCATGGCCTCCTGGTTCTGACGCCTACAGGTTTACTTGAAGTGTTTAATAGGGCAGCAAGTGCCGCATCAAATCAGGCAGTGGGCGGCCCATTTAAATACAGGGTAGAGCGGCCCCGCGGGCATTTGCCCGAACAAACAGGTTACCAGTCCGGGCCTGATGACTATCACCACTTGCTGCAGACTTTAACCCCTTAGAGCTAGAAGCTTTACCGGTTGGTCTTCCCTGGTATAGAGAAATGAAAAATGAATTCATAAGATACTAAATAAGCCCTGGCTTTATACTCATCACTTGAAAAAGCTTGAATACCCTGCCAAGTTCTACTTTTCATGATATACACAGCAGTATAAGCAATGTGCTGTCCCACTGGCTGACAAATGTATCTGAACAAAGAACATTGTGATGCAGTCATTCTCCTGCTTATTGGTAAATTTCACTAGATGGTTAGGCATTATGACAGCCTCTTCTATAATGTCATTACTGTGTTTTTATGTTCAGCTTGAGAAAGAGATCAACTGTGCAGTGAATAAAGAGGAAAATGAGCAGACAAGGCTTGACTGCAGTGTTGGCCATTTCTATGTTGATGCATTTTCTAAGGTATGTCCAGAAGCATAAAGTAAATATTGCAACATTTTCCAATATTGTCCTCTGGCTACATAAATGTGTCCTGTCCCCCCGCCTCCCACCAACCACATATGTATTGATATGTATTTTATAAAAACATTACCTGTAAAGCTTCAAAATACAGCAATGTCATTGTCTTTACTGCCCCTTCTTTCTCTTAAATAGACATTCTTCCAATCCCCATGAGAGTTTTACACTGACCAGTATTCCCTCACTTTGTGGGTTTGTGTAGTGGGCCCCTGATGTGGCATTTTAATAATTTTTTACTAAAAGAACAACTGCATCATTTACAAATCTTAAAAGATTCAAGTGCTGGGGCCCTAAAGGGATCGAAACTACGTCACATAAGACCCATCCATGGAGACCTTGTTCCAGTGGGATTTCAGGGTAGTGCAGATCTGTGGGTGCAACACAGCACTGTACTGAACAATAGCCATGATATGGACAGGTGCTCCTACATTTCATTGGAGCTCCCTTGCTTGTGCATCTGAATAACATACAAGTTAGGAGGCATCCATATAATGGCTCCAGTTCATCCATTATAAATACAATGCTGCAAAACAAAAGAAAACACCATTCATGGGAGAGTTGTATGTCTTTCCTTTACATTTAAATACCTATGCCTATAGATTCTAAGCACAGGGGATGGTGCAAAGTGCAAAAAAAGTTTTTTTTTTCAACTTTGCACCTTGCCCTGTGCTTTATAAATGAGGCCTAATTTCTTTTAGTAGATGGCCATATCAATACTTACTGCAGTGTTGTTGAGCATTCTGCCACAGCACTGCCACTTGGCATTATAAAGTGGTCTCCCTAGTCCCAATTTGAAATCATACATCTGTTTGCACAGTCTGTGCAGTAAATAAGATGCTCTGTGACTTCTTAGTTTAATACATAAGTGCATATCGTAAATATTGCTGCATGTTGGTGGAGGGGAAGCGATTTAACATAGAACTGACTGATGTCGGCCACAGTACAATGAACGTGTTTGTTGAACTTCTTGTACTAATTTGTTTTCTCGGAAAAGCTTGCATTGAGCCCAATTAATAAGACGTTTTCCACTATTACCTGGATTGTTGTTTAGTTCAGCAGAGTTAGTATTTATTTATCTTGCCAGGCAGGTGCTGACACCATGGCTTCTCTACTTCTAAAAGACTTAATAACTCAGCTTGTGCTACCATAACAAAACTAGCAAAAGCATTACATAGGGTTTTCCGAAGGGGCAAAACAAGCAATAATAAGAATTTATAAATTCTTTAAGATTAATCTGAACTATTCTGCAATTCTAAAGATAATGTTAGAGTATTTCTTTATTAACAATAAATGGTTGTAAATATTTCCTATTAATTCTCATTTAGAATAAAGTGGGATTATATTAGATACAGAATTATATGTTAACCTTGCTTTTCTACAGCAAGAATTCTCATTTCTCCTGGATTCCAGCGCTCTTATTAGAGCAGAAGAGGACCTAGTCATTAATGCTACTGTGGCCTGGTAAGTGGATTCCCAATATACAAACGTTATACATAGTTACATAGTTAATTTGTGTTGAAAAAGACCAAAGTCCATCAAGTTAAACCCTTATGATTGTTTAAGAAATCATCCAAGCCCCTCTTAAAGGAGTTAACACAATACAACATCCCAGCAACACCCAGCAGGACATTCCACAACCTCACTGCCCTCACAATGAAAAACTGCCTATGCTGCTTCAAATTAAAGTTCTATCCATCTGTTCTAAAATGGCCTCTGGTGCATTGATCATTTCTGTGGGAAAAAAACTCTCCCACTACTATCTGTGTATAATGTCCTCTAATGTACTTGTAAGGAGTAATCTCTCGGTCTGCCACTGCCCTAACACCTGCATGAATACAGCAACCTCACTTTATAATAGACCCACATTATAGATAAAATGACTGCAGAGTCAGAGTCTTTAAAAAAGGGTCCAATACAAGCTCTAATCTATACCTAATTAGCTTCTGGGGGAGATAATTGGATTAATTCATGCATTGTAATTAGAAATTGCTGAACCTCTGATTCTGTTCCATATTAGGGCACTAGAGAGCCCATTTTATGAAGGGCAAGTAGGGGTGACTACCATGGTCTCTGCATTGTGTGGGGCAGTTAAATGTGGTGCAGGAACAGATCCCACTTTGTAACACAAAATTCATAGCTGAACAGACACATCAGCAATAGTTTACCCCATGCACCATCAAAACCAGTTTGACTTTCTTGATTTACAGTTCCTATACTAGCACTTATTTGCTTTGTTTTTTTGTTTTTATCTCAAAAGTGCAAATGAATTGACCCAAGACACTATGTGGAATAATGAAGTCAGCTTCATTGTACCAACCAGATATGAGATCGATCTCAATGTATTGGGGTGAGTTCATTTCATTGCTTCTTTTACAAGTTGTTTGTGGGTATTAGCAAGTAATATATTTTTTAAACTGTTGCTTAATGTCAAGTATATTGCACTAATGGCGTGTAATATCCAATGCACTAGTGAATATAGCATAAGGAAAGCGTTGAATTTCAATATGGGACAATAGATTATTTTGACACCCCCATGCTATGAAAAATATTTGATAGTTGTGCGTGGCTGACCTTATCCTCAGTACAGACAGACCGCACCCCTTCTGTCTTATCGTTGGTGGATTATAACACCGTAGGTGGGCAATAAATAGCTGTCTGGCAGGTTGGCCTGGAGGACCATGGTCTATTAAAAAGATTCATTGACGTTAGCATGGAAACATAAACAAATAAAAAATACTTATCCTTTCACCCTCCCCCCCCACACAATATTTTGTCCCACTTATAAAATAAAAAATGTAAAAATTATAGTGGCCCTTTAAAAATTTGTCAATGGGAACATAAAACATGACGGTATGGAAACTTTCTACATTGACATCAAAAGTAACAGCATACTGGTAAATAAATTACATTGCTACAAAATCAGCATTCTAAAGAATTCTTAATTTGCTGCCAATAATTTCTCTTCACAGAACTGTTTCTCCATTTTCATTTGTCTTTGGGCCTCGTGAAGATAAACCAGATGACTCTTGTATAATGGAAGAGATAGAGTACACTTTCAATGTAAGAACAGTTTGTTATTGCTCTACATACAGTTAGACCTGACTCTGTGCTATGGATTCAGCTAATAATTCATTTTGAAAAGCTCTAATGCAAAAAAAAAAACTGGATTGAATTTTTTTGGGGGCAAACCTATTAAAATTCATATTCAAGGTCTTTGGCATGACAAAGCCATGAGAAAATCATGAATTTGAATATTTTTTTTAATTTGGGGTTTCCAAACTCAAATTTTTTATATTTATCACTTGAAAAAAATGCAAGTCTTTGTGGTGCTGCCACTGGTAACTCTGTTGCTCTCTTTCTTTTATAGGTCATCAATGCTGGATCAAGTCTGGTTCCAGCTGCAAAGCTTCAGATATCGTTGCCTAACACATTTGCTCCAAATGACATAAAGCTGTTTAATATTTTGGCTGTAAAGGTATGTTAAGTACATGTGTAGTTACATTTCCCCACATCCCACTTTGTTATCTTCTACATAGGGATTGTATAATCACAAATGTCAATTCTATGTTACAATGAATGGTTGTAAACCACACAATTAAGAACTGAGGAACGAATAGGGTTTTCCACTTACACTAATGGATGCACAAAAACCAATATGAACAAATATAAAGGCATTTATGCCCTTTGTATGAGGCAAACTCTGTTGTTACTAGTGATGGGCGAATTTGCACCGTTTCGCCGAAAAATTCGAAAATTTCGCTCGAAATTCGCAAAATGGCGCCAGCGTCTCGTTTTTGACGCCAGGCATTTCGCGAATTTATTCGCTGACGTCGAATCGTGCAAATTCACTGCGAATTCGCCCATCACTAGTTATTACGCCAACCCTAGTACTTTTAGAGCGCTGTGCATTGTAGGAGAAATCAGTGGTAAATAAACAACCCCCCTTCATTCAGTTTATAAACCTAGTTGGGTGCTGATTCACAAAGCCTGGTCCAAAATAGTGGGTAGGTAAATGTAGCTCTCTGGGCTCATTAGTCCCACTGCACTGGACCTAATATTTTGGTCAAAATAAATCCCCCCACTTTGATGAATTTAATCCAAATTGGAAAAAAAAGGTTAAAAAATCCCAAATAACCAATCCTTCATCAGTGGTGGGGATTTGCATTTAAGTCTGCAGCACAGTCACTTTCTCTCAGACAGAATGTATCACAGCGCTATTATAATATGTTAGTCAGATGTTAGTAATATGGGCGAATATCTCAATGGACGGACAGAAGAATTAGGTCCCCATATCGCATACGCAATAATGATAAAAAGTAGATATTAATCTCAATAAGGCATACTTTACCATACCGCTCCTAGGGACCTGTCCATATTTTGCATAGATGCTCCACAAAACCCGCAACTGTAATCATCAGCGGAGTCTCTTCCACATGGCTCGTCTTCGCTGTTGCTTTACTCCGCGACACTGATTAATTTCTATTAAATTTTTACTAAAAGAAATGAAGGAATGAACTTATATATTATTCTACAATTATTATTGAATAATATTATTTTACCCTCTGACCAAGCAGCTTCTGGTATCAATCCTGTAGTCAACAAACAGGCTTTAATGCAAAATGGATATATCTAACAATATACTCAATTCCTGTAGACAACAGTTGGCGAATGCTATTTTGACAACTCTACAAGGGACTGTGAAACACCAAAAAACACTCGATCAAAAATTGGTGATCTATTTGCATTTTTTTCAAGACCAGACAAAAGATGGTTGGTAAGTATTAAATAACAACTGTATAAATATTTGCTAGTTTATTTAAAAGGTTTCTAAACCCAAAAAATTAAGTAATATAAAGTTCAATTTGCAATTTATCTTTGTTTTCTATTTTTCGTGTTTGTTGAGATATTTGCATTTTTATATTGCTCCCCAGGTATGCATAAATGCACCTACAGTATAAAGACTTGAATGGGAAACATTTTATAAATATAACAGAATGTTATAATAATAATAATAATAATAATAATAATGCTTATTTTCTTAGTATTGCATAAAAGATGACCCTTCTTGCCTACAAATTCTTTGCCTCTTTGGAGACATGGAAAGGGAAAGCAAGGCCACTGTGGAAGTGCAACTTGAAATCAGTCATTCACATTTAGAACGTGTAAGTTAATGTACAAATAACTGTGTATGTATCAAATGTTCCTTATACAGTATGTAGGCATTTATGTTTAATGCAGACATTGTGTCTGGGTGTAGTCCAATAGATAGAACCTCTGTTTACAATGGGAGGAGTGGCATTGGTTTAACCTCTGCATATAGACAAGGGGAGAAATATAAACCTTGCAGAGTTCAGGTTAGATTATATTGCTGGATCCTAGACAGCAGAAGAGCTAGCTACTAGTGATGGGCGAATTTGTCCCGGTTAGCTTTGCCACGAATTTCGCAAATTCAAAGTTGATGCCGGTGCCCATTAAAGTCAATGGGCGTCAGTTAATCGACGTCGGTGTCTAAATTGTCACTGGCGTCAATTCCGTCACCAGCGGCAAAACACAAATTTGCGAATTTATTCGCAGGTGGCGAAACACAAAAATTCACAGTGAATTTGCGCCTGCTGAATAAATTCGCCCATCACTACTAGCTACATCATTTTATACAAGGTAATTGCATAGCCATCTATTTGCACCAATATGAGAGAACTGCATTATGTATGTCACCTGAATTTCTGTACAGGAATGGGACCTGTTATTCAGAATGCTCGGGACCTGGAGCTTTCTGAATAAGATATTTTCATGATTTGGATCTTCGTACCTTAACACAATAACATAGTATGTTAGGTTGAAAAAATACACACTTCCATCCCATTCAACCTTTTAAGTCTATATAAAATCTGAGTAACTGCTAGTTGATCCAGAGGATGGCAAAAAACCCAGTTTGAAGCCTCTCCAATTTGAGGGGGATAAATTCCAGTTCCTGGATCAACTTGATCTATCTCATATAATTCTGTATTCCATCACTTGCTAAAAAGCTGTTCAACCCTTACTTTTTTTGGTTTGGAGTGAACACTCAGGATTCAGATGAATTCTGCAAAAAAAGTGCTGGCATTTTGCCAAATTCCAAAGTGAATCCTGGATTTGGTACATTCCAAAAATGAACATTGATACAAATATAGCTTTACGTTTTTTCTTGTAATATATATAATTCAGTTTGCACAGCTTGTTCTCAGATTTTATTCTTGCTTTAGCTCATACAATTTTTTGCCTTCTTTTGTTACTATAGGATGAAGCTATGCTAATACAGTTTTTTACAACAGCTCAAGCAGGCTTTGAAGACAGTTTTAAGATTATCAACCTTAACCAGGATCATCATGCATATGTAAGAACCAATCAATAACCAGAATCTGTATGTGTTTGTTGAAGACTCTCTGACTTTTGTTCTTAGTTGCTCATGGAGAGGTAATTGTAGGAGAGATAATGCTTCCCTAAAGACGATTTGTTTCTTACAAATCCCACACTTAGAGAAATTGGCCACATAAAACTGCTCTGTTATATCATAATTGAACAGACTGGGCCATAGCCATCAGATGGGGGGGGGGCAAAAAGAATTAATTTTAAAGAAGAACTAATCCCTACAAATAAATATGGCTAAAAGTGCCATATTTTATATACTTAACTTACTGTACCAGCCTAAAGTTGCAGCTTCTCAATAGCAGCAATGATCCATGACTTGTCACAGGGGGTCACCATCTTGGAAAGTGTCCGTGACTAGTGATGGGCGAATTTATTCGTCAGGTGCGAATTCGCGGCGAATTGCCGCGATTCGCCGCCAGCGAATAAATTCGCGAAACACCCGCGAAAATTTGCGGCAAAAATTTGCCGGCGTCAAAAATGGCGCCGTTTCGTGAATTTTTCAACATTTCGCCAATTTCGCGCGAAATTCTCAAATTTTTCGGCGAAGCGAAAGGGCGCAAATTCGCCCATCACTATCCGTGACACTCACATGCTCCGTGGCTCTCAACAGCTGTTGAGAAACTAAGCTTAGGGGTTGTCACAAATTATCAAGCAAAAATTAGATTGGCCTGTAATATAAACTGATGCTACAGGGCTGATTATTAAATTCTAATGCTAGTTGCAATGGCTTCTGGGCTGCCATGTTATCTGTATTAAGTACTAATCCACATTATATTATGAAATTTATATTAAATATTAATTCAGTATATAGGTTAATGGTCTTTAAAGCCCAGCAAGTGACAGCAGCAAAGAGCATCTGCAGTGAATCAGCAGAAAATAAGATGGGGAGCTACTGGGCATATTTGGGAGCATGGGGGCTGGTATAAAAGCCCAAAACATAAAGTTCAAAATTTCTACCCTACTTCTTTAGTTAAGCTTAAAGGATTCTGTCATGATTTTTACGGCTTACTTTTTATTTCTTAAATAAACTGTTTACATTGTAAATAATTCACTCTACTATTAAAATTTTTATATTTGAACCAACAAATGTATTTTTTTAGCTGCAATATTGGTGTGGAGGCAGCCATCTCAGTGCATTGTGCCTGATTCTGAGCTTTGAGAAGGAGACAGCACTTCAGGATGGAACTGCTTTGAGACAGCTATTGTTTCTTGTCTTCCCATTGAAGTATACAATAACTTGGGTCGTGCTCTCTAGCTATACCACAGGAGAATAGCAACCAAGCAGGAAAAAAGCTGGGGTTTTCCTCTTTGGTGCTATTCTCATGTCTACTACCAGGGGCTAGGGATTTTAGCAATGCAAACAAATCTCTCATCAGAGGTGTCAGCTGCTATCTGGTTAGCTGCCTATTGTTCTGTTGATAGGCTGCTGATTGGCTGCTTGGGGGAGGGAGGGGGAGATATCACTCTATCTTGCAGTGTAGCAGTAAAAAGTGACTGAACTTTATCAGAGCACAAGTCACATGACCTGTGGGTTCCTGGGAAACTGACAATATGTCTAGCCTCATGTCAAATTTCAAAATTAAATTAAAAAAAATCAGTTCCTTTAAAAAAAGGATTTCAGTACAGAATTCTGCTGGAGCAGCACTATTAACTGGTGTGTTTGGAAAAACAACATGTTTTCCCATGATAGTCTAGTATTGGTGGGTGGAGTTAGGTAATGAGGGCAGGGGAGACCTTTTTGAGGAGGTGTACAAGTGGGTGCATGCAGGCATGGGGCAGGCTGGCAATGTGCTGGGCCTACAGTGCTGGCATGGGAGGCAATACTACTTGACTTAGTTTTGTTGGCAATAATACATTTGCTTCACTCTAGCTATAGTAGCTGTATTGTATCATCTCATCTGAAAATAAGTATAAAGTACAGACCACTGAATATATTTATTAGTGATATTTTACACATTTTCTCTTTCATATTTTAGGTTGTGTTGGAAGCCCTACATAATCTGAAGCCCAAAAAGCATGTCATCTATATGATCATTGGAATTAGTTTACTATTAGGAATTCTTTTATTTTCCTTATTGACATATATTTTATGGAAGGTAATGCAAGTTTTTGTTCTCTCTCTCTCTCTCTCTCTTTATATACAGTCTTATATACTGGAAATATGTCAACAAAGATTTAGGTATTTTTAGGTATAAGTCAAGCTATTTTGTGGCTGGCTTATTAAACAGGTATGGGACCTGTTATCTAGAATGCTTGTGACCTGCGGTAATTTAGATCTTCTAACGTTAAGTCTACTAGAAAATCATGTAAATATTGAATAAACCCAATAATCTGGTCAATAAGAATTAATTATATCTTAGTTTGAATCAAGTATTAGCTACTGTTTTATTATTACAGGAAAAAATTAAATAATTTTCAAAAATTGGGATGATTTGATTATAATGTAGCCTATGGGAGACATCCTTCTTGTAATTCAGAGCTTTCTGGATAACAGGTTTCCGAATAACGAATGTTATATTTGTATAGTGAATTATGTACTACCTATTGTAAAATATAAGGATATTAGATGTCCCCAAGGAGTTCCCTGACCATATAAAGACACAAGGCAGCTGACTGAATGCTTGGAACATGGTATGGAATTCCAAGGCGGTTTGTAATATTTTCATATTTTACAGCAGGGGGAACATTATGTATTATAATATACCAGTTTCAGCGAGTCAAATGCAAAAACGACATCACTAAGAACCAATTATAACTGATGACAATGCTAAGTGCGGTTTATAGGATATATTGTGCAGGATATTTCTACCCTACATATGCTTTGTGATTAATGAGCACTGCTTTGTGTTGTTTCCACAACTTTCTCACTATATGATTTTGTGTTGCAGGTCGGTTTCTTTAGAAGAAAATATCAGCCCATTGGCACAGAAGAGACAAGTAGAAGAGAAAGTTGGAACTATTTAAACAAAGATGAAAAAGAAGTAAAATAAGATAGATATATTTATCGATGGAAATGTGAATTGATGAATGAAGAGAATTATTGAAGATTTATGAGTACTGCCCATTTCAGTGGTAATTTATGAAGGGCTGACCTGCTTTTTGAGGACGAGTTTCTACTTTCAAATGAAAATGCACCGTTACCTCTTAAATAATACGTGTATACAAGGAACCAGGGATCTCAGGAATTTAATGAAAACAAATGTTTTGAAGAACGTATGACTTGAAGACATTTGATACTATGGAGTTTCCCAAGAACCCACAAAGATATAAAGACAACACCTTCCTCAATGATCTAACAGTGCAAGTGCTGGTTGGAAATGATTTGCCAAATCAGTTTGTGGTTCTTAGACTTTATACCAGCACTGGCCACAGGCATACAACCAGATGGCTACTGATTTCCCTATGCATACTCTGATCAATGAGTTAAGTATGTTAAAAATGTATTGAGTGTTATGAACTTGATGGATATCACTCTGAACACTCCACTGCTTGATTTTTTTTGGCTTGAAAACACTACTTTTGCAAATTCATATCCTGCTGGGCCTTCAAGACACCTGCAGCCTATCTAGGCCATGAGCTTCTCAGTTCCAGCATTACTAGGTCTGCCCATGAAAGTTACATTACCGGATTTACCACTTAATTCTGGAGTTTTCTCACAAGTGGCTGTTGCAATAACTAAATAGTTACTATGCAGTTACTATGCAATGGCCTTTAAGGTGGAAATAAGATCAAGTCAGACTTAAAAAATATAACAGTGGTATATTTTATATCTTTATCACTTTTGTGCCATGATAAGTCACTCTTACAAATGCATGCACTTTTTGATGAAAAATGTCATCTGCCAATAACAATTCAAAATGTACAGTTTACTTTTTGGCCTAACTATGACTTATATTTCTTGAGTCATTATTATGAAGACTTTCAGTAGCTGTTGTGCACTCATTGTACAGGTGGGTAATGTGTTTATATCTAATATAATCACATGTAGAAATGAACAAAGAAAGAAAAAGCATTACATTTGTAACTTTACATTATTAACATTAATCATGACTAATGGAAAGTATTACTGCCATTATTATGGCAGTAATAGATCCAAGTTGGCATTACATTCCTTTAGATTAAGCAGTACTAAGTCTGGGTACGAAAAAACGACAAGCATTGTTTTGTTCTTTTTAATAAGAACTTGACTCTGTACCTAAGTTTCTATATAATTCAAAAATCTTAGACCTCATCAAATTAAGGTTGAGAATAAAATTGCCAATCTGTGCTCCTATCCAGGGGCGTAACTACAGAGGTAGCAGACCCTGCAGCGGGCCCAGGAGGTAAAAGGGCCCCATTAATCCCTAATTCATATACAATTCCAACAAATATTGGTAAAATTGGTTACCCTCTAGACATTTTGGGGGCCTGAAAAATAATTTGTAGTGGGGCCCAGTAATATCTAGTAATGTCACTGCTCCTATCAGGTCTCTATAATGAGTCACTGCTCAGTGTTTTCAATGTGTGATCATTGAAATATATATCGGAATCCTCAAAACATGTATGTGAATCCGAATAAGCATTTTTTTTTATACCTAGAAAAAACCAAATTATAATGAAGTGAAAAAGCATTATTTATGGAATCTAGAATGAAACCTTTCTGCTGTGTGACTGGAGTTCAAGGTATTGGGTGAATATCAGTGGCAATTGGGTGGGATGAGCATCAACTGGACCAGGGCTGTCCAACTGGAGTTCTGCAGGCCAGATGTGTCCCTCCAGTGGATTTATATGGCCCCAAGTTTACTCAAGTGTTCCCTAGACTTATTTGCATGATATTTTTTTTACATACACCTGCCCCTTGAACATGCTGTATGACAATCAGACCTCTACCTGTAACATATTGCAAAGCACTGAACTAGACTATATCCTGAGCCTGAGAAAAAAGGGTTTAGAGATTTTTGCTAAAATATTTATTTCAGAGAACAAAAAAAATCTATTTCTAATCCCACTTAAATGTAACTGCTGATTTATTTTGTTTTTGTAAAAATACCTCACACAACTGAAAATAAAGAAAGAACAAAGCAGCGCCTGTGAGATTTTTAAAACAAATGTTTGCTGAAAATAATCGGAATATATTTTTTCCTAGGGGTAATAAAGCAAAAGGGATAACCTAAACATTGTGGTAATTTAAGAAACTGTATAAAAAATCCATAGGTTTATATTTTGCTGTCTGTATATGGTAATGTGCCTTCAGCTCACTGAATGTGCTCTATTTTGACTTTCACTTTGTATTGCATTTGTGGTATACAGTGCACAGAAAACGTGCACCTATTTGCACAGAGTCAGCAGCTTCAGGGGAGGTTGGGGGGCACTGGGTAAATGTAACTGATATACTGTATGTAAAGAAATGTTACATCCCAAATGGCACATTTGATTTACAGGGGTGGAAGATATGGAAATGTCAGAAAATATAATTTAAATGAAATGAAATATTGGAAATGAATATCAGATTTTTGAAGTGTTATGGATTGCAAATAAATTATTACTGTCTGTTTCACTTCACTGAAACATTTACAGAATAATGGAAAAAATAGCAAAATTTCACTAAACAATTGGAGTCATTGGGCATTTTTTCTTGTACCTAATACATTGAAGTCAATGCCCATTTTTTCTTGTGTCAAACTTACTGGAGTTAATGGGGGGGGGCAGGTTCTTGCCCCAATTCATTGGAGTATGGGTGATTTTTTTATTCTTGTCCCCAAATGAATTTCATCAATAAATGTCTTTCTTGTGGCAAATGCATTGGCAATGGGCATTTTTTTTTGCACTAAATGCATTGGAGTGAATAGGTGTTTTTTCTTGCATCAAATCCATTGGAGTCAATGGGCGATTTGTTTCCTGTGCCAAATGCAGTGACGCATTTTTCAATGCATTTTTTTTTATCCAATGTTAGCATTGTGTTTTATAAATTTTAGAAGATTTAAATGATTCTGCTATATGATTTCTAATAATTGGCCTTAAGTTATAAGGAGCAATAACCTTTTGCCAAAGATATACTGTGTTACAGGAATTGTACTTTATCATTAACACAGTTTTTTTCTTGATTCTTTCATTTCCTACTTTATATTTCCTACTTTGTATATTTTGTAATTTTTAGAAGAAAACGAAAGGAAAAGAAATGCTTATTTAAATATTAATTTCTAAATAAATAAATCTCCTGATCCCCTTGGATTCATAAGAAATCAGCCCTGTAGTGGTAACAAAGAATCGGCTATAATAAAAATAATTTCTTGAATGAATAAGGACAAAAACAAATGACAGGTAAGTGACTTGAAGTCCTTAAAACCCCTTGTAGCTCAATAAATACCTTTATTTACATCATAAGGAACATCATATGTGAACTATAGTTCTGTCAGTGAACTAGAAACCATGGAGGTGCTAAGGTGGCAGTGAGTGTAGCTGTGCTCTTACACAATGGATCAGTCAGTGCAGTGAAACTGGGGGTTAAAGCAATAGTAAAGGTTTGGGCCAAAATGTTTTCCAAGGGTACCAGTATCTGTTTATGTTAATTGGAGTATTTCTAGCCACTCTATTTCTACAGTCATACAAATATCTCCATAAATACAAAATCCATAGAGAATTGCAGCACTCCCAAGTAGTAATTTCACTTATTTCACTATTTCACTTTAGATCTGGCACAGCAACGTTTTTCGGACCTCCCGGTCCTTTTTCAAGCTGACAAAGTGCCAGATGTAAAGTGAAACAAAGGCAGTTTTATTACTACTTGGGAGTGCTGCAATTCTCTATGGATTTTGTATAACAGGATATGAAGGTGAACACATTATTTTGTGTGCACCCCTTCAAAAGTAAGCACTATTTATGCTTGCATCTACATAAATACGGTCAAAACATGCAGTTATATAAAAATATAAAAACAATAGTTTGATTTAAAAAAACTGCTTTCGAAATTAGATGAGAGAGAGAGAGCAATTCAGAGCAAACTGATCCTATCAAATACAGGTATTCATAGAAATTATGTGTTTCTGTGCCATTATTCTATCACAATTGACTGTTTGTGGCTTTAAATTCCATTTTATTTTTAACAGCTTTGTGTCGTTTATAATTTCATTGCTTCTTTTGTGACAGACCTATTATAAAACATAAGGTAAAAAAAATCAATTTCTCACGGAGTGTTCTTGTTTGGAACTACAAGCAGCTGCATTATGCATTGAACCCATCCAGCTCCTCAATGTTAGTTCCATAAATATTAATTTCTGGATGCAACCTATGAAACAAAGATTCATTCTCTTAAATAAGAATGCTAAATAATTTTTATAATGCCTGATACCATATACAGAAGAAATTAGGATGCACACCTGTTGGTTGCAATTGTGTCCAAACGGTGATTTATTTGAAGCCCAAAGTATACATCACATTTGTGATGGGCTTCAAATAAATCACTGCTTGGACACAATTGCAACTAACAGGTGTGCATCCAAATTTCTTTTGTTATTTACCCACTGACCTGTATGCGAGGGAAGGGTCTTCCGGATAAGCACCCTACACTTACAACAAGTGCTTTGGGATTGGGTCGAGCTCTCCATGTTCGTGCACGATACCATATACAGGGCAATTATTTAAGAAAAAAAAACAGCCTACACTACAGTGTTTAAAACCTCATGTGTTAAGACAGCTACATATAGGTCCAACCGTTTCTGACTGGACTGTTATTAATGGACCTTTTCTGACTGGACTGTTATTAATGGTTTGTATGAAAACAATACAAAGAACAGTGGGCTAAGACATGGCTCACACACAAGAACTTTTGGTTGGATATCACCAATTTTGGTTGTGTGTAGCCAGTTAGGGCTATTGATGCTGGCACTTTGGATCTATGAAGAATAGACCAAACTGCAAAAGAAAACATAGAATCTAAGATGTTAGCAGTTAGGCCTGTAGTTATTATGATCTATGGAAGCTAACTGGTTAAAGGAGAAACAAACCCTTAATTAAAAAAAACCCTACCTTACATAGACCCCCTCCACCCGGCCTAACTGCCCCCCTTTACTTACCCCTCAGTGCAGATTATGTCCAGCGGAGTTTACGGACGCTATCTTATTCTCTTCGATTATCTTCGGAATGAGACCAGTGAAGTGGTGCATGTGCAGTTGGAGCAATTTTCTGTTACGCAACAACTGCGCATATGCCGAAACTCACAAAAATTGCCAAAGCACCGGTCTCATTCCAAAGATTACCGAATCGGCTGAAGATGGCGCCTGTGAACTCTGCTGGACAGAATTGGCACCAAGGGGTAAGTAAAGAGTTATGGGCATTTGCCTGGGAGGGGAGGCAGCTAGGCTAGGGGGAAGGGAGAGGGTGGTCTATGTAGGGTCGGGGGGTAGGTTTTTTTTTTATTAAGGGTTTGTTTCTCCTTTAAACTCAAAGATTTCTTACATGTGATATCTAAATCTTATGAAAGATTATCAGGAAAACAAATACAGCCCACAGAAGGATTATGGCATGATTAAAAAATAAGACAAATTTGTTTTCCATTTTATGTGATTTTCTTGGTAGGAAATGGCATTATGAATCTGAATATACTGAACTCAGTCATACTGATATACTTTTTAAAGGACTAGGAAACCCCCCAGATGACAACCATGCCTGGTTGTTAAAAGCCATACCCCCTTGGGAACTGCCAGGTTTTTTAATTTCTGAAAAAATGCTTATATTTATGTTAATTGCCCCATAAGCAGCTTGCAGCCGCCATATTGTTTCCTTAAACTTCATTGTTTGCATCACAATGTTGTTTCTGCTCATGCAAACCCATTCCCCAGCTGCTTATCTTGATTTGTAACCGGCTATTGTTCGCTGATGACTGGAGCACTGTCCATGTGATTGACCACGGCACCTTTCAAGACTGCCTGCACTGAAGGACATACATGAAAGAGCATAATTCAGACCAATGCATCTGCACATGCAGGTGATCTTGAACTTTGTCATTGGTGTCATTTAGGACAAGCTAAAGAAATCTGATTGTTTCTTAGCGAGCTGCTGGGGATGCATGGACATAGGAGATTTGGACGTGCCTAAACTCTATTTTTATTGTGCCCTTTCAGGTGCAAAAATCAAGGAGAGGCTCAGAATTACCTAACATGGATGTCAGAAGAAAATTCCATTAAATCTCCATTGATATTCAATGCACAAATACCTTCTGCCATATTACCGTTACCATTTGGTTCTGGTGTGCTTTTGCCATAATTGCTGTTGTTTCTTACGGATACCTTTAATTCTTTAACCATGAACGTTTTAATAAGAGCCAGAATTCCATCGTTTAGCCTAGTAAGGTAAGGAATTTATAAAGCAAATCTTTATTACAGAAAGGTGATTTAAGAAATAAAAGCTAAAATCCTTTATTTCACATATACTGTATATAAGCCTGTTACAAAACAACACACTCCGCACATACCAAATTGCATGGGGAACCACTTTAGTAGAGAAGAAAGGCAATTGATTTTGGAATTATGATATCCTGGTTAGATATCTATAGAATTAGGGCTATTGCACACAGAGCATTCTGTTACTACAAATGCCACTACACACTCTGCCAGGGATTGACCCACACAGGCATTTGTGACCTGCAATTGTTTACAGCACATTTTTGTGGATGGTCTTCCAGCAGTGAGGTTGCTGAGTTTTTAGTTTTTTATGAACCTGTTTCCTGGCAGGTTGCAATGAGACTGTCTGGCTCTGGCAGATGACCCACTTTATTTTCACTTCAGAACTATCCAATGGTTCATAAGGTGGGTCTTGGCTGGTAACCTTAGATTATAGACATTTTCAGAAAAACAATCTTTATATGAGCTGCTTGTAGAGTAATACAATCAATGTAATTATACGGGAAATCTTCATATCAGACTACTTGACCTCTTTTTACTGATCCAATAAGTGATCCTAATCCTTTAGAGTGACTGCAGAGCAGTTCTGTGGGCAGTGGGAGCCTGCAAGCTATTTCAGGCATATTTACAAAAGGTTTCAAATCAAATTGTCAGTGTAAGCTGCTACTGACCTGGTATTGGGTGCCAGTCCTCTGGGGCCATTGAACAAAGGCACAGGATAGCCATAATGCTTTCATTTAGCAACTGACCTTGGATGTGTTGCCATGGATCCTTGCTGCCTGCACAACAAACTTTTTTGTATCTGTTTTCATCTAAAAAAACTAAATTGTTTATAACACTTTATACTTACCAGTAAGCAGCTTTCTCTCTTTTTTTCCTACAGTTAAACAGATTTGATTTAAATAGTTACTTAGTATTTAAAAGCAAACATTTTCATACATATATCTGTTATGGTTAAACCAACCTATCCATGATATTATGTTAGTCATTTACAAAGCAGTACATGTTTATTAATTAAATCCAAGATCAAATATTGAAAAACACAATAGAAACCTGCTAGCTGGAACAAAGAAAATGTTTATATTTAAAATGTATGCTGAAAGTTATATAAAGAAATTGGGGTAGATCTATCAAAGATCTACACTTACTTTTGGTCTGCATGATATCTCACTTCTTCATTTTGAAGAGGTAGAAAGGTTAGTTCACAACTCTCTGGTCTGTGAGATATTAAAGACATTGACCAGGTACACATTATGGAAACAACAGAAACAGTTTACATTAATTCATTAATTAATTCAAGGGTCTTCCAATGTCTTACAGATTCATGGTTCAAAAGTGAAAGGCTAAATATAAGCATGAGACAGAACTTGGTCAATGTGAACAAAGCTGGCCTGAGAGAATACTCTCATGAGTTTTTAGAACTTGGCCATTTATTCTGATCTTCTCGGGCTTCCTCTCAACCAGAATGGGACAAATAGACTGAAGGGAAAAAATATAAAGTTTTTCAATATTTACAATGGGTTTTACTGTAATTATAGGCCAGTGGGGAATGTTTTTTGATAGATCATATTCAAGATAGAGAGGGTAATTATTCCTGTTTAAAAAGCACTGGCAAATGCCATCTCGAATATGTAGTGCGGTTTTGATCACCAGTCCTCAAAAAGTGATATTACTAAAATAAGAGAAAAAGACTATGTTATTAAAGTATATGGAAAGAATGGCCAACTTGTGATTGTTTACACTGAAAAAGAGAGGTTTAAGGTTGCTATGGTTAAATATATGTTATTCCCATATTACACAATGTTGATCCAGGGACTGCTCTATCCATTACTGAGTTTATCACCTCATGATTTTTGTTGTATAAAAGTCAGTCTTAGAATTTGCTTACTTTAAATTCAGAAATGCAAATTTCTTTGGGATGAAGGCATCCATCCTTCCTCCAAATCCAAACATGGCCGAGAAACCAAACTGAAGTAGCTTACTGTTATTGCTAAATGTACAAGTATCAACTGGCTGGATGTTTCCTGGAAAGTCAATATAAATGCACTGGTATTGGTTGAATAAAGGCAAAAAAAAAATCAAACTGGCCATTTAATATAAACTGATACCTGAGGGGATATAATGGCTCCTTACTCTACTACCAAATTTATAATTTAAAAAACTTGCCGCCTTTTCTATCCTCAACAGGATCTGAATCTCTTCCTCTTTACTTCCATAAGCATCATTTGCTGGAAACGTTCAACCCATAAGTTTTCAGCCATACTGGGTTTTAAATTCCCTTTAACAAACACATTCCCTCCTCATTTTCTATTTGCCCATCCCTCTGAAGCAAAGTATCACCTTTTATATTTATTGCACACTCATATGACTCATTCAGCCATGTTTCAGCAGTGGCAATTACATCATATTTCTAATCCAGCACCAGTATCTCTATATCCAACCTTTTATTAGTGAAGCTTCTTGTGTTTGCAAACATGCATTAAATAATGGTAGCAGCTTGTAGCATGCGAATATACAAGGTACATAATGTAGATATCAGGGTTTTAGATTAAAGCCATAAGTGGTTATTATCAAAGAAAAAAGATCCAGAACATGACACTAATACAGAATCGCTGTGTTGTAAAAGAAGCTCAATGTTAAAGGCCATTCTGTTATTAGGGTTGTAGAATGCTTACACAAAACTAAATAGATCTGTGTCACAAGTATTCCTAGTGCAAGGCCAAGAAAGACACATATAGTTTCAGAAACCACAGCACCGATACCATTCTGGATACTGTGCTGACACAGTACATGAACCTTATTTGTCTATTGTAGTGAGACTGTGAGTCTGTCCCTAAGATGGAAATAGTGATACAGTTATGCTAAAACACAAATGATGATTGGATGCCACTTGATCAGCCCCATGGAAGAAGAAATGGTTAAATTGTAACATGCTGTATTGCTAATTGTCCCCCAACGTCCTCACGAGCTTTCAGGACGTATGAGCTATTATTTAATACTCTGTATTGTAATACTCTGAATTAATGTATACCTCAAATAAAGCTGTCTGGTTTATTTCCTGAGTGAATCTGGTTCAACTTAGGCCCAGGGGAAACTTCGGAGACAGGCTCGATTTGAGTAAGTATTTATTCAGATCCAAGAAGGACTTACTCATTGTGGGCGAGAATCTTATATCCCTGGAGGACTATAGAAGAATAAATCCGATGCATAGCATCAAGGTATCATATTTAATAAACAATCAACAATAAAGGTTTAAAAGATCCAGTACTTACCCATGATCATATGCAATGCAGCAGTCACTGCATGCTTAGCCCCATGAAGTGAGTATGCCAGAACATTAGTGGAGCCTAATGAAGAAAAGGGTACATGAATATTCAGTAATTTACATCGTTAAATAGTTTTTTAGGATGAAAAAACTTCAATCCTACAAAAGTCCATCAAGTTTAACTCTAAATGATCCTAAATGATCACCAGTGCACACATATGACACACACATAAACATTTTCTAGAAAGCTGTAAATTAAGGGGCCAAGAGAGCAAACTTTAGGAACATATTCAGCAACCTGGATCATATGGGGTTGAGCTACATGATACACTTCCATGTTATTTTCTTATCCTCTAAGTCAGTTAAGACTCATAGCAGTAACACTGATTCGCTATCTGAATGGTGCCCCTCATGCCTAACTTTATATCACTGGTGGAGGGTGCATCACTAGTGCAGTTATTCTCTCTCCACTAGAAGAGTCATATTTTTGGTTTAATAACCAGAAATTTCACTCTTAAAAGTTACCAGGAGCAGCTTTTTGTTAGATGCCTCATGGCAGAAATGACCCTGATCTGGTTAATTTATCACAAATAAATCTCCAATGTTTTTTATTTCACTATTTCACGCTAACAAGAGAATAAGAATGGCACAGCATTGTTTAAAGGAATTGTTCAGTGTAAAAATAAAAATGGGGTAAATAGATGAGCTGTGCAAAATAAAAAATGTTTCTAATATAGTTAGTTAGCCAAAAATGTACTCCATAAAGGCTGGAGTGACTGGATGTCTAACATAATAGCCAGAATACTACTTCCTGCTTGGTTTCTAATGATTGGTTACCAGTCAGTAACCAATCAGAGGCTTGAGGGGGGCACATGGGTCATAACTGTTTGCTTTTGAATCTGACCTGCATTGACCTGCATTGAATCTGGCCCCCCTTCAAGTCACTGACTAACTTGGAATAAGAGAGCTGAAAAACAGGAAGTTGTATTCTGTTCTGTTATATATCCATTATATCCAGAGACTCCAGCATTTATAGATTACATTTTTGGCTAACTAACTATATTAGAAATGTTTTTTATTTTGTACAGCCTATCTATTTAGCCAGTTTTTCATTTTACACTGTACTGTTCCTTTAAACCTGTGTAAAATGAAAGATGAAAAATACAAAAAAAAGAGGCGTTACAGCCCTTTTAATGTTCACAACTTAAAAGAAGGGGTGAAACGCCAAACAATGAGAAAGCCATACTGAAGATGATCTAAACTGAAAACTGCATGGAAAAATGTCCTTGGAAGAGAAAGCAATTCAGCAGTACAATTAGCTTAATTAAGCAGATGACATGAATATTCATAAGGATGTTAATGTCTCCCACACCAAAGAGATAAATGTGATGTAATGAGTTACCATTCAAGCATGTCTAACATTCCCAAGAAAAGCCAACTAACTCTTTAGTGATTTATAGAAAATATCAAAGAAATGAACAATCCAGTGGAAATGATTTTATTATCCTCTAACTACATTTAAAGGTATAAAGTATAAATGTGAAGCTGTCCGGATTTCTCCTTTACCTTGCAATGACACATGACGAATATACAGTAAATGTAAAATACATATACAAATGTCTACATCTACAAAATGGTGTTCTCAGCAAACCAAATTCTATTTGCTAGCAACTTTGGAGGTGGGGGGACGGTAAACGGAAGTTTTTCATTATAATTACCTTCATGGTCTTTGCTGCCATTGCCAAATGTGTGTGTTGAAGTGTTAAAGGGGTGTAGACTGGCCCCTGGTCTAAGATTAATTGGTGGGCCCCTGGTCAAAGGTTTTTGGGTGGGCCCCTGGTGTCCCAGTCCGACACTGCTGGCACCAAAACCTGACTAATGTATTTTTCTCCATTTTTCTAATTTATTAACTGTAACACATTCCGTAACCTGTCGTACTATAAAATCTAAACCTGACTAATGTATTTTTCTCCATTTCTCTAATTTATTAACTGTAACATGTTCCGTAACCTGTCGTACTATTCTGCTGCTTTCCTGTAATTTATGGAGCTGCTGAAAAGCTATAAAAACTGTAAATAGTCTGAGGTGTTGCTAATTGTTATTAATATGCACAGGAAGTGATTACTGACCTGCCTTTGGATATATCAATTATTTCATTTGCGACATTAGTAAGACGTCATTTATTTGAAATGCAAATTTGATGAACAAATCACTGTTGAGAAAACATTTTAGAAGAAAGTAATGCCATTTATAGAGGCAGTGCATTTACAATTATACAGATTAGTATTTGCATGAAATACTTGGCATTTTCATTGTTTCACATACTGAAGAACAGTCTGCAACACAATAGGCAGATTTGGATATTGACATAATTTAAAGTATTAACTGCTTTTGAACAATATTTTATAAAGTAAAAGTGTCCTCACTGCTTTGGGCAGTACAATTCGGTGCTATGGTTGGGGTGCTAGAGCTTATTAGTGAATCCAAATTAACAAACATAAGCAATGCAAATTAATTTAAAAAAAATGCAGTTATTTTTCATATCCCCCTGTCAGCAATCTGTTTCTCTACATGCAGCTTTGTGCCAGAGTCAGTTATTTGGAAAGACAGTGAGCTCTAATATGTTGTCTAGGCAAAGGGAACACACGCCAGTGTATTTGACTCAACTGTCCATCAAATTCTGACTCTGACTCCTGCTAGACAGAATAAAGAGAGACAGATTGCATAGAAGAGTATCTTGAAGAGTAACCTGTTTATTTGATATATGGGACAGAATTTTTAATTGATTATATTAAAAGGATACTGTCATGGGAAAACATGTTTTTTTTCCAAAACACATCAATTAATAGTGCTGCTCCAGCAGAATTCTGCACTGAAATCCGTTTTTCAAAAGAGCAAACTGATTTTTTTTCCATTTAATTTTGATATCTGACAGGTTTGTATCTGAGAAAGCAGTTCCATAGTGCAGCACTGGCTCTTTCTGAAAGCACATGACCAGGCAAAATGACCTGAGATGGCTGCCTACATACCAATACTAACTAAATATATAACTAAATAAGAATACACTTGTTGAGTCAGGAATGACATTGTACATGGGAGACTGAATTGTTGGCAGTATAAAAAGTGTAATTTAGAAATAAAAATTACACCATGAAAATCATGACAGAAAGTTCCTTATTTCCATGAGATGAAGTTTTTACTAAGTTGCCATTTTTGTGATAGTTCCTCTTTAACCCTCCAATATTTTTTTCCCTGGGGTTCATGCCATAATTAGTTTTTTTTAATCACCTATATAATACCCACTTGTATCATAGTTGCTTAGTTAAATTGTGTTGAAAAAAGACAAAGTCCATCAAGTTCAACCCCTCCAAATGAAAACCCAGCATCCATTCACACACCCCTCCCTACTTTCACATAAATGATATACATACCAGTATCTATACTAACTATAGAGTTTAGTATCACAATAGCCTTTGATATTATGTCTGTCCAAGAAATCATCCAAGCCATTCTTAAAGGCATTAACTGAATCAGCCATCACAACATCACCCGGCAGTGCATTCCACAACCTCACTGTCCTGACTGTGAAGAACCCCCTACGTTGCTTCAAATAAAAGTTATTTTCTTCTAGTCTAAAGGGGTGGCCTCTGGTACGGTGATCCACTTTATGGGTAAAAAGGTCCCCTGCCATTTGTCTATAATGTCCTCTAATGTACATGTAAAGTGTAATCATGTCCCCTCACAAGCGCCTTTTTTCCAGAGAAAACAACCCCAACCTTGACAGTCTACCCTCATAATTTAAGTCTTCCGTCCCTCTAACAAATTTAGTTGCACGTCTCTGCACTCTCTCCAGCTCATTTATATCCCTCTTAAGGACTGGAGTCCAAAACTGCACTGCATACTCCAGATGAGGCCTTACCAGGGACCTATAAAGAGGCATAATTATGTTTTCATCCCTTGAGTTAATGCCCTTTTTTATGCAAGACAGAACTTTATTTGCTTTAGTAGCCACAGAATGACACTGACCAGAATTGGACAACGTGTTATCTACAAAAACCCTAGATCCTTCTCATTTAAGGAAACTCCCAACACACTGCCATTTAGTGTATAACTTGCATTTATATTATTTTTGCCAAAGTGCATAACCTTGCATTTATCAACATTGAACCTCATTTTCCAGTTTGCTGCCCAGTTTCCCAACTTAGACAAATCACTCTGCAAAGTGGCAGCATCCTGCATGGAACCTATAGTTCTGCACAATTTAGTATCATCTGTAGTATCACTTACATCAACTTTATGTAAAATTGCTCATTTTGCTGTTCTGATCACTTTTGCACACGGTATTGCAACACCACTGCTAAAATCATGAATGCATAACTGGAACACCCCCTGCTGTGCTGTTGAGCAAGGGCCAGACAGAATGGCAGAAGCTTACTTCATGGATGCAGGAAGCATCGCCTCTCAATTTTACAGGATAAGAACTAAGCAGATTAGTGACTTTTGCCGTTCTGTCCAGCACACACAAGGCATCCCTCATATTAGGCATTCATAATATTAGCAGAGTAAAACATAAAATATATAATTAACGACCAGGGGCTTGAAAGCTAAAAAGTGGAAAGGACCCCCCCCCCAACGATGCAGGAAATACGGAATAGGTTATGGTGGACTATTGAAATGGAGAAACTAACTGCTCTAATGAATAATAGATTACACAAATTTGGGGAATATCTGGTTATTTCGAGAAGGCTTACTGCATAGACAGGTTTAGCGTTTCAACCACCAAACTCCCTACCTGCTTCCCCCCCAGTTTTCTCCTCCCCTTCCCACATTATAGTTCTTCTCATGTATAAATATGAGTGTACGATTTTTCACTGCTTAGAAAATAAGTAACTAGCATAATCAGGATGTGAATGTATGTCAAGATGCTCTTTATTCATGCCCATACGTTTACATGTGAGAAATACATTCCATTGTATGTTTTTTTCTGTCAAGCTTTTAATAAACACAAAGTTAAAAAAAAAAAAAAAAAATATATAATAATAATAACTTATTATTAAAGTGGACCTGTCATCCAGACACAAAAATCTGTATAATAAAAGTCCTTTTCAAATTAAACATGAAATTTAATTTCTATTTTTTATTAAAGCATTCATAGCTGTTGTAAGCTCATTAAAAATCTCAGCTGTCAATCAAATATTGTGTGCCCCTCCTCTATGCCAGTGGCATAGAGGCGGGGCAGAAAATTACTTTCACTTTCCATTCAGCACTTCCTAGATGTCACTACTCTACACACATTTCCCGTTCTCTTTACCGTTTAATTGTGCAACCAGGGCATGGGGATGGACATCAGGTCCCCCATTCTGGTGCACAAACAAGATTCTGAGATGATGCAAGGCTTGTCTTAATAACAGTGTCCACAAAATGGATCCTGCCTGCTTGCTATAATTATGAATTCCCACACTGAACAAGATTCAAATAATTTATATAGTGTAATTAAAGTTCATTTTGCTTGACTAATGTGATAAATCGGACTTGGAATGGTTTTTTTTGGGTGACGGCTCCCCTTTAATGTTTACTGTATAAATGTTTTTTTTTTATTAGACGACAGAGATCCAAATTACAGAAAAATCCCTTATCCAGAAAACCCCAGGTCCTCAGCATTCTATATAACAGGTTCCATAACTGTATTTCTTCAATTAACTAAACTAAAATACAAAATGCATGTCGCAAGTTATCATATATTAAACACAAATATATAGTGAATAAAGTACGCCCTCTTGTAAAATATAAGGATATTATAAGTTACAGAGAATTTTTATGATCATATAAAAACACTAGGCCAAAGGCCGAGTGTTTTTCTACAGGTCATGGAACTCCGAGGTAACTTCTAATATCCTCATATTTTGCATCTGGGGGTACTTTACTATAATACACAAGTTTCAGTGAGTCATGTGACAGAAATGACATCAGAACTCACCGTTTATAACTGATGACATCAGAACTCACCCTTTATAAGGCTATAATTTACAAGATATTCATAGCTTTTGTGTATTACATAATTATAACAACTAGATTAGCTACTGTATATATAAATTGAGCCCTATGCACAAAGTCAGCACAATGTAGAAGAAATCATGAAAATTGTACTGTTTTTAGCTGAAAAGACAAATTTAGCATCTGCAAATGCTGCACAATCCTAATACTGTGTGATGCATCCTTTGGTAAATAAGAAAACTAATTAGCAGGAAATCACAGTAAACACGTGCATACAACTTTGATTTACTGTATCAGTGTGGTTTTTCATAGGCATTTTTATAATTACCATGTACAGTATGTATGAACTGGAAAATATAAAGGTAATTTTAGATTAAACAAATTTCTGTTTAGGGAAGTGCTTCTACAGAAACAGTATTTTAACAGAACTCAGAACATTAACTGCATACAAAATACAGACATTTTTAATTGTAATACACACCAACACTCTAGAATGCATAAAGTATCAGTAATGCTAGGGACATATACAATGTACCAGCTTCAGCTCAGTGATTTGGCCCCAGCAAATGTTAAATTCATAAATCTTCTCTCATCTTCTTGAAGAAAACACACAAAGAGGGCACATGCAAACATAAGTTGGGAAACACTTAGTTACACTGTTCATAAGCTCATTTCTACAAATCCTTCAAAATGTTGTATCAGGTTTTGGCAGCTTATATACAGTACATCATAAGTTTATATCTAATGAGATGCAGGCCCCCCCCAAAATGTAGTGCAGGGTTTTTGGCACCCCCAAGTGTAACAACACTTTCCTTCTCCTTTAAGTACATACATACATACACAGGAATCGGTACATTTTTGGCAACACCAACTCCAGAGACCCAATATTGCTTCCGACTCCAGGACTCCGACGTTGCCCCAAACATGAGATGAAAAGCAGCTTTCTGCTGTGTGCAAATTGCAGCTCCCCCACAAATACAGAGTGACTGCATTTACAGCAGTGTTGTACTGGTGATGGGGCAAGTAAGGATACTAAAGGTGGCCATACACGGGCCGATAAAAGCTGCCGACAGACCGTGTCGGCAGCTTATTGGCCCATGTATGGGGCCCCCCAACAGGCTTCATCGGATGGGACAAAAAATCCCGTCGGATCGTGGCCGCATCTATCCGTTGATGCGGTCCCGCGATCCGACCGCCCGTTAGGCATCGTTAGGATCCGATCGTTGGGGCCTAGGGCCCACGATCGGATCAGACCGATATTGCCCACCTCAAGGTGGGCATATCGGAGGGAGATCCGCTCGTTTGGCGACATTGCCAAACGAGCGGATCTCTCAGTGTATGGGCACCTTTAGTTGCCCATCATTCAGACATGCAAATTAGGGAGCATCAGATGACACAGTCTGCAACAGGGTTGTGTCCTTATCATGCTGCTCACTGCACTGATCCAAATAAAAAGTGCAGAGAGCAGTATTCTCCAGGTGCAAATGCTTGGTAAGTGGGAACTCATTAGCTCTAGCACTTGTGTCCTGGGCAATGATAAATGACCCCTACTCATACAGGTGGAAGCAGCCATTGATCTCTAGGGGCTCATGTCTAATGGCCACAGACCTGCTGACCAAAGCAGTTGCTATCTCTATTCTACATAAACTGAGAAAATCTGTCCTATTATGAGTGCCACAGCAGATATATTTATCTCATGAGTTGTTAAGCAAAATACCACTAAAACTTGGCTTAGAACCCCTTTAAAGGGGAACTATCACAAACATTAAAATGTAATATAAGCTTCCTCATACTGAAATGAGAAACATTCTAAATACAATCAATTAATTAAAAAAAATTCTGCATTGTTTCTAAAATAATCAAGTTTATATTCACTATTCCTCTCTCAGCATCTGTTTCTCTTCATTCTGTCTTCATGCAGCAGTTGGGTGTCAGATGAATGATCCATTATGTCTTATAGGAGGGTTTCCTTTCCTAGCAGATGTATGTACAAAAAAAATCTAACAAATAACTGCCTTTTGTACAAATCTTGCATGTAGAGAGACAGGATTTCTGCTGATTTTAATAGAGTGAGCTCTAAAGGAGCCCCCCTATAAGATATATTGGATCATTCATCTAACACCCAACTCCTGCATGAAGACAGAAAGAAGAGAAACAGGTGCTGAGAGAGGAATAGCGAAAATAAACTTGACGGTACAGCATTTTCAATTGATTATATTTAGAAAGTTTCTTATTTCAGTATGCTGAAGCACATATGAAATTTTCATTTTCGCGATAGTTCCCCTTTAAGGAACAATAAGGGCTCTTACACACGGCCGTTCCGACCTGCGCTCCCCTGCGTTCCGTTTGTTGGCATTCAGCCGCAGGGGAGCGCAGGAATAGACGCAAGTAATGATTTGAAATGGGGCTGTACTCACTCAGGCGCGTGTAGGCGCCGAACGCAGGAAAAATGCAGCATGTTGCGTCTGAACCTGCGTTCGGCGCCTACACGCGCCTGAGTGAGTACAGCCCCATTTCAAATCATTACTTGCGTCTATTCCTGCGCTCCCCTGCGGCTGAACGCCAACAAACGGAACGCAGGGGAGCGCAGGTCGGAACGGCCGTGTGTAAGAGCCCTAAGTAAGATATATTTCTCTTTGAAAAGCAGCAGAAGGCCACAGCAGATGTGAATAATCAGTTACCACAAAATGAATTGCCATTACCAGGATCAGAAAATGTTCTGTTCTACAGTGATAATGCATTAAATATAAACAGTTCATTTGTTTCATACCCATCATATTCCTGGAGTTCACGTTCTCTGCGTAAGGCAAGAGCATGGTCAGCATATGTTGTTTCTGCAATGTAAGAAAAAGCAAAAATACTGACATATCTTCTAACACATCCCTTGCAATTGTTTAGCATACACACAGTGAGCATATGGAATGCGCCATAAAATAATCCTTTGTGCTGGAGCATAAGCATTTTAATCAGAAGAGAATGAATGTTAAAAACAAAGTGTTACTTTCATTGCATTTTTTATCTTGATGAAACAGAACTGAAATTAACCTTCTACTGTGTAACACAATCTTTCCTCCTAAAAATATGATCTATAAACACCCATATCACTAGAAATACACTGTTTAATGGCTGTAAATAAAAGCCTATCAAATACAATTTGAGAAATGACTATAAAGTGGCATGCATGAAAGTGGTATCCCGTATATCCAAGTGAAGTGCTATGGCTGCACATAAGAGCATCAGACATAACCAGTGTTTGCACTTGTGTTAACGAAACTCTGTTTAAATTACTCTGTTTCAGAATTCAATCCAACAAGCCTGTTGAGATGTTTGTCTTAATAAAGCCCAAAACTGTTAATGATCAATCAGAATGGATTAATCCATAATGCTCACTGTCTTGCAATTACAGGTATGGGACCTATTATCCAGAATGCTCGGGAGTTTTCTGGATAAGGGATGTTTCGGTAATATGGCTCACCGTACCTGAAAACATTTAAATATTAAATAAAGCAATAGAATGATTTTGCCCCCGATAAGGATTAGTTATATCTCACTTTGGTTCAGGCACAATGCACTGAGAATAAGGATATCATTTTTAAAAATGTTAAAAAACTATTTCATTAAAGCGGATTCTGTGAGAGATAGCCTTCACGAAATTCCGATCTTTCTGGATTAATGGATCCCATATCTGTACAATGCAATGTAGATGATAACAACAAGGGATGCTGTACTAGGATTTTGATTTGGGTATACTGAGGGGCTGATTCACTAAGGGTCGAATATCGAGGGTTAATTAACCCTCGATATTCGACTGGGAATTGAAATCCTTCGACTTCGAATATCAAAGTCGAAGTTTTAGCGCAGATAGTACGATCGAACGATCGAAGGATTATTCCTTCGATCGAACGATAGAATCCTTCGAATCGAAGGATTTAAATCCAACGATCTAAGGAATATCCTTCTATCAAAAAAAGTTAGGCAAGCCTATGGGGGCCTTCCCCATAGGCTAACATTGACTTCAGTAGCTTTTAGATGGCGAACTAGGGGGTCGAAGTTTTTTTTAAAAAGACAGTACTTCGACTATCGAATGGTCGAATAGTCGAACGATTTTTACTTCGAATCCTTCGATAGTCGTAGTCGAAGGTCGAAGTAGCCCATTCTAAATTCGAAGTTTTTTTACTTCGAATCCTTCACTCGAAATTAGTGAATCGGCCACTAAGCAAAATGGAATACTAAATGTCCCCTTATTATTATTATTATTATTATTATTATTATTATTATTATTATTAAAGTGTCTCATGTAATTTTTGCTTTTTCACTGGATATTATTCTTTATACAGTTAAATTTAAGATTAAGATTTATGCTGTAGCTATTGCTAAACCGTATAAAAATTATTTTGCATTTTGGCAATACTGTATGTAGTACAGAGCAAAGGCTATCAGCAGAGAAAATTCTGCTAAAATCCTTGGAAAATGACACTGCTGCAAAAACAGTACATTTGGGAGGTTTGTTGCTACAAACCTAATAGGCAGAAGGTGCTAGAGAATATGGAAATCCTTGTGCCAGCAAAACAAATAGACGAATAGACCGTGGCTTTGATTATATGCAACATTCACACCTTTTAACATTAAAAGTGATAATCTACATTAATAAATATAGGCATGAGATGCCTTATCTGGAAACCCGTTATCCAGAAAGCTCTGAATTACAAGAAGGACATTTCCCTTAGTGTCTACTCTATAATAAGCAAATAATTACATTTCAATAAAACAATTTCCTTTCTTTCTGTAATAATAAAACAGTAAGTTGTCCTTAATCATTACAAAGCTAAACAAATCCATATTAAGCAATCGTATTGGGTTTATTTAATGTTTAGATGAATTTTAGCAGACAGGTTAAGGTATCCAGGAAAACCTCATGTCCCAAGCATTCCCTGTAGTAGATTCTATACATGTACTCTTAAAATATAAAAACAAATAAACTAATTAGAAGTGAATATCTGCATGATTACGATTATAGCTTGGAACAGTCAACAAATTTGTTTTAGCAGCTTTGAGTATAAAAAGCAGCACAAATGAATTTTCTGTTTATTCAACAACTTCACCAGCAGGTGTCAGGGTCAGCAAATTAACCAGTTTGAGATATGAGCGCATTTGGCATTAACGTCTGGAAGTCACAGAAAGCATCACTCTCTATGTTGGTGCCGTTTTACTGATCCATGTTCTTTGTTGTCGTGTAGTAACACATGAAGGCTCATTTACTCACTGCAAATGCAGTGAGAAAAGTGCAATTCTGAGCACCATCTTTCCCAGTATTGCAGTGTTCCAGGGTCTGGCGTAATTGCAACCAATTTGCCACAGTTATCACAATGGTGCATATGCTTCATCGCAAATCAGATTAAGAAGCACCTAATATTTTCAAAGTCTGTCTGCCATCATTTCTGGTGTGCAGTGTGCGCCGTATTCTTTTGGCACAACTGCGCTGCAGTTAGGGTTGCCACCTTTTAGTCCGGCAGCGACCGGGCAGCAGAGCCGGGCCAACCCGGGCAGGCACCTTGGCAACCTGGAGGGCCACGGTGCCGGCTCTGTGCGCACTCGACTGCATGCGCGAAATTTCGCTCCAGCACACATGCGCAAAATGTGTGCGTGCATGCGCAGAAAAGCATTTATGCGCAAGACACCAGCGGCAGTCGGGGAGAGACGGGACCGGACATGGGGTAGGCGACAGAGCAGGTACGTGCCTGGCGCCCCCTCAGCTTTGCACCCTAGGCACTTGCCAACTCTGCCTACCCCTAGTTCCGGCCCTGCCGGGCAGAGGGCAGGGTGTGGACACAGAGGGGGCAGACTGTGATGTCGGGGGTGGGGCTATGATGCTACAATCTGCGTTTGGCCAATCGTCATGTCAATCATAGGGAATCTGGCCTGGTTTTCCTAATTGAGAAAACCGAGCAGGCAGTTTTGACCGGGCAGCCCTTCAAATTACCGGGTTGTTTGGGTCAAAACCAGACAGGTGGCAACCCTAGCCGCTTTATTTGATGCTACTGAGGGAACCCTGGAGCTAGCACCTTGCAAGAAGATGGAGGTAGCTCCAGGGTTCTCCAGTGTCAATGGGTGCAGCAGTGTCTGATTCTGAATGGAAGGCAGAAAGGACTAATCAGTACCAAGCCCAGCTATAAGGAAGTGGAAGGAACCCTTTGAAGCAAACACCTTTAAATGGTTTTTCACCCACTGTGCTTGTGGTCATAAATGAGCCCTAAAGTTTATTGGACTGGTTGGGATATGTATGGGCAGATTTATAAAGGTTGAATTTGAATATCGAATTTGAGTTTTCAAATTTTTTATGGCAAAAACTGTCAGATTCGACTAGGGAATTGTTAAAATTCAATTCGAGTTTTTTTAAAAATTAGAATTCGATATTCAAGATTTATCACTACGCCTTTAAGAACTTGAATTTGACTATTAGAACCTAATACTTGCCGAATTGATGTTTTAGTCAATGGGAGACGTCCTAGGATCAATTTGGTTGCTTGCAGCCTTCCTGACATTTACGTTTTTTCGGAGAAAAACTCAAATTCAATTTTTAAAACACAAATCAAATTCGATTCGAATTTTCAGGTCGATCTTATTCACCAGAGTTTAGAAAATTTCATTTTTTTTAAATAAATTTCGAATGGTCGAATTTCGAAGTCATGGGAGTTTTAAAACACTCCCATGAATTTCAAATTTGACCCTTGATAAATCTGCCCCGTAATGCTGACATTAATTAGATATATTTTTAATTAAATCTATTGGCTGCGGAAAACAGGTTTAAGTTTAACACATGCATGCAGTGACCATGATGTGACTGTATTGCCACCCAAAGACCAAAAAGATTAATAGTAATTTGGGCACAAACTGGACTAATCTGGTTAATAAACTATTGGGATAAACTATCATACCTCAAAGGCAGCAGGTAGCACTTCAGGTTGGCTGTATCCATGCCAACAGAGATCCTCTGATCTGATCTTCAGATCCACACACAGGGGAACAGCACTTTCATGATCTGAAAAATATATATATATATATAAATGACAGAAATGTTTTAGTAGGCAAAAAAGTCACCCATAAACTAAAAAAAAGTCGTCAAAGTATTTAATGTGTTTCACAAATTTTTGTGCAACAGATTCACTCATTACTAATTCTCATTGCTGTCTTATATGTAACACAAGCAAACAGCAAGTTATACCAACAATTGAAGTAATTTTCATTGCCCTGCCTCCTCCAGGACTTTTAATTGGATTACTTACGCTACAGTATCAGGTGTCAGAACAAAACACAAATCCCCAATAAAATGCAGCAACCAATTACATTAAAAACAGATGACCAGTAAATGCTACCTGCTCATTGGTTGCTATGAGTTACTGCACCTGGGCAAACGTAGTGCCTTTTATTAAATAACCCCTTAGAATATAAACAGTCAAATCACTGCTTTTAAAAGAAATTATATTTACACACAACTTTTGTTTTCGTATGTTTTATTGTCTATTGGAATGTTGCTTATAATTATATTTTCTTTCATTATGTAAAAAATCTGATTTTGGGTAGAATCCCCTTGAATGCAAAGAGGCACTGAAAAAAAACACCTAACAAACTAAACAGATTCAGTATGTAACCTGATTTACTGTACTTTACACAGACACAAAGCTGCCGGGGATTAGCTGAAAGTTCAAGTTCTCTTTGTTGCCTAGTGATACATTTTCTCTCTATTCAGTTAATTTATTTACTGAAACAACTTACCTGTAACATCTGTCTGGATGTCAGCAAGCTTGAAGAGTGGTGCAACGTGCTCATATTAGAGTTTGGAAGCTTCTCCTTTATGGCTGTGTGAGTTAATTATTATCTTCAGAGACTTTGGTCTCTTTGGAAATCCTAAAAAGTAAATAGAAAAGAGCATTAGCCTGCTTTACTGAAAGATACTAATGTACCACCTTTAGCAGAGCACTTCTAGCACTTCTAAATAAAACTGCTGATTTAACAGGGGATATTTATTAAACAATTAACACAACAGTATGGTTTTTCCATGTTGTGTGAATACTAATAATACTAATATACTTGTATTAATACTTATAATAATATGCCATTAGATCTGTTACAAGATTATTGGAGTGCTGCTTATATGACCAAAATACAAATAACAGAAGTCCAAAATACTGCCGCACACTGCAAATTGTATAATTTTCAAAAGTTTATTTTATTGGCTCAAAACATGTGAGCAGACAATATGTGGCAATGTTTTGGGCCTCACAGGACCCTTTCTCAAGCCTGTGAAATTGCATACTGTTCTGTGTTAAATAGAGTAAATTGTGGGTGGGAAAACAGTGGGGGTGCGGGGCGGGAACAACAGTGTCCATTAGTGATCATTGATCGTGTTGCAAGTGTCCTGAATGTGTTCCAATCCTTTCCATTTTGGAGGGCTGAGCCAATGTATCCAAATCACAAGTCCCATCCAGATTCCTAATAGTGTCCATATTTGTAAATGTGTCCAAATTGGATGCAAAGTTTCTTTTCAATAAGTGTCCTTGTGTGAACAAATTGTAACAAACTTTAAGTGAGTCAAAAGCGAGTGTTCCAAAAGAAACTAAGTACACCATTAAAATCTGAGAATCTTAAAACGTTACCTTATATGCACATTGTGTTCTGTGTTTCGTTCTGTGACTGCTCAATCTATTCAGAAGGTAATGTTCCGATACATAATCAATATTCAATAACCTTGAGAAAAAGATATTCCAATTAGTAGTAAATAATACAAATTGCCTATACCATTTCAGTAACAGTAAGTTCAATATCACATTGTCTGTTCTCCTACTGGTATACAAACATAGCCAGAGTGTAATCTTTATTTAAATCCCTAGGCCAAACCATATCCAACCTATGAATCCATTACATTTCAAGTTTATATAGTAATGTCAGCCTATTTCCCCCTCAACTAGGTATTTCGGCAGAGTCAATTATCTGAAATCTCAGTTGACTCACTGTGTGGCCTGCCTGTTTAAAGGAACAGTTCAGTGTGAAAATAAAAACTGTGTATAGAGATAGGCTGTGCAAAATAAAAAATGTTTCTAATATAGTTAGTTAGCCAAAAATGTAATGTATAAAGTGACTGGACGTCCAATATAATAGCCAGAACACTACTTCCTGCTTTTCAGCTCTCTAACTCTGTGTCAGTCAACGACTTGAAGGGGGGCCACATGGTAAATTTCTGTTCAGTGAGTTTGTAATTGATCCTCAGCATTCAGCTCAGATTCAAAAGCAACATATATGACCCATGTGGGCCTCAAGTCTCTGATTGGTTTCTGCCTGGTAACCAGTCAGTGTAAACCAAGAGAGCTGAAAAGCAGGTAAGGTAAGCAAGTAGAGTTCTGGCTGTTATGTTACACATCCAGTCACTCCAGCCTTTATACATTACATTTTTGGCTAACTAACTATATTAGAAACATTTTTTTATTTAGCACAGCCTATCTATTAAGCCGGTTTTTATTTTTATACCAAACAATTCCTTTAAAGTGTGCGGGAACAGGTAATGTAGTTAACCCACTTCGTATAGTGGATTTATGTTTAGACATTCTGTCTTTAATCTTTTGGGTTGTTTCTCCCAAAATACCAATAACATGATAAGGGCACCATCAGGACCACAGGTACACACAGCTACCAAAGAATAATGTTTAAAAGGGTTGTTCCTCTTTATATTAACTTTATGATGTAGAGACAATTTGCAACTGGTTTCTATTTTTTATTATTTGTGTTTTTTTAATTGTTTAGCTTTTTGTTCACCAACTCTCCAGTTGGGAATTTCAGCCTCTTTCTGGTTGCTATGGTGCTATTTAAAGGAAGTGATTTCAATGAGAGACTGGAATATGAATATGAGAGAACCTGGATAGATAATAATAAATACCATGAAGTAACAACATTAGGACTGTAGCCTCACAGAGTAAAAGCAATGTTAGCAATTTTGGCTGCTGGGGTCACGGACCAGCATTTGAAAGCTGGAAAGAATCAGAAGAGGAAAGCAAATTATTCTAAAAAACTATAGAAGTATAAAAAGTAAAGAATGAAGACCAATTGAAAAGCTGCCTCTAGGTGAACTAACTTAGCACTTTTTTCATTTTGCAAGACCTGTGAGTGAAGCTTTATATGATGTTTTTTTTATTATGGCATCCAGGCAATGAGCTTATACAAATTTAGTGCAAACGACATGCTGGTAGATATCAGTGGAATAACTTCGAGTAAACCTAAATAGATCTAGTTAGACAAAGGGGGAACTTCAAGGCCAGGCTTGATTTTAATTATTTATTCAAATCCAAGAGTGACTCACGGTGAGTGAGAATCTTCTATTCCTGGATAATTATAGGAGAATATACACAACTTCAAGGACTTATAATGATATAAAGGGAAAGATGTATATACAGGTATTGTATTTCTAGATCTATATGCTGAATACATGTTCCATCTATCTGTCTGGAATCCAGAACCAAAAGTGAAAAAGTCACTTGCCAACTTAACCACCTTTGATAAGGTAAATTTATAAACATATCAGTTTAAACTTCCATTCATTTTATGTGCCTGGAAGATAGATATGTTTAACGTCTTAGCTATTTCTAGGAAAAGGGTGGGTTAAAAAGGCTACGTTAAAGTGTATTTAAGTATAATGGAAGTGCTACTGATTTGGCCAATTAATCAATGCACATTCCCTGGTCCCCTGTCTCATAAGTATAAATGCAAGTGCATGTGTTTACATGTGGCTTATCAACTTTATGATCAACACTTTGTAACTAAAAACCCTTGTTTTTGTAAACAAAAGCACTTGCATTTATACTGAATTACTTATGAGACAGAGGACCAGAGAATGTGCATTGATTAATTGGCCAAATTAGTAGCACTTCCATTATACTTAAATATACTTTAACTTAGCCTTTTGAGTGCTCCCACAACCCCCCTTTTTGTATATTTCTAGGAAACATCTCTTGGAAAAGTTCTCATAAAATTCCTATGCTATTCTGTGGTAGTTCAGTACCTTGGAGAGCAGAGTTGGCTGCAGAAGTTTTTATGCCTTTATAGTTTCAGCAGCTCTTTGCACCTTATTACAAGGATTGAATCCTTTTTTTTCGTCATCATATTGTGAAAGTGTTATGCGTGATCTGCACAAATATTCACTCCTGTCACATTGAGTTTTACAGCAAACATCACATATGAACTCTCGTTTGAGTATATCTGCTTGAAAACTTTGTGTATGGTTCAGAAATATTAGAAATATAGTTTAGCAGCCATTACATTTTGAGCTTGAATAGGGACGTATACTCATTTGATTACTGCTATTTTTATGATAAAAAGGTTTAACTAAAGTAGTGCTTCATGCAAAATTATGAATATTGGCACAAAAGGTCATGTTTACCCGATAATACAGTGGTTTTAGATGGCATGTTCATTGTGGACATGGTGGAGAATATGCCATTTGCATTCAATTCAATTGAAGAACGTAGGAGAACTTACTCGTACAACATAGAAAAGGGAAACCTGGAATAACTGTCTACACAGGTTATGTATAAAGTACAGGGAAACCTTGCACCATACTCCACTGTTTTCTGCCCCATTCTGCAAAGGCACAACCAACATATTGGTGTTTGGCACAAGTATGGACAGGCAAAGAACTATCATAGAATTAGTCATGTACTTTTACTCTGATCCTGTTTCTTGGGTACTCAAATGTTGGCAAGGTTAAGAAGTAGGATGAAATAAAAGTAGCAAGTACAGATGTGATCGCTTCTGACGAAGTGGCGAGAAGCTACGAAACGGGTAGAGCGTATGATCCATAAGGTTGGGATATTTGTATTTTGACAAGAATTTTTAAAGATGGACTATTAAAGGTCATATTTTATTAATCATTTATCTCCTTTGTTTGCTCCATGTGTGATTGAATATTACGAGTACCGATATGGGACCTATTATCCAGAATGCTTTGAATTTTGGATTATTTGATAATAATGGAGTCTATGGTAGATGGCCTTTCTTTATTTCGGAGCTTTCTGGATAACAGATTTCTGGATAACTAATCCCATACCTGTACTATAAATCTGCAGGAAATGAAACACAAATCTCTCCACCAACACACATACAAACATGCACACAATGGATGCAGTTAAAAACGTCATGAAAAAATTATCCTTTTCTCTGGAACAGACATCTATCAAACATAATATGATTTCAAATTAGAATAAAACATATTAAAAAGCAAAAAGGAACAACAACATGAAAATAAAACAGCCAGTGAAAGCATGTTATTCCAATGCACATGATCAGTTTACCTATAACTACTGTTTGTTTTAAAATAGGCCTTTCTTCATAGTAAGATAATAACATTATAAATGATGACCATTCAGCTAGATATTTTAATTGGTTATGGGAACCAGGTAACAGCATTAAAACAGAAGAGGAAGAAAGAAAACAAGGGAAACGATTTGAATACAAGAGCTGAAACTGACACCCAAATAGGCCTGAGGCTAGTGAATTTCTGGCCTGCTAATGAGCCTATGAGTCTATACACTTAGCAACTTAGCAAGGGTGAACATTACAGCAGCACCCCTAGCATAATGTGATAGTAACTAAGAGGAAGGTCTGGGTCAGAGTTCAAGCAAAAAAACAGTGGGATGAAGAGAAGAAACCTGCCCTCGGGGACTGGATGGGAACCGCCTCTCAGTAGGGATCTGATGAGAGAGCTTCTGCACAGTTGGCGAGGAGATTTGATACTACAATTTTGTGGATTTGTAGACCCGTTATCACTTAGGCCACAGCAGGAGCAGGTGCGCAAGAAATTCACTACTACTACCCAGCCCCATAAACCAAAGGAGATAAAATGGCAACATAATTAATTTTAACAACCCACTGTCATTTGCCCTTTTAATTTTAATATATTTCCCTTTGCAAAAATGGCTTCAATCATATTAGCATTAAAACAAAACAGTTGTTGTACTGTAACCCTGTAACTACCGGTTATTATTTCTATGATCTGTTTTTAGAATATGCTCCATTGCAGAAACAGAGCTTTTTTCTTTATACACATTCTTTATCTAGTAATAAGAACATGATTGCAGTTCTCTCATCTGGTTTAATCCTCCTCCTTCATTAATACAACAGTGACATGTGATGCAGTGATTGTTAAAAGAAACTGGGCGTTCAAATGTCTCAGGTTATTAAATAATCGAAACTTTGTGGATATTTTGTTTCATTAAAATGTATTGCTATGCTGGAGCTATTTACAGACATTATACATCATTCACCATCAGTTTCTGCCCCAGTGGAGCTTGCAGTCTAAAGTCCCTATCCTATTCACAAACAGAAGGGTCAGTTTGATCAGGAACCAATGAACCAGCCTGTATGTTTTTGAAATGTGGGAGGAAGTTTACAAAAATCAAGGGAGATTATACAAACTCCTTACAGTCAGTGCCCTGGCTGGACTCAAACCTAGAATGCTAGTGATGCCAGGAAGCAATGCTATGCATTAAGGGGCAGATTTATCAAGGGTCAAATTGAAAATTCGAATTAGAATTTTCAAGTTTTTTTTATGGCCAAAACTGTAAAGTTTTTTAAAAATTCAAATTTTATTTGAGATTTATCATACTCTGGCCCTTTAAGAACTCAAATCTGACTATTCACCACCTAAAACCTGCCGAATTGCTGTTTTAGTCAATGAGAGATGTCCTGGGATCAGTTTGGAGTTGTTTGCTGCCTTCCTGACATTTGAGGTTTTTTTTCAGAGACAAAATTTGATTCAAATTCGATTCGAGTTTACAGTCAATTCTAATCACCTGAGATTAGAAAAATCAATTATTATAATAAATTTCGATTGGTCGAATTTCAAATTCATGGGGGTTTATGGGAGTTTTAAAAAAAACTCCTATGAATTTAAAAATCGACCCTTGATAAATCTGCCCCTAAGTGTTCAAGAACCAGCTCTAAGGAGGTTCAAACCAACCAAACACAATCAGAATTAAAAGATATGCATTTACGTGCATTAGTCTAAGCACTTACCTGACTCAATGACTAGTTGAGCTCAGTTCAGTAGGGTTCCAATGTGTTTGCATGTATCATAGCAACATGGGCGAATTATATGAATGACTGGTTTACTTAATAGCTTCTCCAGAGATGATATGTAAAGGAATTAGTTACATTATTGACATGAGCTGTCTATGTAATCAACAAGGCTGCTCTTCTCTGATGCCACCTGGACCCTCACTAAAGTCTCTCTCTCTCTGTGTCCTGAATTCCCCCAGGAAGAAGATGATATCTGTATTTTGTTTTCCTAACTGCTGCCCATTTTGCTCAGCTCTGATTCTTCATTGCAGAGGTTTGCCAAATATAGACTGCTAGTTAACCTCAATCAATTGCAGAAAATTAACAGGAATACCAGTAATTAAAAGCTCACTGGATAACAGCACTGTATCTTGATTAAGTTTAAGTACAGCATTAAGAAAGATTTATTTGGGATCTGAAAAAAATAAAATACCCCTTTTCCCCACTTGCATATTTTATTAATCTAGTGTAAATCAAAAAGAGTCAAGTTAATATTAGCAAGGCTCTATTTGACAACAGCTTCTACTGTTTACACCAACAAAAATATGGAAAGGCTTTAACAGTTGCTATATGGTACAAGTGATGTACAGCCCCAGGGTAGCAACATTATGATGTTTTTGGCTGATGTCCCTTAATGGCACATGTGCTCAAAACAAAGTTTAAGTATTGTGACAGGGTTGTTGCTGAACTTTAAAAATGTGCATTGTAAGGGCATTGTATGTGCTGCAGAGGGAGCTCTAAAGAAAAAAGGCTCATCTTTCTCTCTAAGTGGCAGCAGATGTTAGAGCTGCTATTGCCTGTAGAACGGGCATGCTCACACACCTATGGATTCTCTTATGTGTCTGGAGAGCCCATAGGTGTCTGGCTGTTACCATGGTGTGAGAGGCCACTGGGACTTGAAAGAGAGAGACAAGGGACCACAGAAGGGCCTGTGAAAGAGGTAACCAGCATGGAAGCAGGTGCTGTGATAGTGTATGTGTGCTGGTGTATGAGAGAGGGTGTCTCTCTGGAGGACAGCAGGAAATAGGAGGCTGAATGCATTCAAGGTATTGCACGTTAGTTTGTTTAAGTGGAGAAACCCATGTAGGCCCAGAGGTGTGAGGGTCAGAGACTTTCATAAGTACATTTTCTGTCTGTCTTGAACTGCTGTTGATAAAGTGCAGAGAGAAATCTGCTTGCCACTGAAATTAGCTGTCCCTGTCTCCCATGACTCTACCAAAACCAGTTTGAGCAAATCCCCACAGTGTGCTTTAGATTTGGATTGATAGTGCAAGAGAGAGCCAACTGCATTGAAAGAGACTGCATCCAACATCACCAGAAGGTGGTGGATGTCATTTCTAGATAAACTGTGAGCAGATGGGCCTGAGCTTGTTGCAACTGACCACCACACAAAATGCAGATCTGCATGTGGCTTTTTTACAATTTGCTCTTTTTCTCAGTTTCATTTTATTAAACTTCTATGGTGGAGATTTACTAAAGGGCGAAGTGGCCGTCGCTATCAAAAATTTGATAGAAATCTCATCCGCAGGGACATCTCCAATTTACTAACAGGCGTAGAAAACAATTCGCTAGTGAAAGAGACCGTCCCTAGCTTAGTTTCGCGCCCTATCGCTAGGGAAATTTTCGCTCAGGCGAACGGTCATTACTAAAATGCGAATTTTACAGAACTTTACTTTCACCATAGTTTCCTTTGCCACCTTAGACCTGGCGAACTGATAAATTGAAGCTACATCCTCTTCAATCTTATATCAGTGACATCATATCCTGTATCCCGAAAAGTCATAAATGTTAAAAAACGCTGGTGTTTTTTGCCTTCAAAAGTCCTCACTAGTAAAGATTTTTGTGTAAACATTTTTTTCCCAACCATTTGAGGGGCATGCCACTTTTTTTTAGGGTGTGCTCATATGTAGGACATTAGAGGATCTCTTTTGTCTTTATTTAGCTTCCTTGGACATTTGTAATAATAAGAGGCCACTTCAAGCATTTGCACCAACTTCTCTAATAAACACGTATTTAAGACCTGTATGTACACAACCTATTCAAATTGACCTAAGTGTAATTGTACTAATGAAGTTATGCTCGGCAGAATTGAATTGATCGCCATTTAATGGTTGCGCTGAAGAATTAACGCCACCGAAACTTCTCAAGAGTTTCACTACTGAGACGCAACTTCACATTTTAGTGAATTAGCGTAGTGGTAAAGAATTTGTGCCTGACGAGTGTGGCGGATCGTCTAAGTGTGGCGGATCATTGGCTGGTGAAAATTCACCCTTTAGTTATTATGCCCCATACCATTGTGGTTTCCCAGCAGTATATTACATAAAAGAATAATCTGAAAGTAGAATAATTGGGGAGCAAAAAATAAAATTTCAAAGGAACTAACCAAATCTCTCAATAAGCCAATAGATACATTGTGTATAATTAGCTATTACACAGCATTAAAATCCTCTAACATGTCAGCTAGCCTCTACCTCTAAGATTTCTACACTACTGGGGCTTCTTTCCAGTTCTCTTTTAATGTGTTGAACCTGCAAATCATACCCTGTAATGTGAGGTACATTCATTAAATAACAATCCAAAGAAACAATACAAACCTTAAAGTCCAAGTTCAGAAAACTAATATATTAGCAGACTGGCAGGTCCACTTCAATGTTCTGAGTCACTATAAGTGGATATGTATGGAAAACCTATATTCAAAAATTATACAGGTTGCCCAATCCTGAGATAACTCCTGCTTTTACACCCACTTGTACTTGCTATTTATGGCAACAACTAATAAGTAAGCCTATGGTAGTAAAACTCATAACTATAAAAGTAAAAGAATATCTATTTTATTAAAAAAAATATGATGGTAAAACGATAATTTGTGTTTATATTAACATGAAATACTACAATATGCACCTTTAACAGCTTTAGTTTCCCTAAGAAAAAATAGCTTTTATTTACCAAAGCTTCTAGTTAAAGAATAATCATGAACGATGATGTTATATAATCAGGTTTTCCTACGGCCATTATGCACGACTGAGTGCTAATTCGAGTATAATATTTAAATCCCATTGTACATTTCCAATTCATATTCTATTACTTTCTCTTCAGCATTCAAACACTATGGAGAAGCTGCAGCCAGATAAAGAATGGCCAACTGTTCCTCTCATAGAAACAAACCAACTAATATGTGCTAGTTTAAACTTGATCTATCAGTGAGTCAGTGAACCATGAAAAGTAGGGGTTAATCAGGGTGTTCAGAAAACAAAGGCTGAAGAGACGCTACGAGCAGACTCACATCTGTGCTGTTTTTAGTACCTCTCTTTTCATGGCAATCCGTTCTTCTATTAAAAAAGAAAACAAAGTTCTCTGAAATATTACCATCAGGCATATACATTAGAAATTCAAATCTGAAGGGAAGGGGGGAGGAGATTGTCCAGCCGCATGGAATAAAGCAAGGCTCTCTCTCTCTGCCAAAGTAACTGCAAATAAACTGTAAAAGTTAATGGAAAACTATCACGGTTAATGAATAACTTTAATAATGCCACAAAGCAGTGGTATGGTAACATCGGATCTAACAGTCAATAAAGGAATCAGGTAATTGGTATGTTTGCGCTTCTGTACGGGGAAGGCATTAACCCTTTATTTATACAGCAAACATGAATTGAATCTGACCACCAGGCAGAACTTTTAAAACAAAGTAGGAAAAATAAAATCCTCTAGCATAAATGAAATGTCATGCAAAGATCATTTAAAAATAATTTCAAATAACAGAATTGAGAAACTATACAAAATGATATAAAGGACCTCCCTAGGTTGCAACTGTAATTTAAGCAGGCCATATTGGTGAATAAAACGGAATAACACAATGTGGCACAAACGGGAACGCTCTCTTCAGCTTATACAAACCTTTGATTCTTAATATATGAACAGGGGCCCAGATGGGGAGGCTATCATAGGTGCTGAAACTTAGCACAGCCCTAATTGTCTTTATTTCCCACCCAATGCTTTCCACTTAATTCAGTTAAGCGATGGATGGTTGCAGTTGTTTTCCTGTAGAGCTACAAGATCTAGAGATGGATTAATTCATTTTTCACACAGCCCTTGTGCCTCTACAAGAAACGCATCACACAGGTTCTGATTTTCAGTTTATCTACCATCTAAATAAAATGTGGAATGTAAATGAGCACATAAGCTGGACATGGCAGTTATCCAAGTTATTGGGAGTTTTTTTAAAATACTGTTTCAAACTTCACTTTTCTTATCAGTGGATATTAATATACCACTGTGCTAAGAAGTCAGAAAGAAAGGATTTACTAAAATGTTTTTTTTTTTGGCACAATTCATATACAGTTGAACTGTTGCTATTATACATTTTCACTATAGAAGTTATTTAACAATCCTCTTTTATAAAGAGATTTTAATATTTTTTTCACACAGGTTTTTAAAAAATCGAATAATTGATGAGTTCTTCAACCTAACACATTTCGCCTTGGCTGAAGCCCACAGAATAAGGCTGTGAGTCACTGTCAGATTTCATCTGCTCTAAAAGTGGTCATTCATGGACCAATAAAAGCTGCCCACTAAATAACTCCAGAAGAATTTGCAGCTTCATGGCCCTTGTATGGGGCCCACCTACATCCTGTCCTACTGATATCTGGAGGAAAATTGGAAATAGGGAAAATATCAATCAGGCAGCTTTAAAAATCTCATTGGATGAGAAACACAAAGTGCATTGATGCTTTTCTCTTGCAACTGTTTATGTTGGCCCCACTATATGATCAGCCCTGTTTAGCCTAACATGTGGGTGATGGCCATAATGGGCTCAAATCTGCTTGTTTGGTGACCTCGCCAAATAAACGGTATTGAAAAGCAGTTATTGAGGATCCACTACATTTTTATAAAAACAATATTCCTTTTCCTCTATCACTGCTACTACCTATGTTATAGTTATTTGTTCACTAGTGATTGTCCATCAGTTATGAAAATTAATTCTCACCTACTTAAAAAGTACCCATCCCCTTTCTTTAATTACATTTAAGGCTCTTTTCTCTGCACCACAACTTTCTTTTAAACAGTTCATTTTCTCAACTCTCAATGTCCTCTCCTTGTTGTCATAGTAGATACTATAAATGTCTTCAGATGGTGAACAGAACCCAACAGATTGCATGCTGACCTTGCCCTCAACCACCATATAGGATTGTAGAGAACGCACACCTCCATCAAACATACTCTCACTGGTCAAGGGAATGTCTGAAGACATCACTTTTTTCTCCCTGCCTTGTCCAAACCCCTTCTTATACCTGGACGGCTTAGCAGGATACGGAGAATGGAGACCAGGCCCCTTTTAAATTTAGGGATGTTCAAAACATCTCACTGTTATTTGGCATGACTTTCCAGACTTGTCCAGACTTGCCGAGGACCAAATATGAAAACCAAATGAGGATATCAGACATTCTACAATTGCTTATTTACATTTGGCATTCATAGGACAATGACTAATCATATTATAAATATGGTGCTGTAGTTACATCTGAGGACAGTGATACCTGTACTGTCAGATTTCTGGCAAATGTTCATAAAAGACACCTTTTCACCTGAATGGATTTAAAATTGGCTGATTTATTGTGTTTCTGTAGCAGTTATTGAGCTAAATCTCATTAATACTGATTATGGCTACTAATGATTATTTAGCAACATCTAGTAATACTAGTAATATAATGTTGTGTACAGATCAGGAAATTGGGGCTTGACAAAATATTTAGACCCTTGTTCCTCTCATTTCGCTATATGTAATTTTTACTTAAAAGAAAATCAAAATTTGAGGCAAATTGTGCTGAATCATAGTTCTGATACATTGCAAATCATATTAACAGATTCTAAATAAGCCTAATGGAGATTCCTTAGGATACTGTGTTAGCTGTAAATACTGATCAATATCACTAATTATCAATATCAAGTGAAACAAAAGGAAAAATACATTCCTAATTTGCTGACAGACCAATGGAATATGATATCTCAGATTAGCCATTCTCTTGAGGTCTAAAGTCTGTGGAAGGCCAATCTTGTGAGGTTATGAAGTCTGTATAAAACTGACTACTAATGAACATAATCATTTAACACAAAAGTTTTAGATGTTATTGGTATGGGTGACTTTGTATGGCAGCCATCTCTGTGCCCTCTGCTGCCAGCATGCCGCTCATAGATACAGAATAGATAAAATGCTGTGCTGTCCAGAGTGCTGGATGCCTGGATTCGGATGGCTCTCTCTAAGCACTATTTCATTTACAATCAATCACTTTTGTATAGTTTTTAGTTTTATTGATGTTACTTTTATAACTGTGCAACAGGCCTGTACTTTTTTCATATGCTTACACACTATTCAATTACAAACACATCAGATTAACAGCTTTAGGACTGCAAGAGAAGAGAAAAATGAAGAGTCAGAAAAAAAAGAGACAAAATAAAACTCAAAAGACCATTATAAATACACCACTTACCATTTAAGATTTCCTTTAGCTGTTTGAACCATATCTCACAATAATCCTCACTTTGGTTGTGCAGATGAACTGAGCAATCTTTTCATTTTCGTCCTTTTCTGATGCACAGAAATATTGTGATGCCCAAGAGAGCGCCACCCTTTGTCTGCCCAGCGGAACATCGTTGTTTTAGTTTCACTGAGAAGTCTTTTAAGTCTATGAACACTTCTTTCTGTTGGTGTGTCAAACTTGTGCTCCCTGTGTGAAACATCAAAAACATCTTCAGAATGAATCTGTATAATAGATCCCTTTGTTAAAAATGGCAGGCTAAAGAATCTATTATGTAGTTGGGCCCCAGGATAGAATAGCCAGAATCAAGGTCTATTCTAGAGCATTAAAGGGCACCTATTATCAAAAATTGTTTCCACCAACAGACTTTCAGACAACAATAGTTTTTTTTTATATTAAATACCACTCCCCCAGCGGTAAGCCACCCTTTATGGGCAGCCATGTATTGACACTAAGGGGCAGATTTATCAAGGGTCGGATTTCGTATTTAAAAAACTTCTAAATTGAAATTAAAAAAGACCAACCAAAATGTATTAAAAAAATCGAAGTTTTTTTGAGGGTCCGAATTCAAATCATACGCATAGGAGTAATAGCGCATTCGATCAAATTTGAATTTCTCAAAAAAAATTTGATTTTTCAAAGTCCACCAATTGACTCCAATTAGGTTCTAGGAGGTCCCCCATAGGCTAAAACAGCAATTCGTTAGGTTTTAGATGGTGAATGCTCGAAGGTGAATTTTTAAAGAGGCAGTACATGATAAATTTCGATATTCAAATTTTCAATTTTTTTAAAATTTTAATCGAATTGGGACTATTCCCTATCTGAAGTACAATTAGCTTGAAATTCGAATTTTTTGTAAACTCAAATTTTCACTTCGACCTTTGATAAATCTGCCCCTAAAAGTGTCCCAGCTCACTCACTCGGGGGCTTTAAAAATTGCCTTGTTTTGATGATAGGTTGCCTATATGTATCTAACAGTTTACAATGTAATGCCATGGTCTAAAGTGCATTTTTACCCCCAATTTCCTGGGGGGTCAATGACTGAACTCATGTTTAGCTTGCACCACCTAGAAATCAACAAGGGCTTTATATGAGCCAAAAGTGTGCCATCTTTGATTAGGTAATTCTCTCAGAAGTTGCCACAAAATCTTTATTTTGCACAGTTTGCTTGAGGGCTGGTTCCGCCATGATTGATGATCCAAGTGATGCTTACACTATAGTTGAGTTAGAAAAATGAAACTTTACCTTACTTTGGAAATCTCCATCATTTCTAATAGTGCTTCTTCTATTATTTTTCTATTCATATTCATCTCTCTAGTTCTCTAAATTTTATAGAAAATAATCAGATCTTGGATTGTTTTAGTAATAGTTAATATTTACTGAATTTTTTCATTCCTGTGTATTACATGTGTGATGGTTTATTCAGATCACCAGTAAGAATATGACTATATACTTTAAAACTCAATAAAAATGATTAATCCTTCACTTCCTTTTTAACTTGAGGTGAACTATTTAACCTCAAGTTAAAAAAAACTAAAGAACTAAATAAAATGAGAAAAATTTCCTGAATTATGGAAATATTGTATCCCATAGACTCCATTATAATCAAATAATCCAAATTTTTAAAAAGTATTTCCTTTCTCTATGTAATAATAAAACAGTAACCTGTACTTGATCACAACTAAGGTATAATTAATCCTTATTGGAAGCAAAACCAGCCTATTGGGCTTATTTAATGTTTACATTATTTTTTTAGTAGACTTAAGACATGAAGATCCAAATTAGGGAAAGATCCATTATCCGGAAAGTCCCAAGTCCAGAACATTCTAGATAATAGATCCTATACCTGTACCACTCTTTGGCCAATATATGTAAGATCACGTGTCACATCAAGGCCCCTCCTACACTATTCATTAGCAAGTATGTAGTGCATTTAAAATCAAGTCCCCCAGCAAACAGTGTGAGTAGTAAGACCAACAGTGCACTTACCCTTAGCTCTTGTGAGAAAGCAGGGAGTGTTGACCCCCAGCCCATTAACATACACCTGTAAATCATTCCCTGTTTTAAAGGCTAAGCAGCTATAGGCAAAATTTGGCTACAATTTGAACACGAAGCACAGAAAGAAATCTCTAGCGCTTGGTCTAACCCACGCTTTGGCATTGACCAGCTACTAGAAACACCCTGTGCTAGTGGTTGGTCTAAACCACAACCTGGAGTTGACCAGCTGCTATGAACTATAAAAAGCCAATAATTGTACACAAAGAAAAATTGACAGTTTGCCTTTAAAAGAATTATTACAAAAAATTAACTAACCTATCTAGACTGTAAATTTGCTATGACTTTTTTAGTACTAAGGGCTTGCACACTTACAAAAAAAAATAGAGAAAACAGACAACGGTGGTAAGAAATCTTTTTTTTTACAAGTAGTTCATTTACTCAATAGTTTGCAATATTTTTCAGCCCCTCTGGCAGCCGTGGTGCTAACATTTCCACGAATGGGAAACATGAGAGGTATGTCACAGGTGGAGAGTGCAGTGCAAAGCACCATGCCGTGCAACACATGGCATATACCAACATGGGGTCCCAAAGTAGTGACAGAATACAAACATACACAGTACCTGCTCTGTTTCTCAGTATTAGCTGACATTTAAGCTCTGCATTTTAAACAGGGGTTGATAATTCAAATACCCACACATATTTTCATGTCTGAATGTAATACATTTTTTTCATGTCTAAATGTAATAAAAACAGAATCAAGATCATTGCTGAATTCTTATCCATATACATTACCTATTTGCCCCTTTGTGTGCTGTCAGCTAATCATATACTGGAAAGGATCTCTCTCCCATCTGGAAGCAATAAACTTTTCTAAAAGACTGAACACTGTCATTTAATCCTGTGATTTCTCACTGTGATTTAAATTAGGCTTTGATGCTGTTTAATCATATCACATTGCTATTAAATTAACGTTGGCAAATCTACTGGTCCACCAAATACAATAACTACATGATTAGGTGCTACTTTTTATAACATCATTTTGCAACAAAGTAAGAAAGCACATATGCACATGATAAATCATAGGATAAAATGGAAAATGATAAACTGAAAAAAAAGTTGATATTTTGATACACAATTGAAACATCCAGCTAATACTTTAGGATTTGTGCACCTATCCAAATTTGTGTAATTTTTTTTGTATATCATTCAAGTTAAATAATACTTTGTGAATGACCCTTTTGGACAGACTGATAGATATACAATGTTGCAAATATATAAATCATTAAAAGAACAGTAACGCTAAAAAATGAAAGTGTATCATAGTAAATAAGGTATAATGTAGTGTCGCCTTGCATTTCTAAAACTACTGTTTGCTTCAGAAAGTAGTTGATATAAACAAGCTGTTGTGTAGCCATGGGAGCAGCCATTTAAGCTTTTTTTTAAAAAAGGAGAAAAGGCACAGGATACACATTAGATAACAGATAAAACACCATTGTATTCTAAAAGGCTTGTCTGTTATCTGCTATGTGACCTGTGCCTTTTCTCCATGGCTGCCCCCTTGAATACACAGCAGTTTGTTTATATAAACTATAGTAAAGTTTCTGAAGCAAACACAGAACTTTTACCAGTACTTTTACAGTACATTATATTGTTTACTTTGATACACTCATATTTTTTTGTGTTACTATGTTATTGTTACATATGAATGTAAAACTGCTCAGATTACTCTTCTGAGTACTTTTGCCATTTTACATTATGGGGCAGATTTATCAAGGGTCGAATTTCGACGGGTTTAAACCCTCGAAATTCGACCATCAAATTGAAATCCTTTGAATTCGAATATAGAATTCTAAGGATTTAGCGCTTAAATAGCATTCGATCGATCGATTAAATCCTTCGAACAATTTTTAGAGATCGATCAAAGGATTTTTATTCGATGCCAAACACTTTAAAAAATGCACTGGAAGGTCCCCATAGGCTAATATAGCAAAGCTTTAATTTGGTCGAAGTATTGAAATCGAAGGATTTTTAAAGAGACAGTACTTCGACTATTGACTGGTCGAATATTCAAACTATTTTTACTTCGAATCGAAGTCGAAGTAAATTCAAAGTCATAGTATCCTATTCGATGGTTGAAGTATCCAAAAAATTACTTCGAAATTCAAACTTTTTGGACTTCGAAAATTCACTCGAGCTTAGTAAATCTGCCCCTATCAGTCACAGTCAGCTAGTTAGTGTGAAAAGGAAAGTCTTGTGACGTTGTTCTGCTAAGAAATTATGTGAATAGAGTATAGTCTCCAGGTTTTCTTCTCACAAACATATTTTTCTGACATGTCTGGTCGGCTGAAATGAACAGCATGTGGCGCTGTTGTTATTATAATGACATTAATATAATAATATTACTAATTATTATAATGTCAGTTTAATAACTGCTATCTTGAAAACTAGAAAGAAAGTTAATATATGTATATTTTTCGAAAGTGCTCGGAAGAATGTATTTACATTAACATGTACAAGATACAGGCTTGAAGTTATGCAAATAGTAGACTAAGTCATGGAAATTACAATATATGATCAAACAATATAGATAATTAACTATTAAATTGTTGGATCAGTGTGTTCATATTTACAATGACCCTTGTAAAATAAAAGCCAAATTGTATAGAAAAGATGTACACAATAAAAAACTAAACATTACTGTGTATTTTTAGAATGTAATGTTCTATTTAGCAACCTTTAGGTTAGGGTTATTGTGCAAACCATACAAAATGGCATAACTCATCTAACTAATCAGTTATGCAATATTTATGGAAGTAGTTGTAACTTGCATTATTTAAATGTCTTGAGGAAACTATGCTAAATGTTTGGCTTGTAGGTTGTCATAATTGGTAGGTTTAATGTTTATTTCCAAATAATGAAATGTGAGTGGTTCCTTCGAGAATTCAAATGATCTTTTACGCTATAATATGTGAGTATGATAGTGCCCCACTGTGTAAGGCAGATGCCACCCAGTTTTGTGCCAGAATTATGTCCCTGTAGTTACAACCAGTGTCTTCAGAAAATCAGATACAATATACAAAAACAAATATTTGGTAGAACTGATTTCTGCAAATGCAGTAAATTTCTGTTGATGTGGATGATTATTAACTTTGTACACTAATATTTGCAAATACTAAATAGCTCCGGGTCTGCCAGGTTAAGGAGAGCACTGATGGACAGTGACTCAAGCCACTCAATGACATGTAGCTAATCCAGTGTAGCTTGAAAGATCGTCTTAGTATCATGCAGAAGAGTGCATTTTTACAAACTTTCTGCTTTCAAGAAGCCTTTAATCATTTCACTTTGCATAATGAACTGTTTCACAGTCACTGCAAAGAAGAGCCCTAAATACCATAATATTCCTCCGATTGTAAGTATGTAAGTGCAGGAAGAATGGATTTTTTATCTAATGTCTATGTTACGTTTGCTAGATGTCAGTTTGCCCCAAGATGTTTCATTTATTTAGACCAAACAGCCTGTACAGAGTTAAAAAATATTCTGTACAGTATTTGTTCAGTATTTAGGGCATTTTGTATATACACCTGTCTTGACCTTAGAAGTCTGGAGACCTTTAATGCTACCATAAACAGCAAGAGATCTTGGAAGACACATGCATCCCCATCATTTGTTTCCAATCATTTGGTCTTTGCCCAAATTATTTTGTTTGAATATGTATCTCATAGTTCTTTGATTGGGGATGTACTATCAAGCCTACTGAACCTATAACAACTGCTAGATATCCAAGTAACTGTCCTTCCATGTAGATCAAATCCCCTCTGGATAATCAGGAGTCTTATGAGATATATCTAAAATATCTCAGTTTAAACAATTTTAATTATTTTATAAAAGTATTAAAGTGGTGACATACATAACTTACTTGAAATGCACTTGTGACAAATATCTTGCAGTCAGAGCAGAAGAACCTTAAAAAGGCTTGTAAAGAATGAGAAAATATAACAAATGTATTATATCATAATATGAGACCCCCAAAAAATCTTAAAAGTTTAGTACAGAGACTCATGTAAGTCCAATGGGATGGGCTGCAGCATCAAGAATAGCAGTCTTGAGAAGGGTCTCAAGGTGAACTAAAACTGAGATTTGTTTTTCTATGTGCCCTTTGAGTGAAGCTGATGAGAAGGAAGAGATGACATTTAGAAAAGTACATAATGTGGAGAATAGTACTTTTTCTCACTTTATTAAAAAAAATGTGACCAAACTCCCAAACCCGAATCCCCTTAATTTGTCAATAAAACTTCAGTGCAACAAAAAGTCACGACAAAATTGAGCGTCAATTCAGACTTTTTCAACATATTCCAAATGTCGCTCCGAAAACTTGAATTTATCAGATTACTAAAACTAACAGTACAAACAGCCCAAAACTATAGAAAACCCTAAAGCGAAAAACATTTTCCAGTTGTTAAAGGCACCATCTGCCATTGACTTCTACATGACTTCGACAGGTTTTAGCTGGAGTATTTTCGGATTACGATTTTTAGCAGCTTCAGAGCATAATAAATCTCGAAACGTTGAAGTTTTTTCTCTTTAATAATTACATTTTTTCCCTTTAAATACTCGACCAGAAAAATTTGAGGTTTAATAAATAGGCCCCTTAGTATGTTATAGAATATCCCACTCCTAGCAACTCCTCATTATTTATTTTTTAATAGTTTTCAAATTATCTGACTTCCACTTTTACATCTTTCCAGCTTTCAAATGGGGGTCACTGACTCTGACAGCCAAAAATGACTGCTCTGTGTGCTTACAAATCTTTAAATATCTTTTTGTTCTTTATATTCTAGTCCCTCTCCTATTCATATTCCACCCTCTCATTTAAAGCACTGCCTTTTTGCTAAGGCAAACAACACCCTAGCAACCAGATAGCTGCTAAAATGTTACACTGGATAGCTGCTGAAGAGATGATGAACAAAAAACGAATTAACTGAAAAACCACAAAAAATAAATATTGAAAAACAGTTGAAAATATCAATGTCTGAACAAAATTGAACAAACCTTTTAGAATAAGCAAATTAAAACCCCATTATCAGTACACCAGGTAGCCCTGGTAGCTGCACTGCTGCTCCTCACAGTTTATGTGGAATTCCAAAACACTCACAGTACACAGTGCAGAATAGGGACAATAGAGATATGAGGTAAGGTGCTTAATTGTTGCAGTGTTAACACTCTGGGGCAGATTTACTAAGGGTCGAATATCGAGGGTTAATTAACCCTCGATATTCGACTAGGAACTAAAATCGTTCGACTTCGAATATCGAAGTCGAACGATTTAGCACTAATCCTACGATCGAACGATCGAAGGATTATTCGTTCGATTCGAAGGATTTTAATACAACGATCGAAGGAATATCCTTCGATCAAAAAAACACAGGCAAGCCTATGGGGACCTTCCCCATAGGCTAACATTGAGTTCGGTAGCTTTTAGCTGCCGAACTAGGGGGTCGAAGTTTTTCTTAAAGAGACAGTACTTCGATTATCGAATGGTCGAATAGTAGAACGATTTTTAGTTCGAATCGTTCGATTCGTAGTCGAAGTCGTAGTCGAAGGTCGAACTAGCCCATTCGATGGTCGAAGTAGCCCAAAAAACACTTCGAAATTCGAAGTTTTTTTAATTCGAATCCTTCACTCGAGCTTTGTAAATGTGCCCCTCTATGTACTGTGGATATATCAAAAAATGTGCCTTATGTTTTCATTAGCCACCTCAGCCAGAGATTTTAATGTCAGATTCTAAAAATACGTTAACATCTGCAAAGGTTTAATGTATGCCAATATCTCAGCAAAAAAAATACGAATTCTGTTGAGAGTTGTATAAAAATTAAAATATTAAGCAGATCTTATTTAATACAATAGCAGTTTAACATCCTGTGGATATAAAGCACAAGGCTTTTTACAATAAACTTTTATTCTACAAGCTCTAATAAATCTTCTGGGGAGATTTTGTTCTCAGAATATTGAGCATATTTTAACAATCAAGCGACTCATTTCTATTTTCAGATGTGTGTATTCAAATTTATTAATGCCTGTACCCCACCGATTTGTCACAGTGTGCGGTATATTCAAACAGAATTTAATATTCTTAATTATTAGGAGATTAGATACGTTATTCTCCATTAAATAGTGCTGGATACCCCCATTGCTTGAAAACCTAGCACAGTATAAATCTCTGCATAAAATTTTCTGCTGGAGATTTATCAGGGAGCCTTATTTTTCATTCAGTATTGAATTAAAAACAGGCATGTTTAAAAACTGCAAGCACAATTAGCATCAAGCAGATAAATCCTGCTCTAATCCTGTTTACGGTCTGTATCAGACAGATGTGCCAAGATTGATTTAGACAAGATTTTGGCTTACAGTAATATTTCTTTTTAAGTGCTGAACACCAGTCTATTTTTGTTCAGCCTCCTCTAAATAGTTCTGCCAGTGTCCGGTCGTGCAGTGAGAAGAAGCTGTGTTCTTTTTTTCTTTATAAATAAATGCCATCATTGCTACAGAGCACGACCTACACTAAAGGATTATCTATATATCTTGCAATTCGACAACTTTCCAATGAAGATTCGGCTACTTTGTCTATAATTAAATAAATAGCATTATATATTGAAGAGCAGATGCCACCTAAGTAACACGATAAGGTAGACTTTTGACTTGGTTTCACAGCTGTTTTTTTAAGGAACAGGAACAGCAGCTAATTTTACTGTGATATAAAGTCAAGGAATCAGAGACGTATAAAGCATTAAAGTCAATGATTAAGGTTTGTTTTAAGAGCTGCTGAAAAAAGTTATTACTAGGGATGATTTAATTTTTTTCACCTGATATGCAAGGAACATTTGCAACATTTTTCGAAAATCAGCACTGGGAATTTTTTACCAGAAGAAACAAATCAGTTTCTTCACGCAAATCCTGTAGAATTTAATAGATTTGGCTCAAGAAAATACATGTAAAAAATGCCCACTGACTTTAAAGGAGAACTAAACTCCAAAATAAAAAAAACCCTACCCACTACCCAACTTAGTCCCCCCCTGCCTGCTTCTCCCCGCATAGGTGATTACCCCTGAAAGTGCCCCTAATTCATTACTCAAGCCCCACACCAGATCCCGCCCACCTCATACCACAATTAAAAGACCACACAGACATCAGAGTTAAAAATGGTAAACCCCCCACACACAAGGCAGATCACCTATTCTTGTCACTTCGGGATTTCGGCATTCAGAAGGGGATTTACGAAGAGGCGACACAGCTTCAGAGCTGCCAAGACCCTTCAGGCCGGGGCCCGGTACAGTTGTACCCCCTGTACCCCTCTGATGGTGGCCCTGCTGGAAAACATCTTGGGGGTATTTTATCAACACTGGGCAAATTTGATTATAGGCAGTTACCCATCAAATTGTTTCATTCATTGTTCTACCTGCAGCTGCCTGAAAAAAGCCAAGCTCTGATGTTATGAGTGACTGCCCACGAGCAAATTTACCCAGTGTTGATACATAAGCCCCCATGAGTCTATGTGCACTGCTCCATCAACACTCACAAAAAACCTAGTCTGGTGAGGAACCTGTACATAAAATACAGAAAGCTCAGCATATGCAAAGAAATTTATTTACAGCCTGAATAGATAACTAAACCAAGCTTGACAACTTATGCAGCGAATTCCCAAGGATTAGCCCATAGGATAAGAATATAGAAACATCAGCTGAGTTGTTTTTGTGCAAAATACTCACTTTACTTTATTTCAAGAAAGTGTGATTTCCATCATCAGGTTGTAACACTAAGGGGGAAATAAATTAAAAGTCATAAACAGGAAAAAAAAATGCAAATATAAATAAAGTCAAATTTAGCATTTTGCAATATAATATTCTTCATTGTTATATACCATTGTGATCTTTAATTGAGCAAAGCACACTTTTAAAGCATTCTGGAAGGTGGCATAATCTTTAACAATTTTTGTAACTCTGGTGCAAACTATACCATTTTGCAATCTTTCATTGTTATAAGTGGTCACTAAATATTTTTTTCAGTTCAGTTGTTTTTAGTTACAATTTGGGGGCCTATTTAGCAAACTTAAATAACGCCCGAAAAAAGTGTAAAAAGTTGTGTAAAATAAATGGCAAAAAGAAATGTATCATTGTGTGTGTTTTTTTATGTGAGCGAACGCCAGATTTTACACCATTGTTTCGCACCACTTCAGATCTTTAAACATATATTAAACATATTAAACATTAACATATTAAACATTATACATATTTAAACATTAAAAAACATTGTTTTGCCACCAATATGGATTCATTCAGTTCCATTACCACCAAGTACAAAGTACTGTTTGAGTATTACAGAGAAACTGTAAATTATTTTAAAAATTTGTATTATTTGATTAAAATAATTCAAAGCTTTCTGCATTACAGGTTTCCAGATAAGGGATACCATACCTGTACAAATGATGACTCCTTCCTGTCACTGATCTTCAAGACAAAAGTCACCACTCTGTTTCAATCATGTTCAAAACATGTAAAATAACAAAACTACATGTAACCAATGAAGGAGAATGTCCTAATCAAAATTTCCCACTATGCTAAAATATATTACAGGAATAGGATTTGGGAGTGCATGGGACCGTGGTAAATAGCACTGACACATTTCTGAGCTTTCTGAATAATGGATTCCAAGATAATAGATCCCATGCCTGTACAATATTTAACAGGGACAGCAATGGAAAGAAAAAAAACAGCGAGCCTAATGAAATTTCAGATGCCACCACAACACTAACAGATGTTTCAATGGTCATCTGTGAAAACCCATAAGCATATGTGCTGGAAATCTGAGTCTATGATGGAATCAGTCGGTGTGTAAATCATAGCACTTCCTCTGAGCTACGAGCGGATCAGATAAACACAGTCTATTTCAGAAAAATGAGCAACAAAGGGAATACGAGCTTCTACTCTGACCCATATTATGTACGCTGCAGCTTTGTGGGACTAAATGTAATTGAATGTAAACTGCAAAAAGAAAGTTCTTCTTTAACTCTTAAATATAGAAGCAACCCTTTATTTCCAATTTTCTTTCTTTTACTGCACTAAGATATATTTTGCCCCAACATTAAAGGGGTGGTTCACCTTTAAGATAGCCTTTAATGTGTTATAGAATGGCCAATTCTAAGCAACTTTTCAAATGGTCTTCATTATTTCTTTTTTATTGTTTTTTTCATTATTTGCCTTTTTCATTCCAACTTTCCAGTTGGGGTCACTTACCCTATCTAAAAATATTCTCTGTAAAGCTACAAATATATTGTTATTGCTACTTTTTATTACTCATCTTTCCATTCAGGCCATATCCTAGTCATATTGCAGTCTCATGTTTAAATCAGTGCATGGTTGCTAGGTAAATGGTATCCCTAGCCATCAGATTGCTGAAACTGCAAACTGGAAAGCTGCTGGATAAAAAGCTAAATTACTCAAAAATCACAAATAATAAAAATGGAAACCAGTCGCAAATTGTCTCAGAATATCACTTTCTACATACATCATACTAAACGTTAATTTAAAAGTAAACAACTCCTTTAATTCAAGTCAACAAACTGTGATCTTGTTCCACATTCAGACAAATTATTTATATTTGTATTATATCAGTAGTTGACAATGAGAGGTAAGTGTCTGGGTCTCCAAAACAATTACAAAATAGCTGAACCATGTTGAAATCAAAGCAGGACAATCCTGTTACTTAACACTGCAGCAAGGAAGGTTGGGAAAAAGCAAGATCAGCAGAAAAGAGCTATAGAAATAGGTATGCAGAAAATATGAATCAAATCAGAACATAATCATACAGGTATGAGATCTATTATTTGGAATGCTTGGAACCTGGATTTTTCTACATTAAGAGCTTTCTGTAATTTGGACCTCCATACCCTAGTAAACAGTAAATAAACTCTACAGGCTCAGGTATCGGAGAAATCGGCCCATGGGCTGAACCACTGGATACTGTAGCATACACGTGTATAACAAGTATCCCATTCAACAGGTGATGCAAGAACTGTGGCTCCTCTTAATATCCTCATTTGCAGATGCACTTTAATAATGCGCAGTACAAAAAATAAGACAAAATTTCAACCCAAGCCCTCTCCCAACCTGGCCCACCGTGCTACCCTGATTTATAAACATGCTCTAGTCTAGACTCATAAAAATCATAACAACTTACCCTATATGCACCCACTGGCAGAAAAATGAGTCTGAACAGCTTTTTGAACTTATCAGCACTGGGCATTCAACCTACTCTAAATTAATATTTTGTAAAACAGGTACAGCAACCACACTAAAACAACACTAAATACAACTATAAGCTCCAATAAGAGCAGGCATGGTCTGTTTTGTATCATTGTGACATGACTGTAATGGAACCAGTATTTTAGGGACAGTTTAGAAATGACCCCTACTTAGTTTAAATCCTCCTGAAACTGGTAGGAGATGTAAGAGGACTGCCTATTTCAAAACAAATGGAGTAAAACTGCCATGTGCCTATGAGGGGCTTCTAATCATCTGCTGAAACCTATTATATTCAGTGCATCACACATACAATTTGCAGGTTTATTGTACATTGCAGTTATTATTCGGTATATCAGCAATATTCTACCTGTTTTTATTCTACCTTAGCTGTCTTGACCAAGTAATAGGTTTGCATACCAAAAGAATACTGTTCAAAAGAATCCATTTTTCTATTGATTATTGAGAAATGCAGGACTGAAGTGAAAGGGTTAACAAGTGTGAGATACAAAGCAATGTCTGGTCCCATTACTGAGAGTACTACAGGCCTGCACAATACCATTACAAAGCTCTGCTTCATGCACTGACAGATGTCTTACTTTAGGTATCCAAAACAGACTAAGAGTATCTATTTCAATCACATCTGTTCGCAAAGAGCTGGGGCAGACGTGGATATACACTCAGAATTAATTATGTTTCAGGATCTTTATGTCTTTGTCATAATGTATTTAGGATTGAAACATACTAAAATCCCTTTTCTACCGAGACCACTTGGCTTCTTTAATTAAAATAAAAAGTTTAAAGAAGATTTCTGCAGCATACAATGTTACCTCATACAATTATATTATGCTTTATAAATTATACTAGGCTTTAATAAATCAAGTTTTAAAATAAAAACATGGTGTCCAAATCAATAGTTCCAGACAAACTGGAAGAAAAAAATATGGGCTTAAAGGGTTCCAGAACTAAAAGGGATCTCTAAGCAACTATCCAGTATTCATTTTACAAGTTTTAATTTAGTCTTGCTGTTCTTATGTTTGGATGCTAAAAGGTTTATGGGAAACTAACCCTAACACCCAAGTAGTGCTTTGGATTTCAGAAAAAGGCTGATGAAAAGTGCAGGCTGTAGCAATTAAGTAAGTCAAGAACCACAAAAATAAAAAGAATGGTACAGAGATGCTTATAACACAGAGATGCCTATAACACATTAGGCTTATGACTGAGGGGCATATTTATCAAGGGTCGAATTTCGATTTGAAAAAAACGTCAAAATCCGTATTCAAAAAGACCAACCGAAATTAAGTCGAAGTTTTTTTCTGGTCGAATAGGTCTGTATATTTGGCCAAATTCGAATCGTGCAAATCTAAGTAATAGTGCATTCATTCAAATTTGATTTGAAGTTTTCCCCCCAAAAAAATTCGATTTTTCAAAGTCCACCAATTGACTCCAAATTGGTTTTAGGAGGCTCCCCATAGGCTAAAAAAAAAATTGCTCGAAATTCAAACTTTTTTCATTCGAAAATTAACCTCGACCTTTGATAAATCTGCCCCTAAGTGTCCCTGGTAGACAAGAAACGTGTCAGGCCTTGGTTATTAATTATGGAGAATAAAATGTAAGCATTTTAATCTTTTACAATCATACTCCCGCTTTACTACTTTGTGGGTCCAGGCTTGTGCCAACCTTTCTTGATGTTTTCCTGGTTAGAGAAACAGGCAAGTCAACTACAGCTAGTGTCTTACTATTGGTGTTTTCCTATCTGTTGGTTAACAAGTGGAAAAGATTCTGATTTAGACCCATGTGAATAGAATACACCTCTCACTCACACACACAGAGCACTCAAGTGAGCATGGAGCAGTAGGGGCCAAATCAGAGCTTTTCTGCCAGTGAAAAAACACCATGTGCGACAGTAAACTACAGATGGCCAAACAAGCACAGACAAAGTCATAGAAAACAAATTTTTGTAAAATAATCTGCATTTGTATGATGGCCCACCAATCCCTTTTGTGTGCTAGATATTGATTGTTCAGAGATCATCAGGTTTATGTGCCATATAGGCCAGTGTATAGAGCATTGGAAGTTGAAGTGCTGCAGTGCCTCTTCTTTTGCTGCAGTTCCATTGATGTGGGCCCTCTGCATGAATGACAGAAACAGCAGGGAGGCAGCCATGCTATGTGTGGCCACTCGTACTATAACCGTCTGCTTGGCATGTGACAGCATAGAAAGTCAGTCCACATATGGCCACCTATACACTATATGACCCCCTATCTCCTGCCAACATATCAACTTAACAATTTCATCCTCACACTGGGACTGACTGACTGGCATTCTGTCCAATCTTTGTGTGCACTTTGTCTAGACATGGGCAGGTGAACCAGAGTGTGTAAATTAGGTACCTGTGTGTGTAACTGAGAAATGCTGAGGAAAGAGGTTTCCCTAGCAACCCCAGAGGAATGCAGCATGCAGTAACAGTAGAATCATTATGGTTGCTTAAGCCTACGGTATTACTTACTGTAACTTGTCACGCTGGCTTTTTCAGTCAAGAAGATTGCAGAAGCGAAAAGGGGGGCCCTGGCATTGCAGAAAGACTGGGACCCTGGCTGAGGGGAAATTAGTATATGAATCAGGTAGGTTCTAACTGTAAGCCTCCTGCATGATAGGGAGTCCAGTCAGGGGTTCTGTGGTAGTGGGGCCCGAGAGAGCCCATTATCCTATTTACAATGGTCAGAGTTTGGTACAGATCATGGATGGTGCTGGCAATGGTAAAGATCATGGGTGCGTTCAATCAAAACAAGGCTTTAAGTGATGGGAGTGACAAATGTTAGGGCACCCCCAAGGATTGTAAAGATCCGCTGCTCCTGTTAGCAGAAAACGATACCAGCCCTGCGAGCAAGTGATCCAGTTCCTTCACACATATGCAGTTCGGTTAAAAGCTGGACTCAGGGGCGATCCTGGGCATATTGTTGCCTGAGTTGGCTTTCGGTCTGCAGCTCCCACAGCACTTACATTTTCAGGTCTGGGGGTCTCGTCGCTCTGCACTTGAAGAGCCAAATTTCCAGGTTCAAAACGACTAACTCTTTCCGCCCCCTAGTAACTGCTGGGTGCTGCCGTCTGAGGTTTTCAAGATCGAAGAAGGGAGAAGCTCGCTCACAAGTACCCCAGGAGAGTGCAGTTTTCTGCTAACAAGAGCATGTACCAGGGGTTCAGGTAAATTATTACATAGTTACATAGTTAAATTGGGTTGAAAAAAGACAAAGTCCATCAAGTTCAACCCCTCCAAATGAAAACCCAGCATCCATACACACACCCCTCTCTAATTTTAATTAAATTCTATATACCCATACCTATACTAACTATAGAGCTTAGTATCACAATAGCCTTTGATATTATGTCTGTCCAAAAAATCATCCAAGCCATTCTTAAAGGCATTAACTGAATCAGCCATCACAACATCACCCGGCAGTGCATTCCACAACCTCACTGTCCTGACTGTGAAGAACCCCCTACGTTGCTTCAAATGAAAGTTCTTTTCTTCTAGTCTAAAGGGGTGGCCTCTGGTACGGTGATCCACTTTATGGGTAAAAGGATCCCCTGCTATTTGTCTATAATGTCCTCTAATGTACTTGTAAAGTGTAATCATGTCCCCTCGCAAGCACCTTTTTTCCAGAGAAAACAACCCCAACCTTGACAGTCTACCCACATAATTTAAGTCTTCCGTCCCTCTAACCAGTTTAGTTTTTGAAATGCTTGAATACCTATGTTCAGGAGGTTATAAAATGATTTTGCTATAGGGCCCAATATACACACTATTACTCCCAATGTACAAGCAGAAACTCCTAAAGAAAGCAGCAGTTTTAAGATCTGAAACATCATGCAAAGTGTTGTCTTCTGTCATCAGTTATAATTAGTGCCTAGTGATGTCATTTGTGTCAGATGGCTTGTGTCTATAAAGTACCCCCTATTGTAAAATATAAGGCTATTATAAGTTACCGAGGCGTTTCATGACCATATAAAAAATATATATAAAAATGTATAAAAATGTTTTTATACAGGTCATGGAACTCCGAGGTGACTTCTAATATCCTCATATTTTGCAACTGGGGTACTTTATTCATTATAATACACATGTTTCAGTGAGTCATGTGACAGAAATTACATCAGAACTCACCGTTTATAACTGATGACATCAGAACTCACCGTTTATAAGGATATAATTTACAGGATATTCATGGCTTTTGTGTATTATAAGTTACATAATAAACAAACCATAAATATCCTGTAAATTATATCCTAATCACAGTGCAAAATATTAACAACAACAAAAAGGTGCTGACTAATATAGCCAGCACTCCGGTTGGGGGTAACTAGTTTATTTTTTACAAAAAAATTGCCCCCACCAGTGCTAGGACACTGGCACCGGGAGAGAGCTCCAGGTACGAGCATCCATGTTGAGACACATGCACGCACATAATGAGTTAGCAGTGTCGGACTGGCCCACCGGAATACCAGGAAAACTCCCGGTGGGCCTAGGTATCAATGGGCCTCATGCTGCTAAACATTTGGCCTATTTCATAGCCATTCCCTATTTTTATGAGAACAAAGGCTAAATGGTTGGAAAAATAGAGTATAGTATGTAAAGAAAAGAGACTAGGAGAATAGAGGTTGAGTGAGGAGAGGAAGAATAATAGTACTAAGAGTGGGCCCCTGGTCTAAGATTAGTTGGTGGGCCCCTGGTCAAAGGTTTTTGGGTGGGCCCCTGGTGTCCCAGTCCGAGACTGTCAGTGAGTACTGTGATCTGCTAATTATGCGCTTGTGCATGACGTCAGAAGCACATTTGCTCATGCACTTTGACTGGCATGGCTGCTCACATTGGGAGGTCTCTCCCGGTGGGAGTCTCCTAGTGCAGGCAGGGGGCAATTTATTTTGAAAAAAATAACTACTGTTACCCCCAACCGGAGTGCTGGCTCTATTTGGTTGGGGATAACATTTTAGCCCATCAGGTGGCCTTTAATGATGTAATTTCACATGACTCACTGAAACCTGTGTATTATAATGAAAAAGTAATCCCTTTTGTAAAATATGAGTAGGGGTGCACCGAATCCAGGATTCGGTTCGGGATTCAGCCAGGATTCAGCCTTTTTCAGCAGGATTCGGCCGAACCGAATCCCAATTTGTGGGGCAGGGAGGGAAATCGCGTGACTTTTTGTCACAAAACAAGGAAGTAAAAATGTTTCCCATTCCCACCCCTAATTAGCATATGCAAATTAGGGTTTGGTTCGGTATTCGGCCGAAACTTTCGTGAAGGATTCGGGGGTTCGGCCGAATCCAAAATAGTGGATTCGGTGCATCCCTAAATATGAGGATAGTAAAATTTACCAGCCTGCTACTTATTCATTTCCCTTCTGATTCAGCCAATTACATCAAGATTCCACCCCCATTTGTGCCACAACCCCACTCACATCACTGAACCACTCCCTCATGAACCTGCCATGCCACTTTTATACATGATCTATACCCAGTCAGAAAGCCATAGCTTATATCACTTCCTAACTCAATAGCTGTTTGTGGATTATTTTATAATTAACAGTTATAAACAATTGATATTTCTAAATGATTATTGCTTACCTGGTTTAATATATGTTATGGAATCTATTATTCAGAAAGCTTTGGACCTGGGGATTCCAGATAAGGAATCTTTCCACAATATGGAGCACCAGAAGACACTGAAAAAAGCCAATAGGATTGTTTTGCCACCAGCAAAGAGTGCTGTTGTTTTAGTTACTGCCAAGCTCCATATTTTGGAACTTTCTGGATAATGGGTTTCCAGATAATAGATATTATACCTGTAGTATCAGCCAGTACTTCTGGCTATGCATCTACAAATACTTGTTGATGCTAGTCATCCAAGCAATGGTGTTAAAGGGATAACCAACTTATTCACATACAGGATGCTTAACTAAAGGTTATCTACACCAGGTAGTGACCCCAGCCATCCAGACCTCAGCCATAGCCAACATATTATCATATTTCACGTGAGTTCTAGATTTATATGGGTGAATTTAGTAATGGAGTGAATTTGTCTTAGTGCAGTGGCACATTGCAGCCAATCAAATGTTTGCTTTAATTAAGCCGGCAACAGGAGACAGATTAAATATAATTGCTTATTGGTGCATATTTAAAATATGGAATTATTATTGATTGAATTCTCCCACTCAGTTCACTGAACTTTCTATGGGTAAATAAAAAAACCCTGATATCAAGCCTGGGACTGTACCTCTTAATACAATAGCTATATTTTTCACTTGCAGACTGTACTACCAGTTTATGTGGCCCATTTCCAAGTTCAATAGTTACCCACTACCCAGCAAGGCATATCCATATGCATAATGCAGCCTCTGGCCATTCTAGGTCTGCCTACTTGGGCTTTTATGATGAGTAGAATTTGCGTAGAGAAGATGCTTATCTCCAGCAGCTAGGAAAATTACATTTATTTGCTGATTGGTACAAAAATGTAAATGCACAGGGCTGTTGAGGTATAATCCTACCTTTATTGAACAGTTAAAGCAGGTAAAGCAGCTTAGCACCAAATCCACACACAACCTTAATAAGCTTGAGCTAGGGGTTAGACTGGAACACAGACTACATGCTTTATTTATTTATTCTGTGTTTTTTTTAAATGTGAGCATAGGGCAAATCTGTAAAGTGTATCCTTCACTTGTTTAAAGTACTCTGGTTTAACCAAAAATATCTGGTTTTGATTACTGGTCAAAGTCTGGAGGCATTTCTTTAAAAGAACAACATTCTTCAGGCATATACAGTTGTGCATTTTCTGTTAATTGAAATTCCAGAAGTTAATGTTTTTTTAAATACGTTATAAATAGGTGGATGCAATGCCTTGTTTCACATTTTCCCACAGTAAATATGAATTGCTGCATGCATTTATCCCCATTTTTATAACACAAACATATTCTGCATCACTTTACAGAGATTATACATAATTTTCATAAATCCCTGCCCCAGCGGAGCTAACAATCTAAAACCCCAATTACATCCCTCTAAACATATTAGGCAGAGCTGGACTGGAAATAAAAAAAAGCAGTTGGTCAGGGCCCCCCATAAAAGAAATGAAAAAAATGTTGATGGTCAGCCCCCAAAGTTAAAAAACACATTGGTTGCCAGCCCCCCCCTAAGTTAAAGAAACATTGGTGGCAAGCTCCCCCAATCTCAAAAAAACATTGGTGGCGGCCTCCCAAGTTAAAAGAAAACATTGGCAGGCATCCCCCCCAAGTTAAAAAATCATTGGTGTCCAGGGTACCCTCAAGTTAACCATTGGGGGCCAGAGATTTAAAGGGATTCTGTCATGATTTTTATGATGTTTTTATTTCTAAATTACACTGCAAATAATTCACTCTACAATATAAAAGTTCATTCCTGAACCAGCAAGTGTAATTTTTTTAGTTGTAATATTGGTGTGTAGGCAGCCATCTCAGGTCATTTTGCCTGATCATGTGCTTTCAGAAACAACCAGCACTTTCGGATGAAACTGCTTTCTAGCAGGCTATTGTTTCTCCTACTCAATGTAACTGAATGTGTCGCAGTGGGACCTGGATTTACTATTGAGTGCTGTATTTATCTACCTGTTATCTTGTGTTAAGGAGCTGCTATCTGGTTACCTTCCCATTGTTCTGTTTTTAGGCTGCTGGGGGGGGGGGAAGGGAGGGGGTCATATCACTCCAAATTGCAGTACAGCAGTAAAGAGTGACTGAAGTTTATCAGAGCACAAGTTAAATGACTGGAGGCTGCTTGGAAACTGAAAATATGTCTACCCTCATGTCAGATTTCAAAATTAAATATAAAAAAAATCAGTATGCAGTGCAGGCGTCTGCTGGAGCAGCACTGATGCGTTTTGAAAAAAACATGTTTTCCCATGACAGTATCCCTTTAAAGAAAAGACAATTGGTGTTCAATGGAAACATACCTTTAAAATGTGGTTGTCAGCTTCAGCTCCCATTCAATGGCTTGCAACTTCCGCTCCCAGTCAGTGGTTCGAACTTCGACTACCATTCACAGGTTCATTTCCCATTCTGCAGCTCACAACTTCACTCCCACCAGCAGTCCACCGGGCTAATTACCTCACTGACAGATTGGCTGTCCATGCCTTATATTAGATCGGGAGACAATTACCCTGCTTGTATGTGTTTGGAGTGTGAGCATAAACTGGAATACCTGGAGGAAACCGAAAGTCATGGGCACACATAGCTGCAGGCTCAGCCTGCATATTTTTTGCAGGCTGAGAGAAGCAGATCTGCTCCGTGCAAGTGGAAGCAATTTATATGAATGGGGCAGGGAGCAGATCCACTTCTCTCAGCCTACAAAAATACTATAAGATAATACTATAAGATACTGCCCTGGACTATAGTACTGCATTGCACCAAAGTGCTGACAATAATGCTCATATTTTCATGTGGGTGACAAATCTGTTAATGTGCTGTTACCTTTCACCTACAGTAGATTATACAGATGCTATTGTTTTGTCTAGTCAACTCATTGGTCCATGTGCCAATGAGACTGCAAATGTACTGTACCAATAAAATCCTAATCGCAATACTGCCTTTAGTTTGCTACCCCACTGTCTTTGTGTTATTTTATATACTGCAATACTTTTCCTCATAATGTACACTTCGAAGTAAAGCATCCCACCCAAACTTTCAGTAACTTCAATTGGCCTTCCATGACCTTCCTGTTATAAGATAAAATACAACGTACCTGTTTAATGGTACAAATACAATGCTACCTTATGGTAACTCACACACAGTGGAGCTGAAGCTGAGGTCAGCCTAAACATGTGAAAGGAGGCATCTCTGGGCTGACCTCTGCTGTGTGTGTGGGGGCACACAAGCTGGTCAAATTTAAATTACTGCATGTCTTGCATTAAGGTGGCCATAGACGCACAGATAATATCGTAGAAAGCGAATTTTCGTCTGATATTCGTTGTGTGTATGGTGGAAAAAGAGCCGACCGATATCAGCAGAAGATTTGGATATCGGTCGGCTCGTCAATCGGGCTGGACGGAAAATTTTGATCGGGTGCCTTTGAAGGCACCCAAACATCGGCCATTGTTAGTGCTGAATCGTCAGACACAGGTAGAATTCTATTGTATCTACCTGTAATCTACCTGTATATCTGACACGTGTGTTTTGAAACGAAGAAAGATCGTAATTGTTATGTCTATGGCCAGGCTCTTTGGCCCCACTTAGCCCTTATCCTCTAACCATGATGGCTCTTCTGTCTCCAGCCTTGTAACAATGGTTTGGGGAAGGCCCTTCCCTGCTTTAGCACAACCCTGCACCCATGCACAAAGAGACATCAGTGCAGAATGGGATTGCTGAGATGGGAGTGGCAGAAACTGAGAATATAACTTTGGACATGCACATATCCAGTTACTTTTGCCAATAAAGCTTATGTTAGCAAGAAATGTAGCTTCTGTCAACAAGATTTTTATGAAGGATCTTAAAACATCTCTGCTGAATTAAATCTCCCAGTGTAAATATTGTATATTGTTGCCATATTGTTATTGATCCTTGGTATGTAGTAGGAGATGTCACCTAGTATTTCATAGAAATTGTTCATCACTCACATTAGTCTTTAATGTCATATTCACACCAATGGCAAAAAAGCATTTTTTAATGGGGGAAATACACGTTTTCCTTACTGTTTCTTAAAAATGAAGCAAATGGTTTAGAAGAGTCAAAGTCATTATAATGCAAATTAAGCAATGCTGTTTATGCCTTGCATATTCATTTGCATTTTGTCTTGTTGCAGACAGTCATTTCAGTAACATTTTCCAGCTGGATGGACTGCCTATAGCCATGTGCCCATCATCATGGTTATTTGTGATTTCATGTTTGCCTTGCATACTTCATTTTCTGATTTGGCTGCTACAAATAAACTTAATCCTGTGACTGTCATTGAAGTTAATAATTCTCTCCTTTGCTTACTCTATACCTTTTTGAAGTCATAATGTCCCTCACACTATTCTACATTTCATATTGTAATCTTTCCACCTCACAAGAATAGCTAACATTCTGAAATCCTCTTGAATATTTAATGATAACCCATCTGGCTTGTTTCCCACTATTCACTCTACAGGATTACCCTGAGCACACAGCTTTTTACATTCCACTGAAACCACTATAATTAAGTGGCCAATGATCCTGTGGTTACTAGTTTAACTAGAACCGCCATGCTGATCTCGAGGCTCTCTGCACTATAATAAAATCCTTCACCCCTTTCACATCCTAACCCATTTGCTCTACAAGGTACAGTCCTATCAAATGCTTCATCCTAGAAATTCCTTCCACTTCTTCCACAATTTCTGTCCTCTATTATTTGAGCTGCCCCATAGTTCAGTAGCAACACCCCTTGTATCTCCAGCCAACTGTTGCTTAATTTGTAATTTGAGTATGTGTACCCTATTCTTTTTTTCTCCTTTCTGCACTTCCACCCTTTTGTCTAGAGATAATGGGACTATCACTCCCAAACTTCAGCACAAGCTTGTCATCTATTACATATTCACATACCAGCCCATGTAAAATACATTCCACCGATTTCAGTGTGTAATGGATCGTAATGAACTGTTTGTTGGTTTAGTAATTTATGTAGTGAGCTTTGCTGCTGACTTATTGCTGCTAATTTACTGTTTATATATATTCCTGCGACAATGTTTGACTGGACTGGTATTGAAAGTATATATTATTATTGTGACTTTTTAATTATCTGTATGATGTGATTTTATTGGGGAGTAGTCACAAAACGCATTAAGCCTTGCTCTCCCCTGCCCATTTCAAGTGTTTATGCTTTTAAGTGCAGGGGCTTTCCATCAATGAGGCGAGTTAAAAAAAACTCTCCTCAGGCAGCAGCGACAAATAGGTTACTAGGGGGAGCAAAAAGCTGGTCCTAGTACCTTTAAGAGCTGAATTTCCGAATTTCGGCTTTAATAGTGAGAGAGGGTGCACTTGTGCTCTCCGCACTAGTGGTGCGGCCTTCACCCTGAACAGGTAAGTGGGCAACGTGGGGGCAGCATTGAGCCTGAGCCCCAGAGTTTTCACTAGTTCTAGTAACCTACAGCAACCAATAGGGTTTTTGCTATTTAACAGGTTAACCATACATTTTTACTTGATTCTGGTTGCTGTGGTTCTCTAGGGCAAAATTTACAACTTATATTACCTCTAGACTGAAAACCATGTTGGGAATTCTGCTTTAACACCTGTAAGGCTATTGTTCGGAAGCAGTTAAAAAGTGTGAAAACACAAGCCTCTCCCTTCCACAAAATACTCCTTAGTCCTAGTTCTTTTCTGTACATGTTTAGAAAACATATTCAATGTGGATGTGTAATTGCAAATGTCAGGCATTAGAAGAGCAGGCTTTCCTCTGCTAGTATTAAACAGGGACCCAGCTGGTGATTTGTGGTTCCTCACTGAACTTAATCCCGGCTTTTGTCTGGGTAGACAGCCAGCCTCCATAACCAGAATCTGCAGGAACATTGCCAGTGCTAAACCGTACTTAATCCAGTGGAAATTTGCTTGAAGGGGATTATTGTTTTATTTTTATTTTCTGTCTTTTTTTTTTTTTTTTATAAGAGCACAGCAGAATCTCTTTTAGTGTCATGTTGTGGAACAAAGAATTTCCAGTTTTGCCCATGTCACTAGGATAAAAATGAAAGAAATTGAAACTAAAGATTTACTTGAACTCCAGGTTCTTTCTTCTTCTCTATATATTTGTATTTACATTCAAATAATTAATTCATGTTCTAAGAACAAAGGGTGTCAGTGTATTATGAAATTGGAATGAATATATACAACGCGATTTTCTTTTAAGTTTGATACAGAATTTGGTATAATGGAACCTTAATTTAGAAAAAGCTTTAGAAATGCTCCAAATCTGAATTAACTATTTCAAACCCCTTGTCTCTGCCCTGTCAATTTCCATTATTTTGTAGTCTCCACTTTCAAACATAGATCTGGCTGGCCGATTTAAGAAGTTGAACATTCCAACTAGAACCTGATGATTTCTAATTGCAGATAAAATTGCACTGAATGTCAAGATTTAAGCAAAGTACATTTCTGAAGTATGGTGGAACAGCCAGATCCCCATATAGATTATTTTTAAACCAATTTTTTCTATCCTTTATAGTATGACTGTGACTGACATGTTCAGCAAGCAGTTCTTCAACTGGGCTCATAGCACACATTTGCAACTAATTTCCACAATTTTTAGGCGACAATTGATATGTAAAAAGGCACCATCTATATCTATAATGGTGACATTCAAATAATTCCACCATGCAAACAAAATATGGCATGCATAATATTTCTGACCTTGAATTCATATGTAGCTTGTAGAGGTAACTAGCCACAACCGGGACCCCCCTCAAGAATTGCAGCCGACAAGGGGGGCACCCCCTTAAGACCGGTAGTTACCATTTTCATCTTAGCTATTCACATAATAGGCTCTGTGTAGTTTTTTAGCACTTGGCCAAACTTGCAGGTTCCCTCTGTGTCATTTATGTTACAGATTTTTCTGCCCATCATTCAGTTTATTTTGCCTTCTCGCTGCAAGTTAACATTACAAAACTTACTGCCTTTATGGTGTTGTAATACCTCATTGGTGACAGATGACATTTTCATTATTGCTTTGCTACATATCATCTTTATATATTATAGACAAATATCCTGCAAAATATATGCTTAGAAATGGTTCCTAGTGATGTCATCAGTTAAAATCAGTGCTTAGTGATTTCAGTGTTGTCCATGAAAATATACATTTTTTAATTTTGCATTATAAAATATAATTTCCCTCCTCCTGTTAAATGTGAAAATATTAAAGAGTTCCATGACCATAACCAGCCCTTGGCAAATTCTGATATCCGTATAAAACACAAAAGCCATGAATATTATTATTATTATTATTATTAACATGTATTTATATAGCGCCAGCATATTGCACTGTAAAGTAAATGTGATTATACAACTAAATCACATGAATTATATATATAGAACATATGGAGTTACATACATCACAATCAATACCGGTAGAAAAGGTGAGGAAGGCCCTATGCAGATAGAGCTTACACTCTAAAGGGAAGGGAGTAATACTCAAGGTGTTGGAGTGGGCAAGATCGAATTAAGTGGGTGAGAAATGTGGTACTGTATGTAGTGTTGCGTTTGGTAGTTAAGCAGAGTGAGGGTAGGCTTCTCGAAAGAAGTGCGTTTTCAGAGATTTCTTGAAAGCAGAAAGGTTGGGAGAAAGTTGGACAGACCGTGGGAGAGAGTTCCAGAGGAGGGGTGCAGCCCTTGCAAAGTCTTGAATGCGAGCATGTGAGGAGGTAATGAGAGAAGAGTTGAGTAGCAGGTCAGTAGAGGAGCGTAGTAAGCGGTTGGGTGAGTATATAGAGATGAGTTCAGAGATGTAGAGTTGGGCAGAGTTATGAAGTGCTTTGAAAGTCAGTGTCATTATTTTGAATTTGGTTCTGAAAGGTAACGGAAGTCAGTGCAGGGATTGACAGAATGGCGAGGCAGAGGAGGAGCGGTTGCTGAGGTGTATGAGCCTCGCAGCAGTGTTCATTATGGACTGGAGAGGTGAAAGTCTCTGGAGGGGAAGGCCAATTAAAAGAGAGTTACAGTAGTCTAGACACGATATGATGAGAGAGTGAATAAGAATTTTGGCAGCGTCTTGGGTGATAAATGATCGTAATTTGGATATGTTCCTTAGGTGGAATTGACATGATTTAATAGGTGACTGGATATGAGGAGTGAATGACAGGGCAGAATCTAGGATAACCCCAAGGCACCGGGCCTGGCGAGAGGGGGTGATAGTGGAATTGTTAGCTATGATGGATACTTCCGAGATGTTACTGGTGTTAGTTGGAGGAAAGAGAACCATTTCAGTTTTAGAGAGGTTTAATTTAAGGTAGCATTGCGACATCCAGGTAGAGATAGCGGACAGGCAGGAGGAGACGCGAGTTAGGATTTCTGTAAATTATCCTGCAAATTATATCCTTATAATTATCTGATGTCATTCCTGTCACATGACTCACTGAAATTTGTGTATTATAATAAATAAAGTACCCCCAGATGCAAATTATGAGGATATTAGAAGTTACCTCAGAGTTCTATGACCTGTATAAAAACAGCCTTGTGTTTTTATATGGTCGTGAAACTCCTCGGTAACTTATAATATCCATATAATTTACAAGAGGGGGTACTTCATTCACTATATATTTTCCATTGGGGGATTACATTTTTTCCTGTATAATAACTGGTTATATGCAGTATTATGAATAGGATACTATATAGCATTTATAGCCCCAGTAAAATAAAGTGTTATGAAATTAACCTGACCAATATCCTAAGCAATGGTTGCAGGAGTAGACACTGAGACTGCAGAGAGTCCCAACCTAACCACTAAGCTATATATATATATATACAGTATATATATATATCAACACACAATAACAGCACTTACAATACATACATACAATAAATACAATAAATAATCCATAAATACAACATACCTTGTTTAGAATATTTATGATGTATTTATGGATTATTTATTGTATTCATTGTATGGAGGGGATATCATCAGATGATTCCTTAATTGTTTGATGATTTATTAGTAAGGAATCTCCTAGATGACCTATGGATGGGTGTCAATTAGTGATGATTTCCAACGGTAGTTAGTGATTGGTGGTTAGTGTGTGACTCTTGGCATGCCCTTTGGGCAACTTTGTATGGATATGTAACCTTGATAAAGGCTCTGGACATGAGCCGAAACATTGATTACTGCAATATGTTAAAATAAACCATTTTATTTATTGTAGAAACCCCAGGAGTGCAGTACCGTATTTGCTTTTATCTATTACTTCCCAGGAGCAGCACCCGGGTATGTGCATGAGTATATGCCGATAGGAGTGCGAATCACAAAGACTGTCTTATATATATATATATATATATATATATATATATATATATATATATATATATATATATATATATATATATATATATATAGATATTTATATATATATATATTCCCCAGGTTGGAGTCCTAGTAGTGGGAACTGAATCAACCCCATGTTTTTACTCACATGTAACTTTATAATTAAGAACAATCTGTGTAATCTGGTACAGGTATGGAACCTGTTATCCAGAACACTTGGGACCTGGGGTTTTCCATATAATGGATCTTTCTGTAAGTTTGATCACCATACTTGAAATCTGCTAAAATAATTTAAACATTATACACAATCACAATAGGGTTGTTTTGCTTCAATAAGGATTCATGATGTCTTAGTGGGTATAAGGTACAGTTTATTATTACAGAGAAAAATGTGAATTAATAGATTAAAATGGAGTCCATGGTAGATGGCCTTCCTGTAATTCAGAGTTTTCTGGATAACAGGTTTCTGGATAACAGATGCAATACCTGTTTCTTTTTTTTATTAGGATGATTTAGGATGATTTAAAAATGTATGTAAATATATAAATTTAGTGTATTGCTCTTAATGTGGGTTGACAATGGGCTTTCCTCTATACTATTTGTAGTTCTGCAGCTATCAGAAGCTACAGAGGTCAGGCTTTAAAGGTCATATACTACACCCTTAATCCTAATCGTACAGTAACATGCCAATATGGGTTGATATATTTCCAGGAAATTTAAAGTGCTTATTGAATTATTTTAAATCATATAGTGTGGTACTAAGTGCATAGTTTCAAAATCAGGTTACTAGGTCTATATTTTAGTAGCAGGAGATGTGAGATTAATGATATAATTGTGTTAGCATTACCAGTTTGTTTATAAATTGCAAAACCTTTTTTATTTTTTATTTTAACCATGGAACAAACTAATGCATATAAAATCCAGGTCTGTGCCTGAAATTTGCAACACATGCATATGAAAGAAATTTCACTATTACGTAATTTTTTTAAATCTAAAATTTCCATATAAATATTTATTTTTTTATATTTAGCATTTCTGTGAAAACAAGAAAGTCAAACCAGTGTAAGAATATGCGATTCCCACACAGGGTAGATCAGCATAGGATACATGGAATACTAGATGAGATTAGCTGTACCGTGTCAACATTAAGGGGTAAGTATGAATATGCAACAGGTAGATTCCCAAGCTAAACTCAATACATAAACAGGCTTAATAATGCCAAACAGATGGAGATAATTACACGCAAGACCTGTAGGTGTACCCCAGGGTGAGAGATTTTTTGAAAAGGCTGGTAAAGCCAGAGGAATAAATAAGAAAAGCGTGGATAATGTGCAATAGTGGGGAGGGGGTTAGAGCTCTAAACAAATAATACAAGGTACACTTATGAAAGTTTGGATGATCCTTAAAGTGCCTCCTACATATTGCTGGCAAAATATATCATATACCCATGATTTCAAATCGTAAAAAGCAAGCCTTATATGTTTGTGGTATTAAAAAAAGAGCAAATTCTTAGTTAAAAAGTAATATAATAAAACATTTGTATCTGTATATACAGTGCCTTGGTGCCATGCATTTCCTGTGGCCCAAGATTTATAACAGATGAAACAACTGATGTCGGTCCCTTTTATTTGGCAAAATGCCCTGTCCGTTTATTAAAATGACCCTGGCAGGCATAATTTCACATTCCAATGAGACAGCTTACCCATTATAATATATCATGGAAGAGTATTTGATTTTAAAAGATGCATCACGCTGTCACAGTATCCTGGTATTACTCAGCAAAGCATACTGTGGTTTCAATCGCCGAGTAATAGGAATGTGTCAGATTGCAATAGAAACTAAATGAGGGCTTATTTGACAATCTCATTTCGAGATGTATGAGATAGATAGAAATAGAAGATTTTTGTGGTTAAGTAACTAGAGGAAATCTTGTGGTCTTAGGCAAGTCACTTCACTGCCTGGCAAGCACACACAATCCCCTACTGCCACCTACTACATACTTGAACTGCAGACATATGGCAGTTAGGCTGCTGGTTCTTTTTAGGCCTAAAACTATTTTCAGATTGAAGAGCACCAGTTGCAACACTGTCAAGCATTTTCCATTTAAGTGAATGAGAGGCAGAAGTGCTGAGACAGGCTTTTCTCTGCTGGCTCCAGAAAGCATAATAATTATTCTAGTAAAGTGTTAAAAAGTAAGAAATTGCACATATATGCTACTGTTTAAATTAAAACAATAATCAGAATACTTTTCTGATTGTCTAATACATCAGGCCACATTGCCTAATACGTTAGGGACACGTCTATAAAATACAACAACCAACATTTTTCTTTTCAACCAACAAATTTGTTAAATCCAAATGAGTTGAAATAAATTAGATTTACTTTTAGGAAATTAGAAATGTATGTATTTGTGGCAAACAAATTCTAGACAGATGTTGTACTGCTGTTTGTTATAAAGGTATAGGATCCCTTATCCGGAAACCCGATATCCAGAAAGCTCCGAATTACGGAATGGCTGTCTCTCATAGACTCCATTTTATCCAAATAATCCAAATTTTTAAAAATGATTACTTTTTTCTCTGTAATAATAAAACAGTAGCTTGTAGTTGATCCCAACTAAGATATAAATAATCCGTATTGGAAGCAAAACCAGCCTATTGGGTTTATTTAATGTTTAGATTAATTTCTATTAGACTTAAGGCATGAAGACCCAAATTATGGAAAGATCCATTATCCGGAAAACCCCAGGTCCGCAGCATTCTGGATAACAGGTCCCATACCTGTACTGACAAAGTAATGAATAGTTGTTGACTGTTGTCTTAAATCCAATAGAACAGGCCACTACAAACTTAAGATGGGTTAAAGAATTAATCTTATATTATTTTCTATGCCAGTTTAGTTCTTAATTTTATTCTTTTGGTTGCTAATTAAGAAGCAGTGAAAATTAATTTCTCTACTACTCCCTCAAGATTGTTAATTTTTACATAGCAGCTGTGTACTTAATTATATTATTAAAGAATATACATTCCTTTGAACATCCTGTCTAATTAAAAGCACAACACTGTCAGACAAAACAAATTTGAAATGTCTATTTTATTATGCTTCTTTCAGTGTTAGAATCACACACAGTATTTCAAGACTAAATTACAGCATGGCCAATATATCAAATAAGGAAGATAATAGTAATGTTTACTGTTTTGATTGTTTAAAAATCTGGCTTAAATCAGTTTTATCTCAAAGGAGTCTTGCATAAATCTGCAAAATATAATACATGGTGAAAAGTGGTAAAGGTTTTAATAGGACTATGAGACAAGGTTTGTTATTGCTTGTGAGTCAGCAACAGATAAGGATTTGGGAAAAGAGTCAAATATGCATTTTTTAGGCTTCAAATGGATGAATAGCAAGTGTACTGGAAGGAAATATAAGAGCTGGTCTGGCGGGGGTCTTTTATAGACACAAAGGCAGTTATTTATCAAAATTTTTAATTTTCTGTCTATTTTCTGAAAAACAATTTGACCAAATCCTTACAGACTTTCCCCACTATTTATCAATAAAAGACCCAAAAAAAATCGTAATTGTGTGTTTTTTTCAGATTTGTCGCCAAAAAATTTGACTTTCGGATTATATGCCCACAACCACGAAATCTATGTCAACGGGACATCTGCCATTGACTTTTACATGAACTGGGCAGGTCTGAGTTGGAGTACTTTTTTATTCTGGCTTTTTACACCATCAATGTTTTATAAATCACAAAACAATTTTGCATTTTCCCTTTAAAAGTCCGACCAGAAAAAATCGGACTTAGAATAAACTTTAGAATAAATAGCCCCCAAAGTAACAATAGAGTGGGTAGTAGTGGGTGGGTACAATTGTGTGATTGGTGATAAGTCAATAAACGAGGAAGGTGATATTGTATATGAAAGTAAAAAACCGTGATGACATGCATTGTCCTGATCATATTTTTGCATCAATGGAAATATTAGTTTTTTAAAAAAATAAAATGTTTGCAAGGTGCAGCAATCTGTTCCTTTATTAATCAAGAAGAAAAAATGTTTTGGAAAAAAATACCATGCAAAAAAAATTTGATCATGAAAAAGCACAAAATCGTGTTTTTTCATAAATATACCCAATCCCCTTCTTTGTTTAATATAACAACGCCTTATTATTGTGTTTATTCAGCTAAGCAGCCCAGAGTAGACTGCCCATTTTATTCATCAATAATTTAAAATAATACAATCTAACTGTGATTCTTGTCATTGCTTTCTTCTTTTCTTGGCTGCTCTTTTCCCCAGTGATCTGTTGCTTTCCTCTATGGCAGTGATCCCCAACCAGTAGCTCGCGAGCAACATGTTGCTCTCCAACCCCTTGAATGTTGCTCTCTGTGTCCTCAGAGCAGGTGCTTATTTTTGAATTCCAGGCTTGGAAGCAAGTTTTAATTGCATAAAAACTAAGTATAGTACCAAGTAGAGCCTTTTGTAGGCTTCCAGTCCACATAGGGGCAACCAAATGGCCAATCACAGCCCTTATTTGGCACCCCATGGGACTATTTTATGCTTGTGTTGCTCTCCATCTCTTTTTACATTTGAATGTGGCTCACGGGTAAAAAAAGGTTGGGGACCTCTGCTCTATGGCAACCAAAGAGAGCTGGAAGAACCAAAACCTCTGGATAATGTGATCATATATCAACATGGGTTGATTTATCTGATTTGGTTTCTATTTCAGAAACTAAGAACAATAAACAAATAAAGTTAGCAACATTGCGTTTTTTGGAAAAGCCAAAATTCATAGTATAATTAATAGTAATGAATGAGAAATCATAATGAAATGATAGGTTTAGGAATGGAGGGTACACTTTGTTCTTGTCTTGAGTTTTCCTCTTAGTCTGAGAAAGTGAAACCATCTGTGAATCTGGAATAACGGAGTTTGAGTATATATCCATGTTTCTCAAACCTCTCCATCTGTCCACAAAGCTTTTAATGATGACCCTGGATTAGTATAGGTCATTTTAGTTTTTTTGTCTCCTGTCCTGCAGATGAACAGACATAATGGTATAAATAGACTTTTGACATAAGATACCTTCTAATATTGGATGACACATTAGAGTCTATTAACCTGAATAGGCGGAGAAGTGTCTTTAAGCTCCACACTGTGTTTCATGGCCGATTAATGCTTAGTAATTATAGCTCTAGGGGCTACCAATCTGTATTCTTAAATCCATAGACCATAAAGGTAGAGCCACAATACCACAAACATATCACACAAACAAAAAAAAAGTTTCATCGAAATTCAATTAAATGACATGCAGAGAGCATTATTTATTTAATGTTGTAATCTATGTTTATTATTCAGGTAAAAATAAAATTAATATGATAGTTATACATTTTACATGTTTATTGTAAAGAGAAAGGTGTTGAAGGTGTTATTCTTATTTGACGGATATGTAAACTATTAAAATAATCCAAAACTTTTTGTGTGTGTTTCATAAAAGAAAAAGATAAAGATAAACATGCACTCCCTGTTTCAAATACTCACTGTGAGTAATATGAAAATGAATGTCCGTTTATTGGAGTTGGAAGCAAGGGCAAATGGGATCGGCAGGTAATGGAGGCAGTAACAAATGTAATTGATGACTTACTTGCAGAATAATTCGATATGCTAAAATTGAGTCAACCAACCTTCATGTGCAGCACAAGCTGGAGTCTGTATTGCTTCCTGTAATGTCTATCCAAAATATCTTAGTAATAACATGTTATTAACCAGAGGGTATTAGGTTCACACTTCCCTCTGTAATGTAGCGAAAAACAAAAGCACTGGCAAAATAATCATTTTGATCATAAACACCTATAGTAGCATGTCAAGATGCACCCACAAATAATTCTTGTGTTAGGGCTCACCTATAACTCTTAAGTCTCCTTCCATCACTTTATTTCTCAACTTAAGGCAATAGCCTTCACTTATTGTTTATGAACTAAGCATCCTCTTCCCTAACCCTTGCCCTATGACACTTTAGGGGGGCAATGCTATAAAAAGGTAACCTATATCTAGTAGTCCACGGCAACCAATGAGATGTTTTGCTTTCAAAGAGGATATGCGTAAATATTCCCTGCTGATTGGTTTCCATGGGAGCAAATTTTTGCACTTGATGTTGCATTATTCCCCCTAGATATCGTGTAGAAGTAAAGCTTAACCAAAGAAGTAGGCTAAAAATGTTGTACATTGTTCACAGCCCTTTAGCAGGGAAGATCTGTGCCTCCAAAGATGCCCCAGTAGCTCCCCATCTTCTTTTCTGCTGATTCACTGCACATGCTCTGTGCTGCTGTCACTTACTGAGCTTAGGGACCCACTCACAATATACAGTACACATAGAATAGAAATGTCACAATATAAGGCTGATTAGTAATTAATAGAGATAATTACTACATGGCAACACAGAAAAGAATGCAATTAGCATCAGAATTTAATAATCAGCCCTGTAGCATCATCTTTTTCTGCTTGATCATTTGCGACAACCTCTGAATTTAGCATCTCAACAGCTGCTCAGAGCCCAAGATGGTGACCCGCTGTGACAAGTTTGAAGTCCTGGAGCATTGCTTTGTTTACTTGTAATGTTTGATATTTTTATTAAAAATTACTTTTTTAAATTAATCTATGTATTTAAAAGAAATGGGACTTTGGGAAAAAAAGAAATTTTAAGTTCTCACATTTTTTTCAAAATAGAATTTTGCATTCATTCTTCCTCTTTCCATAATTCTAGGGTTAAATGACTACTCTTGCTCATACCTATTAAGACCAGCTTTGTTCTTAACACCTACAATTAATGTCACCAAACAAGTTAATTTGGAGAATAATAACATTTGCACAAACAACAAGGAAAGGGTGTATAGACCCCTCTCTATAATACTGTATTTACTGCCCTGAACTTCCAGGCAATCCATGACAACTAGGACTGTTTACCACTGTGGGCAATTATGTGTGTGATAATAGCTTCTTTAAGATATTCACATGGGAAGTTTTTTTCCCCAAGCTGGAATTTAATCACATGCATTACCATTAAAAGCACTGATAAAACAAGGAACATTTTGCAAATGAACTCAGGTTCAATGATTTACACTAGCAATAAATCTCAAAATAATTCTAACCTAGAAATATGGGTAATCCAATATCAATAATAGTGAAAACATTTAATTCAAATGCACTGCATGGCTTTGTCTTTCATCCGTAGTCTTTTAATACCTTAAATCCCAGGGATGGGAAGGTGACTCAGCATTCTGGAGCATTATCATTATAAACATGTAGGACAATTACCACTGGTTAATACAATTTGAACGTTGCTCAGCTTCCCTCTATTAAATATCACTGCACTACTAATATTGAGAAATATATACATATATGCAAACAACACACATCTGAATCTCCAAAACTGTCAATTATTATCATGGGGGTTATTAACATTTAGAAGAGACAAAAAATGCTTTATCTTTTGCTTTGTTCCTGGTTCCCTAATTTCTAGATGGATTATGGACTAATCTATTCTAGCTTTGGCCCAACTGAACCCATGTGACCAACCCGGTCTGTGTTAAACTGGCTCCATGGTCTTTATTCCTTTAAATGGAACTAATGGACTAAACAAAAGCATTTTATTTATGATTATAACTTAATCTCTATATGTAAAATATCAGCAAGACAATATGGCACTGGTAAGCAGCATTATCACTGCATGTGTAATGAAGTTGTTGGTCATTTACTTTAGAGAACTAGGGGGCATAGTAGAACAGTGCACAGACAATTTTAAATAGGTACCACATGATTAAGCACAAAAGGAAAGGTTGGATCATAAATCCTTATTTTATTAAAGGGATAATTTGCACAGAGTTTCTAAAATTGTGGGGCTGATACACTAGAGAGACAAGGAGGGGGCCTAAAAGATACTCCGTGATATTTGGGATATACACTTATTTTTGTTGCACTGGATCCACCTGAATAACAGTGCAATGACTGTTGCGACGATATTTCAGACAATAATGAAAAAAAATCCAGTGCTCAGTGACATAGTTGGTAAGGACATGGCCCTGATGCATGCTGCGTGCCCTTCCACTCCTACCTTGCACCTCACAATGATGCACAAGAAGGGGAAGATGCCTACATTCCTCTCCCTGCCTTTTTTTAATCCAGCATGGACTAACCCAGGCTGTGTCAGATTCAAAGTGCAATCCACAGGTAGTTGAGGCTCTGTGGTCTATCCCTCTGTAATGTATACTGTATATATAAGAGATGTGGCTGCTGTCTTTGCTAGGGTGAAAGTGTATGTTCATATAGTGCTAGTGTTAGAGCATCTTATATATAGTAACTGTCACTGACTGTCAGCACATACAGTAAGGGGTATTTGGCATGCTTTATACCATTCTGTCTATGTGCTGTACCTACAGAATCATAAGTAAAGCTTAAAATTTTATAAAACAGTGTTATTTGCATGCTTTAGTTTCCCTTTTAAATATACAAAAGATTGTTTTAACAAAATCTCCCTTTCATGCTGAAGTCTTTAATGCTGAAGTCCAGTTAACGTTTTGAAGAAGAGCTTCAGATGGCACTAAAATGTGTATCTTTGAAGTACCTGTGCTTTGTGGGACACACAAGTCTGCATTACCATTTAAGTCATTTCCATTTAAAAAGTGGTGGGAACTGAACTTCAAATGAACACAATTCTGTGAGCCTCCTGCTTGTATACATTTTAGACCTCTTTATTTGTGGCATGTATTATACAGGTTTGGGACATGTTATCCAGAATGCTCGGGACCTGGGGTTTTCCGGATAACGGATCTTTCCGTAATTTGGGTCTTCGTGCCTTAAGTCTACTAGAAATACATTTAAACATTAAATAAACCCAATAGGCTGGTTTTGCTTTCAATAAGGATTAATTATATCTCAGTCTGGATCAAGTACAAGCTACTGATTTATTATTACAGAGAAAAAGGAAATCATTTTTAAAAATTTGGATTATTTGGATAACATGGAGTCTATGGGAGACAGCCATTTCGTAATTCGGAGTTTTCTGGATATCGGGTTTCCGGATAAGGGATCCTATACCTGTATTGAAATTGTGCTCTGACTGCATTATTTCATGTATTTCTAAAGTACCAATGTACATGGAACATACAGATCACATACAAATAATGACCTTAGTTAAAGAGGGCCCTTCTCATTAGCGTTGATATGTGCAGCATAATGTTATTATCCAAGAAACCAGAGCACTATTACATACTATTTCATCTCTGTTTCTAATTGATCTGTATGGAAATTGCAGGTAATAATTAGGGATGCATCAAATCCACTTTTTGGGATTTGTCTGAATACCGAACCGAATCGGAATCCTAATTTGCATATGCAAATTAGGGGTGGGAAAGGAAAAAGTGGGAAAAACATTATTTACTTCCTTGTTTTGTGAAGAAAAGTCACGTAATTTCCCTTTCCGCCCCTAATTAACATATGCAAATTAGGATTCGGACTCAAGGATTCAGTCGAATCTGAATCCTGCTGAAAAAGGCCGAAACCAACCCTAGTAATAATATAGTAGGGATGCACCGAATCCACTATTTTGGATTTGGCCGAACCCCCGAATCCTTTGTGAAAGATTCGGCCGAATACCGAACCAAATCCGAACCCTAATTTGCATATTCAAATTAGGGCTGGGAAGGGGAATTTTTTTTTACTTCCCTGTTTTCTGACAAAAAGTCACGCGATTTCCCTCCCCACCCCTAATTTGCATATGCAAATTAGGATTCGGATTTGGTTCGGCTGTACAGAAGGATTCGGCCGAATCTGAATCCTGATGAAAAAGGTCGAATCCTGGCCGAATCCCGAACCGAATCCTGGATTCGGTGCATCCCTATAATATAGCTTGTGAGATTCAATTTTAAAGGAACAGTAACACCAAAAAATTAAAGTACTTTAAAGTTATTAAAATATAATGTACAGTTGCTCTGCACTGGAACAATTGTTGTGTTTACTTCAGAAAGACTACTATAGTTTATAAAAACAAGATGCTCTGTATTCATGGGGGAAGCCATTCAAGCACAGGACACACAGCAGATGCATACTGTAGAATACCACTGCATTCTATTACAGAGCTTACCTGTTATCTGCTAAGTAACCTGTGCCTTTTCTATTTTTTAGCTTATTTATATTTATAGTAATCTTTCTGAAGAAAACACATAACTTATACCAATGCAGGGCAGCACTATATAGTTATATATTTATATTTTACTTATTTTAAAACGCTTTTATTTTTTGGTGTTTCTGTTCCTTTAAATTGACTGTATCTTATCCTTAAAAAGTGGCTATAACAGTGGCCATGTGTACAATCCTGATAGAAGCTTTTTCGACCATTGGACTTGACTAGCCTGAGTCAGAATCACAACCATTAATACTCTACCCAATCGCATTTGAGCTGACATTGGGCAAGAATTGCATGTGATTTCAGTTTTTGGTGCATGAAAATGACATGTTGTTGCCTAATTGATAAATACTATCAGAAACCGACCTGTAATGTGCATGAGGCCTTTCTTCTTTTGGGTCACTTGAAATCACATCACATCATTGACAAGCATAAGTGGATCAATTAGGTTATTTACAGGTGGTAAGCTCAACCAGTGACTGACCAATAGTCTTCACTTGTAAGTAAAGAATATAATCAGATTTTGTTAGGATGGAAATCCAATATTGTAGGTGTCTTTCATCTCTGTCTGGTGTAAAGCTAACTACATTAGATTGGATCATATTGTGGTACTAGTAGTTCACTATAAGGCTCTGGACTTTGGTTTGAAGGCAGTAAACTTAATGAAAACAATCTGAAAAGTTGTAGTGAAGCCATTATAATATTTCTACATACAGCATTAACCCCCCCCCCCTTTTTTATATCATTTCTATAATTAATAGTATTTAGGAAAAAAAATATTAATACAATGAAAATGTGGCTCATCTATTTCACTGATATACCAGTTTCCTCTTACAGTAAATCTGGTTTCAAAAACTGGGATATTACTAGTTAATGGCAGAGGCTTTACTAAGAAGATTTCCAACAAGCATTAGAGTGTAAGGGATAAGAGACAAGTCCCCTGTAATCAGCTTCCATAATGACGTCTGACAGAAGAAGGTAGCCCTTTACTCCAGTTCAGGAGGACGTAGTATAAGATATATAGTTAAACATGTTACTGCAGGAAGAATGTTAGCTATTCACTACTGAATATGTTGAGGGACTGACACTAAAGTTTGGCTGGAACAGTATTTTGTGTTCCTTATAATAAATGATAATTGACATCTCATATGTCTATATGTCTGCACAGGTATTGTCTATCAATATGTCTCAGTCTCATGGTCTTTTTCATGTCCATTACAGATTTGACCTTTGCCTGCTTTTGACCTCCATCTGCTACAAGCCCTGACCTTTGCTATCCCATCATATAACCTCTGGCATGATCTGACTATAACATACCTTACTGTTCCTTTTAGCCTTCCTTCTTCTATGTGGGCCAATATGTAGGTTAGTTGTCCTGTCTATCTAGGTGTGTTTCACACCCATCAATATTAAACCCCTTATTTCACAAGCAGTAGGTGACAACTCTCTTTATTTGCTTTAGTAGACACAGAATGACACTGCCCAGAATTAGACAACCCCAACACACTGCCATTTAGTGTATAACTTGCATTTATATCATTTCTGCCAAAGAGCATAACCTTGCATTCATCAACATTGACTTACTGCAGGGGCATTGCTGTACCCGACACCTCATACTGAATTCAAAATCTGACATGAGTTGCAGAGAGCAGTGTAGACAGACTGAACTGAGACCTGTCCTTATGGCCTGACATACAGTAGGTGGTAAGTACAGACTTCTTTGCACTCTATTTCCACTGCTGCTCCACCACTGGAATGGGGTTGCAGAAAGGACTCCTGTGTGCCTCCCGCAGCCCCCCTTATATGACAGTGCTACATTTATGGGGAAGGCTCAGGTCTTAGTGTAGGGTAGGTTGCAAAAGATCAAAAGCATATACTATTTTTTGCACTGCCCCTGCTTCCAGTCCAAAGTGAATGAGCACTAAGGGAAACCATTTGGCACCAGAATTAAATGATGGTCGTAAAAAGTAAATTACCCCAACGCATTGTCACTGATATTGCGAATATGTTTAGAATAAACCTTTTTCAAATTATCTTGTATAAAACATAGGAATATTTTTAAAGATCGTTTCTTATGTCTATAACATACAATACAATGTATTGATGAAAAAAATGCTAATTAAAAGATGTTTTAGCTTGAACCTGGTGAATCAAAAGTTGTTGCAGAGATAATTTAGCTCATATTTTTATTAGTTTATAACTTTTCTTGGGTAACTTTTTTTTCACAACCTCGGAAATTCAATCATAAATCTCCGCAGTGGCTTTGACAGAAGAGCAGTAGTTGTGGTCTATTTTATTTGCTCAAAGGGAACTCACATTTTTGCAGTTTCTTTTTTTAGATCTGCACTAACAACGCTTTTCCTGAATACGTCTTAACTGTGAGGCATAAAGGGTCTTCCAGTCAAGCTGATTCAGAGGTGACAGAGATTAACATTGCATTAAACTGGAAAGCTTTTTTTGACTGGCAAAAGGTGGAGAGTGCGGGTAATGGAAAAATTAACAAATGGGAGAGAGAAAAAAACTCAGTAGGAGTAAAAGGTGATAATTATTCTGTGAGAAATGATTAATTGGCATGTGAATTTAGAAATGTGGAAAAGTGATTTCCTTCAGTATTTAACCCTTTATAGTGAGAAGCCTTGATATCTTTCATGTCTTAATTGGCATCAGGTAAGAAAATGGACTTGCAAGGTCCATATCATTATTCGTTTTTATTATAACTTATTATTGGTTAATTATATCTGTATTTGTTTCCTGTTTAATATTGTCTCAAACTATTAAGATAACACAAGGAAAACTTGTTTATTGAAAAATCACTTGGAAGTGTTTCTAATGTTCAGGGCCGGATTTCAAGTGCGGGCGCCACTAGGCCGCGTGGTCCTAGCACCCACTGCCGGCAAGCCCCCCCCCCCCCACCAGCTGCTCCTCAGCAAGAGGCTGATATTTTGCTGTCCTAGGACTGGGCCTTTGTTAAAATAGAGCCTTGGATGAGATGTGAAATTACCTTTTATGTTATAAACATTCAATCACTGAATGTAAAGGCATTAAAATAAAGTTTGGATCAGTCAAATGTGAGTTAAAAACAATTGTGTCCCAACATCATTAAGAATTATAATCATGGTTATGAGATTTCATTAGGAAAGATGATAGGGGTAATTTGCAAATTTGAATGCAGTGTATAATCTGTGCAAATTTCTGAAATGGAGCACAAAAGCTTGCATTGGTCAGCCCTGTATTGGTGTGAGTTGTGTTGGAGGAAGGCATGTAAGTATATCCCCTCCCACCCTTTACCCATCCCTTGATTTGCACCTCATGGAGATGTGCAAGTTAGGGTGTGACCAACTGGTCCCTGTCCTTTATGTATGCTCTATGGCCCTAAGGAGAGCACTCTGAAGACGAGTAAATAACCCCTGACTAAGTTTTGGTTCTCATTCCAAATTTGGAAATGGAACATTGGATGCAGTCTGTGAATGAACTGAATATCTGCAAAGCACTTGTTAGGATCTCTGTTTAAAGTTAGACTTCCAGGCTATCATTGCAGCCCTGCTTGTAACTAGAGTAAAATCCTATTAATGCTAATATTGAGTTGAATACACTTTAGATATTTTTGAATACTAAAGTTAAGTTGCCATGCTTCTGGTTATAGGGAAAATGACAGAAGAAATGTTAATTATGCACTGACAGATATTGGATAGGATAACAGAACAGTTTATATAAACTGCCTTTATAGGGAATCATACATATACAGATGGCTCGGCTGTAAAGATGGTCATGAACTAACTGTCCAATCCTCGTACATAGCTGACTGGTTGGCACTCGTACATATCTGACTTGTTGGTCATATGAACGGACACCATACAAGGTGCCATATATTGCATGTCTGCCTCTGTATTGTTCCGATCATACAGAGCTTCATCTCATCTTCACTTCCTCTTTTGCTGGATCCCTGATCCCTGAGCCTACATAGTACCTTATGGGATCCCTTATCTGAAAACCCATTATCCAGGAAGCTCCAAATTATAAGTATATAATCTCCCATATACTGTAGTTCATCAAAAGGTACATGTATTGCCCATTTAACAAGTCACTGATGTGACCTTAGTCCTATCAATAAGTCCCCCAAGTCTCTGTCCCTTGCTCCAACCCTCATAGTCTCTAATTTAGACTCTGCTAGCAGTGGTGTAACTATAGAGGAAGCAGACCCTGTGGTCCGGCCCGCCCCCTAGCAACCATAGGATGTGCTTCCTCTAAAGTTACATGGAACACCCCCCTCCGCAGCTGTTCTCTTACCTTCGGTAGATGTAGGCATGGGGTGACTCCAGCACAGATTGGTGAGTGGTAGGGTGTGAGGCAGGGAGTGGAAGTGGTTGGAGATTGCAGTGTGCCAGGCCACTCTGGAGATTGTTTTGGAGGGAGGCCTGGCACACTCTAGTTACAAGACTACCTGTTAGAGAATCTGCACTTGAAATGGTCCTTTCTATATACGGAAAGGAACATGGAACATTCCATGATGTTAACTGCAAGAAAAATATGTACCCTAAACAAACAAATACAAATGTCACTTTATTATTACTGCTATTCTATCATTGCTACATGGCTCTTTTATCCTTTTTCCCTCAATGTTATTTAACAATACAAATGCAAATGAGTGTTGCTGTATATAGTAGTCATGTATCATCTCAGTGTATGTTATTTAGCATCTTATTAATTTGGAAATAAGCCTGCAGGGATATATGAATATTTAACAAATTCGTTTAAATTGACTATAAAATAAAGCAGATGTTGCTAAAAATTAAAGTTTACATTTTAATTAAAATATGATTTAATTGATTAAATTAAGCACATCAGGTAAAATGTAACATGAATAAGAAAACAAACATATGATTAACATTACATGGATAAATTATGTGGAGATAGAATTTAATATTTTACCAATTTCTTCCCAAACATAGTCTGACAATCAGTCTAGTAACCAATAATAACCAATCAGGTGCCTGATTAAGTGCAAAGTTTGCAGCTTTTAATTAGGCATGCAGCAAATCCAGGATTTGGCTTGGGATTTGTCTGAATCTGAGTTATTTTTAGGAGGATTCAGCTTTGCTTCCACATCAGGTGTTTCCGCTGGCACGCCTGCTTTTCCGGTGCTGAAGAAGGGTTTCGGAGGCGGTTCAGTGTTTGCCCCAATCTGTAACACTGTCTTGGTGCCCTCAGTCCAGATGCAGGCAATAGTCTAATTAAAGGTTTATTTAAGCCTGCCACTGCCAGTTATCTGTACTGGATCTTTAGCCTTCCCGCTAAATCTCTAGTCCTTGTTTGTGTTCCTGAATTCCTGTACCTGTATCCTGAAGTCCTTGATCCTATACTGTTTATTCCTGCCCTGCCTTGTTTCCCATATATTTACTTCCCAATTCTGACCCTTTGCTTGATATTTGACTCTATTTTCTTTCTGCCTGCCCTGCCCTTCAGCCTGTTTCAAGTACTGTGTTTTTTATTGCCACCTGCTCAGACCTATTCCTGAACTTAGAGTTGTTTATTGTCTGCTCCATATCCCAAGATTTGTGTTTCTCTGTGTTTTCTGAATACCAATTATTTGCAAATAGCTTCTTACAAAACATTGAAACCAGCAATGGCAGCTAGGGAACTTACATTACACTCCTTGCCTATAGGAAACTCTTATCTTCACCCAAGGCATGCCTAACCAAGGCCCAGAGAACTTCAGTTTTCTCCAAGCTCTCTATAGACCCCGTCCATATCTGCAGAAAGCAAAGGATAAAAACCCTACTTATACGAAAGTTGAGGAAGTGCCGAAAGGGCACGAAACGCGCTAGTTTCTGCAAATACCCACTGCCATGTACAACGCATTGTGTTTTGAATAAAAGCCGCATTCTCAATAGCGACTCTCTCTCCCGGATAGCGGGTTCAACTTTTGTATACACATACCGGGTGTAAGTGGCTGGGTCCCGCGAGAGCTGCGATCTACGGGGGGACGCTGCATGGCCAAGGATGAGCTCTGCTTCTGTCACACATCCTAAATGATTGTTGATAAAAACAATCATAACAAGGTGGCAGTAAGTACAGTGCTCCCTGGTGCCTTACAAACACTCATATTCCTGGTTTGTGCCTTCTGAATGTTTTTTAAGGTTAAGTTGTACAAGGGACACCCTTGTGCTGACCACCTCCAGTCTCCATTGTATGTACCCCTGCCAAATGTAGCATATAGAGAATAACTACTCTTTGAACTTTATTCTGGGAGATCAAAGACCTGTGTCTCTGCTCAGAAGGTGCAAATTGTATTGGGGTGCAAAAAAAGTGCTATGCTTTTCTCCTTTTTGATAAACTATGTCCTGAATGAGAGACGAATTATATAATTAAGTGGGCAATCATACTATTTAATTGCCATACCCCAACATACAGCATCAACATTGTATATCAGTTATTGAGACTTGAGTTGCTTTGTATAAAGAGAAACACAGTAGCTAACAAACTGAGTGTCTGCTTCTAGGAAATCTGCAGACATGACAATGGGCCAGTTCTGCGGAATCTCTTCTGTTGCAGGCAGCGTGTGTTGTGCAAAGGAAGCCATGCATAAACAATATTATTTTCATAAATTAAAACCTCCCCTGCAGAAGGAACATCTGTGCCTAAGCTACTTTGAATAAAAGATTGCGGCATGTTTGTTGCCCCCTACTAACGAAAAAGCCTGATTTTAATATTAAACAAGCCAGGATGGCATGTACAAAATGAAAAAAGAAAACATCCTGACACAATTCAGCTCTGCTTTTGATTTTTTAATAAAGCTGCAGGTTGGTCTCATTTGGCTTCAGGACAGAAACTCTTATTGAATATAGCTTTTGTGACATTTTCTGGGTTGTCTATAGCGGGATACAAACAGGGGTGACTACCCTGGAACCCTGGTCATTGTGGGGCCCAAGAGAACAGCAGCTGTGTACACTGATATAATAAAGAAACTCCATTGAGCTCTATAGTTCTGAGCATAGGCTCATTTACAAATGTTTGCACAACTGCAAAGAGCTAAAATGGATGCAAAAAAAATAAGCACACATTGGTACTTGCATACATACATGTGTCTTACCATCTTATGCAGAGCACCAATGCATCTGCCCAGCTTGTTGAGCTCATTAATTATGTCCAATTACATGCATAATTTACACTGGTCCTATCTGAAAGAGGTGGAGCTTCAGCAAGCCTCAGGCGGAGCAGACCAGGGGTGGGGCTGTGGTTGGTTGGGGGATGTGTCAGGGCTTAATCCAGGGCCCTAGGGGGGAGTGAATTGCCCTTGGTATGCCTGGACACAAGGGACCCCTGGAATTACTGCCAGTCTGATCCTGGTGGCAGTTCCTTAGTTCCCTTTGCATCCATACCTGCAACCAACTTCTGATAAATTGAATGCTAATACTGTTTCTGAACCACATGCCAGAAATGAAGCCATTTGTGGGATTCAAGTTGTATGAGATTTGTCAAAACAGGTTCTAATTTTAGTCTATACTTTTACAAGAAGATGATACTTGCATGTATCTGCTATTGTATTGGCATTCAGAGGAACATGCTACATAGTGGGTTAAAGAACATGGTTGTCTGTCTGAGCTGTGCCATTTGCACACAGCACCACATTCTTAAGTGGGCCATATTACGTATACTAGGTAGAGCCAGGCCAAGAGCTATTTGTGCCTTAGTGAAGACTGCTTGCACCTCCGTCTGACACGTTTCCCTCCTTCCTCCTTTTGAAAACATTCTTCTCATGCCAACACCTGCCTACTCACAGATGGTATGAAAGCAAAGAGTTGTGGGACAGTGTGTATGTATAAAGAAATAAATGGTGTCAACCGTCAAGGAAGGGGATGCAATAGTCAGAGAATGTGAATTCTAAGGCAACATACAGTATTATTAGGGGTAGAGATTGGAGACTACTGGATTATGTGTATAGTAAGGTATGTTGGTATGTTTACTTTTCCCTTGTTTTTAATTATTTAGAGTGGGGGCTCATGTGCCCTTGTCATATAATCAACTACACCTATTGGATGCTATTAGAATTTTTACAAGCCACACAGGTGGGTATTTTTATCACTAGGGTTGCTGAGAACATTGCCTCAGATTGCACTTTACCAAGAAAGGCAAATAGCCACCTCTTGTCAATTTAAAAGATTAATTTATTTTTTATACAGGAAATGTGACTCTTAATGCAAATAGCACAATTTCAATCTCTGCACTAGCATTTGTGGGGAAGTAAGGGGGGTGCATTGGATCTGTAGCCTCAGGCCGCAGATAGAAAAGAAGAATCACCCATGGACACACAGAGTTCACTCTGGCCTTTAAATTTGACTATTTATGCAAAAGAACTAAAAAAATCTATCAGTAAGCACAGGCAAAATTGTTATTATCCTTAATTTATAAAGCATCAAGTTATTTGGCAGAGGTTTAAAAAGATTCTACGTTATTAACATCAGTCCCTGCCCCCAGCAGAGCTTACAATCTAATGTCTCTATCACATCCCACACAGTAAGGTCAGTTTTACCCTGAGAGTGCCTGGAATGGGAAGAATCACATATGCACAAAACTTTGCAAAGATTATATATAATTCACATGAGTCCCTGTCCCAGTAGAGCTTACAATCTAGAGTTAATTTTTGTGGAGCCATTTAATCTGCCTGCAGACATGGGGAGAACATACAAATTCCTTGCAGATTATGAATGAGAATAAGAATGAAACCTATGTTTCTTTATGTATGCAAACCACTGGATCACACAGCACAGCTTCCAGTAGGCACTTTGCATAGGACACATGCCTGAAGTCTGTGACAGACAGGATTGCTTCCTGCAACATTTGCCCTGTTTGACCCGAGATGTCAGTCTGACCAGATGTCGTCTGTTGGAAGAACAGATCATAATCACAGAGTTTAGATGGGTATTTCTGCTCTAAAGAGACTTGCTGGCTTGTCCTTGTAATTCTACAGCACGATGAACCTTCCTGTGAATAGTTCTTTATAGTCTAATTAATTAAACAACTTACTGGCTTTATCTTTCGTTTGCCTGGTTTGCTTTTCTTATTTACTGTAGGCCATGTCTGCTGAATCCTTAGATTTATTTTCTTGTTTTATATTGTCCTAGTCTCCAAATAGCTAAAGGTTTGTTGTATTTACCTCATTGAAGTATTCATTCCCCCCTCCCCCTCAGATAGGGCTATCTGGTTTGCTTGTGCCTGTTTTTTGGTTCAGCTTTCCTTCAATATAAAAAGTCTGTTAGGCTGATTTCACAATTGAGGGAACATTGATCTCGCAGAATAGGTGATGCTGATGTTGAGAAGTTTTCTTTAATAAAATATACAGTAGGGTAGGGTTTCAAAGTCTGAGACTACCACCAACTACTATACAGTAAATAAAAAAATAAATAACAATGCAAATATTAATTTAGTTCTCAGTAAAAAAAAAAAACATTTAAGGACCTCCTCCATATGAATTATCTTGTCCTCCCCACCTTGAACTTGCTTACATGGGCCTTGGCCAGACTGGAGGTAAAATCCAGGCACTGGATGACACTGATGCAGACAGGTAGGAGTCCAGGGTGGGTGAAATGTGAGTTTGTCTGGGCTCCCCAGGACCACTGTGGTTGCGTTCTCTGCTGTATGGAAGTTACATTACTGGTTGACCCAAAAAATTACATTGGTTTACTTCCGACTGAATCATAAAAAGCGCTTTGAGAAGTGTTCATGTGAAAATGAAATATACAATTTCATTACATTGTTTTAGATTTCTGGAAAGGACACATAATTATTTAAATAGGATCGGTTGGTTTTGTAGCAATTCGTACTCTTCTGAGAGTTATTGTGGTTAATGCAAGTGAAACATTGAACATATTGAAACATTCCGTATGTCTGAACTTTTGGTAACAATGTCAAAGGAACTTAGTTAAGCAGTTTGAGGCCAAATTGATCCCCTCTGCATTCTCCTCCCTGTACCATGTTATAGTTAAATTTAATTTTTCTAACAGAGAAGTACAACAGCTTTATAGCAAGACTAGCAGACCTAAAGTGACCACAGCACCTGAAAATGAATGCCCTACCACTCTTATGCTACGTCTAAACAAACGTACTGAAACGCAAATGGAGTAAAACACGGAATGCTCATGAGTACAACCAGGCAGAACATAATGGAATCAATTAGCGAATGCGTTTATTTGCCCTCAAACCTGTGTTTGAATACACGTTACATACATAAAAAACACAGGGAAAAAAAACACTGTAAGAAAATTACCTGGGTCGCGGCGGCGTGGACGGCCGCCACGCCGCCGCGCTCCTTCTCCGTCGGCTTCCGGGTCCTAGTGCGCGCGCGGCACGCATGCGCTTTATTTAAAGGCGCAGGCGCGCTGGCGTAATGACGTCAGCGCGCAATGGCGCGAATTTCAAACTGTATTTAAGCCCATTCATTGGTACTGCTGATAGGATTTATCCTGTGGTTTTGCCTGAAGCCTTGTGCTGTTTGTCCGTGTTTATTCTGCTAGTTATCCGGTTTTTGACCTCAGCCTGTTTCCTGACGACGCTCCCATCTGAATCCTGACCTGTGCCTGTTACCCGACTACTCTATTACGCCATACCCCTTCTGCTTGATACCCGGTTTTGACCCTTGCCTGACTGACGATCCTTGCTATCTGCCTGCCTCGACCCAGCCTGTCTGACTATCCTCTCTGCCTCATCCTTGCCTGTAACCGTGATCCTCGGCCCAAAAGACTCTAGATACTTGCCGTGCCCCATTGCCTGCCAGAACTCTAGCCTTGCCCACTCATAAGTCCAGGTGGCACCCCAGTAGGCGGAGGGCCTTCCCGAAGCCCAAAAGTGGTCACACATACTGGTGAAGAGAGCTCTGACCACGGTGCTTGGCTCTAGTTCTGGTATTGGGTGCCGGCCATGACAAACACCCTTGTTTAATAGCCCTCACTAAGAGGATAGTAAAAAGTTGATTGGCATAATGAAATGGAAGAGGAGCAGTCCCCTAACTACTCCTTTAACAGCAAAACAAATTGTAAACATTTAGCATGGGCCATACGGTAATGACATTTCAGTTGGAGAGATTATATGATGAGTTAAAGTAACAGTGCATAAAATCTACAGTCAACAATGGTGTTGGAAATATTCAGTGTGCATGTGTGATACTCTGCAGTTGTTGACTTGCACAGGAAGGGTCACTGACCCCCCCCCCCTTACTTCTCCACAGACATGCCATCCCCTCTGGTTTAACCTATTCTGCTCCTAAATTATTTGATCGTGTTGCATATTGATGAACTAGTATGGTGCAGTGCAGCCCAACTACGTAGAATATACCAATCTGTACGGGTCACTGTATACAATGGAAATGAGCAAATAACTCCCTATCTCAGTGTACAACCCCACCTTAGATGTAGTTATGCAATTCAAAAGCTAAATCGACCATTTAATTATTTTGCTTATCTAGATAATATGTTGCAGCTCTACTGGTATAGGTATGAGACCTGTTTTCCAGAATGCTCGGGACCTGGGATTTTCTGGATAATGGATCTTTCCACAATTTGGATCTTCATAGGTTAAGTCTACTAGAAAACCATGTAAATAAACCCAATAGGCTGGTTTTGCTTCCAATAAGGATTAATTATATCTTACTTTGGATCAAGAACAAGATACGTATTATTACTGAGAAAAACTAAATTATTTTAAAAAATCTAGATTATTTGGATAAAATTAAATCTATGGGAGATGGTCTTTCTGTGATTCAGAAATTTCTGAATAACGGGTTTGCGGATAAGAGACCATATCTATACCTATACGTAAATACTGTAAAAAACTGTACTGTAAATATTTTATATTTTTATATGTTTAAACACATATCCAATAATAAAATGGTATTACTTAAATGTAACAAAGAGACAGAAATTGGGGGAAAGATATGGAAGGGGAAGGGGAGAACAAGGAGACAAGTTAAGGATAGAGGGGTGGTGAAATTCAGGGCGCAATTCAAGGGCATGGGAAGCAAAAAAGTAGTGTCAGAGAAGAAATTAATGGACACAGTGAACATGGACAAACGGGAAAGAAATTGGAGAAATAAGAAGCGAGATGAATGGCTGAGGTGAAGAGACTGATGAGAATATATGAGGAATGGAAAGAAATTAAATGGTGAAGGAGGGGAGAAAGGCAAAAAAACAATACAGGAGGAATATGAACAAGACTGAAATAAGACCAATGATAATTAATAGAGTGAGAGAAAATACATACAAAATATGCTTATATCTGGAGATGAACAGTAATACATTTTAAGGAAGGGAGATACCTGTAGAATATATTTGGGGGAGAAGAAGGAATAATAGGAAAGAGAAAGTAAAAGCCTAAATAGGTAGGGAGAAGGAGGGAATATGTGAGAGTAATGGAGAAAGAGAGAGGCAAAGATCCCTGTAACCAAATTAAACGTTTTCTCCATCTCAGATTACTTAGTCATTTATTCAAACCTGACTGTGGCTTGAAAAATACCTGTTCAGCTGCTGCTCATCCAAAGTATAACATTCATCAAAAAACAGCACCATTGCTCTTGTTTTAATCATTTTATTCTACAAATAATAAACAATGCACCAATCCCATAGGAATTGCATACGGTCCAGAAAAAAAAAAAACATATTAAAGAAGAAATGCAATATTTTCACCAAAAGTATCACTTCAGATGAACCTGTGTGCTCTGAGCCTCCAGTGTGCAGTACATTATAGCATAGACATGATTACAAACAAGATGACAGCACAAAATCAATTCCATGTGACCCAGCAATACACTTGAAACAGCGCTTATAATTTGCACTGAATTAACATGCGATATCTATGACGCTATCCACCGATTCTATTATAAGGTTGCCATTGGTTGCGACTACTGCATTAAAGGGACAATTGAGTATAACCCACACGCAATTCAATCACCATTAATAGGTGCAATAGAACCTGTTAGAACATATTTTGGAAAGAAGGTTTTAGTTATTCAAATATTTTGTCTAAAATAACGACGCAAAATAAAAGGACAAAGTGCAAATATGTTTATGATAGTCAAGCAGCATTTATTTGGAAAAAGAATCATTACTGATGACTTTTGTAGAATTTTGCAGAAATAGAATGGAATCTACCAAAAAAAAGAAACCATTGCAAGAATATTTTGTTTAGAATTAGTGTGTGTTTTTGTCTCTAAGGCAACACAACTTTCTAAGCACTTTGTTGCTGGTTTAAATCAGTTAAACGTATTTCGTATAAATTAGATATAATTCTACTTTCCTTAAGTATAACAAAAAATTGATGGAGCTGTTTTTTTCATAAAATAGGAACATTTACATTATAAAAAGTTCATTACAAATCCTGTACAAAAAAAAATCACAAGAAAATGATTCGGCATGGGTACAATAACAAGTAGGAAAATGTCGGTTGAAAAATATATTTCTATATATATATTTCTTTAATTGGCCCACTATTCGTTGAAAAAAAATTGCATAGATCCTAATTATTGCTTGTGATTATTGTTTTTTTTTTATTATTATATATATCTGGTTCAGATAAATAACACGTTCCCGAATTTAAGGAGTGGCAATCGGATAGAGGTGGGAAATAATACATTAGGTGGAACTGCAGGTCCCCATAGTAAAGACAGATAAAGTTTCTTACACCAGAGTGGGGCATTTGCACTTCTACTACCCAAGTGTCTGCCCTTTGTAAACAAGACAGTCCTGGCAATGCACAGATAAATTCGTTTGATCTTCCAAGGGTTAATCGTGAAAGATGGCATTTAGCTGGGCACTCATGACTCTTTCGTGGTGGGAGTGACCGTCATAGGACATGATGGTGTCTATTGGGATTTCACAACGTGGTGCTCCAGTGGAGAACAATGATCCGTGGCCCTGGGATATAGTGGCTGCAGGATAGTGCATAGTGAACATGTAGTTTTTATCATACTCCGAAGAAGGCTCGTGTTTAAAAGTAAAGTTCCCATTAACACTAAGGGGTGGGCTCAGAGGACCATCGAATGACGGACTGGTACAGTCAGTGACGGTGCTGCTGTCAAAGAAGGGCTCCAGGGCCGCCCCATAGGAGTGAGGCTTGACGTGGAATACATGGGAGCTGTCCATGGTACCATAGGGAGGACTGGGAAGACCAGGGGACTGATAGGGATAGGGGTGCAGAGGGAAGGAAGAGCTCGCTACTTGCATATGCGACGGCACATCCTGACTCTGCTCAGGAAGGAAAGTTCTGGGGTTCAGCTGCAGACACCCCGCTACTAGATTGGTGGTGGGCTGCGACAAACCTTTGCAGAGAGTTTGTACAAAGGACACCAGGTCTGGACTTTTGCCCGACCTTAAAATCTCAGAAAGAGCCCAGATGTAGTTCTTAGCCAGGCGAAGAGTTTCAATCTTAGACAACTTTTGTGTTTTGGAGTAGCAGGGCACAACTTTGCGCAGAGTGTCCAGGGCGTCGTTGAGTCCGTGCATGCGATTCCTCTCCCTGGCGTTTGCCTTCATGCGTCTCACTTTAAATCGCTCCACCCGGGCTTTGGTCATTTTTTTCTTTTTCGGTCCTCGTCTTTTGGGTTTCTGGTCATCATCCTCATCATCCTCATCATCATCGTCCTCGTCCTCCTCGTCCCCTTCATCCTCTTCCATGTTCTCCTCTTCATTTGGATTCTTGAGTGAGTCTTCATCGTCTTCTTTTATGACACTCTCCATCTCGCCCTCCTTTTTCTCTAGATCGTGTTCACCCTGAGAGCTCAGGCATTCTTGCACCCATCCTCTGGAGCCTGGGGTCTCGGCCAGGATCAGCCCATTCTCTCCATACGATTTGGTCATTTTTAGATCTGGATTAGGAGAGAAGTATTAGTGAAATCAGTGGCCAGATATAGCAGCATTGATGTATGTTTATATCTATGCCCACCCTCTTTGCACCACAAATAGTGAAATATTCCGATAGCAGTGCAATAAGATCGCACACTGTTATGCAACTGGGAGACCATAAGAAGATTAGGAGAACATAACTTGCCTTATTAAAGACATTAAGCTGAGCAGAATGAAAGGAAATAAAAGATGTGATATTTAGAGATGCTGATGATATGATTTGTACATCTTTCCCACAATCATGCTTTATAAAGACATGAATAGAGATTAATGGAGGAGCAGAAGCGCCTTGTGCAAAAGGGATCAGGTGCGACTTCTCTTCATTACTGACAACAATCCCATGTCAAGTCCCCTTTTCAGTAGTGTCATCTGATAAACATATATATATATATAACATAGGGAAGGAACACCTGCTATTTTGCTGTTCAGATGGAACTGACTCCCTGTTGCCTATCTCCTGGGTAGCAGTTCAGCCTCCTCTGCCTTAGAATAAATCCCTCCATGTCTCTGATGCTTTGTACCAAGCGTCTATTCCGCCCACAGAAAAGTTTGTGAGCAAAGGTGCGTCGCACAGAAGTGTAGCGAATTTACTAAATTGCGACTATGCTCAACCCCTTGATAGCGATGGGATGAACTGGATCCGTGTGAAATGCACAAATACCATGGGTGTAAATGCAACATAGAATGTATAAACATAAACATAAAATCCCAGCGAAAAAAATGATTGGAATAAATAATGTTGTAGTAAATCCGAGTAGTATGAGAAAAGGCATTGGCACACATAATATATATAATAATAGCAGAGAGGGTACCTACCTTGCTTGTAGTTCTCCTTGGCAGTGACTGTCTCATACCCCTCAGTTACTCAGAGTAGTGTTTCTGCGGAGAGCTGGGGCTATAATTATTATTTATTTCTGGGGGGCTGTGAAGAGACTCTCGGGTTTTATAGCGGGTCCCGTGACACTAATAGACAAGTGACAGGGAGGAGGAGGAGGGAAGAGCTTATGGCATTCCCTGGCAGGTGGTTCTGCGCATGCGCCCATCCTTTAGCTTTCCCCGGCACACGCGCCATATGGTCACTAAGAGAGAGGCAACGGTCCGGGAGTCACGTGATCCAACCCCCCTTGCCCATCCATTTGTATTCAGCGCCGCTCTGTGTTCCATCCCTTTGTGGCCAGGGGAAAAGAAGTGGCCATCTGTCGCCAGTTGCTGCCTATGCGAACCTGTTTGTACCCGCAGGACAGGGTTAACCCATTCGTGGCCTCTGCCCAGGGTGATGCGGCAGAAGGAGACTACTAGTGAGACCCCCTACTCTTGTATGTTGCCCTGGTGTCTGGATTCCTACACTTTCTTCAGTGTTTATGGTTCTGGTTAGCAGGGCTAATCCCAGTCTCCTGATACCATATAGAGCCTTCTGAGAGTAAAGCAAAGTACCCTAAAATCTATCAGCCCCCCAGAGAAATAGCGCTTAGGGCGGGGTACTGACTCAGCTGCTCCAGGAGCCCCCACATTACTCGAGCTGTCAGTCAAAGCCCGACTTTGCTACTCAATCTCTGCTTACAAAGAAATTCTGCAACAGCCGCAGATGCAGCTACTAACTGTCTACTATACAATCCAACTAGTATATATTTGTATATGTGTGTGTCTTGTGACCAAGTTACTGATACATTTGTCCCTTATTATCCATATTATCTATTTTATTAGAAATACTCTCTGTGGAGCTGGAGAACTGAGATGCAAATATTGCTATGAATGTGTCTCTCCTTAGTTCTATTCAGGTTCCCCAGGGGAGTTCTGCCTGAGTCTGTCAAGGTTTCTCCTTCTGCCTTTGGAGCAAACGTTCATTTATTCCCCCTGCACTTACCTGATCACTATAGCCCTGTATATTAATATCAGATCTCCCACAGACCCTAATATATTTTTTTTCCTACTGCCTGTAATTAATCACGAAACGCAAGAAATTTAAGAAGGCATCAAGTCTAGAATTCCATCATATTCTCTTTAAAGCAAGGTCATTCCAGCTACATTTGTTATATCCTACTAGTGATAGGAATTCACAGAAAATAAATGTGCTTGGGGGGGGGGGGTTAGTAAGTGCAATTCTTATTATAAATGTGTTTTTAGTTGTGGTTTGGAGAGTTCCAAAAAAACAGAAGGATGAATATATTTCCTTTTATTATTCTAACACCAGACAACCAGGTTTATTTCAATGGCAAAGCAATATGAAACGCATTATACTGATTCTTATCACGTTGTCTATTTTCAGTAGTTTGTATATGAGTATGTGCTGGGACAGAGGGAGCTAAAGTTCTGCTCGGTTAATCGCAGCGACTGCTTTTCAATGCCTTGCAGTTACAAGGTCAATTTATTTTTGTGAATATCCTCTTCTAAGGGACCTATATCAGATGGGCAACGTAGCCTTGGTTTTCATCAGAAATCATTTGCCATTTGGCCTCTGGATGCTCTAAAAATCCGGATTTTGCCAGGAAATGTTTCCAACACAGCGACAGATGCAAGATGCGACTCCTTCATTATTTCAAATCACTGCAATTGTTTACAGCTACCAAACAACAGCGATGTATCTACACTGATAAAACTCTATTTACTCAGGGAATATGGGAGAAGGAAACAGTTACAGATTAAATGATAGACCTGGCAAAAACATAGGCACCGAGAAATTGTATCACAGATTTTGCAGTCGATTGCTGTGCGATTAGTTCATCCATTATCATGATGTCATATTTAATAGCACTTCTTAGTATTGATCTTTATTCATATTCGTGTTCTACTTTATCTTCCCTTCCAAGATTTAGTTTGCGAGTAGAAAATCTCCTTTTCCAGCTACTTCTGCTCCCCTTATTATTATTATTATTGATTTGCCAAGCAGTATTTCAGCTCATATTTAAGCTGCACTTAAAGTTAAACCTTTTATGGGGATTAGGGGACACAAATGTGCCCTTTTCTAGTGTATTAAAGTGGCAAATAGAATCCTTGTGCAAATGTGACTACCTTAGCATGCATTAGGCTATGATATATATTCATAGGAAGATTACAAAGAACTCAGTTCAGTGCAGTATATTAATATCCTTCCCAGGCTCCAATCAGGTTATCTCCTTATGAGCAATACTTTGCCTTTTTACGAATTAATGCAAAGGCTGTGTTATTAATGTGAATATTATGACTATTATGATTAACTCATCATCTTTCAAGTGGCACTGCCTTCAGAAACAAAGTCTTGAATGTTTTATAGAAGAGCCAAATTCCATATGATACCCCAGCAGCCATGAGATCCCTATGGAATCTGGTGCAGCGCAGGGAAGAATGATCATATACAACTGATAGCATTCAGACATGTAGCTGAAATCGGCCCATTTCCCAGAAAACTGCTCACAAGGGACTTGACAGAGCGATGGACAGATGGACTAGGCAGGTAGTAGATATGGAAGTGACTCTTAGCAACACCAGGTCTGGGGCAAAGGCTACAGCAGACTCGCGTTTCTATGTCAGGGCACTTTTTAACCTCTTTGCTTTTGGCATGGACAGTCAATTATAAATCGAAAGAATCTCCACGAATACTTAAATTAGTATTAGCTGATTTAAATGACCATTTATTGCCAGGCAGCTAAACAAATGCACGTACATTATAATCAGTACATTACTATATAAAGAATCGACTTATTAATATTATAAAATATAGCTATAGCTGTAACATTAACATGATCCAAGCAAGTTTTCCTTGATCAACTATCTGTAGAAAGTTAGATGTGACAGCACAAACATACACAGACAACACACGATGGCTGGGGGGGGGGGATACCAAGACTTACACTTTTAGTGATGTATCGGGTCATTGTGAAATAACACACGTGCTTTGCTCACAGTGATTATTAAAAACTGCCTAAACAGAGTCGGTTGCCTTCTGTTTAGAGAATAGCAGGTTAAATCCGAGCTGAGCCTCTGTAATTGCTCATTTTGGGCAGTGAGTGCTGTGAGTTCTTTATGCTTTGTTCCTGGTGTCTGAGGAGGCTGTAAGTTGGTTTATCTCTGGTTGGGGGATAGGATCCCAAAGCCATCCTAAAGCTGAGCCTCCTTAATTAATACATGTGGGCTGTGAGTGCAGTGAGCTTGCCCTCTCCATGACAGGGCTATGCCATTCTATAGTGAATGGGGGCTCCCCCCTTGCCCAATGAGGCCCCTGTCACCCTCTCCATCCTGACTGCTGCTGGCCAGAGAGAGGCACGCGAGCCGCACACGCACCAAACAAAAGCCTCTTTTCTGGCTGGATGAGCAGCCCCAGGGGGCACACACACAATCACATACACACTCACATACACACTCACACACGCACACTGGATTAAGCCCAACCGACCCAAACCATCTCAATCCTTTCTAAGACCCCCTCCCCAAATGATCCCAACTGACTACTGGAGGCAACCTGCCATTTATTTATCCCTAGAGTCCAGATGATTATGGAAGCCCCAGCCATTTATTCATCCATATAACAGTCCTGTAGGCTAACATGGGGCTTCAGCCCTCTCTAATCCCCAGGCAAATCCTACATCTCTGGACAATGGGGAAGGGACTAATTAAGTATAATCCACGTGAACTCCTTGCCTGGCCTAGACGTCTAATTGCTTTCTTATATGGGCTCAATTAAAGCACATCTATTTTAAACTATTTAAAATACAATCATATAAAATGGCTAGGATGGTGATACCCCCAAGTGGAGCTCAATAACTCCCTTATATGAAGAAATACTGCGTGTTGTATCACCCTAAGGACATGCCCTGGGTATTTTGGAGGGATTTCTATAATACTGTGTGTGTTTGTATCTGCTGGGATTAACTCATTCAGATTCAACATAATACAATGATGTCCCTTACGACACCCATTTCAAATCAGCTCTCTCACGATGCATGAAATCATCCCATAATAAATCAGTTATTAAAATGTACAGGACGGGGAGAGGCCATGTAAATCTCCAGGGCATGTGGCATTATCTTAATTAATTTAATTGATTCACATTGCACCTGCGAGAGAGAGGCTGAACAAAAATCTTGAAATTGCTTAAAACTATTATGTGGGGCTTTTTTTTGGGGGGGGGTAATTTATTTATTTTTATGAGCACGCTTGTTGTAAAACCCAATAAACACAAGAGGCAAATCAGTAAATATGGGGAACCAGGGAGCGCTGGCGTCATGAAACACTCCTATACTATTCAGCAGGAGGAAACGGTCGCAAGAGTCGCGAATAGGTCGGTTCCATTGGTTAAATTTACCCTCTCTCCGTCCGTGGTCTTTCTATTGTCAGGAGCAAAACTGATTGACCTGAGACGGCTAAATTGCACAAACAGGACATTTATTTATAAGCAGGGGTTTGCCTGCAGTTTATCACCGGTCCAGCAAAATGATTTACTGTACAACTATTCTTGTGGCCCTGCATGATTGAATTAATAAAAATAAAAATGTTATTTACTCAATGCACACCTATTTAGAATTGAAAAAAAGTCAAGGAGGCAATTGTATGTTAATATATAATGCTCTTTAAATAGTAAAGAAAATTAACAAACAGGAGTTTTACAATACATGTATGGGATCCATTATCCAGAAAGCTAGTAATTACAGAATGGTCCAGCAAGGCCCAAAATGTTGCCTTCTTTTTGTCTACTGTATGTTTGAGCCAATAAAATCACCATGATGCAAAGCTGATTCGTGGTAACAGTGCGCTGCATTTCCTTGGACTTTGCATATCATTTCTGACCTGTGGCAGGATGGGTAATATACAAATAATATGTAATATATAATATGTTGTTTGGTGCCTGTGCCCTCAAAGTATATATTGTATTATTGAAATAATATATCAGCTTCCTCTGTCAATATCACTCATAGAGACCAATGAAACAGAGCCCCAATGGCCTTGTGGATTTTCTAAATCTTGCAACAAAAAAGTAGTGTATTTTTTTTGTTGTTGCAAGATTTAGAAAATCCACAACTGGTATAGCTAGTATGCTCAGGTACAGGCACTGTAACTACCATCAGTTTATTATCAGCGTTATGTCCAGGACTTTTTAAGAAATCTGAGTGGTTCATATGGTCCATGCCCAACAGGATTTCTCAACTGTGCCAAATTACATCTGACTGATACTTGTTTAGATGTGTCATCTGTCCCCATACATTGGTCAATAATCTGCTGACTTTGTCCCCAGTCATGGTCATGGTCATAGTCATGGTCCACCCACATATGGGCAGTTTATCTGATCTATACAGTGTCCCTGTAAATTTAACATAGCGCTGTCTAAGCAGCTTTACAATTTGCATCTTACAGTGGTTTTTAATTCTTATTTAAAGGGGTTGGCCACCTTTAAGTTAACCTTTAGTATGTTATAGCCTAGCCAATGCTAAGAAACTTTTCAATTGGTCTACAATTTTTATTTTTTAGAGTTTTTGAATGATTTTCTGCTTTCAAACGGCTGTCACTTACCCCATCTTAAACAATTGCTCTCTAAGGCTACACATTTATTGTTATTGCTACTTTTTATAACTCATCTTTCTAGTCAGACCCTCACCTATTCATTTTCCAGTCTCTTATTCATATCAGTGCATGGTTGCTAGGGTAATTCAGACCCTAGCAACTGAATTGCTGACATTGCAAACTGGTGAGCTGCTGAATAAAAAGCGAAATAACTCAAAAACCACAAATAATGTAAAATGAAAACCAGTTACATATTGTGTCAGAATATCACTCTTTACATCATACTTAATGTTAACTCAAAGGTTAACAGCCCATTAAAGCAGAATCAGTCCGTGTCTTTGATTTTTCCTGCACTTTTGGTTCACATGTATTATTGAAACATCAGACTATAAGTTACAGTAGCAGCTAACGTGCCTGCTAAACAACAGAAAAACTGGTTTGCAAATTTACATTGGCTCAAATCCATCACTACATGAGTGCAACCTGAGGCTAGGTTCTCACCTGTGCGATTGTGGACCCCTGCCTTCTTATATGCTTGAGGACCCCCATCCACCTCAATCATTTTGATAGTCTTTTTGAAGCTCTCTTGAGTAGGGCCTTCTTTACCTCCTATACTGATCACTCACTTTTGTTTGATAGATACAGTCTTGTATTGTATGGAATAGTGGAATATGCTGGTGCTTTATAAATACAGGCTAATGGTGATAATAATTTTAGTCCTAATTGTTTAATGTGAGCATGAGACTGGTACCTTTAAAAATATGCTGGGTATAATATAACCAGTATATATTGCCTTGTAATAAAGCCCATGCAGCCACATATACTTCCTGTAAGTGTTATCTGGGCTAATGTACTTAACTCAGATTGCATACACACACACACACACACACACAGAGCAGTTTCTAATTACACGTATTCATGGCCTTAGCATGGTGCAGGGTAGATAGGGGCTCACGATGAGTGCACATTGCCTGCTGCAAGTCGTGTTTATTCAGTCATCCTGCCTAACATATGTTCCTGGCTCACTCTGAGAGACAGAGTTACAGGCTTCCCAGTAAAACCGTGAGCTAGGGAACAGTGAAGTAGCTATTTCCTCTGAGTGGGTCATATAGAGACTGAAAGACTGACAGTTCATGCTTGGAAAATTATGTTTATGTAACTTATAAAGATTTATCTGGACTGTTGCTTATTGCCAGACTGATCATCTGAAGTGCTGTATATGTTACAGGCGGTTGAAGGTTAAATCTTTGTATGGGATAAACAACTGGAATATAAATATACAGTAAAGGTATGGTATCTGTTATCCGGAAACACATTATCCAGAAAGCTCTAAATTATGGTTATGTCATCTCCCATAGACTCCATTTTATCCAACCAATCCACATTTTTAAAGATGATTTCCTTTTTCTCTGCAATAATAAAACAGTATTATGTACTTGATCCAACTAAGATATAGTTCATCTTTAATGCCTAGTGGGTTTATTTAACGTTGACATAGTAGACTTAAGGTATGAAGATACAAATTATGGAAAAATCCATTATCCAGAAAACCTCAGGTTCCAAGCATTCTGGATAGCAGAGCCTATTCCTGTACTCATATTTCTTGCAAACAAATTGATCCCCTAATTATAGGCAGCAAACATAGGTACAGTACGGAGTACACAAGGAACTTTGCTAGTTCAGCACCACAGAGGGGACAGCGCCTGTATCACTTCTCTTCCTCTTTACTTTTCAGCCTTTTGCACAACCATCCTCATCAGCGCTAGTTATTTATAAAGCACTGGCAATCCGTTATAATGAACAGTAATTAAGCAAACAAGGGTTACATAATAAAAATAGGATCACGGGACCAAGCTACAAAATAATCCCAGGTCATTTTAATTATGTAATTCTTTCACTGCGATGAACTAAAAAAAAACACAAATATTTAGGTGTAGCCTATTGTCACTGGTAAGCAATTACTTTCAGGTGAAACATTCAGGCCCAGATTTACTAATCAGTTTCTAAAATAATCATCTCTTGTTCACAATAACTCCCGACTGACTGTACTTTGAGCTGTTAATATCAAATGCTAGTAAATCCAGCTTAGACCTGTCTTTATATAGAAAAAAATTGTTTTAGTACAACAGGACCAAGCTCTGACTGTAAGCTTATATGTGTGTGCTTCTGAGCAATGCCGAGTAACTATTTTTAATAATAAAAGTTACTAAACACATTTTTTACATTTTACTCACAATGTATTATTTCCCTTACAGTAAATTGCAGATACCTGTCATTTATAAATTCCCTTGTATTATTAGCACTGTAAATATGGGCTAATAACAACTGCCCAATTTTAGTGAATTGTTTAATCTTTTTACATTTTAAAGGTGATATATAACATAAGTGAAAACTTCTAGGTTATCTAGGTAATGATTAATAATATATGGGCTAAAAGTTTTAATTTTCTTGAAAAAATTACCCCTTTCTTGGAGCTTCCCAGAGATCTCCTATGGTCACTTTCTGTAATTCAAATTAGAGGTGGATGTATTCTAATTGTCCCTGCCAAAAGCACAGTAGGAGGGGACAGCCAATCACAGCCCTGCAGTCACACAAGCAAAGCTTTGGTCAGTCTAACTTCTGATTGGTTCCTATCCTACAGTGCAGTGTGCTGAGTGCTGCAGGCTCCCCTGCACAGCCCTGGAAAGGAGTCAGCAAGAAGTAAAACAGATGGACAGGTGGGATTTTTGGATTCATTTTCAATCAGACTGAAACAAACCTTCTTCTATAAATTTAAGAGTATAATCAACAGTACATTCTCACTTTTACATAACATAAGAAACTGAACATAAAAAAGAAAAAGTAATGCCAGACAATACATTAAATTTTATAAGAAGCATTCCTTTTTTTTATTAACAGAATAAGCATATATAAATAGCTGTGCAATGGAGGGTGACTATTATTAACCTTTTCTTTAAGGGGAGTTTGCCAATGAACATATTAAATCAATAACACAGCATCACTTGTATGGCATGATTCCCATTGGAGCATACTATTGCACAACAAACACTCGTTTTATCGTGCAGTGTTGCTTTAAGAATTAATCTCTGTGACTGTTTTAACCCTTGATAATATATAGGAAAGTGTTTCTAGCTGTGTAGCTGTAGTCAAGTAAAATGAAGATGGAACAACACTGCTATGGAAGTTATACAGTATGTCCTTTTGTTTTGGTTGCATTGTGTCCATAAATAGAGCACTACAAGAAAAGCAGAACAACTGGGTCAAAATGTGGACCTAGGGCATTACAAGGAGACAGGAGCGTTGCATACAAATGTCCCAATGACTTGTCCACTGTTGGCTTGACTAAATATCATGGATAATAATAAGAGCAGCATGGCATTGTCAGGGTTCTCTGCTCTACACAATGCAATTCCTCATTTGCTGCTTATTAGATATGCAGACATAGCAACAGGCCCATGCAATTCTTTCATCCAAGGAGAGCAAACTAGAAGTGAAAGCGTTAAAGGAAAACTATACCCCCAAAATGAATACTTAAGCAACAGATAGTTTATATCAAATTGAATGACATATTAAAGAATCTTACCAAACTGGAATATATATTTACATATATATTGCCCTTTTACATCTCTTGCCTTGAGCCACCATTTCGTGATGGTCTCTGTGCTGCCTCAGAGATCACCTGACCAGAAACACTACAACACTAACTGTAACAGGAAGAAGTGTTGAAGCAAAAGGCAGAACTCTGTATGTTAATTGGCTCATGTGACCTTACATGTGGTTTGTATGTGTGCACAGTGAATCTTACGATCTCAGGGGGCGGCCCTTATTTTTTAAAATGGCAATTTTCTATTTATGATTACCCAATGGCACATACTACTAAAAAAGTATATTATTATGATAATGGTTCATTTACATGAAGCAGGGTTTTACACATGAGCTGTTTTACTCAGTATCTTTTAATAGAGACCTACATTGTTTGGGGGGTATAGTTTTCCTTTAAGACTGGATTGAACCACTCTGTCCTGCCTGATGGAGTGCTCCATCAGGTAATGTTGTCCAGCCGAATATATTTTCTGTAATGTGTTATCTTTCACTGCTAGTTTGCTTACCTCGAGGGGAAATTGAATCATAAGCAGCTACACATATGGCAACACTAACGTGCCAAACAAGCAGAATTATGGGATATTTTAAGGAAAGTGTTGCCAAAATAATACTTTTGTGTCTCTACTGGCATTCTGTCCCCTTTTCAAATGTTCCCCAGTCTTTATTCTGTTTATTTATTTTGGTTTTATAGTAAACAAAAATATTAATGGATCAGGAACATCAGAATTTGAATATTCTATATCTGTCAGCACCTCTGTAAATTAAAAAGCAAAACATTAGGCCAAGCCCATTCCTTCATATTTGTATATTATAGAAATGATATCTTTACATTCACTGAGTTCTATACCTGTTATATACACAGGCCTGAAATCTTAATGATTGTATCGGCAGCATAAAGTGTATTCCTCTGTATGCCAGCATTGTTCTATAACCTTAACCTCTCAAGAGGTTATAGAATATTTTCTGATCCTTTTGTTCCAGCTTCTAATTTCCTAATGATTTTCTAATGAATTTTTGCTTAGTGATTATGGAATGGCTTGTTTAGAACAGACAAACCCCCCTGTTGCTAATTTACTGCATAAAAAGGGATTTGCTTTCCTCTTTAACAAATGCATTTACATTTGAATTAAATATTGATAATTTGACCTTTCAATCCCTTTAACTAATCAAAAGGGAACAAATTCCGAGCCTGGATACAGTGCTCTGCCCCGGTGGATTTTTCCGCTTGAATAGATACTGAGATTAAATGAATCAAACTTCCTCTTTCACTGCGGTGTACTTGTCCTAATTGCTTATGCAAAATGCAGATTTATATTAATTAGTTACTGCACTGATTAATTCCTTGATTTTTTTTTTCACATTATACGCCATGCTGTACAGATGATTTTGGCATGGCACATCACACAGACCCGGCTCAGCATTTAATAAGTTTAGCATATTACAATGATCTCCATCCAAATCTAGGTTTTCGGTGAAGGTAAGAAGCACCTGCTGCTTGCACCTGTCTGCTGATGTGTCAGATTCGCTAGGCTTCAAGGAAGGGGGAAATGAAAGCAGTAACAAAGACCACTGTCCCCATGCATATTTATGTAAGTGCTACATACAGGTACATTCACAGACCACATATAAGCAATTCACACATATTGTGATCACATACAAGCTCAGTATAAGGATTTGTCAAATAAGGTAAATCCAAGGCCAACTTATTTAAAGAGATACTGTCATGGAAAAACATGTTTTTCCAAAACACATCAGTTAATAGTGCTGCTCCAGCAGAATTCTGCACTGAAATCCATTTCTCAAAAGAGCAAACAGATTTTTTATATTCAATTTTGAAATCTGACATGGGGTTAGACATTTTGTCAGTTTCCCAGCTGCCCCAGTCATGTGACTTGTGTCTGCACTTTAGGATGGAATTACTTTCTGGCAGGCTGTTATTTCTCCTACTTATTGTAACTGAATCAGTCTCAGTGGGACTTGGCTTTTACTATTAGGGTAAGGCCAGACGAGGAGATTCGGGGAGATTTTGTCGCCTGGCGACTTATCGCCACGTCTTTTGCACGACTATCTCCCCGAACTGCCTCAGCGTTTTTTCCCCATAGGTTTGAATGAAAAGTCGCCTGCGCTCATGCACACGCGGCAATGCATTTTCAATAGTCGCCCAAAGTTGCCTCACTGAGGCAACTTTGGGCGACTATTGAAAACGCATCGCCGCGTGTGCATTAGCGCAGGCGATTTTGCGCTGTAGCCTATGGGAAAAAGACGCTGAGGCAGTTCGGGGAGATAGTTGCCCAAAAGACGTGGTGATAAGTCGCCAGGCGACAAAATCTCCCCGAATCTCCTCGTCTGGCCTTACCCTAATATATGTATATATGTATATATACATATATACATATATACATATATATATATACACTTCCAAATGAGTATCCGCACTCCAAAGCAAACAGCTTTCAGCAAAGGTAGGGGTGCACGGTAATTATGTATACTCCAATTATTCTCAGACTAGCACTCCCAATTTTAAGAATCAATCTTTTTATTTTACATCGTATCAATGCTAATGCTAATGATACGATGTAAAATAAAAAGATTGATTCTTAAATTTGGGAGTGCTGGTCTGAGAATAATTGGTATATATATATATATATATATATATATATATATATATATATATATACATCTATACTAATTGTAGATTTTAGTATCACAATAGCCTTTGATATTATACTTTTCCAGGAAGCTTAAAAGCATTAACAAAAGTATTAAAAGAATCTGGCATCACATTATCACCACAACCCCACTGCCCTCACATGAAGAACCACCTACGCTGCTTCAAATGAAACTTCTGTTTCTCTAGTCCAAAGTTCATCTAACTCACCTTACTCAAACTGTTTGTTTGCTGGGGTCCAAAGTGCTGGGGATTAGTGACGTCTGGTTATGAAATCACTGTTGTTCTCAATTCAGTTGCTAAGGAGTCATAATGAGGTTGTCACAAGGGATAGTAATTAATGAGTGACATATGCCTGCTCATTTAGGATCACCAATAGAGGCAGGAGTGCTTTACTGCCCAGCAGGCTAGAACTGATCAATATCAGGGAAAACCCTGGGTTGTTTGCTGTTAGATTTTGTCCAAAGGGTGACTAAGTTGTTCCATGAATGTATCAAATATATATTATCTCATCTAAGGTCTCAAGGGATATTGTAATGGGGTTTTCAGCTATTTCATTAGAAAGTCCAAAAGTGGACACCATGGACAAACTGGGAAAAAACCAGGGTCCACATAGCATAAGTCCAACTGCAAACCCATCAACATTCCTCATTTGAAAATCTGAATATTTCAGACCACACCTATCCAATAATGTAAAGTCCAGTTAAATACATTCACAGGCCAAACAAGACTTTTTATATGGTTAGCAAATCATTTCTAGAAACCCCCTTTGGAATGGCTGCAGCCAAGCAAACTGCATTTATTAGACTTGTCCCTGATTGTTCAAATGATCTGGTAACCTTACCTAAATACAAAGCACTCTTTAAGCTGAATGAGGGGAGTAGGGGGTATGCATGATTTCAGGCGCTCCAAAGCAAAACTGTCACAAATGATTAACCATTCTGACCATGTCGAATATCATAATGTTCACATAGGTAAATGCTTCTATTCCAAGGTATTACTAGGAACAGTTATAACAACCATATAATTATCATCCTTTATATAAGCAACAAAATGGGACTTTCATTGGAAGACAATGTTGTATAACTCTTGGGCCTGCATAGTAAAGATAAATGATCTGCATTTTCTTAGCTCTACCGCAGTCACCTCTTATAACCTTTGTCTTTGCATCTTTTTACAGCAGCAATCCCATTAAATTGCAGTTTGGAATTGGGTAAACCCTCATCTAGGGTATGACTTTAGGTGTATGGATCACAGTGCTCAGAACTGTGATAGATGTACAGGAAAATATTCTGCTTATGGAATGGGCTGGTGGTCACAGGGGGTCCACTGTTTTGAATGGATTCTGCATGCTCTAAGACACAAAATTGCAGGTGATTGTGTGTCTTGATTTCTTATTTCAAAGAAAAAAATGCATGCTTACTCACTTCAGGCATTTATTTGTGCAAATTCACCAAATCATTACAAATCAGTGTTAAATAAATTCATTTTTTACATACCACATGGCAGTGTCTCATTGTCTCCATACCTCATGCAAGCCACACCTTCCTGACGCGTTTCGCACCATTGGGTGCTTCATCAGAGGAGGCGTGGCTATTACCAGTTACATCCCTTATATACCTAAACAATTCCCTAATGCATGTTCCCCGGTTGTTAATATTATACTAATAGTAAACTGTGTCTTGATCTCCACTATTTTCCCACAAAACCTTATGTGCCAAAGGTCTTTCAGTCATCCACTTTGTGTGACAGCAAGCCCATGGGGTGCTGGTGTAGGAACTCGAACCCTAGTGTCAGACAGGGCCACTTAGGTCCGGCCAAAGAAAACAACATCCAGGGGCTGATTCACTAGGGATGTAGCGAACGTCGGAAAAAAAGTTCGCGAACATATTCGCGAACTTGCGCAAAAACGCAAGCGGTTCGCGAACGGTTCGCGAACCCCATAGACTTCAATGGGAAGGCGAACTTTAACATCTAAAAAAGACATTTCTGGCCAGAAAAATGATTTTAAAGTTGTTTAAAGGGTGCAACGACCTGGACAGTGGCATGCCAGAGGGGGATCAAGGGCAAAAATGTATCTGAAAAATCTGCCTGTGTGTGCTTGGAAGAGATAGTGTAGGGGGAGAGCTGTTAGTGATTTCAGGGACAGATGATAGTAAGTTTGCTGGCTAGTAATCTGCTTGATACTGCTCTGTATTGGAGGGACAGAAGTCTGCAGGGATTTGAGGGACATTTTAGCTTAGGTAGCTTTGCTGGCTAGTAATCTACTGTTCTCTTTAAACAACTGCCATACGTTGACCTTGTAGGCATTGTTTGCCCAGTTTTTTTGGACGCAGCCACTGAAGCACAGTTGCCAGAAAAAATATGCCATATAAATGCTGAAAATAGTAATTTTTCGCCATACGTTGACCTTGTAGACATTGTTTGCCCAGTTTTTTTGGTTGCAGCCACTGAAGCACAGTTGCCAGAAAAAATATGCCATATAAATGCTGAAAATAGTCATTTTTTGTTGAGTCAACGTATGGCAAAAAATGACTATACCACGTCGTTGACCTTGTAGGCATTGTTTGCCCAGTTTTTTTGGCCGCAGCCACTGAAGCACAGAGGCCAGAAAAAATATGCCATATAAATGCTGAAAATAGTCATTTTTTTGGTCGCAGCCACTGAAGTACAGTTGCCAGAAAAATTATGCCATATAAATGCTGAAAATATAAATTTTTTTGGTTGCAGCCACTGAAGCACAGTTGCCAGAAAAAATATGCCATATAAATGCTGAAAATAGTCATTTTTTGCCATACGTTGACCTTGTAGGCATTGTTTGCCCAGTTTTTTTGGTCGCAGCCACTGAAGCACAGTTGCCAGAAAAAATATGCCATATAAATGCTGAAAATAGTCATTTTTTGCCATATACGTTGAGTCAACGTATGGCAAAAAATGACTATTTTCAGCATTTATATGGCATATTTTTTCTGGCCTCTGTGCTTCAGTGGCTGCGGCCAAAAAAACTGGGCAAACAATGCCTACAAGGTCAACGTCGTTGACCTTGTAGGCATTGTTTGCCCAGTTTTTTTGGCCGCAGCCACTGAAGCACAGAGGCCAGAAAAAATATGCCATATAAATGCTGAAAATAGTCATTTTTTTGGTCGCAGCCACTGAAGCACAGTTGCCAGAAAAATTATGCCATATAAATGCTGAAAATATAAATTTTTTGGTTGCAGCCACTGAAGCACAGAGGCCAGAAAAATTATGCCATATAAATGCTGAAAATATAAATTTTTTTGGTTGCAGCCACTGAAGCACAGAGGCCAGAAAAATTATGCCATATAAATGCTGAAAATATGCATTTTTTTGGTCGCAGCCACTGAAGCACAGTTGCCAGAAAAAATATGCCATATAAATGCTGAAAATAGTCATTTTTTGCCATACGTTGACCTTGTAGACATTGTTTGCCCAGTTTTTTTGGTTGCAGCCACTGAAGCACAGAGGCCAGAAAAAATTAAACCAGTAGGGTTTGCACCCTAGTTTGTAACGGTGGCGGAGGGAGGAGGACGCTAAAGGACAGCTGTGTGTGGAGTCATGAGGCTTGAAGAGAAGGACAGCTGCATAGAAGTCAGAACAAGTCTTCCGGCGTGCAGTAACCCTCCGAGATCCACCCCTCATTCATTTTAATAAAGGTCAGGTAATCGACACTTTTGTGACCTAGGCGAGTTCTCTTCTCAGTTACAATCCCTCCTGCTGCACTGAAGGTCCTTTCTGAGAGCACACTTGAGGCTGGGCAAGACAAGAGGTTCATGGCAAATTGTGACAGCTCTGGCCACAGATCAAGCCTGCACACCCAGTAGTCCAGGGGTTCATCGCTCCTCAGAGTGTCGATATCTGCAGTTAATGCCAGGTAGTCCGCTACCTGCCGGTCGAGGCGTTCTTTGAGGGTGGATCCAGAAGGGTTGTGGCGCTGCCTTGGACAGAAAAACATTTGCATGTCTGACGTTACAGACTGGCCAAAGGGCTTTGTCCTTGCAGGTGCGCTCGTGGCAGGATTACTGGCACCTCTGCCCCTGGAATGTTGATGAGTTCCTGAAGTGACATCACCCTTAAAAGCATTGTACAACATGTTTTGCAGGCTGGTTTGTAAATGCCGCATCTTTTCGGACTTGTGGTATGTTGGTAACATTTCTGACACTTTATGCTTGTACCGAGGGTCTAGTAGCGTTGCGACCCAGTACAGGTCCTTCTCCTTAAGCCTCTTGATACGGGGGTCCTTCAACAGGCATGACAGCATGAAAGACCCCATTCTCACAAGGTTGGATGCAGAGCTATCCATCTCCGCTTCCTCATTATCAAGGACTGCATCATCCACGGTCTCCTCCCCCCAGCCACGTACAAGACCAGGGGTCCCCAAAAGGTCACCACTAGCCCCCTGGGAAGCCTGCTCCTGTTGGTCCTCCTCCTCCTCCTCCACAAAGCCACCTTCCTCCTCTGACTCCACTTCTGGCACCTCTCCCTGCGTTGCAGCAGGTGCCTGGGTTCGTTCTGGTGATTCCGACCAGAAATCGCGCGCTTCCAGCTCCTCGTCACGCTGGTCTACAGCCTCATCTGTCACTCGTCGCATGGCACGCTCCAGGAAGAAAGCGAAGGGTATTAGGTCGCTGATGGTGCCTTCGGTGCGACTGACCATATTTGTCACCTCTTCAAAAGGTCGCATGAGCCTGCAGGCATCGCGCATAAGCACCCAGTAACGGGGGAAAAAAATCCCCAGCTCTGCAGATCCAGTCCTACCACCCAGTTCAAAAAGGTACTCGTTGACGGCCCTTTGTTGTTGCAGCAGACGTTCCAACATAAGGAGCGTTGAATTCCAGCGAGTCTGGCTGTCAGAAATCAAACGCCTGACTGGCATGTTGTAGCGCTGCTGAATGTCAGCAAGGCGTGCCATGGCTGTGTAGGAACGTCTGAAATGGGCCGACACCTTTCTGGACTGGGTGAGAACGTCCTGGAATCCTGGGTACTTGGAGACAAAACGTTGGACTATTAAATTTAACACATGTGCCATGCAGGGCACATGTGTTAAATTGCCCAGTCTCAACGCTGCCAACAGATTGCTTCCATTGTCACACACCACTTTTCCGATCTGCAGTTGGTGTGGGGTCAGCCACCGATCGGCCTGTGACTGCAGAGATGACAGGAGTACAGATCCGGTATGGTTTTTGCTTTCGAGGCACGTCATCCCCAAGACAGCGTGACAACGGCGTACCTGGCACGTCGAATAGCCTAGGGGGAGCTGGGGGTGCACAGGTGTGGAGGAGGAGAAGGAGGACCCAGCAGCAGAGTAAGAAGAAGAAGAGGAAGAAGACGAGGTAGAGAGCGATGGAGGAGTAGAGGTGGTGGCAGAACCGCGTGCAATCCGTGGCGGTGACACCAACTCCACTGTTGTTGTTGAGCTACCCATTCCCTGCTTCCCAGCCATTACCAAGTTCACCCAGTGGGCAGTGTAGGTGACATACCTGCCCTGACCATGCTTGGAGGACCATGCGTCAGTAGTCATATGGACCTTTGGCCCAACACTAAGTGACAGAGATGCGGTAACTTGGCTCTGCACATGTTGGTACAGGTGTGGTATTCCCTTTTTAGAAAAAAAATTGCGGCTGGGTACCTTCCACTGCGGTGTCCCAATTGCTACAAATTTGCGGAAGGCCTCAGAGTCCACCAGCTGGTATGGTAAAAGCTGGCGGGCTAAGAGTGCAGACAAGCCAGCTGTCAGACGCCGGGCAAGGGGGTGACAGTCAGACATTGGCTTCTTACGCTCAAACATGGCCTTCACAGAAACTTGGCTGGTGGCAGATGACTGGGAATGGGAACAGGTGGTCAAGGTGGAAGGCGGAGTGGAGGGTGGTTCAGACGGGTCAAGGAGAGCAGAGGTAGAGCAGTAAGATGCTGGACCAGAAGGAGTGTGGCTTTTAGTTTGCCTGTTGCCTTTGAGGTGTTGCTCCCAAAGTGCTTTGTGCTTGCCGCTCATGTGCCTTCGCATAGAAGTTGTACCTATGTGGCTGTTGGGCTTACCAAGGCTCAGTTTCTGACTGCACTCATTGCAAATTACAATGCTTTTGTCAGAGGCACACACATTAAAAAAATCCCACACTGCTGACTTTTTGGAAGTGTGCGATCTGGCGGTAACAGTAGAAGTTGGCGGCATTGGCGGCAATGGCGGGTGCGTTGGCCGGCTGAACACAGGTGCCGATACATGTTGTTGCCCTACTGATCCCTGCGGGCTGTCCTCCCTGCTTCTTCTAAGTCTTATTCTCCTACTGCCTCTCTGACTCTCCGTCTCTCCATCTGAACTACCCTCCTCTTGCTCTCTTCTACTAGGCACCCACAAAACATCAATCTCCTCATCATCATTCTCCTCAGATGCATCAATTTCTTCTGACACATCACAGAAGGAAGCAGCAGCGGGGACCTCCTCCTCATCACTCATTATGTCCATCTCTATCGTGTTCTCTGCCAGAATTAAATCTGGTGTAAGGTCCTCATCTCCTTCATCTTCTTCTGGCAATAATGGTTGCGCATTACTCAGTTCAAGAAACTCATGGGAAAATAACTCCTCTGACTCCAGTGAAGAAGGGGCACCGGTGGTGGAGGAAGTGTTACGTGGGGTGGCCATAGCAGTGGAGGATGAGGAGGATGTTGTGGTAAAGTTAGAAACGGTAGAGGATGGGGTGTGCTGTGTAAGCCAGTCAACTACCTCTTCAGCATTTTGGGAGTTCAGGGTCATTGGCTTTTTAAAACTGGGCAATTTGCTAGGGCCACAGGATTGCATAGCAGCACGGCCCCTAGCACGGCCTCTGCGTGGCGGCCTGCCTTTGCCTGGCATTATTTTTAAAAAAACAACAACAACAAAAACTCAGTTGGTTTTTCTGGAAACGATAATACACACAGCTAGATGGCAGTTTGAAGAAAACAGTGTGCAAATAATGCCTACAAGGTCAACGTATACACTACTACAGTGGTGGATACGAATTACGTAAAATATATGAATGCTGCTTGAAAAAAAGTAACTCAAGTGGTTTTTCTAGAGACGATAATATTATCAATATTTAGACAAAATGTGAACAAGCTCACACAGCTAGATGGCGGGTTGAAGAAAACAGTGTGCAAATAATGCCTACAAGGTCAACGTATACACTACTACAGCGGTGGATACGGATTACGTAAAATATATGAATGCTGCTTGAAAAAAAGTAACTCAAGTGGTTTTTCTAGAGACGATAATATTATCAATATTTAGACAAAATGTGAACAAGCTCACACAGCTAGATGGCGGGTTGAAGAAAACAGTGTGCAAATAATGCCTACAAGGTCAACGTATACACTACTACAGCGGTGGATACGGATTACGTAAAATATATGAATGCTGCTTGAAAAAAAGTAACTCAAGTGGTTTTTCTAGAGACGATAATATTATCAATATTTAGACAAAATGTGAACAAGCTCACACAGCTAGATGGCGGGTTGAAGAAAACAGTGTGCAAATAATGCCTACAAGGTCAACGTATACACTACTACAGCGGTGGATACGGATTACGTAAAATATATGAATGCTGCTTGAAAAAAAGTAACTCAAGTGGTTTTTCTAGAGACGATAATATTATCAATATTTAGACAAAATGTGAACAAGCTCACACAGCTAGATGGCGGGTTGAAGAAAACAGTGTGCAAATAATGCCTACAAGGTCAACGTATACACTACTACAGCGGTGGATACGGATTACGTAAAATATATGAATGCTGCTTGAAAAAAAGTAACTCAAGGGGTTTTTCTAGAGACGATAATATTATCAATATTTAGACAAAATGTGAACAAGCTCACACAGCTAGATGGCGGGTTGAAGAAAACAGTGTGCAAATAATGCCTACAAGGTCAACGTATACACTACTACAGCGGTGGATACGGATTACGTAAAATATATGAATGCTGCTTGAAAAAAAGTAACTCAAGTGGTTTTTCTAGAGACGATAATATTATCAATATTTAGACAAAATGTGAACAAGCTCACACAGCTAGATGGCGGGTTGAAGAAAACAGTGTGCAAATAATGCCTACAAGGTCAACGTATACACTACTACAGCGGTGGATACGGATTACGTAAAATATATGAATGCTGCTTGAAAAAAAGTAACTCAAGTGGTTTTTCTAGAGACGATAATATTATCAATATTTAGACAAAATGTGAACAAGCTCACACAGCTAGATGGCGGGTTGAAGAAAACAGTGTGCAAATAATGCCTACAAGGTCAACGTATACACTACTACAGCGGTGGATACGGATTACGTAAAATATATGAATGCTGCTTGAAAAAAAGTAACTCAAGTGGTTTTTCTAGAGACGATAATATTATCAATATTTAGACAAAATGTGAACAAGCTCACACAGCTAGATGGCGGGTTGAAGAAAACACTGTGCAAATAATGCCTACAAGGTCAACGTATACACTACTACAGCGGTGGATACGGATTACGTAAAATATATTATGGCTGCTTGAAAAAAGTCACTCCGGTGTTTTTTCTGGAGACGGTAATATTATGGATATTTAGACAGAATGTGAACAAGGTCACACAGCTAGATGGCAGTTGGTTGAATAACACACTGGGCAAAAAATGCCTACAGGGCAAATAATGCCTAAAAGGTCAACTTATACACTACTACAGCGGTAGTAAAATAAAAAAAAGTAAAATAAAAAAAAATGAATATTAAAAAAAAAAAATTAAAGTTGGTGCTGCTGAACTACTAGGAGCAGCAGATTAGCACACCAGTCCCACTCCCCAACACTGCTAGACTAATAGCACTGGGCTCTTATAGTAGTAGTAGTAGTAGTAGTAAAACAACAAAAAAATAAATAAAAGCAGTCCTTACAAGGACTACTGTTATTGCAGCAGTCAGCAGATGAGATCAGAAGCAGGACAGCTGCCCACAGCAGCTACATACAGAGCACTGCAGTAGAAGGTAGATTACTAGCCAGCAAAGCTACCTAAGCTTAAATGTCCCTCAAACCCCTGCAGACTTCTGTCCCTCCAATAACAGAGCAGTATCAAAACGATTACTAGCCAGCAAACTTTCAACTGTCCCTGAAATCACTAACAGGCAGCAGCTCTCTCCCTACACTATCTCTTCAGCACACACAGGCAGAGTGAAAAAACGCTGCAGGGCTTCGGTTTTTATAGGGAAGGGGAGTGGTCCAGGGGAGAGCTTCCTGATTGGCTGCCATGTACCTGCTGGTCTGGGGTGAGAGGGCAAAAAAAAGCGCCAACAATGGCGACCCCAAAATGGCGAACGTCGCGCGACGTTCGCGAACTTCCGGCGAGCGCGAACACCCGATGTTCGCGCGAACAAGTTCGCCGGCGAACAGTTCGCGACATCTCTATGATTCACTATGGGTCGAATATCGAGGGTTAATTAACCCTCGATATTCGACTAGGAATTGAAATCCTTCGACTTCGAATATCGAAGTCGAAGGATTTAGCGCAAATGCTACGATCGTACGATCGAAGGAATAATCCTTCGATTGAACGATTAAATCCTTCGAATCGAACGATTCGAAGGATTTAAATCCAACGATCGAAGGAATATCCTTTGATCAAAAAAACTTAGGTAAGCCTATGGGGACCTTCCCCATAGGCTAACATTGAGTTCGGTAGCTTTTAGCTGCCGAAGTAGGGGGTCAAAGTTTTTTTTAAAGAGACAGTACTTCGACTATTGAATGGTCGAATAGTCGAACGATTTTTACTTCGAATCCTTCGATTCGTAGTCGAAGGTCGAAGTAGCCCATTCGATGGTCGAAGTAGCCCAAAAAATACTTCGAAATTCGAAGTTTTTTTACTTCGAATCCTTCACTCGAATTTAGTGAATCGGCCCCCCAGGGTTCATTCTGGGAACCCCTGAATATCCACCAAATATATTAACATGGATAGGAATTGTCCTACAGTGGGGCCCCATGGCAGGCAAGTCAGCCTCTGCACAACTCCTGTCATCTGCTCTACAGCCTTCAGTTCAACACCCTACTGATGTAACAAGAGCTGAAGGTCATGGCTGGGATTACCTACCCCAAGACCAAACTAGACTGTTAGATGGGTTTCTACCTGTGGGAACTGTATCAGCAGGTCTGTATGAAACCAACTCTGTTCACTCCAATTGTTTAATTAAATACAAGAAACACCTCAAATCATTTTATATTATTCATGTCCCCATATTAACTGTTTGGTGGTACTCATCAGAGGGTGCACATTCATTGTGCTCTCTGTTTAATATTTCATTTAATAGAAGCTCACTGGTTTCAGATTGCTGCACCTGCTATAACGGATTGAAGGATTGGACAGAATGAGTGAAAATTCATTATAAAACAGTGACCTCTTCTGGTGACAACTAAATTAGAAGGAAAAGATTTTGAAGACAAAATAGGCACCTGGAAAAATACAAACACAAGCAATTGCACAGTAATCTCTGTTATCTTGATAACTAACCAGATAAATTATTAAAATTGCCCTACTGAACTGTGGAATCAAAACATAGGGGTATATTTAACAAAGAGTGAAGTTAGAGATCACTACAGTCCTCTAGAGTGAAATTCTGCCACTCTCCATTCATTTCTATGGGATTTTATTAAAGGATGAACTTTCACTTTCACCCACTGATAAATACTCTTTAAATACTTTTAAAAACCCCACAGAAATAAATGGAGAGTGGCGGAATTTCACTCTAGTGGACTGTGGTGATCTCTAACTTCACTCTTTAAAAAATATACCCCATTGTTTGTAGGTGCTGGATAAACAGGTACAAACTATAAAGGACAGGCAAAAGACGATTCTCCAACAAGAATTATCCTTACTAACTCTGTTTCAGTCATCTTGTTGTAGGTAGATTACTATTCAATTCAGTGTAGTAGGACATATATTATGCTGTCAGAAACTGTCAGAAGTAATATTTGATGCCCATTAGGCTTGCCACCTTTTCTGGAAAAAAATACAGGCCTTACTATATTTTAAGTTTTTTCCCAATTAATAACATTCTTATCATGCAACATTGTTGCCGGCCAGATGGAAACCAAAACACTATGGGGCACATTTACTTAGTTCGAGTGAAGGAATAGAATAAAAAATACTTTGAATTTCGAAGTATTTTTTTGGCTACTTCGACCATCGAATTGGCTACTTCGACCTTCGACTACAACTTCGAATCGAACTATTCAAACTAAAAATCATTCGACTATTCGACCATTCGATAGTCGAAGTACTGTCTCTTTAAAAAAAAAAATTCGACCACCTACTTCGCCACCTAAAACCTACCGAGCATCAATGTTAGCCTATGGGGAAGGTCCCCATATACTTTCTAGGCAATTTCTGATCGAAGGAAAATCGTTCGATCGATCGAATCGTCGATGGATTTAACTTCGAGGGTCGAATATCGAGGGTTAATTAACCCTCGATATTCGACCATTAGTAAATGTGCTCCTAAATGTCCTGCTGCAGTAACTTACTGATAATGATACTGAGATGTACCAGTGATCTCTTATAACTTGTTCTAATTCCCAGAAAGATGGCACCAGTGTGTACTCTTAGATGATAACAGCAAGTGTGACCTGCACACCTTTCCCACTGATTAGGTGGCAGCTAGTATCTAGCAGTTACTATTACTCTGCAACTCATGAGTGTCGTTGTAAATTACTGCCCATATATATATAGATATAAACAGGGGTGTAACTATGAAGCAGCCCCTGTGTTTGTTGAGGGGGGGGCAGAGGAGTGCCGGGGGCCCAGTAAGATCCTAATTAATGAGCAATTTCATTATATCTTGGTAGAGTTGTTAACTTTGAATTTGCTGTGGGGCCCAGGTTTTCTATATGCTTAATATGAACCATCACAACCTCAATACCCTTGAGGGGTGTTTAGTTTGCCTGGTTGTCAAGATGTGTTTCTGGTTCCTGACATTTGCACCATACTAGACACAGATTTTGCCAGGGTGCCATGATTTGAGGCCAAATTCAATTATAAAGGCCAACTGATGCCAATGAATGTGCCTTTGTAGGTCACCTTGGCTTGCCCAAGGCAAGCCACTACAAGCCCCTCCCCCAAACTCCTACCTCCACCTAATTTTCTTCTTGACTGGACTTGGAACAGCACAACTGGCAGAAGTTTCAAGTAACCCACTGTTGCACACTAGGCACATGCCTCTAGTGACTGTCCCTTGTTGCGGCCCTGATGGTTCCTGGGCTGCATTTGCTGCACTTCTGATCTTGACTCATGGTTATGATTTTTGTCCTGTTGCTGAACATTGCCTGCCCTGACACTGCCTACCTGGACATGGACCCTGAGCTTGTTAACCCTTCTGTGGCTTGCTTTGGACTTTTGGCTGTACTTGACCTGTTTGAGTTCATACTACTGACCTTACTTGTGTCAGTGTCTGTAGCCTATACTCTTTCCAGTACATACCATCCTTCCTGTAAACCTGCCTGTGTATTTAATAAAGTTTGTGTCCTGCTTTTAGATGTCAGTCCTGCCCTCAGTTGGTCCTCACTTCAAATTTCTCCGGGACAATGGCCACTGGAGGTACATTTAGGCTCAGGTTTCCTGACACTCAGAAACCAAAAAGCAGCAGAGAGATGACTAATAAGAAATACTTTTCTGTAACAGTGAGAGAGAGAGGATTAATTTTTGGCTTGTTTCAGGTTCTGCTAAATTAGATTTTAATCCACTTCTTATAGTAGAGAGAGATTAGGTGAATAGATGATGGTATTTTTCCCCTGGATTCTAGGTAAGGGTCTCCAAGAGCTGAAAGATGCACTGAGAGGCAGCAATCCACAAGCAATCAGTGAGAGTGTAGCGAGTGAGTGCCCCCTAAAGCATGTTGAGTAGAATTAATGTGGGTTTATTTATAGCAGGCTTTATCTTTGGATCGAAACACAGTCCTAAAGCTTCACATATTGACTGGATTTCAGAAGAAAATTGTTCTTGGGAACCAACAAAGGGAGGCCTGTGTCTGTCAGTGCATACTGTATAGAAAGATGATCACCTGTGAATTCCCTTGTGTGCCAGCAGCCTATGGGCTGATTTCAATGTTAAAAACTGAAATGATTTTAGGTATGAAACTGGTGAAACCAGTTCCAAAACCAGGGCTCCATTACTATATAGGCTGGTTCACTGTGACACAGAGTCCCACTGTCTTCTTTCCCAACTGCAATCAGTTCTAACAGAGACAACTCTAAAAAAGCAATAACTTTTCATTTCATCTGCTGAAAGAGCTCTGCATTCTTCTATTAGAACTGTGGGGCTTGCACACCAATGGGGCACCAGAATGATGGAGGCCGGGCCAACATGAAAGTTAATCAGGGAGAGAGATGCTTATGTGTTCGTGGAAACATCACTGAATGGCTGGTAAAGCAAAGTTTTCAAGTATTTGGTTATAATCTAAGGGGTTATAATCTAATCACGAGGGATGCCAAACAGGGGCAAAATAGTGTGAAAACCACTGGATTAGGGGGACACTAAGTTTTATTCTTAAAGCAACAATGCTCAATAAATATTACTTTGTCACCTCCAGTAGGGGGAGGCAGATTCGCAGGTCCTCTCCAATCATGAGGCTTCTACACAGGGAGCCCTCCTTCTCACTACAGAGAGTTCAATGTGCTGGGCAGAAGGAGCAGCATCCCCGAGCCCAGCACTGTTTGTCATCTGCTGCAACCGCTCCCCCCCCCCCACACACACACACACACACATGCAAGAGAGATCCTACTCTGTCCCTCCACAGGAAAGTACAGGAAGAGAGGTTTTAAAAACTTTTCCTTTAAAGGGAACCTGAACTTTCCACTGCTCTGACCATCTAGTTGTGTAGTGCCCCAAGAGTCTGATGGCATTCTTGTAAAGACTCCCTTTGCCCTTCCACTTTATGTATATACAGTATCACCCCACATTGCCATGACTAAAGTATATTATAATGTGTTGCAAGGATTTGCTTTGCTTTACCAATAAAGTGAGATCAGCAGTGTCACAAAGCTGCACAGATCTGTCCTCTGGAACTGAAATGTGATTTTCTTGCCACCAGGTGGCGTCAGTATGACAAGATTGTTTTTCTAATGACCAGTCTCTGTGCAGCCTTCCATCCTCACATGGAGCTCTATTTCCTATTAATTTCTATTTTGTCTTAAAGAAGACATAAACTGGACTGCAACTCCCAGCATGCTCCAGTTTGGTATAAAGGGTTGTTCAGTTGATACAAAATCACATTCTAATGTAGGGTTGTCCAACAGGAGACACTGAGGCCAAATGTGGCCCTCCAAAGGATTTTTATGGCCCCAGGTTGCCCTATTGCTCCATAGACTTCAGTGTATAACATACTTTAAATATAATCTTGCTCTTAAACATGATGTGTGAGAATTAATCAGCCCACTAGATGAAATAAGTTGGACAACACTGTAAAGGTCAAGCAACTTATAATGTAAGGCTTGTGGGAAATACCCATTGTACCCTAGTTTGCTCCACTCACAGTGTAAATCCCAGTATACCGCAATATATTATGGGTGGATTACTATGTTAACACTGAATGTGGTGGGGAGTAAGGCCAACCAGCAATGGAATAGCTCAGGCAATGGCATAGGCAGGAACAGTTCATAGGCATGCAGATAACCTCTACAGACTGAAACCATGCAAGTATAGAGGTATAATTAACAAACACTATGGAGTAGGATTATTTTAGCTTCTAGAGATACTGGCTAATGTTTAAAACTATTAGAAATAAAGCAGAAAACGTGTGTTTACATGCAAAACATTCGCTCATTTTCCATCCCTGGCACCTTTTCATGATGTACTTGTACCTGTGGCAGTCATGAAGGGGTTACATTTAGCCACACCTCAGCATGTGCACCTGCATAATCACACAACAACTTTATCACAGCCTAATATAAATGAATTATTTTAATCATATTAAATCAGTCATGCTCAATTTGCCCTGACAGCAAAATTCAAATAAAAGGTATACATAATGATTCTTTTTTATTTATGCCATGCGGTGCTCTTCAGACACACGGACCACACAGGCAGCTTGGGAGACATGTGCACAAATGGCAGGCGCTGGAGGCAGAGTTATCAGATGACACATTGTTTATGATTTCAGACACTGACTCATACCGTAGGCAATTACTGCTCAGTTAATAATGTTTATTACTTAAGGTTTATTACATGGCATTAGGCGTATCACTGGGGTTATGTGTTTGCCTACATGGAACAGCAGATATTTATGGATCTTAATTTATACATGTCTGGTTCTTATTCTTCCTGAATGCAAAGTTGGTTTTGCCCTGTAGGGAGCTCGTCAGGGTGCTGGGCTCTTGGATCGGTTCCTATATAAAGATCTGCAGGAGAAAGCACAGAACTGCTTTATAGGCAAATGTTTTTGTTATTCAGTCATAAGAAAAAAGAAAAAGCTGAAAAACTTTTAAAATATTTTTTAAAGAAGAAGGAAAGCTACCAAAGCAGTTTATTGCCACAATGGTGCAAGATATAACACTATATTTATTCTGCAGAATGCTTTACCATACCTGAGTAAACAGCTCTAGAAGCTCTCTGTATGTTTAGGATAGCAGCTGCCATATTAGCTTTGTGTGACATAACGTCCTGCATGAGTCTCTCCCTGCTCATTCATAGCTCTGGGCTCAGCAGGGAGGGGGAGGAGGCAAGAGGGAAAGGGTGGGGGAGAGAGGAGCAAACTGAGCATGCTCAAGCCCTAGTCCTGGAGATTTTTGTTGAACACAGGAAGTCTGATACAGAAGCCCATGTATACACAATAGAAGGAAAGAAATGCTGTGTTTCTTTTGACAGAGGACTCAGAGCAGCACTACTTTGATGGTTTACTGATGTATTTATATAGACCTTTCTGATAAAGCTAACTTTTTGAGCTACATGTATTTCAGGGGATGATAAAATCTACTGTGTTCCTCAAAGCCAAAGGCTAAGTTTCAATTACAGACACAAGATTTGCCTACCAGCACCACATGAGTCAGGGATGGTTGATCCTATCGGGCCCTTGAATACGGGAGCCCTGCACAGTGGCATACCACTCAGTGTCAGATGCCCTCTTGCAGAGTGACAGTTTCAGTGTCTCAAGATGAGACGGTGACATCAGACCTCACGTTATATAAATCACATTCATTGCCACCCAGGGACAAGAGACTGGGTGGATCAATGATTATAATGCAGGTCGAGTCTGTGCAGGGTTTGTGGCTGTCACTGTGTCTGTTATTTTCACCTTCAAATTAATTTTTAATACAATGTAGAAAGTGATATTGATATACAGAGCCTCTATACTTCTATCCTCATAATGAAGGGATGGCTTGTATAGAGGAAGTATTACTAGAAACCAATCTGCAAAATTCAAAAATATGTTTTGTGTTGGATTGCCTCAATATGGTACTGACAAAAAACTATTTTGCATATGAGGATAATTTCTATTGGCAGACACAGGGCACCTCAATGGGTGCCATGGTCGCGCCCTCATTTACCAACTTATTTGTGCATTATTTAGAAAAGAAATTCTTTCTGGACAAAGAACAGTACCATAAACATATACTGAGATACTTCAGATTTGTGGATGACATTCTATTAATATGGGGTGGCCCTCAAGCAGAATTTGTAAACATGATGGAAGAGGCTAATGTGAGCCATAACACCATCAAATTCACATATGAATGTTCACAAACTGAACTTAATTTCTTAGATGTTAAAATCACCTTAACTGGAGGTAAAATACAAATGGATCTTTACAGAAAAGTGGTGGATAAGAATAAACTCTTACATGCAAAAAGCTTTCATAGCCCTAAAGTAAAAAGAGTAATTCCTAAGGGACAGTTCATGAGAGCAAAAAGAATATCCTCTAGGTCAGAAGGATATGTACAAGCCACCAATGTTCATACTAATCGCTTCTTAGAGAAAGGGTATAGACCTGAATGGATTAATAAGGCCATTAAGGAAGTAGAACCACTCCCGAGGGACAGCCTATTGGTTAAAAAACATAAGGCAGAACAAAGAATTTCTTTTGTATCCATGTATAATCAGCATAGTATCAAAATGGAGAAAGTGATCATTAAATTCTGGCCACTAATTCAAATGGATTGACAATTAGGCCACTTGTTCCAACATCCGCCTTTGTTTTGTTATAAACGGGGTCGCACACTGAAGGATATGCTTTGTTCTTCAGATACCAGACCTAAAAAGAAAAAATTTAAAGGCAAACCTAACATTGGCACATACCCTTGTTTAGGATGTAATTGTTGCTCCTCAATAATTAAAGGAGCTAAGATTAATCACCCAACTAAGGGACACAAAATTGACATAAGATGCCATGCCACATGTAACTCCACATATGTTATATATTTTTTTAAATGTCTGTGTGGCATAGGATATGTGGGTCAAACAAAAAGAGAGGTTAAAAAGAGAATTCAGGAACATAGTGGCTATATAAGACATTTCAAATAAGGTACACACACTGACACACATGTCTCTAGACATTTTATAGAATTTAGACATAATGCGATGCAGCTGAGGTGGTGTGTACTAGAAGAAATAATGATAGACATTAGAGGTGGAGACAGACATAAAAAGTTGCTTCAAGCTGAAGGAAAATGGATAAAAAGATTGAATACATTCACCCCAGATGGGCTAAACGACCATTTTTATAATCTTTTTGATATACATTCTTCTTTTGATCTTGCAGGCCTTGAATGTACACCAGCAACATAGATGAATAAAGTTAATGGTAAGATGTTTATTGCTGGTAATAAGTGAAGTCTGGCAGAATAATGAATAGTATTGGCCCATAATAGACAATGTATGTGTAGTATTTAGACATAATTGTGATACATTGTATGAATGTAATACATCCTAGCAGATAAGATAAGCAAGTAACAATGTTGCAGTAGACCCTGTTTTCTCAATTTCATGTTGATTTTAAACTAATGTCACTTATTTTAAAGAATGTAATTAATTTTTAAATACATTACCGTATATTAATATGTATTATTACTTTGCAGCATTGAAACACTCAAGATTTCAATCAAGTACAGTTCACAACGGTTAAATATGGACACAAAGGACTTTTTTCTTAATGGAAATAATTTGATGGCTTTTAAACATCTCTTAAAGTGATGTTATTATTGATATATGATTGAAAACACACCTTCTTTATTAATTAACCACTAGGAACTTGATGGTGAATGAAGGGAGGGTTTATTAAGCATGTCTCGTTCTGTTTTTGGTACACTTGAAAAAGGTTATGTAGTAAACACAATCACAGCATATTGCTATATTGGAGTGCTCTCCTCTTATTATAAGGAATAATTGGGTGATGTTGGGATAGCAGTAACCTGGAAGAGAATCTGGAGCATTCATAATGAACAAAGGCAGTGCGGAGAACATCTGTAAAAAATACAAGTAGAAAGTGATATTCTGAGATAATAGCTTTTTATTAGGTAGCTCTCCAGTTTGCAATTTCAGCAACTTGGTTGCTAGGTTCCAAATTTGAATAAGAGACTAGAATATAAATAGGACATGGAAAGGAAAAAAATAGCAATAACAATACATTAGTAGCCTTACAGAACATTTGGGTTTTTTTTTAGATGGGGTCAGTGACCCCCATTTGAAAGCTGTTAATCTAACATCAGAATATTAGACAATAGACATACACCAAACATTCTCTGAAATATTATTGATGGTTAAAGCAGTAGGTCTCCTTTAAATGAACTTATGATGCAGACAGTGATATCCTGAAACCATTTGCAACTGGTCTTCATTTATTGCTCAGCAGTTATATGGTTGCTAAAGTCAAATTTTCTCCTTTAAAAACTAGGTGGTGAATGAGGTACTGGAACATAGAGCAAAGTTGCTAAAATACTTTTTCTCATCGGTAAAACTTATTGTAATTCACTACAGAGAACAAGGGGCGCAGTGGGACAATTTTATAGCTTGGATAAGATCTCATTTAAAAGGGACATATGCCTCCACAAAAACTGACTCTTTTGCTCCCCCTAGTTCTCTTGAAAGCAGACATCCAAAGCTTAATTAGAGATATAAGAGAATGTTTATCAGGGGCGATCCTGGGGCTGCTGCCACCGATGCCGACCCCCTCTCCCGCTCTGCACTTAAAGGAATTGTTCAGTATAAAGATAAAAACTGGATTGGCTGTGCAAAATAAAAAATGTTTTCAATATAGTTAGAAAAAATGTATATATAAAGGCTGGAGTGACTGGATGTCTAACATAATCGTCAGAACACTACTTCCTGCTTTTCAGCTCTCTTGGTTTCCACTGATTGGTTACCAGACAGAAACCAATCAGTGACTTGAGGGGGTCGGGCACCTGAGTCATAACTGTTGCTTTTGAATCTGAGCTGCATTCTAAGGATCAATTGCAAACTCACTGAACAGTTATGTCCCACATGGCCCCCCTTCAAGTCGATGACAAACTCAGAGTTAGAGAGCTGAAAAGCAGGACGTAGTGTTCTGTTCTGTTCTGTTAAACATCCAGTCACTCCAGCCTTTATACATTACATTTTTGGCTAACTAACTATATTAGAAACATTTTTTATTTAGCACAGTCTATCTATTTACCCAGTTTTTATTTTTACACTGAACTGTTCCTTTTAAACATCAGAACGGGTCAAAGGGGGGCTGCATTGCTAGTACAATGGACACCATAGCGCTCCCTGCACTAGCAGAGATGAATTTCCTGGTTAAAACCCGGAACATTTGTCTCTTAGAATTCCAAGAGGTGTTTTTGCTGCCCCTTGTAACTGGCCGCTCGCTGCTGCCACATGGCAGGAGCGGCCCTGATTTTTATTCATCAATAATCTCATAAATATATATAGGGATATATACCAAGGTATATATAAAAAAAAGTAAATATCCTTTTCACCCAAACCAAGCCCCTTCTACATTATTACACACCATAAGAGAGACATTGCACTTCATGAATGGGGCACCTTACCAATAGGTATGGGCGAATTTTTTCGCACTTTATCCAGTTAATTGCATGCGTTGCTGTCTCAGAACTTTCACATTAAAAGGTAAAACTAAAGCAAAGCCAGCAAAGAGAGATGTTTAGCTGATCTCTAATAGTTGAGAATGTCAGTCTTAGCATGGATTATTGTTTATTATTGGAATGTATAATGTAATTACCTGTATATATGATCCTACAATTTGGGGGAAAATAGGGAATCTAGATACTACGTGAATAAAGAGCTTGAAAACCAGAAAACCAATGACAAGAAGCAGAACATGTCATGTTTTATTTCATCCTCCTGCTTAATAATGGATTTGTAGGATTCACTCTTTCTGGGGGTTTCTTCTTTGTTAACAGTAAAGCTTTTTTGCTACAGATATATCTCTTTCATCACAGTTGTACTAAAGGCAAACGTGAAACACTCACCGATATAGAAGCGATCTAGAGCCAGCAGCATTGTGAAAAACCTTATCAGCATGCATGCATTCATTAGCATGCATGCATCATTTATGTAAATTTCATTTGGAATCTATTTTATTTTATGAAAATTGTACAAATAAGACAAAAGGTAACAAAGAAAATTTGTCGCACAGATTCATCTCCACCAAGGAGGCCCTGTGATACTTCTCAAGGAGACGTTCTAAATTCCTCTGTAAAAGTTGGTTCTAAAATATTCATGAAATGGTACTTCTACTATCTTGGTGGTAAGTGCCAGTATGTATTCTATTGTACAATTTCTGATCAATTGTAAGACCTTGGCCTTGGAAGTTGGCCTTCAATACCATCATGTTGGCTGTAAAGCTGATACCACCTATGCAGCAGCTTGCTCAGGGGATGCATCGCCTATTTCCATCACATATTTGATAAAACAACCAGCTGCCATGGCACAAATTGCTGTTATATTGAACAGGGGGAAACTGGACCTTTGGGCAACAGGGAAAGCAATATTGCTTCAACCAAATCTTTCTTTACTACAGCTCCAAGTATGATCAGATACAGTGATCCTCAACCAGTGGCTCATGAGCAAAATGTTGTTCATCAACCCTTTGGCTGTTGCTCCCAGTGGCCCCAAAGCAGTGCTTAGTTTTGAATTCTTGACTTGAACACAAGTGTTGGTTGCATAAAACAGGATGTACTGCCAAACAGAGCCTCTTGTATTCTGTCAGTGCACATAGTGTTTATCAAATAGCCAATCAAGGCCCTTATTTGCCATATGGTATTCCGATGTTGCCCGAAGTCTCCTCTAGAGGCAACTTCAGCCGACTTCAGAATACGAAGCATCGCGTGTGCAATGCCGCAGGCGACTTTTCATTATAGCCGGCGCAAGACAGAGGGAAGGCGTTCAGGGAGATTAGTCACCCCAAAGAAGAGGCGATTAGTCGCCAGGCGACTAAATCTCCCCAAGTCGCCAGGTGTGCCCTTACCCTTAATGCTTAAATAACTATAATTAACTTTAGCATATATTGTTGCCATTATTCAAACCTTATTACATCAAAAAGTGTAATGTGAAAAGATGTGCTCATTAGTCATGCATAGGCCAGCCTAAAACCCTTGGGATCAACAGTATTATCCACAGGTTGGACAAGCTAGGTGAAATAATTACTTTCTATTGGTGGGTAACGGGCGGGTGGTTGGTCTAATTCTGCCCAGTGTCCTTCCCACTGTCCAGCCCCTTCCATTGTCACGTCTCTGGCTTAAGGACATCTGACGTGGGCCTATCACTTTCTTTTATAAACTTGAGCCTATCAGGCATGGGTGGGTCAAGTGCGGGTTTATAATCATGTCAGCACAGTGAACAAAAATACAATTTAAAGACTGGTAACCAGCCAACGTTCCAATGGTTAAAATAAGATTTTTTTTTTTACTGGAAGATACAAAGAAATAAATAACTATGTAACAGAAAATGTTGAGAAGGCAAACATAACTTCACAATGAAATGTGCCTGGGGGAGGCTTCTCAAGCCTCCTTTTTTAGTTACTTTGCCTGGTTTCTTTATTTATATTTGATCCTTTGTTTTTTTTCATGGAAAATGTGCATCAATATCTCTGTTATTGCACGCTAAAGTTTATTTCCCATGTTCTGTTAAAGACATACCACACGTAAGAATGGCAGATGCCGTTCTAAATTTGGCCCTCCATTTCATTGTCATTTGAGAGAATGAAGAAACACATTATTTATATAAAAAAACCATTGTCAGGACAAACAGTGATATACTAGTTTTATTGTCCAGTTCACCTTTGAGTTCATTTTTAGTAAGTTATACATACTGTATAGTTGGAACCCTTCTTTATTTGATTTTCTTGCTCCCCAGTTAGAGAATAGGGTTGAACGATAAATTTTGACTCCATTATGCACTGTTTAACTCCCCACATGGCCAGCCATGGGCAAGGATAAAATTGGGGACATTTACTCCTCTGGATAGACATGAATCTGTGCGACAAATTTTCTTTGTTACCTTTTGTCTTATTTGTACAATTCTCAAACAAGTGTAAACTGGACAATTCCTAAACTTACTAATATCCCAGTCTCCACTTGACCTGTATGGACATCTTTCCATCAATAGGCACCAAAAAACCACTGTGGTAGATAATTGTTGTTTTAATCAAAGCACAAATGTTTGGCCAGTTTAATTAATAGACCAATAAATGCTTGGTGCATGTGTAGTAAGGATGCACCAAATACACTATTTTGGAATTCAGTCAAATCCTTTACGCTTTGCCAAAATCCAAATAGATCACATCTACAGCCCCCCACTGTCCAACATGACTGTCCACTGACATGACCTATTCTTTATAGCTAACTAGCCTGTATATGACATGGTTGGGATAGCAAATAATTGAATAATACTTCAGACTTGGAGTCTGGTAGTTTGTCGCCCTTAAGTGTGAGTGACTACCAGCATGCCCTCTGCTATCCCATCACTATAAATAATGACAGAACAGTCTCACAGTCTTTATCGATGTACTACCTAATTATGCTCCCTGTGATATTCCAACTTCCTCTCCATAAGGCTCATAAAACATGAAGAAAACAAACTATAGATAAAACATGTTCTGGCTGAGATCATTACACAATTTTGCAATATCCCTAACCACAAGTTTTGGCTTCTAATAATGTAGCCAAATAAAAAGCTAGCAACAGAAATGTAAGTTTCATGCATTAAAGAAGAACTACCATAAAAACAAAAAAATACAGTATAAACTCTAGATTATAGAATTAAATATTATCAATTAAAAATATGGTGTTATTTTACTTCTTTTCATTTAGATTTAAGTGTTTGTTTACCAACATATACAATGTGCAAAGTTTAAGTTTAGGTCGGACTTGGTCGATGGGACACTGGGAAAAAAACAAGTGGGCCCCAGCCCTCTTGGGCTCTGCTGACTCAAACCCCATCCCACTGAAACACCCACTGACATCTTTCCAGGCCCAATTGCAGCTGCAAAAAGAGAGGTACACATGAGGGGAGAGCAGATGGAAGGGGGTGGTGGCACTGGAAGGACCTCGTGGCTGGGGGCCTAGGAAGGGGTGTGGAGGCCCCTAAGGCAGCAGCCCCGGTGGTCCCCAGATTTCCCCAGTCTGATCCTGGTTCAGGTGCCATGTTTTGGATCAAAATCCTAACCCTAACCCCCATGCTTCCTGTGTATTTGTTGCTACCTTCCAAGTTGAATCAACTGAAATTGCCTAATGCGTCTAAAGGCACCCAATAAAGGTACAAAGCCTACGCATAGAATGAAAGGGGAAAAGAAAGGGGTAATGTAATAAAATGTGCAAAATTTGCCACTGGTCTTGTAACTCATACCAACCAATTGACATTTCTGGTCAACTGCTTAAAAAGAAATACTTGATTGGGTGCTGTAGGTTAGTAGACCTGGGCCAACTTTACTCGTACTGTATTATTTAAAAAGATTGCTTAGAGGAGGGGGATACCAAAGAGTAGTTATGAAGATTATCAGAAATAGTACATCATTTTTGAAATATTTTATTTAGAAAGTCTCTTATTTCCATGACATGAAACTCATCTTAACATCCCAGCTTAGCAGACAGCGATGGATGATATAGTAATATACCCACGTGGTCAGACCACTACTTATTAATACCTCCCTTTAGAAATGGCATGCTATCAGATATACACTAGAAAAATAATCTGAGATAGAATTGTTGTTTTTTTTTCTTTTATGTGTTCTTTTTTTTGTTGTTTATTCAGTGCAATATGATTTATTTATTATTTACAAAAAATGGATAATTTTACATACAATTAATGACATCAATGTATACAATGGAAGAGACATATTTTGTTTACACCTAATACAAAAACAATTTTTAGTTATCCATATACGGTACAAAAAAAAGAAACATCTAAAATGTTCAGTTTTTATGAAAGTTCCCCTTTAACTCAGGAAAGATTTGAATAATACACAGGCCCATTTTATTGTACAGCATGACAGGAAATAAAGACTCGCAGGACTTGGCACTGTTAGTCTTCAAAGATGAATATAAATGACTGCTTGTTAAAATGGATGTTCTGAATACATATTTATATAATGAAAAGACGTCAATCTGCAACCATGGTGAAAAGCACAATGCCTAAAAATAATGACTTGTTTTTTTTAATCACCTTAAGAATGTACCGAATAGTTGAGAAACATAGCCCTGGAGAATTCCTGATGAAGAAAGCCTTTTGTTATGGCACAATGCATTGTGGAAATCACTTTGAATACAGAGCTTTTACACTTGGCAAATTCATGCAATGTGAACGCTTCCCATATTCTTTACATGCACTGCGGGCTGCTGGCTTGTTGAAAACAAGTAGGGACATAAATAAACCAAAAGCAAAAACAATGCTTTAATTGTGCACATGGTTTGCTGTTTATTTAAAACCATAACAGTCTATTCCTTGCTTATAGGAACTATTTCCCAACCCCCTTAGGCTCACAGTGTAATGCAGCTCCTCTCTTAGCCTTGTTCCATTGTGTTCCATTTATATATATGTGCTATATGCAGTTAAATGTTTATGCAGCATTTCTACATAAGCCCAACAGGACGAGCTCATGTCAAAAAGGGGACATAATAGTATAGTAATATATAGTACAGGTATCTAGCGAAGACAAGTTTAAAGCTGCTGGACTTTTTTGAGTATTTTTTCAAGAATAATCATCAGAAACATCCAGTTGCTTTAGATTTATCTCCACTAGATACTGTATATTATGACTTGCATGAATGAAAACCTTCGTAGATATTTTCTAAATATTATTAACCCTTCAGCCTTTGCAACTTTTCTGTTAAAGGGGCAATTCACCTTTTAGTATGTTAGAGAGCACATTATAATTGTTTTAAATTTATAGATTCTGTATGTTGTTTAATGATCTTGTTGTACCAGCCCAGAGGTTCCGTGGGGCTAAAATGGTAATGTTCCAGGTCTGCACATCAGTTCTCTACCTTTTGATTTTAATAGGCCATGCGTGAATGTCAGTGGCACTGCACATGCTCAGTGTGCTTTTTGTTGTTGCTAAGAAGTTAAGATTAGGGGGTCATAAGAAAGCATCAAAATATCAGTAGAATGCTCCTCTCCATGCTTCCGTTTAGTAAAAAGCACAATACACCATTTAGTTAAAAGCACCATACACTGAGGGGCACATTTACTTAGCTGGAGTGAAGGATTAGAATTAAATCGAACGATTTTTCCTTTAATCGTTCGATCGAACGAAATGAGATAAATACTTCGATATCGATATTCGAAGTCGAAGGATTTAACTTCGATGGTCAAATATCAAGGGTTAATTAACCCTCGATATACGACCCATAGTAAATGTGCCCCTAGGTTCTATGGTGCCAGGCAATGATGATATGAATCACTACTTAGTCTAGTGTTTGTTGTGAGTGACATTTTATATATATATGTATATATATATATATATATATATATATATATATATATATATATATATATATATATATATATATATATATACAAGTCAGAAATCTAGTTCCAAAGCAGATATTATTTCTAAGTGGCCAACAAGAGCAACTTGAATGTCAATAAATACAACATTTTCAAATGCTATTACGTTAGCATGTAAGAGCATTGCATTGTTCATAAAAAAGTCATGTCATCACCAGTAACGGAACTAGGTGGGGGCGGGCCCTGGTGCGGGCCGTGCAGCTGGGCCCGCCCCCACTCTCGTCCGTATGATTTTTCTCTGCGGCTGCAGCCGACTCCAGCCGGCTGCAGCATGCGCGATCTGCCGGGGGGGGCCCTGCAGGGGTGCGGGCCCTGGCCCAGTTGCACCCCCTACTCCCCCAGTAGTTACGCCCCTGGTCATCACATAATTAATCCTTTTTTAACATAATAAAATTAATATAATAATAATAAATATATATTGTGTTGAGGTCACTACCAGTATACCTGGGAAAGTCCAGGACAGAGCTTATTTATGTCCCAGAGTGGTTCCGGGTTCAGCCTGGGTTTTTTTGTGTCTACCTGAGGCACCACTGGTGGATAATTAAAGAGGCAGCTCAAGCCAGAATAGGGAGCTCCAGTCTGGGGAAAGACACAGGAAAGTTGCCTGTGAGGATTGATATCACCTTAAGGTTTGGGAATTTGTTTGTTTTCTGAATGTTCTCTATTTTGGGGAAACAGGCAGAAGGACTACCATGGTTAGTTAGGAAAACTGACCTGTGTTAGTTAGAAACCCATCCAAAGTGGGGAACTACTTCTTTGGAGGCACAGATCTTCACTGCTCCGAACCCCAAAACATAATGTGCAACATTACTATGCCACCTCTTTAAGTTTTAGTTTTCCTTTAAAGTATTTTTATTGGGGCAAAACTGATGTTAGGATTAGGGCCACGCACAGGATATTTCCAGTACATCTTTCAGGAAACAGTTTTTCAGCTTCCCCACTCTCTGGGGCTTCACTTGATATTTCCATTTTGTATGGCTTGTAATTGTGCTTGAATGTTTAAAGATGTAATAAATTATCCTAAAAGGCATTGTGCCAGCTGTGCTATAAAATCTCTTGTTCGTGATGGTTTGTGATTGTGAGTTTGGTCATTGCAGCCTGTGTGAGTGTATGTGAAAGAAGATCCTTGTGTCAGTTCCTCCAATATCACCCACCAACTCAGTTTTCTGTGCACTGATAAATCAAGCATGTCCATAATTAATGATTTCTGTTGGCAGAAGAAACACATTTAAAGGACAACTTAACCCTAAAAATGTATGGCTAAAAATTTCATATTTTATTTTCTAAACTTATTGCACCAGCCTAAAGTTTCAGTTTTTCAAAAGCAGCAATGATCCAGGATTTAAAACTTGGGGTCACCATCTTGGAAAGTGTCTGTGACACTCACATGCTCAGTGGGCTCTGAGCAGCTGTTGAGAAGCTAAGCTTAGGGGTCATCTCAAATTATCAAGCAGTAAATGAGGTTTGTGTTTAATATAAACTGAGGCTACAAGGCTGATTATTAAATTCTGATGTGAATTGCATTGGTTTATGTGCTGCCAATTAGTAACTATTTGTATTAATTACTAATCAGCTTTATATTGTGACATTTCTATTCTATGTGTACTGTATATTGTGAGTGGGTCCCTAAGCTAAGTAAGTGACAGCAGCACAGAGCATGTGCAGTGAATCAGCAGAAAAGAAGATGGGGAGCTACAGGGGCATCTTTGGTGGCACAGATCTTCCCTGCTAAAGGGTTGTGGTTGCCTTGGGCTGGTGCAGAAGCCTAAAACATATTGTACAACATGTGTAGCTAATTCTTTAGTTAAGCTTTAGTTCTCCTTTAAGGCATTATGATGACTATTGCTTTATTGTACATAGTAAATGGGTTGATCCTATTTCAGACAAACAGAAATCTTATGGGGCCCACAATGCACCTTGCCCCTCACTGAATTGCTCCTGATTATCACAGGCTTCAGTACTTGCTGTTTAGAGTGGGCTTTAAAAACAGGGCTCCCTTGCAATATTCTCTGTGCCTCCAATAAAGTATAAATAAACTGGCACAAAGATCTTGTCTGTATCCCATAATGACAGCAATTCCCAAAAGGAAAATGATCACAAAAATGACTGGTTGATCAAAAAGCCATGAGCCCAACTCTACTGTACATTTGATCCTCTAAAATAAACGTTTTAATTGAAAGCTTTGCCAAAATACACAACTCAGCCGACACACTGTTCAAATTGCAAGACAACACATCAAAGCATTCTTGCTGCAATCTCTCTGAAGGGGAATTGGAGGCCAAGCAAAATTTCTGCTCTGATAAATGATGTATTGTTAGTGGTTCTGATAAGGGGAGCTCACATATACTCCTACGGAAATTTTCTGTGAGGCTACAATTTAATTGTTATTGCTACATTTTATTACTTATCTTTCTATTCATTCCCTTTCCTATTCACATTCCAGTCTCTTATTCAAAGACTCCCTGGTTGCTAGAATAGTTTGGACACTAGCAACCAAATTCTTGATGAAATTCTGAAGTGGAAAGTTGCTGAACAAAAAGTGAAATAACAAAAAAATTATAAAAAAATAAAGACCAACTGCAAATTGTCTCAGAATATTACTCTCTACGTCATACTAAAAGTTAACTCAAAATTGAACAACCCCTTTACGTCTTACACTAAACAAGCAACAACATATCCATGGCAATGATGTTGACTATGGTGTCCTTTTACATATTAATGTGTAGATAGAGCTCTAGTATATTGCTCTAGTATATTGCTCTAGTATATTGCTCTAGTATATTGATAGTCAAATTGGATCTGAGTCACAATAGAGTCACGGCAAGATCAATGATTCTCTAGCACTTAGCTGCATAACAATCTCTACAACTGACTAAACTGTGGCTAAAGTCATTTATTTTTTATTACAGTTGCTAATTGCTTAAACCTTTGCAAATATTGTTTTCCCTGCAATATGAAAAACTGATTGTTGTAAAGGACCTTGCCGGTTGCTGTGGCAATCAAAAGATTTTGCCGTACACATATTTCTCCCTATTGAATGGTTCAGCATGGGAAGCAGCCAAGGCAACTATTTGTACTTGTTTCAGGATTATAGGCTGCATTAAAACAACATTCATTTGGCTTCTGGCTTTGTCCTTCTGTTAGTTTTCTTTTAAGTGCGGATAAGAGATTTGATATGCTAGGTTCTCTTACAGCAAATCAGTGCCAGTCAGCTTGAAAACGGAGTGCAACCAATAAAATAACACAAAAATGGAAAAATTACCTTTTGGTGATCGCAGAGGCCTTTGTATCTTGACAAGACAATGGTTGATTGCTAGAAAGGAAGTAGAAATTGTAATAAAACATACAGAACTGTAAAATGGGACAAAATGAACTGTATTCATGTTGGGAATGCAGGTTCTGCAGCTAGAGATGCTCATGGCAAACCAGGGTGCAAAATACGAAAACCCCTGTTTTCTGGTACACATTTTTATTTCAATGGTAGCATGTATTTACAGTAAGTCAGCAGGACAGATTTACCAAAAACTTGATTTACAGCAGGAAAGCATTTTACATGTTTAGCAAAGCATTTCCTGTTTTGACAGATGTGCCAGTTTGTCAAAATTCATTTGCCTGATTGGATTCACTTCTTATACCAGAGATAGAGGCGATGGATACCCTTCCTAAAATTGACCTTTGTGTGCCTTATATCCCTCCAAAGAGACCCTTGATTATATGCTGAAAACTGCTGAGAGTTGCAGTCCAACAATATCTAGGTGAAGGAGCACTGCCATAGAAGAAGGGTCACATTTTCTATATAGGCACCAAATAAAAAAGCAGCTTCACAGGGCAGCCCTCAGGTGCCTGTATAGAAAGAAATTTTGTTTTTTTTCTATATCCCCAGTGTGAATGGACAAGAGCGGGGGGAGCAAGAGGAAAGCTACAGGGATTCCCTACAGGCCAAGCAACAGCAGTGGATTTAGTGTATGGACTAAAGGCGTGCCTAGGGGGGAGCTGTGGCTTTAGACAAATCACTGGGCATTGCTTGGTCTGTGTATAAATTTTCTATACAGATTCGCCCCTTAGTATCTCACAGCTATGTGTAACACCCCAAAACACATGGCTGGATAAATACAGTTCAGGATATGAGGCAGCGCTCACACACCCTGGCCTTCTGGAATGGATGCCTGGTGCACAGTGATGGAGGGATAAGGGATTGGCACTAGGCCCGGACTGGCAATCTATGGGTTCTGGCAGATGCCAGAGGGGCTGCTGTAAGTTCCCATAGGCAGTCACTATTTATTGGGCTGGTAGGGGGGCTGCTTGGGCCTCTGTATACTTGGAAATCCAGGGCCTATTTTGATTCCCAGTCCGGCCCTGAATTTGGCACCCTCCTAGTCAGACAACTCCAAAAGATTCACTGGCACTCACTTTAATATGTCATGCTATTTGTGAATATATTTAACTTACTCTTTGATCCACTCTTTTCAGATAACCATGCTGCATGAATTTTCTACCGGGATAGACAATATTTCCATTCTCCCTCCAGTCTGTGTAGGGTAAGATAAAAAGATAAAATGTTACTGCAGGTTTGCTGTCTATTTTGCTCTAATTAATTAGTTAGTTGACAAAGTAAGCTTTGCTACTTTTTTCCGAATTTCTGAATTTGCTTTTCATTATGGATACATTGTTGCACTGGTGAAAAATGTTTCCCTAACTTCGCTAGATAAAGGTTTGCCTGTATATCTCTGGACTGTTTAATATACTGGAAGACTCCTCCTGATAGTTAAAAACATTTAAATGACTTTGTGTAACTAAGTTAACTAATTAGGTTTTAACCTATGAATGTAATTGTTTCTGTGTTAAAGTTTTTGCATCACTGATTGCATGTACCACTGGGGGTGAATTGCACATAATTTGATGACGTGAATTACGCTGCGTGGGTGGCGTTAAATTGACTTCTCAATCACAATGTTTTATGCTTGACAAAGAGGTACAACCCAGAAATGTTGCACAATCTGCAAATAAACATGCAAGGGTTCATCCTTGCATGTACCAGCCTTTGAGTGCCAGTATATATATTTTATTTCCCTAAAAAAACATGGTAGGATTAATACAGCATTTTTCAGCAAAAATACAACATCATTTTTGCAGATTCCCATGCCTTCTCTGCTCATCCGTAATATTAATTATCGCTTAAAAGGAAGCTGCCCACTGAGACCAGGGAGGTGCTACACAGTCTAATTGGTGTATAAATATGATTCCCGTTTTAATACAGCTTTTTCTAAATTTCCCATCTCATTCTTTCTGGGACAAGATGAGATGTCAAGCATATAAATGCTACTAGATCTTGTCTAGTCTCCACCCAGTGCTTTACAACTGGCTGCTAGGTAATTTCTTAATAAATTACTGTAGATTCTGTGACTTAGGATAAAATCATTACCCCTATAAACAGAGGTTTTTACACTTAAATGCTGTGCCAAGCAGGCTCCAATAAATCTGGTAGAAACTTTGCTATTTGTTACATTGGGTATGAGACTAGTCTGGCCTATTTTACTCTGTAATTAAACCTCTGAACAAAAATGTGTTTCGTTCCTTCTTAGACAATTGCATATAAATATATCTATAACCAAGAAGTGTACAAACATAGTTGGCCATAGACGCAAAGATACAGTCGTGCAAAACTAAGTTTTATACAATTTTCTGATCGTGTGTAGAGTATCCCGACATTTTTCTACCATGGCAATTGGTCGTTTAGTCAATCTGACAGATTTATTTACCGATAATATCTCTGCATGTATTGCCTGTATTGACTATATCAGCGGGTGACTGTCACTATTATTTTTTGGCCAAGATTGCTGTCTGTCAATTAATGGGCAGAACATTATTTGATTTGTTATTTTTCCTACTTATTTAATTGGAATGGTTAATGGTAGATCAGCAGACTGAAACGAACAAGCGTTCATCACACAAAGAATAAAATCTTCACATCTATGGCCAGCTTTACAGACAGAGCAGGCCCAATCCCCAATGGAGAATCCTCTTGTATCAACTGAGCTGCTGGCCTTGGAGGACATAGAAAACATTTTAATTGGACAGTGTTGCTTTAAGAATGCAGCCCTGATATTGCTCGACTAGAGCTCCCTGCCTGCTTTCAGCTTGATAACATGTTGGAATATACTGGGAGTTGGTAGTCCAGCAACTTTGGGGATAGATCATCACTACCTAAAGGTGTCCAAAGACATAGCAATTACAATCGATCAATGGTCGAAGGAAAGATTGTTCATTTTCAATCCAGATGTGTTAGAGCTGAATTGTCAGATATACAGGTAGAACAATAGAATTCTACCTGCAACTGTTGATTCAGTAGTAACAGTGGGCAATGTTCAAATCAAAATTTTCCAACTGGCCTGATCGACAAGCCAACCGATAGATAAGTCTTCTGCTGATATGGGTCGTCTACCACCCACCATACACACACTGAATATCATACGATTTCATAAGAAATTATGGGTGCGTCTATAGCCACCTTAAGCCAGTTTTAGATAAGAGATCCTTGACATATTCACTGAAACATTCTCTTACATCTGTTATTAAAGGGAAAATATATCCAGATAATCCTGAATGACCTCATGTCAAAAAAGGGGTTTATAATTTACCTTGCTTTAAAGAGCTAGGAATGCAATTGAATAGTTTTATTGCATTCAACCTCTCTTTAAGGTAGTGCAATGAGATTTTCAATGGGTGCACATATTAAAGGGGACCTGTCACCTGAAAAAATTATTCCAAATCCTATTTTATCACATTAGTCATGCAACATAAACTTTAATTACACTATATACATTATTTGAATCTTGTTTCCATCAGTCTGGGAACTCATAATTATAGCAAGCAAGCAGGAGCCAATTTGTGGACACTGTTATTAAGGCAAGCCTTGCATCATCTCATAATCTTGTTTGTGCACCAGAATGGGGGACCTGATGTCCATCCCCATGCCCTGGTTACACAATTAAATGGTAAAGAGAGCGAGGGAATGTGGGGAGAGCAGTGACATCTAGGAAGTGCTGAATCAAAAGTGAAAGTAATTGTCTGCCCCGCCTCCGTGCCTAAGGCATAGAGAAGGGGCAGGCAATATTTAATTGACAGCTGAGATTTTTAAATGAGTTTACTACAGCTATGAATGCTTTAATGAAAAAAAGAATTACGATTTCATGTTTAATTTTAAAAGGACTTTTAATATACAGCTTTTTAAGTCTGGGTGACAGGCCCACTTTAAATATAATCCTATCATACTTGTAGGCCATTCTGGATACACCCAGAAAACAGCTTTAGATAGGGCTTTAAGAAAATATTTTATGTGGCATTTGCTAGTATTTATTACACTGATGTAAATGGTAAAGTTAATCAATAACCATGTGTTTACCTTTGAGAAAACCCAACAAAACAAATATTCAGCCTTGAATGATCATTTATGAAATGTAAATTCATTGCTAGCAGCTAACACTCATATGCAATTTCAACATCCAGATGCAAAGGCAAAAGCTAAGCAGAGCAGGATATCCATGTCACTCCTAAGTGCATTCGCTGACGTATTTCATCTCAGTAAATGGATATTTACTGACGTGAAACATGAACAATTGTGTAACCTGGCCTGGAGGGTTGGTAGTAGCTTTTGTAAGAAATGGTTAAAGGGGATGTGAGCACTGTTGCTAAACCATACTGTTGCTGGAAAACAAATCCCCACATACTTTAGCATAGGGGCAAGATAAAGCCTTTTTCAAGAGTTCAGTTGATAGGCATAAGCCTGTCCATGTTTTGTGGTATTTTTTGCACTAAAGAAGAAAAAGACACAACTTTCACTTTCCAACTTGCTGTTATGCCGAGTCAATGTTTGCAGCGGAGAAGCAGATGCCATCATTTACTAGTACACAGATATAAAATAGGGCCATTTACATTCATAAGTGCAGTGAGTAAAGTGCAATTTTGAGCAGTATTGCCCTTTTCCCATAATTCCAGTTTCGCAAAGGGGTTCCTGATATAATTGCATCTGATTTGTCTTAGTACAACTGTGGGTTTGCATATCTGATGCAATTTCCGGTGTGTACTGTGCTTATTTACACTGAGCACAACATTAACCCTGAAGCTACTGTTTGGTCAGGATGTGACAGTTTCTCCAGGGGTCCCCTGCATCAATAGGTGCAGCAGTGTTCAATTCAGAAATGAAGGCAGGGAGGATTGAACGGCATCTTGCACAACTATACAGAAGGGCAAAGAGGGCATTTTGACAAGTACATTTAAAGAAGGTATTTGTGTCTGCGAACATAAACTAGCCTTCGTGAGATGAATTAATGCTGTTATACATTCATCTATAACAAACTATCCCAGTTTAAATTCAGGGCTCTGCAAACAAGACACCCTAAAAGGCATGATACTCAAAACCCAACATCGCAAATATCGCAAATTAAATTAGGACCAAAATTGGAATTGAATTGTAATCTGCATAATAAGCAGCTCCTTATTACAAAGGCTGCAATTTGTTTATACAGATCTCCCTTTGAACAAATAACACTATTTATTGGGGAAACGGGGGAGTGATTAGTGTTTTATGATAGAAAAAAAATAGGTAAAAAGGTTTTTTATGAAAGCATAGGCAACACAAGTCCTATTATCTCAGTTTTAGCAGAGGTATATTTCTGTATAGACTACCCCCTTTAAAAGAATTCCCAAATGGATAGCAAAAAAATAGGTAAATAGGTTTTTTATGAAAGCATAGGCAACACAAGTCCTATTATCTCAGTTTTAGCAGAGGTAAATTCTGCTAGCTAGCATGCTGGTGACTATAGTCCCTCAACATCGCTGTTGTAGTCTCAAAGTGACATGGCTAAAAAATTTCTTTAAAATTTCCCAAATCTGGTGGCTCAACTGATACAACCTCCCAATGAGAATCTGTCAAGTCTTGTGCATCATCTCCCCGTTCCTTGTTCAAGCTATCTTAGTTGGAAGCATAAAATACCTTTTTCCATTTCTGGAACAGCACTCAGTTTCTCTGAACCACAGAAACTATAGCAGAAATGTAAAGGAGCATACAGAAAAACAAAGTTAAAGTTCAGACAGAAGGTCTAGGCAAAACACAGTTTAAAACAGGCACAGGGTTAGACAGGCAACATACAGTACATACAATCAGGAATTCTGATAACAGGCCAAGGACAAAATTAGAACCTGCTGATGGGCCCAGAGAGCTGAGAGGCTGCACTAAAAGTATTCCTTTGGATTGGGCTCGCACAGGGAAGCCACATACTGTGCCTGGAAAGACAGAGAGTGTGAAAGGAATCCAGACTGGAGGAACAACCAGCAGGAGATTCCTATCTGAGCATCCAAAGGGGCTGGTAATCGCACTGTATGCCTGAAAGTGCTGGATTCGCCTGGAGAGAGCTCTAAAGTATTCCAAAGAGGATTTGTGAGTATCCTGGTTAAAGGGACAGTACCCAAAAGAGGCGATGAAGAATAAAGAGACTGTGTATTAAAGGACTTTGCTTTTATTAGTTAGGCAGACAGTTTGGCACTAGCAAGTTAGTTAGTGAGGCCCTATTGTCATCAGTTAGGAGTGCTGTATGTACTAGTTGGCCAGTTATTTTATATAAACCATTATTTAGTTTAACCAATACTGTGTGTGTGTTATTACTGTATTCCTAGTGGGGCCAACCGTAGGTACATTCCCAGATTCCACTAGGTGGAGGCACTGCGCTAGTAAGTATCGGGTACCCAGTCTCTTCCCATACCACTGCAGAGTGGCTCAGGTTTGTCCCGTGCCAAGGGGTGTCGAAAGGTTTACAATACTATTGCCCTGCAATAAGCTGCTGTTTGCTTCAGAAAAGCAACTACAGTTTATATAAACAAGCTGCTGTGTAGACATGGGGGCAGCCATTCAAGCACAGGATACACAGTAGCTAAAAGATACATTCTGAAGAATCTCATTGTATACTACAGAGCTTATCTGTTATCTTCTGTTTAACCTGTGCATTTTCTCCTTTTTCAGCTTTCAATGGCTACCCCCATGGCTACATAGCAGCTTGTTTCTGTAAACTACAGTAGAGGTTCTGAAGCAACCACACCAATTTTATTAGCACAGCAGAAGACTACATTATATTTTCATTACTTGAAAACATTTTCATTTTTTGGTTTTACTGTTTCTTTAATTGTGCTATTGCCTGCAGATGAATTGGAGGTGCTGTCAAACAGGGAAATAGACAGGGGGAAGTCATTGACAGTGAACAACATCTCCCTGGTTCTATACCAGGGAGTTCCTCACATCAGCACATGGATAGCAAGATGTCTACCTTTCTACTGCAAAGTGAGTTCCCTAGGGCTAGGCAAAAGCACTTATAAAAAGCAATGCCCATGTTGTGCCCTGAAACCTATGGGGCCTATTTACTAAAATTCAAATGTCAATTTTTGTTTAAAGAACTTTAAAAATTCATGTGTAAAACCACAAAAAAACTCAGGTACAAAAACTTGCCAAGTAAAAGTTTCTGAGGTCCTATAGAAGTCAGTGGAAGCTGCATTTATTCTATTGTGCTTTTTTTAATCAATTAAGGCTTTTAGAAGTTTTCTGATTTTTTTTCTCAAGGAATTGTCCTAAAAACTTTTTTAAAGGTTTTAGAGGTATTCCTATTTTTTTTCCATTTGTGCTCTTTTCAAATTTGGACCTTTAAATAAGTTCCATGGCATTCATGGTTCTAGAGAAAGTGAGGTTATTTGTGGTTTCAAAACTCCCCAAAACCACTAAAATGAATAAAAATGAATGTTGATAAAACTGCCCCTATGTCTTGGGGATGTATTGCTAAGCAAGTCAATTTCATTCTCACTTTCTCCTATAGAAGCAGACAGCTCATAGCAACTTATTCAATTTTGAAAAAAAAACATCATCCCTAGTATATTCCTGGCAACAGCATGGCCATAACTGCCAGCATGTCTACAAGTAGTGTGCCGTTCAGGCTTGTTTTCTATTAAATATACACATTTAATCGACCCACAGTTTGCCGCAAAACTCGTCAATTCCTGGTGCATTCGATCAGACTGTGTCGGCAAATAAGTAGGTTTGGATATCAGTGACAACAGCATAAACATGCAAACAAACCTCCCAACTGTCCCGTTTTTAGAAGGACAGTCCCTCTTTTGACAGCATGCAGTCCCTCGTCTGTTTAGTCCCAATTTTCTCTGCACTAAACAGGCAGAAAAAAAAACAATGTTTCTACCTTAATTAGCTTTTGGCAGACAGTTACAGCTGCAGATAAGATACTTTGGTAACAATTTTTAGATAAGCAAATAAGTAATTGTAACAATATAAGATAACACGTCTCTTGGGAGAAGTTAGACTCAGCTTAAAGGGCAATTCACCTTTATTAGCAAAACTGTAATAACTGAAAAAAAACACAGAAATATGTTCAAACTGTCATAACTTGACAAATGTTGTAAAATGAACATAATTAGGGTGTGTGGCCACAAAAATGGGCATGGTCAAAAACAATCTTCCGTACTGCGCACAATACATTTTTTGTCCCTCTTTTTATTTCCAAAACGTTGGGAGGTATGGGCAAATTAAATGACTGGGGCAAAAACTTGGTGATTTGCGCCTGTAGCACATCCTTAATGAATAAGCCCTAGTTTCTGATATAAAGCATTCTGTACTGGTACTGTATATTAGCCAATCAAATGCAAATGTGTGTTTAACATAAATAAGGACAAGCTGCTTCCCTTTTTAGTATAATGGGGAGGAAAAAGAAGGGTAATAGCAGCTGCATGGGACTGTCGCTAGATGACGGTAAAATGGAAATACTGTGTGACATTGTCATTTCTGTATTTTAATGTATCTAACTTGACCAATGCTGACTCAAATGCCCTAAGGAGGTGGGGAAGACTTGTACTGAACTGTGACCGTCACATAGTTAGAAATGTTAGAAATGAAACACCATAAGTGGGATGTATGGTTCATCTGAAAATCGAACTATCTACAGTAAAAATTACCCTCATTTTTAAATATCTTCGCCTTAGGTCACAAACTGCACACAACTTATTCAGTATTATACCTACGGCAAGTGTTTTGTACAGGGCTCCTCCTAGAGGTGTGGAGTGCAGCACTGCTCCTGCCAGTCCAGTGTGGGTGAGGACTATGGGTAGTGAATTTGTGCCCCCCACCACCAGAGAGGCGCAGAAGCCCTACTGTGTTTATTATAGTTACTCAGTAGCAGAGCTCATGTTTGCTCTAAATATGCAAACAGGAATCATCCTTTTAGGAGATAATGTGATGTTCATATGTCTTATTCCTTGGTTTATACCCTTCCTCACTTACCAGAACTGAGATTAGTCATGAGCAAACATAAGGTAGGGCTTTATCACTGCAAGAAGCAAACACGGTTATAGCTACTCCCAGCCCATAATCAGATCAGTTTAAACTCAGTCAATACAATGAGAGATTTATGCACAAAAGGGAAATTTTAACCTGCAATAAGGAAATATGTATAGTTCTACTAACCAAGCATTATGACCTGTTTGTTTTTATTCAGTGTCTACACAGAATGTACTGTACCTGTCATCAGGTAGATCACATCACATCATTTATCATGGCCATCCTATACAATAAAACACTCTATACAATAGGATAATACGGTATTTGGGGGGCGGATTCTTTAATTATGCAAATTTTGTTTCAGAATTGGCTTGGTATTCAGCCAAACATTTGGTAGAGGAGATCCGGTATTAGACAGAATCCAAAAATGATGGATTTTGTGCAGTTGTTTACAAACAGCTTGGGTGTTGCTCCCAGTGGTACCCAAAGAAGGAGCAATTTTGAATTTCTGGTTGAAGACATGTTTTCGTTCCGAAAAACCAGATGTACTGCCAAACAGAGCTTCCTGTAGGCTGGCAGTCCACACGGGGGCTAACAAATGGTCAATCACAGCACTTATTTTGCTCTATCCAGAACATTGTTCATGCTTATGTTGCCCCCCAACTCTTTTTACATATGAATAATGCTCCTGGGTAAAACAAAGTTGGGGGCACTTGATTTAGTGCATGCCTAATTGTAAAGTTCATTCTTTAGTTTGTTAGGTAATAATATTTTATCAGGCTCATTGGCAAGATACATAGAACCATAAACTGCGAGAAGAATCATGCAGAGCTACTAGTACATTGGAAAAAGATGGGCAAGTAGAGGTAGTGGCAGTTACAAGCTTTACTTCAGGTCTACAACCCCATAGCAACCAATAAGTAGCTGAGGTTGAAAGAAGGCATTTCCATCAAGTCCAACATTTATGTGAACTGCTGGGTTGAAAATAAACATCTGGTTGTTATGACTTATGAGTAACTGAAGCAAACTTGGCACCTGTTATAATATTGTCTTGTAAATGTTATTACTGTACAATAATACAGTCAGCTTTTAGAATATCCATCTTCAAAACTAAAAGGCAGAAACCTTGTGCATCGTCTGCATCTGAAGGAGCACAAAAACCATTCTGAATCTCAGCAGTGTACTCCTGCAATACAGCCCGCAGTGCCCTACTTATTCCCATAATTTAGAGCAGCACAGAATCATTGGTGGATACCAGTCTCACCACGTCTCCATGAACCAGCCGCTCACACTGAACACGCACAGCTAAACCCTGGTCTAGAGCAGCTTCGAATACTCATCCCCAGTATTGACAATCACTTCAGAAAGCAGATCAAGCAGCACAAGATGGTGCCTGCCAACCCCACTGCACTATTTTGCATTTGAGGAACTGAGGGAATTGAATGGATACCTCTTTAGGACTACATTTAATACTTTATTACTTTGATTCAACTTTAACTTATACATATGTGCTTATGAACCTGTATAAAATAATAATTCACATACAAATAAAAATGGTTTGGCTGCCTACTTCCAGGCATCAAACACCATAACAAAACAGTTTTACCTTCTATAAAACCTAGTAAATGAGTCAGAAGTCCTGGTGTATTCTGGGCTTTACCAGCAGTCATGCAGGGATACGTTTAAGTAGTAGCCTGTTAAGACCTGTGAGACCTCACATTGGACATCCCAGCCCTAAAGGGCTGATGCAAATAGAAAAACACACAGACATGTCATGAAATACTCATCCTAGGTACCTTTAGCAGCAGCTGATTAGAAAATAACGTGCTAGAATGATTCTTATGAAACCACCTATATGTCATGTTTCCCACTCCCACCATTATTCCATGAGCAGAGGTGGTGGCAATATACAGCTACATAATTTTAATATCTTCTAGAGAAATAAACCCACTTGAATGAATGTAGCACCTATAATTGCTTTCAATTGCAGTAAGCTGTCTGCCTAGCCATGCATTCCAATGTAAATATATATGGCCCTGTACATATATTTTTAAGGGAAAAATCTGGAGGTTATCATACACCTTGATAACCTCTAGAAACAAGAGAATATTTGAATCCTCTTGGATTTCTTTTATATTGTAGATCAGGGCTGTCCACCAAGAGACCTAGGGGCAGATTCACTAAAGGGCGGAGATTCGCCAGCGTGACGTCATTTCGTTACTTTGCCGATTTTCTAATGGGCGCAGGTGTAACTTCACTAGCAAAGGAGATAGACTCTAGCGGCAATTAGCTCCCTTAAGCCTGGTGACGTTGTGCTCTGGCGAAGGGACGCAATTACGCAAATTCACTAAGATGTGGATTTTACTCTTGCGCCAGACTTGCATTCACCACCTCAGACCAGGCAAAATGCAATAGAATAGATAGGACTTCTAGTTAAATTTTTCTATGTCCAAAAAACGCTGGCGACTTTTCATTTTTCAGAGTGATAGGCTGCCAAAGATCATACATTTTTTCTGGGGTACCCAGCTTCCCCCTACATTTCCTAACATATGGCACATAAACTATACACTGGGCTCATGTGTAGGGCAATATAACAACTATAACAACCTATTAAGGTTTCCCTGGCTTGTAAAATGTAATTTATTGGCTGCAACATATACATCCATTCAACTTTAACTTCCCGCCATATGCAAATTAACCAACGCTAGCACAACTTTGCTTCTCTTGCTGCAGTAACGCTAGTGCTACTTCGTCAGCGTTCGGCACCCTGGACACAACTTAGGGTTTTAGTGAATTAGTCGTTGTCCTGGCAAATTTACGCCTGGCGAAGTGTGAGCGAAGCGAACGCTAGTGCAAATTAGGTGCTTAGTGAATCTGCCCCCTAGGGTCTGTAAGTGCCCCACTAAGAGTTTTTAAAGACCTCCAGCATGCCAAAGATCTAAACAGACCTCTTTGTATTGAATCATCTTTTTTTTAATATCCCAGCCCCTGAAAAGGGCATAATTGACCCACAGCATAGGAAATCTTGGACAGCACTGTTGAAAATGATAAAATTCTGTTCTTGCAGAGAGTAAGGGAAAAAAAGAAAATAAACACTGGAGAAGTCTCACACAGAGATTAATTACATGTAGGGTCTCATGTTGAACCAGACTATTATCTGTTTATTACAGTAAATAAAACATTAGCCTAGTATTTTTAAACAAGTAGAATCAGAGTAAGTCTAGACGGAGAAGCAAAGTTTACATTCTTTTGGATATTCTCATTGCCTAGTATTGGTCTGACAAAATGCAAAACACATTCTTTAGATATACTGTAGTATACTCAAGAAGTTGTGGAACTCTGCAGAATGGGCAATGCTTAGTGGATGCACTTACATCACCACTATCTGTATTACGGTGCAGTGTCATATCATTAATTATTCTTCTCTAAAGTAGGCACACAAAGCTTAATTTCATATCCAAGATTTAACAACTCTGTCCAAATTTGCACATGGGCAACAACCAATCAGTTGGTTGCCACAGATTTTTGCCAAGGTGCAAATTTACCCCATGTTGATATATGACTTGATCATGGTGTAATTTTTGCTTGCCAATATTACACTGCAAATGAACATCAGAAGGGAGATTTAGTGCTGTTTATAATTTAAGAAGGAGTAATGCCTTTATGCACAATGATTGAGCAAAACCAAGAAGAGTGAATCAAGTATATATAACAGAGGCAAGACTTTGATTAGAGAATCCTTCTGCATTAAATTAACTTTTAGTATGTTATAGAATGGCCAGTTCTAAGCAACTTTTCAATTAACCTTCATTTTTTTATGTTTTTTTTTTTATAGTTTCCAGCCTTCAAATGGGGGACACTGGCCCCATCTAAAACAAATGCTCTATAAGGCTACAAATGTATTGTTATTGCTACTTTTTATTACTCTTCTTTCTATTCATGTCCTCTCCTATTTATATTCCAGTCTCTTGTTCTAATTAATGCAAGGTTGCTAGGGTTATTTGGTCTCTAGCATGCAGAGTTGCTGACTTAAAAGCAAAATAACTCAAAAACCACAAATGATACAAAATGACAACCAATTGCAAATCGTTTCAGAATTTATCATACTACAAGATAACTGTAAGGTGAACAGCCCCTTTAACTGGACGTAGAGGGGTTGTCTTAATCCTATACTGGAGTATGCTGGATTATGAAGTCCAACAATATTAGGACAAAGTATGATTAAAAATCAGAATTTAGCTGTAAATCCTATTTGTGCTGAATTCTTTCCTTTCCCTCACAGACAGTGACATGCCTGAGTGATTGTTTCGCGGGTCTATATAAACGTGCTATAATTAGCACTTCCCCTACATGAGATACAAGAAAATGCATTAAACCAATTTAATGGATAGTGCCTGACATTGAATTTTGGTAATTCTAGTTGAACATGGCGGGTTGCAGGCTGCACAGCCCGAGTTTGTATATATTTAATCTCAAACAGGAGCAACACTTGGGGCTCATTCATCTCTAACCTTAGTATGGTTAAGTGATCTATGTAGTAAGTGGTCATGTAAATGTCAGCTTCATGTGACTGAATAGTAGACAAAATCCTGGTGGCCACTCACTGGTGGCCCGTATTTTATTGGCATCCTAATAACATAAAGGTGAAATAATACACCTTATTAGGCCGCTTTGTCAGGCATTGGGGTACACTTTAAGCAAAAATCAGTACTCACTGTCAGCGCTCACCGATCCACGCAGGAGACGTTGTATTTAGTAACTCCAAACCTACGCGTTTCGTGCCTATACCATCGGCACTTCCTATGCTGCCACACTGTGTGATTGAATAAAGCCGAATTTGCTACTAAATACAACGCCTCCTGTGTGGATGTGTGAGTGTCTGATAAGAGTCTAATATTGGCAAGCAAAATTTGGTGGGTAATCGTAAATTCGAAGATAATGAGACTGTTTGTATAACAACTATGGACTGTATGACCAAGTGCTGGTAACAGTGATTCTCATTAACTACTCTTACATCTCTAATTAACTTTGGAAAGCTTTTGGAAGCAAAAGAATCAGTTTAAGGGAAGGTATATGTCCACTTTAATCGCAACACAGAAATACTGTTGAAGGTTTACTCCACCTTTAAACTGGAAATGACCTTGCCTGCTGCTCCTCTTAGCAGGGCTGTTCCTGCCATGAGCCAAGGTGAGAACCTTGCTTCAGGGGGCTGGGAGCTACCAGTTGTAACTTGTAACTTTAGAGCTGAATTTCCGGGTTTTAACCCAGAAATACGGCAACGATAATGCAGAGAGCACTAGTGCGCTCATTGCACTAGCGATGCAAAGCTGATGTTTTAAGCACGGAGCAGGAGAGGATGGGCGCCATTGGGAGGGGGGGCGGCAGCAGCCCCAGGATTGCCCCTCCCCCTTAGCTTTCCAAAGCAGGAATCCCAAGCCATTTTAAAGATAAAATATTCTCCAATTAGAATCATCCCTATCAGCATATCAGCCATGTCACTGTTATCTAACATACTGGGATTACAGCCCGGGTTTTGCTTGTTAGTGTTACACTCTAATGAAACATCAGAAAGAAGGCCATAAAGTTCATGAGAATATAAATATTGTTGCTCATTGTTGCTCCGCCTTATGTTACTTAAATATTGCTGGAGTACAAATCCTACATACTTTCAAATATTTAATATCAAACTTAAGGCATGCTGGGAGCTGTAGTCCAGCAACACCAGGGTTTTATTCTTAAAGTAAAATTGCTCAATAAACCTTTCCCCAGCTCACAGATCAGGCAGCTGCATAAAATGATCCTCATATGAGAATGCTACCTTATTTGTGTTAAGCTGCCCATACACATCTTTGCCCAGTTTGGCCACCTACATTCAGGGCCAATGCACACCAATGCAGCCTTCCAACAGGTTTTCAACCCGATATATATCCGACCAATCGATATACATTGGGGAGGCTGCTGGGAATGACCCATACATGGAAACAGATGCCTATTCAGTTTGAAGGGGCTGAATTAGCAGGGAAAAGGAAAGGTATGATCACCGGGGCAACCCAGATTCCCATTAAATAGAGCAGGACCCTATATATAATGGGAAATTCAGAATTGAGGTGTTAAAGCAGTTTTTTCAGAATTGAGGGAGTAAAGCAGTACCACCACTTTTACCCCTTCCTTCTGAAATGGACGTTATTACTTCCAGTGGTGTACATTGTACTCCAGATTTGTATGGAGAAATTAGGTATTCCAAACCACTAAAGTGGAGCAACAGTTTACCTTCAAAGTGTTCCCCATATTAGTAAAATGGAGTAATGCCTGTGTGAATTTTACTTCAACTCTAATTTTACCTTTAATAAATTCTTCCTCCGAAGTTTTTTTAACCGGTACAACGGTAATTTCCGTTTACTTCACTTTTTTAAAATGCCCCCTACTTAAATAAGCTGCAAGGATGGACATTTTCTTTTCAAGTAAAATTATATATATATTTTATGCTATCGGTTAATTGAATGAACTTACGGCAACATGATTTTCTTTTAAACTGATATTTGTTGTAATATGCTGAAAATTCAGGAATTCAAAAAAGTTTTGAAATTAGGTCAAGAGCTCAGATACATTTTTCAAAATTCTTCTGTGCGTGGGATAAATGAGTAGTTACTTAGAACATGCAAGTGACAAGTGACATCACCATGGAATGTCCAGAGAGAGATGTAAATGCATGGAACAGCCATAAGCAAAGTTAAAATACACTTAATTGAACTGACATACAAAGATGCTTAAATAATGTACCATTTTGTTGGTATTTCATTTGTGGATCAGAGAAATGTTACATATAGTTCTACAGAAAAAGAATCTGTTCTCTACACTGAGGAAGTTAACATAATAATTAAGAACGGTGCGGTTCATAATGAACCCTTTGATGTATGGCCCAGTTATTACTATGCTCCTTGCCTCGGGTGGAAGTATTTAAGCTGATGTAAGAAAGCCCTCACGTTAGGGCTTGGGGTTGACAAGAATGGCTTGTGTGTCAGCTCTGGAATGGTGAATAAAGGCCTGTAGGAGAGAGATGTTGGAATTTACAGAAGTCATAGTTGCTCTGTCTCACAAGTAAAATGACTAGGATTGCTACATGTTGTTTGTGCTAGTGCAGACTTACACACACCATTGATTATGGGACTCATCTCTGGTTTGATGTTTGCCTTCCATGCAGTATAGTGAACAAATAGCAAGGCCATGGCTCTCTTGGAACTTGCGTCCAGCCAGCGATTAGCAAAATAAACAACCGAAAATACTTTTCTCATTACCAAAACTAAGAACACTAAGGCTTTAGTTGAAGGGGGAGTCTTGGCATTTACTAATATAAAAGTGCATATCTGTCACAATATAAGAATTCATTCAAAATAGGGAGGGTTCAGTGACCATAGCTTCCACTTGAGTGCAGGTACACAGAGAGGAGATTGGCCAGAAAAATGTGAATCTCAAATGTGAAAGCCAGCCAGGCTGACAGCAGCAGAGCCAGCGCTGCATGTGATCTCAGCTTTAGGCCGGCAAACTCATGGTTTGTTGCATCAATGTATGAACTTTGCTTGTAAAGCTTATAGGCAGCACTGAGCTCTAACACTTCTTGTTACTTGTTACATTTCTGGGGCTGAAGACTTTGAAAAAGTACTTTTTTCACACTTTAATGAAGAGTATTGTAAATGTAAAGGTATCAGTTTTTTACTCAACAGAAAGAAACACTTACTAGCACTGTAAGTGCTAAGCATCTGCTATTTATTGCCATGCAATTGTTACTGTTCCTCTGTCTTATTGCCTGTAACAGATGGACAGTTTACATTCCCCATTATATATTGGTGCAAAGTATGTGTGCTTACATGTCCTTCAAGTAGGCCTTTTCTGCAAAACTGTAAATATCTTAGCTGAAAGTACACCTTTTCATTTGAAGTATCAATTTTACACCAGTAATTAACAGAAGCATATATATATATATATATATATATATATATATATATATATATATATATATATATATATATATATATTATATATATATATCCAACCGAAAGCTGGTGCACACGATAATCCACGATGTACCGATCACTGCTTGGGTGCTGGCACTCACAGGGCTTTTAAAGCGCTAAATATATTGTTGTTTTATTACCAAGGACATTACCACAATGAATTTTAAATGAAACAATTCAGATGCAGTTGAACTGCAGACTTTCAGCTTTAATTCAGTGGGTTGAACAAAAAGATTGTATAAAATTGTGAGGAACTAAAGCCTTTTTTTAACACAATCACTTAATTTCAGGGGCTCAAAAGTAATTGGACATTTGTCTCAAAGGCTACTTCATGGGCAGGTGTGGGCAATTCCTTCATTATTTCATTATCAATTAAGCAGATAAAAGCCCTGGAGTTGATTTGAGGGGGGGTGCTTGTATGTGGAAGATTTTTCTGTGAAAAGACAACATGTGGTCAAAGGAGTTCTCCATGCAGGTGAAACAAGCCATCCTAAGCTGCAAAAACAGAAAAAAACATCCGAGAAATTGCTACAATATTAGGAGTGGCAAAATCTACAGTTTGGTACATCCTTAGAAAGAAAGAAAGCACTGGTGAATTCAGCAACGCAAAAAGACCTGAACGTCCACGGAAGACAACAGTGGTGGATGATCGCAGAATCATTTCATGGTGAAGAGAAACCACTTCACAACAGCCAAACAAGTGAACAACACTCTCCAGGAGGTAGGCGTATCGATATCCAAGTCTACCATAAAGAGAAGACTGCATGAAAGTAAATACAGAGGGTGCACTGCAAGGTGCAAGCCACTCATAAGCCTCAAAAATAGAAAGGCTAGATTGGACTCTGTTAAAAAACATCCAACACAGTTCTAAAAAAAACATTCTTTGGACAGATGAATCCAAGATAAACCTCTACTAGAAAGATGGCAAGAAAAAAGTATGGAGAAGGCGTGGAACAGCTCATGATCCAAAGCATACCACATCATCTATAAAACATGGCGGAGGCAGTGTGATGGCTTGGGCGTGTATGGCTGCCAGTGGCACTGGGACACTAGTGTTTATCCATGATGTGACACAGGACAGAAGCAGCGGAATGAATTCTGAGGTGTTCAGAGACATACTGTCTGCTCAAATCCAGCTGAATGCAGTCAAATTGATTGGGAGGCGTTTCATAATACAGATGGACAATGACCCAAAACATACAGCCAAAGCAACCCATGAGTTTATTAAAGCAAAGAAGTGGAATATTCTTGAATGGCCAAGTCAGTCACCTGATCTGAACCCAATTGAGCATGCATTTCACTTGTTGAAGACTAAACTTCGGACAGAAAGGCCCACAAACAATCAGCAACTGAAAGCCGCTGCAGTAAAGGCCTGGCAGAGCATTAAAAAGGAGGAAAAACAGAATCTGGTGATGTCCATGAGTTCAAGACTTCAGGCTGTCATTGTCAGCAAAGGGTTTTCAACCAAGTATTAGAAATGAACATTTTATTTTCAGTTTTTTAATTTGTCTAATTACTTTAGAGCCCCTGAAATGAAGTGATTGTGTTAAAAAGGGCTTTAGTTCCTCCCATTTTTATGCAATCGTTTTCTTCAACCCACTGAATTAAAGCTGAAAATCTGCAGTTCAACTGCGTCTGAGTTGTTTTTATTTAAAAGTCATTGTGGTAATGTACAGAACCAAAATTAGAAAAAAGGTTGTCTCTGTCCAAAGATTTATGGGCCTAACTTTATATATGTCTAAATTATAGTAAATACATATTTTTCTACGTGGTTGATATTGTATAATCCCCATGAAAAAATGGCCAACTGTTTTCCTTAGATTAGGGAACCCGAATGAAAAAAGGTTAGCAATAAATCATTTTTGATGTAGGCTACAAGAATATGGTTACTTCAGTATCTACTAATACGGTGTGGATACTGAGCTACTGGGCTTATTGATTGAAGGCCCAATATGGAAACTATGGTGAAGGAAAGCCTGGAGGTAATATGGGCTTAAGCTGGCCATAGATGCAAAGATCTGATCATACGAATTCTCCATTCGTACAATTTTCGGACCGTGTGTGGAGATTCCCGACATTTTTACATCTCTGCATGTATTGCTGATTTGACGATATTGCTGTGAGCTTCCCAGTAGAATTTGTCTGGGATAATTTCGCACGATTGCTGTGACGGGCACATCAGCTGGTTTGTTCTCTTTGCTGCTTTATTTTATCTGAATGGTTAGTGACAGGTCGGGAAAGGGCATCAACTGATCATTCGTCTGATATTCTGCCTGTCTATGGCCAGCTTTAGTTTTAGAAAATGTTACGTTAACTACCATGATCAGCCCACAATGCCCTGTAGCTGCTACCGTCTATAATTACAAGCTAGTAAAAGGTGATTTTAAATAAGATTCAAATCCACAATGTAATACATTCCAAAATCCAAGACTACATGGAAACCTCCCCATGCAGTCCAGCAGAGTACTGGGTAATGCAGAGCAAGTACAATAAGCACTCTGACCCTAATGAATGGCAAGCCACATTATCACTAGATAGCTGGACAGAGTGATTAAATGGGAAAGGGTAATATAATAATGCATAAAGCCTGCTCCTGCTATAGGAAGAGATGGCAACCAATCAGTGGTTAGTCAACTAGCAGTTAGGCATGTTTTACATAGACTTAGGCATGTTTTACATAGACTTAAAAGGTTGAACTTGTTGGACATGTTTTTTTTCCACCTACCTTACTATGTTATGTCAAACACAACTATTCGGTTACATACAGAAGGTGTGGGGCTTATTGGTAATTGATGGAGACAGGAGCATTCAATCATAAATATGAGTGAAAGATCTGCTCTTTGGAGAGACCTTATAATGTATGGCCAGTTTAAGTCACAAGTATTCTGCTAATTCTCTTGATAAAATGATAAACCCATTTGTCTTTCAAGCTGTTCCAGTTGCATCACATGGGCATTGAGGCACTGAGGAAACACCTGCTCCCGACCTCCAACAATAGGTACAGAAAAGAAAAATGGTTTTACTTAATCAAGAGGATTATCTGAATTGGCGTGACTCGTTGTACTTCAGCCTAATCAAGTTGTGTTACCAGCCACTGCAAATGAGATAAAAGAAAATTAAAATGAGTCATAACTGTCAACTAAGTATCAATTGTTGATCTGAACTTTGAATTTGTATTATTGTTCTGACGACATTATCCAAATATAGCAAATATGCACTCACATGCATTAATACAGGCACTAGAAATTGAATACAGGTATGGGGACCTGTTATCCAGAGTGCCTGGGACAAGAGATCTTTCCGTAATTTGGATCTTCAGACCTTAAGTCTTCTAGAAAATCATGTAAACATTAAATAAACACAACAGCCTGGTTTTGCTTCCAATTAAGATTAATTATATCTTAGCTTGGGTCAAATACAAGGTCCTGTTTAATTATTACAGAGAAAAAGGGAAATATTTTGTTATTATTTGGATAAAATGGAGCCTATGGGAGCCCTTCCGTAATTCTGAGATTCCTGGATAATGGGTTTCTGGATAACAGATCCCATACCTTTAATACAATATCCATGCTAACTTTATTTTTATTTGTACCTTTATCGTAGGGTTGCAGCTTTCCCTTCTAACATTATATACACAGCACACCAAATTAATGATTGGGTTAGCTCTTATCCCCACAGAAATAGTACGGTATGTGATTTCTAAAGCATTTTCATGTTTATTAAGCACACTTTTTACACCAAGAGTTACCATTAGAGAGGATAAAACAGTTAGGCTTGAAAAATGTATAAGAAAAACAAGAAAATAGACCGCTCCAGCTCGCCAATCTTCACTTCATCGAGGTGCTCAATCAACAGTGTCCCCACTGTAAGTATATCAAAAACTCCACAGGCTGACGGCACTTCTGGACAAGTTTATTGGGAAAAAACTGCTGTAAACCGCCTAACGCGTTTCGGGATTGTATCCCTTAATCATAGGCTATATATGTAATACACACTATGCACTACTTAGCGCAATTAACGTGTATCTGGTTCATAAAAAATGTCAACCTTGTGTCTAGATATTAGAAATGCCATAAGTCCGGATGGTGAGTCCACTACACATTAATTGTGCACTATATATACACATATAGGTGTGTGTCTACAATATCCAGTTTGTATGGAAACCATTAGGCTCAAAACTATTTAACAAGAACATCCATTATGTTTTCCTCATATCTAACAAATATACTCTGTTCTCTCCTCTATAGTCTTTATATACAGTATATAGATATAGTAAAATATTAAGTAAGGCTGAGAAAAGACACATGTTAATAAAGTTCAGCCTTTTAGGTGTATATATAACCTGCCTAACTGCTAGTTGATGCAGAAGAAGACACAAAACCCTACTGAAGTCTCTACAATTAGCCTCAGAGGGGGGAAAAATCCTTCCTGACTCCAAGGGGCAAATTTACTAAGGGGCGAAGTGATTAACGTAAAGTCATTTCAGTACTTTGCCGATATACTAACTGTCGTTACTGGCATAACTTCGCTAGCGAAGGAGAAAACTCTAGCGGTACTTCACTCCCTCACGCCTGCCGATTTTGAGCTCTGTCAAATGGACGTAACTACGCAAATTCATTAAGATGTGGATTTTACTGAACGTTATCTCTTGCGCCAGACTTGCCTTTGCCACCTCAGACCAGGTGAAGTGCAATAGAGTAGATAGGAGTTCCTAAAAAAATAGTTGAAGTCCGAAAAAACGCTAGTATCTTTTCCTTTTTCAGGGTGATGGGTTGAAAAATAGCGTAAATTTTTTTTTTGGGTAACCGGCTTCCCCCCTACATTTCCTAACATATGGCACATAAACTATACACTGGGCTCATGTCTAGGGCAATATAACAACTCTATTTTATTTTATGAAGGTTTCCCAGGCTTGTGTAGTTTAATGTATTTGTTGCAACATATACGTCCATTGTACTTTAACTTGCTGCCATATGCAAATTAGGCAACGCTATAGCAACTTCGCTTCACTTGGCGAAGTAACTATCCATGTGCAAACAATTTCATTAAGCCCAACAGACCTTAGTTTAGAAAGCAGTCGTTTGTGGGGCACTGTTTTAAATGCTTTGGCAAAATCCAAATAGATCACATCTACTGCTCTCCCGCTGTCCAGCATCTTACTTACCTCATAAAAAGAAATCACTTTGTCTGACATGACCTATCCATAATAAAGCCATGCTGATTGCTGCTCACTAGGACAACATTTTGAATTATGTATTTTGATTTTTTTTGGTAAATTGGGTTTCCCCATTCTCTGGTTTCTACATATACTGTATCCAGACATATATATGTATGTGTATATATATATATATATATATATATATATATATATATATATATATATATATATATATATATATATATATATACATACATACACACACATATATATACATATATATATAAATACACACTATATAAATACACACACAGTATGTGTGTGTGTGTATATGCGTGTTTGTATGATTCACTCACACAGTATCTTATGTTTTAGTAAGGTGAGCCTTACTAGACTGTATTACTCCACTTTCTGGCTTGGTTTGGTGATGGTGTTTCTTGGTTGTTTTATAAGCCTTTTAATGGGGTACAGTGGTGTACCCACTAGCCTATGAGTAATGGGCATGAAACGCGTCAGGCCATTATATCTTTTTGTCCTAATAAATTACTTTATACTTTTAATATACATCACTTTTTTGAAATTTTCAGAAAAACCCACATTTTTTTCTCAATTGTGCTTCACACCCTCAGACTGAGGTGGATTTTGGGATCTTCCTTTGATTTCTACTTAAAAATGAATTGTTGAACATACAGGGTGTGGTGCCATAACTTTATTTAATCTTGCCATGGGATCATATGCACAGCCTGTTTGTTTTCCTACTTAGAAAACATAATGCCCCAATCTATGCTCTGAAGAGCAGCCCTTAAGGCAGTAAAATTTGCTTTTCTGAAATTCAGGGTTTTTGTTGCTCTAGTGTATATTTGTTTTTGCACCAGACATTAAATGAGATTACATTATGGTCAATATTACCCAGGGGTTGAATGACTTGCACATTTGCTATACATTCTGGTTCATTAGAGATCACTAGATCCAGTATAGAATTTTTTTGGTTGGCCCCTCAATAACTTGTGCCATAAAATTGTCATCTAACAAGCTTAAAAACGTGTTCCCTTTACCTGATCTGGCAGTACTGTTGCTCTGGGTAATTTAAATCCCCCATTCACATTAGTTTCCCCAAACTAGTAGACTTTTCTATTTGAATCAGGACCTTAGCCTCCTCCTCACTTACATTAGGGGGTCTATAGCATACTCCTACTTTGTAACCAGGAGCCAAAAAGTAAAAGCCAAATATGCCAAAGGAAACTGAAGCCACTGAAAAAGCTGCCATCGCAGAGGAGAAGGGAGTTAGTGTACGGGGAAGGTCCCCATAAGCTTTGCAAGCTTTTTTTGGTCGAAGAAAGATCTATATTCGAAGTCGAAGGATTTACCTTCTGCAGTCGAATATCGAGGGTTAATTAACCCTCGATATTCGACCATATGTAAATCTGCCCTTAGTGTCCCTGTGATAAAACAAACTTTTAATCTGGAGGAAAAAATTGTCAACTGTTATGTTGGCAATATGACTATTAAGATTTTCATTCATCCAGGTCATGGTATATCTAGTATAGGTAAATCTAAAAACAACTGGACTTGCTGAGTAATCAATGAAGACGTTTCACTACTCATCCGAGCAGCTTCTTCAGTTCAACTGACTGGCGTGGGAAATTCTTGTCATATAAACTCTTCCACTAATCTAATCACAATGGCACATTGTAACTCTTCAGCTGTCACCTCTTTGGAGAGTTACAATGTTCCATTGTGATTGGATTAGTGGAAGAGTAGATAACAGTTATGTTATTGCTTAGTTGCTCCTTACTGCTTCAAGAAATGGTATGAGTAGGATAACCATTGCATCTTTTTCCTATGTGGTTTTTGATGTTAGATACCCAGACGTGCATTCTTTGGTAAGTGACCCCTAGCATGAGGGCAAACATACCAGAACCCTCTGTAATGCAATACACATAATTGACCCCCGAGACACTATGCAAGAGCTATGTACTGTAGGGATCCTACATTCAGACTAAACTGGTCATGCTTTCCAAATGGCACCCCATTGGCCCAGCAGTATTAGTTGTGATTGGCACCATTACAACTCATGGTCAGATTGGTCCTTATAATGGCCTGCCTGGCCTATCATGTGATTTGCCCTTCTGGAAGCTGCCTTTTTGGTTGGCAGAAGGAATCAAACCCTGTTTGAAAAGGGGCTGTTCCCTTTCTGGAATACAAAGATGGCTGTTAAGAATTCCAATTTGTTAGTCTTTTTACATACATGGAGGATAACAGAGACTGCCCAGCTGTAAACCATCACAGCTGTACCCACATGCTCCAGTAACCAACAATTGCAGTGCTCAACCCTGGCATCATCCACAAGCAGAACTACTGAATTCTGACTGGCTACCATCTAAACCTGTGATATTGACATTGCTACAATAAAGAGCTGCATTCCCTAAAGGAGTTGTGTTGTGTGAGTCCTACCCTATGCCCACGTCTTCTCGCGGCAAGGTGTCGTGACAGTCCCTTGGAAGAAAAGGCATTTAGAAAAAAGGTAATTTAAACAAGGTAGTACTAACCAGTTTGGGAAGTTTTTCAAGATGCACAAATGCTAAAATATTTAAAAAAATATTTACAGGATTGTGAGGCAAACAACACTGTAGAAGAATGCAAACACACCATAATACAGTTCCACTGAAGACATTTTGAAATACAGACCTATTTTCCTCTACCTCCAGGCACTGTTATCTACTTATAAAGAAAAGATCAATGAATTACAAATTGCCTGGAAGAGTCAAAATAAATGTTTGTTTATTGTACTCTGACCCTACTCTGTATATCAGGTACGAAAAAGTAAAGTTTGGTGATACCTTTTACGAAGCAGAGAGTCAGCCAGAGGAGCTGACCAACACAGCTAGCCCCTGCCCCCACTTATCACTACAACCTTGCAACACTAGATTTAAGTTTGATTCAAAACTGAGTTCTATCACCAATACAATGGTATGTTCTCTTTTCATCCTACTGAGCTTTTTAAGGGTTGCTTTGTATTCTCCAACACTACAGTGGGAAAGGACTATGATTATGAAGAACGATATCTGTGAAATGGAATGTAAATATGTTGGCCCTATATAAAAAAACATAAAAATATAATGTATGGAATAGTATCATTAACATGTAAAGCCCAACTCTTTGGCATGACTGGAACATTACTGAGTTAAATTAAAAACATGTAATTTATCTTCTAAATACTAAGAGGCCCATTTGCTAACAAATGAATTGCTTTTTTCCCACGAATCTTGAAAAATTGGTGGTTTTCCTATATTTCTTAAAAGCTCTAAATATGTAAGATTTATTAAGGGTAAAAACCACGAAAACCTGTAAGGCATAACTTTGCCAAGTAAAAGTTGTTGAGGTGTTATTGAAGTCAAAGGGAGCTGGGCTGATCTGATTGGACTGCTTTAAATCAATTTGGACTTCTCAGCAAGTTTATACAGACAGTTATAGTAAGATATAGGACCCCTGTGTATGAAGTGATACCATAGGGCAGGGCTGTCAAATTGGTGGCCTGTGACCCCCCCTTGTGTGGCCAACCACTTGAAAGTCTGCCTGCTGTGATTCCTTACCTTGTGTAAGCATTAAAGTGTATCAGTACTGAGATTAACTGTCCCCTGCATTGTTTACACCTCACATTCAGACCGTAAACTCCTGCATTGTTCTCACCTGTAACACCTCTATTGTTATCACCTGTAAAGCCATGTACAGTTCACAACTCAGACCCAGACTGAAAGTGCCTACATTGTTCACCTGTTCACACATCAGACAAACTGCTGAAGAGGCACCAGCATTAAATCAATGTATGAAGCACAGTATGAACTGTTCATCTTAGAGTTCTGATAGGTTTCCCTGTCTCCTTCTCTTTTCTGCCTTCCCTATGCTCCCTGTGTGTGCCATACTCTGGCTGCCCTATGCTCACTGTATGTGCCATACTCTAACTTCCCTATGCTCCCTGTGTGTACCATACTATGGTCACCCTATTCTCCCTGTGTGTGCCATACTCTGCTTTCCATATGCTCCCTGTATGTGCCATACTCTGCTTTCCCTGTGCTCCGTGTGTGCCATACTCTGCCTTCCCTATGCTCCCTCTGTGTGCCATACTCTGCTTGCCCTATGATCCCTATGTGTGCCATAGTCTTCCTGCCCTATGCTCCCTGTGTGTGCCATACTCTACCTTCCCTCTGCTCCCTGTGTTTGCTATACTCTGCCTTCCCTATGCTCCCTGTGTGTACCTTACTCTGCTGTCCCTATGCTCCCTGTGTGTGCCATACTCTGTATTCCCTATGCACCATGTGTGTGCCATAATTTCTGGCCTTATGCTCCCTGTGTGTGCCATACTCTGCCTTCCCTATGCTCCCTATGCGTGCCATATTCTTTCTGCCCTATGCTCCCTGTGTGTTCCATACTCTGACCACCCTATGCTCCCTGTCTGTGCCATATTCTGCCTTCCCTATGCTCCCTGTGTGTGCCATACTCTTCTGGCCCTATACTTCCTGTGTGTGCCATACTTTTCTTGCCCTATGCTCCCTGGGTGTGCCATACTCTGCTTGCCCTATGCTCCTTGTGTGCACAATACTCTGCTTGCCCTATGCTCCCTGGGTGTGCCATACTCTGCTTGCCCTATGCTCCCTGGGTGTGCCATAGTCTCCCTGCCATATGCTCCCTGTGTGCACAATACTCTGCTTGCCCTATGTTCCCTGGGTGCTGTACTCTGCTTACCCTATGCTCCATATGTGTGCCATACTTTGCCTACCCTATGCTAACTGTATGCACAATACTCTGCTTGCCCTTTGCTCCCTGTGTGTGCCATACTCTGCCTGCCATATGCTCCCTGTATGAACAATACTCTGCTTGCCCTATGCTCCCTGTGTGTGCCATACTTTGCCTGCCCTAAGCTCCCTGTGTGCACAATACTCTGCTTGCCCTATGCTCCCTGGGTGCCATACTCTGCCTGCCCTATGCTCTGTACCCCATGGGACTTTTGTTGTTAGGGACCCCTAAGGTGTTTTAATATGTGCTGGGGGTGCTGTGTTATCCATAGAGGAGGAGGCAGCAAATGGATTTAAGGCTATATTTATGGTATATTTAAGGGTATAACATTTTTCACATATAAATGATGAGTGATATCCTTGCAGTGAGCACCAACCATTTGTTTTGTTTTTTTGCGCTACCACCATTAATGTGGACATGGTCTTATGGTAACATGGGTGTGGTTTAAAGTAGGCATGGTTTAAAAACAGGGAGTGGTCAGCACTGGCTTCTATTATCGGCCCTCCACCACCTAGGCCAGAAAAATTCCAGTCCTCGGTACCACTGAACTTGGACAGCACTGCCATAGGGCATATATAAGATAGTTGACTCAACCAACTAAGTGGACAGTAATCATTTCTTTGAGCAGTTCAGAATGTAAAGCATCTGGCACTTGGGGCAAAGCAAGTATTTCAGGTTTAAAGCATATTTTAAAAAGGTTAATGTTGAAAAGCTTTTAAATGTGAAATGTGCAGGACTTGTAACTAACGCCTATAATGCTTTTTTTTGCATTTGACACTGTTTAAACAGAGGGTGTTTTGCCAGATTATGTTGCACGTAAAGCACTTTTACAAAAGGATCTCTATTGTTAATGTAACAATATAATGAACTTTCTGCACTCTTTAAACCTACCTGCTTACTCACAGTATTGTGCACTAGTCCTTTCACACATACGCTATTGGGTGCCAGAAGTTCTTAGAAGGCAGTAGTAAATCTTATCCATAACCTTATGCAACGGTTCAACAATGGTTATAAGATCATTACTCAACACTTTCTTAATACAGCCAACATCACCAGATTTTGCTGCATATATAAATAAATTCCATTGCTACTGTAATAGTATAATGAGCTTTCTGCACCCTTTAACTGTCTAGCTACTGTGAAAACATACAATAAAATACACCTCCGGATTCCTTACACTCATGATAAAAACCTGTTTTCCAGCGATGGGAAGGTCATCTCCCATAGACTTCATTCTAAGGAAATAATTCTTATTTAAAAAATATTTTTTTTTGCTCTGTAATAGTAAAACTGTGTACTTGATGGTAGATAAGCTGCATGAATCCAGATAGATGGCAAAACCATCTGATTGGGCTTATATAATGTTCAAATTATTTTTTAACAGACTAAAATCATGGACATGTGTAGTATACAGTAAGTCCCTTTTAACATAAGTTGTTGGGTGTCAAAGGTTCTTACAAGACAAGTAATAAATCGTATTCATATAGTAGATATGGGCATTCAGTAGTTAATGCACACATCCATCCTCATCCTGTAGAGGATACAAATCACAATTACCCTCTTTAAATAAGTTCTCCAATAAACCAGTCCATTCTTTTCTCAGGAAACACTACCCTTAGGAAAACAGTCCCTTTCTCCTTAATTTTACCAGTAGGTAGTCAATAGGGTTGCCAATTTTTCTGGAAAAAAATACCGGCCTTCCTATATATTTATCTTTTTTTCCCTATTAATAACATTGGGATCAGCCATCTTTTTACCGGCCAAGCCGGTAAAATACCAGCCAGGTGGCAACCCTAGTAACCAATAGGGGACTAGGATTATTTACACTTTAATTGCTTCTCGGTCAAAGTCCCTTATAAAGTTCGGAGCCACTTTTTCATTTTTTTGTCATTCTATGTGTGTTTCATACTACTACAAAGGTGGATCACAGTTTCTATCCATTTAAAAGGCAATTGTTTGGAACTGGAAATTAATTTGGGCATTTTGAGACCATCAAAAATCTCGGTGGACAAAATGCACAAAACAATCAAACCCTCATAATGGTCATCTGACATAAAAATAGTCTTTAACTTAGTAGATACAGCTAAAGGATCTGTTATTCGGAAAGCCGTTATACAGATAGCTCTGAATTACGGAAAGGTCCATAGACTATAAATTGTTTCATTTTCCCTGTAATAATAAATCAGCATCTTGTACTTGATTCAAACTAAGATATAATTTAATTCTTATTGGATTGGGTTTATTTAAGGTCACGTGATTTTCTAGTAGATTCATTTATGAAAGATCTGTTATCCGTAAAACCCCAGGCCCCGAGCATTCTGGATAACACGTCCCATACCTGGGTACACAATTTGTATTAGTGAATTTATAAAATAAGGATTTGAATTAAAAATAACTTTTGCTTTATGAGGCTACTATTTTATTATTAATTTGATGTGTTTTTTCTTGTCTTTCTATTGAAGACCTATTTGGTTTATCTTTGGGTCTGTCACTATAAATACCATTCATTTTACACAGCTTTTTCGTCACATTTCGCTCCACACAGCATAATAAATATGCCCCCGATTAATAATAAGTAATAATTTAGGAATCTTGCACAAATAATATAAATATGCACAAAAAAAATATTTTAAGATGGGTCATTTCTAAATTACTGGTTTCTCTAAAACTAAATGCAAAAAAGAGTACATGCTTTTTGGCACTTTTATGGCACTTTTGCATTCCTCCTAGACTCATTTTAGAATGAATTATGACATAAACAAAACATACAGATATCAACTAGAAAGAAAAACAATAGTATTTTAACAAAGTTACCTCTTTAAAATTAAATGTTTCAGGTTAAAAAAATATAATTCTACATATACAAGAAATATAAAAATACAAAGAAAAATGAAAGACCATATGTGGTGAGATGGGAACTAGACTTTTTTTATAGGTAGATTCATCCCATAGATTTATTCTAATACTAATTTCCTCTAGAGCTGTAAAGCAAAGAATTATAAAAAGAATTATAGATGCCTAGTAGTGACTGACTTAGAATATCCTTACGTTTTACAATAGGGGTACATAATTCACATTTGTCTTGGATCCTGAGACTGTCACTGGCTAATTGCATCTTTTGTACATTGTAGAAGAAGCCCTGTAAAAATGATGTGATAAGTAGAAAATATATGATTCCTTTGATACTCTATAAATGTCTTTATTATTTTTGGAAATTTTTTGACATATTGTCTTATGATGTTTGCACTACTGCATCTACTAAGTATACAGTCTTGCCCATATAAAGGCTTTGACATTAAGTAAAATAAACGTAATATATGCTCAAGAGATACACAGTGTACAGACTAATTGGGATGTGCGTACTACAGACATATTAAAACGTATTAATAAGGCCAGGTGAGGATGGTTATGAGCTGATCATAAATAGGAACAATGGGCAGTCATCCCTGTACCAACATGATTTACCTTGTGCTGGTATTCTCCTGGCTGAGCACTTTCTTTGTGCAAAGTATTCTTACAAATAAATAAGTAACTTATGATGACATGCTGAAAAAATGCGTACGCCTGTCTGAAGCAAGCCCTATGGGGCCTGGGTCTATATGCAATGCAAACAGGTTTTTTTTTATAAATGAGCAATGCTCTCTGACTCATCAAAAGCAAACAGTAACACATTTCGCAATTTATCCTGCTCAAAATATGAAAACACATGTCCAGTACATAGGGAACAGCTAATATGATTGTATTCCAACAAGGGGCAGTGCATTTCTGGAGAGCAGGTTACACAGAGACAGCAGTATGGAGTACTCAAATGAAGGGTAGAGAGTGAAATCTACTTTATAGAGAGTTGTTGTTGTTTTTTTTTTTTTTTAGAAAGCAGACATACAAAATGGTAATAGGCACAAAGTGTTCTGAAGGTCTAGTAACACATAGGGCTTATTAATCAAAGTCCGAAAATATCTCATTCTTTTCTGAAATCAACTCCAACCTAATCCACATGGGTTATTTCACCGTATTTATCAATAAATTTTCCCAAAAAATTCAAGTGTGGGAAAACCCAAACATTGTGAAAATTCTTAAAAAATTTAAATCATAGTATTTTTAGATTTTTGCCCAAAAACCACTAAATCTTTGGATTATTGCACGAAACCCAGTGCAGATCAGGATATCTTCAGGACTTTTCCCATTGACTTATATACAACCTGAGATGGTCTGAGATGCTGGATTTTTGGATTCTGACTTTTTCCATCCTCTGGAAATAATAAATCCCAAAAAATGTGATTATATTTTTCCCACTAAAAATTCGAATTTTATAGTAAAAAAAAAAACCCCTAGAATTTTTCGAGTTTTCATTTTTCATTCAGACTCTAATAAATAACCCCAATAGCATCCAGCCACATATTTTTCAGAAGCTTATAAGAACATGCTACATACTTGTTGGTTTATATAGCAAACAACTTGCACACAGTTAGTAGGGTATTTATATGAAGGTGTGTTGACTCATTCTGGTTTTTATAAACAGTATTTAGTAGTGATATGTCTAAAGCTGAATGATGTAGTCACGTTATATGCAAACTGGTAACTACAAAGAATCTAGGATAGGTTTTGGGAAAGCAGTGGATAGATATTCAGTTATAGCATACATGCTAGAGAAATTGACTCCCAAAAGAAAGAAAGTGAGTGTTGCATCTCTCTGTCAGGCAACTCAGGAAGGAAAATAAATGATGACAAACTCTCTTAATAAGTAGTATATATTTTTCTTCCAGAGATTACCATATATGATGAATATTTGCCATAAAACAGATGACCAGTAAATTGAGCCTGATGGTAGGTCATTATGGGTTACTTAACCTTCAAAATATTGCTAATTTAGTATAATATATATATTTAATATATGAAATTTTTAAATAAAAAAATTAAAACATGTATTGAAGTAGTTTATTTACTGACTGACAATTCAAGGCAGGTTTAAACAAGAGTGAAAACGTCTGTAGCACTTACTCATTCAGTATATCCTGTATATATATCTTTCCAACACAAATTCTCAAGCGCATTGTGGTCATGATAAATGTCCATAAATGGCGGTGAATATTCATGCTTCTCTTTTGCAAGACTGGGAAACGTAATTGATTCCTCACACTAATATCAAACAAAGAATATTGTTGTTGATGTTGTGCTGTATATGTAATGTGGAGAGAAGGTGGAAGTTGTAAATACTCCTGGGGTTGCTGCTGTTTACGACCTGTTTATTCCTAACGCTCAGTCTAAAGGTGGCCATAGACGTAACAATTACGATTTTTCTTGACAAGAAAGATCGTTCATTTCAATACACAAGTGTAGAGCTGAATCATCAGATAGAAACAGTAGAATTCTACCTGTATCTGACAATTCAGCACTAACAATGGCCAATGTTTGGTGCCTTCAAAGGCTCCCGATCAAAATTGTATTGATCTCGGTGATTATGTGGTTGCAAGTTAAATGAAAGGGTGAAACCTCCTCGGACTTTATAAACTGACTAAATTATCTCTTTTAATCAAGGCATAGAAATATAAAGGGCTTACACGGTTAAGGATGCTAGGGTTAATTTACTAATGCAACTGCTAAGTAAAAACATAAGCAAATCACTATGTTTAATACCCACAATGCATCATTGTCTCCCAGAATCGCAGTATAACTGCAGGTGCCAGCTGATTTGTGTTATTTGCTATTGCTATTTACTAATGTGGGGGTTTATTTGGCTGCAAGTTACAAAATGTATGACCCACCAGTGCAAGTTAGAGACGATGCATTAGGTGCAAGTCACCTGCGTGTGTACGTGCAACATGCTAAGGGTGGTGTTAACTCCAGAGCACTAGTGATGGGTGAATTTCTCCCATTTTACTTTGCCAAAAAATTCATGAATTTCCCACAAAATTCACAAAATGCAAATTTTGATGACGGCAACAAAAGTTTTTTGATGCCGGCGACAATTCCGACACCGGCGACAATATAATGTGAATTAAATTCAGTTTTGCGAATTTGCAAATTTATTTGGTCAGCGAGACACAGAAATTCTGCGCAAATTCACACCTGCCGAATAAATTCGCCCATCACTACAGAGCACCCTCGCCTCTGTATGTTCTGAATTTGCACCTTGACCTTATTCCTCAGTGCTGGAGAGACATGTATAGACACAAGCAACTTTTGGGTAGCATTTAGGATTGAGACAATTCAGCTTGCATTTTTAGTCTTTGCACTTGCTTTAGTAAATGAGCCCTTCTGTGTGCAAAAATACAAAAAACAACTTTGTACCTGGGCAGTAACCCATTGCAATTAAATAAGTTGCAGGTAGAACAATGAAATAAACCATTTGGCTGCAATGGATTACTGCTCATGTGTTTGTATAGACCTGCAATCTTATTGGATGAACCTGCACCTAGACCCAAAACCCACATTTTAGCTTGCTAAGACATGCAGCAACTTTACGGACAACCTGACCTACTGCCTGATTTTAACACAGAAGTGGTGTCATCTGAGAACAGGGTAAGGTTGGAAATTAGGTGGAGAAGCTGATTAGAAAGAAGTATAGCAAAATGCTTCACAAGAGAAACTACCTACAACCTGCTGACCCACACTCTATGTGCACCCACATTTAACTACTAGCTACTTGCTCAATATTCATATTGCACTGTGGGTAACTAACTCAGTCTAACTCTATCTCTGTGTAGGATGAAGGATGATGTGCTTGTACAAATCTTAACAACAGATATAGGATGTTTGGAACCTGGGGTTTTCCAGATAAGGGATGCTTTTATTATTTGGAATACAGGTATGGGATTAGAAGAAAGACTCACATGTCCGTGCCCAAAAGGCCACTACTCCATTGTGCCCATTCTCGACAGTGTGTGGATTTCCTCGTGCTGTTCTCCATTCCAGTAGACACCATGTATGGGGGATATAGTGGTTGAGAAAACCATTCCACACGTGTAGAATAAAATCAAAATATACAGCTTTATTGGGGTGATTAAAACAACAAACAGGCATCCATTGCAGATGTACTCCTACCTTATGTCTTTAAAGTGACTTTAAAGACACGGCATCCATATGTTCTCAACAATGACTGGGAAGTAACATGTTTTTTCCAGCCATAATGTATGCATAATACCCCATAAACGTGTATGTATAATATCCCAGAAGTGAATAACATCTTTCCCATATGTGCAAGGATAAATATATTTAAATTATGACAATATTTGTTGTGACTGATATGACTTGTAATAAGCAAATATACGTTCTTTGCTTTTTTTTATGTTTGAGTTTATTTTAATGAACACAGATATATAAGGCACAGGATTTCCTGTGACCTCACTTCTGATGAAGTGCCAGAAAGAGGCATGAAACGCGTCAGGTGACCTAACATGTCATAGGGTAGGAGTACATCTGCAATGAATGCCTATTTGTTGTTTTAATCACCCCAATAAAGCTGGATATTTTGATTTTATTCTACACATGTGGAATGGTTTTCTCAACCACTATACCCCCCATAAATACAAGTATGGGACTTGTTATCCAGAATGCTTGGGAGCTGGGGTTTTCCAAATAATGGATCTTTCCGTAATTTGTATCTTCATACCATAAGTTTACTAGAAAATCATGTAAACATTAAATAAAACCAATAGGTTGGTTCTGCTTCCAATAACGATAAATTATATCCTCAGTTTGGATCAAGGAATCCTTTATCAAAATTTGGATTATTTGATTATAATGAAGTCTATGGGAGATGTTCATTCAGTAATTCAAAACTTTCTGTATAACGGATTTCTACATAACGGATCTTTTTCCTGTACCAGACCTTAAGTCTGTTTAAATCATTTAAACATTAAATAAACCCGAAAAGGTTGTTTTGCCTCCAATTATTTATATCTTAGTTGGAATCAAATACATGGTACAGTTTTATTATTACAGAGAAAAGGGAAAATAATATGTAAAAATGTCAATTATTTGATTAAAATGGCTTTCCCGTAAATAGTAGCTTTCTGGATAATGGATTTCTGGATACAGTAATACTGTATGTAGTATGTTTAGCAAGGATTAGCAACCCGCCCTGCAGTGTGTTGATTTTATAGGTGTTTGGTTTTAACCATTTGTAAATATTCAATGTTTTCTCACAAAATGAACAGATCAGAAACATTTCCATAGTGAGCTATCTTAGCTGCTGATTTTGCATCGTACACAAAAACATTTATCTTTTGTTTGGTTAACCTTTAAATGTTCCTGTTGAAGGTAATGAAGCAGTAATTCTAGAAAGCAGAGTGATTGTTCTGTATATCATGTGTCAGCCTGTAAGTAATTCATTACTTTAGTTTTTATTCAGGACAGTAAGAAATTAGATAATTTCCTTTCCAAATGTTTTTGTGACTCAAGTACATAAGTGTAACGTTAACCAGACCAAACAGGGTTATTTTCCAGCTAGTGATTAGTCCATGGGTTACATGTGACTCTAACACTTAAGACAGGACCTTCACTAAGTGGAAGAATAAAGGTGTAGTTTAACTACAACACCCACAGGCTACTGTGCAATAAAAATAGAAAAGAATGGACGCCAGGAGGTTCTTGCAGTGAAAACAAAAAGTATGTGCCTCCCAAGAGGATGTAGTCAAGTAGTAAGGCAGTTCCTCCAGGCAGATTGAAAAGTAATTGGATCCTGTCAAGTGGAGTGGTCAGGGAGAAAATCTAAGCCTGACACCCATCCACTGTAGTCCCTTCATTAAAGGCAATCTAGGAGCATTGGGAAGCTACTCCTTGCTTGCTCGATGGAGCACAAAGCTGATCTTTCTCTCTCTCTCCTATCTATCTTACTCTCATAGAGAGTCTATTATAGATCTATTACTGTCTCTAGCTGGCCTCATTCACGGGGGTTCCCTGTTCCCTGACTTAGACCCTAGAGGTACTGGTCCTTCTATAGCAAAATGGCTTTACTGGGCCTTGGTGTACCCAGGCTCAATGGGAACATCCAGTAGGTAAGGACACCAGAAGCCAAAGAGGAAGATCCACCCCTTTCCAAGCACTATATTAAAGGGGTGGTTCACCTTTAAGTTAAAATTTTGTATGTTATAGAATGGCCAATTCTAAACAACTGTTCAATTGGTCTTCATTGTTTATTGTTTTTATATTGTTTATTTTTTATAGTTTTTGAATTATTTGCTTTCTTCTTCTGACTCTTTCTAGCTTTCAAATGCGGGTCACTGACCCTGCCTAAAAACAAATGCTCTGTAAGGCTACAAATGTACTGTTATTAGTACTTTTTATTACTCATCTTTCTATTCAGACCCTCCCTATAAAAATTCCATATTCTCATTCAAATCAATGCATGGTTGCTAGGGTAATTTGCACCCTAGCGATCAGTCAGAGCCACACTGAAATTTAAAAAGAGATGGGGTGCAACACAAGAATGAACCTGGGGGGGGGCCAAATAAGGGCTATGATTGGCTATTTAGTAGCCCTATGTGTGTTGGCAGCCTACGGGAGGCAAAATTTGCCTCCAAGCCAGAAATTTAAAAATAAGCACATGCTTTGAGGCTGCTGGGAGTAACATGGTGCTAGAGCTTAGTGCAGCTCAGCTCTCGCTTCTCAGTTCTCCCATTAACTATTATTAATTCTTGCTATGTATTTAAGCAGGGATTGACAATTAAATCTCCTTTTAGCATTATAACAAATAATTCTGTTTAACAAACAGAATATTTGTTAAATCTAAACTGATTTTTTTAACCAAGCAATAACCAACATTACCACTCAGTAAAGAATATAACAAAGATTTATGAAGCAGCCTGAGAGACAAATGTAAACATGTACTAGCAAAAAATCGATTACAAATAAAATTATAGTTAACTTGAATTTCAGGAAGCACACAGTATTAGAAGCCTAAATACAGTATATCAATTAATTTATTTAAATGGTGTATATATATTTTTTTATTTATATATTAGTAACGAAGACAATTAAATATTAAATGCCATCAGTGTTTTCATTCTGGATTCATTACTGTAATTAATTAGGTGAAGGCTGAAATCGATCTATCATGGGACCTCACACATTTTAAAGGCTTCCAAACCAAAATTTGATAAAGAGGCCCACATAACACAGAAACCCCTAATATACCCATTGCCGTTACCTGTTTCTTCAAAAAGTATGAATAAATGCTGAAATCCAGCTGTTTAACAGTTCTTCTCTTTCTGCATTATTTGATATCCTGGCAGAGAAGGAGGGACTAAACACTCATGTTACAAATTGTAACAACCTCTCCACAGCTTACAGACAGAATGCAAGAACTACATAACCCACAATGCATTGCACTATGATGTTCCTTTCCTTATTGAAATCACGTGTGCAGGGAATTGTGGGGTTTGGAGGATGCAGGCTAAGGACAGCTGGCTGTTAATACAAAGTAACAGTAGTCAGCCAGCTCAACAAAAGTAGTCAGAGATCAGCAGGAGAGCAAGGGGCTAGGCTTAGGGGACTGTCAGAAACCATTTAAAATCATGAAAAGTCTGCATATTTTTTAATTGATGTATATTGCAAAGTTGCTTGATTATGTTTACTTTTCAAAAAGCTTAAGTTATATTTTTGTGAAGTTCCCCTTTAAGAAGTTATCAGGAAGGAAAACAAGTCCTTTCTTAAGATGATAGAGTCTACAGAGATGTCCACTGAGCTGAACTATCGTTATTTTGTAAACGAGGATTATATTTTGCCATTTTTTGACAGTTTTATAGAACCACAGGAAGGCAAATACAAACATTATGCTGACACATTTATTGTTCATTCCCAGAAAATATTATACAGAAAATTAACTTCAGGACTATTATGCACTAAGCACACACAATATTAACCCACATTTCCTGAAAGGGAACAGACATTTTCTTTTAATCTTCATTGATTTTTCATTATGCTGCTGTTCAGATTAGAGTGACTATTGCAATGAATAAAATAATGCTGCTTTGAGGCAGAAAGTATTTTAGTCATATGGTATTTAATTTTTCTTACTGCAAACAGAGTGAGATTTAACTGCAGGAGAGGTTTTCCAGCAAGGTCACATATCTCTCTCTCATTTATAGGCATTGGAGAAGAAGCACATGACTCTAAACAAGGAAGAGCAGAACATGTAAATATTTTAGTTTCTTTTTTTAATTTTGCGTTGGTTTATTTTTTCCATTTTTAGAAGCTCTGCAGCTTTATTTTCTCGCTGACAAAAGATTTTTCAGCATCTTTACATACTTTTATCAGAGGTTGCCAAAACATCTGGAGTCCCTTTGTAATCCAACAAGTCATGAATAAAACAAAACAAAAACAATTACCATCACATGCTATTCTAGGCAGTCGTCAGGCATCACCACATTTTGGAAACCATTACTTTAATTAAAGTACTCTGTACCATAAATATAATCTTATTATACATACAGTATACCTAAATAGTTGGACTTTTTGGGTCAAACTCCACTTGCTGTCAAACACTGGCCTGGTTCTATCTTGTCTCATAATATATTGAGAGATGTCTCAAAACATTGTCATAATAGTCAACCTAATATAGTTCCAGGAGTATCTAGTACAGCAATGTACCCTAAACCACAGGCTGGGCCTCACATCAACTGCTTTGAGACTCAATGCTTGGGAACCTCCAATGTGCAATAACACAAAATCACCAAAATAAATTACTTAAACAATGATGATGAAAACTATGTGAACTTCCACTGATTATAATGCTGGTAAAGGCAATCATTGAAATCAAACCAATACCAATTTGGTTGCTACTCAGCTGAACATAAATGTACCCATGCACTAGGGCTCTCTAAGAGTTACAGAATTTATACTGTCCCAGCTCTGTCTGAAGAACTGCTGGGCTCACAAAAGTCTCTTTGAAAGAGAAACTACATAATGATCAATCCACTAAATTAGTACACACTGTTCTACTATGTTAGTCAGATCAAAACATACAGTTTTAAAAAGAAATGCCACCCTTGAAGTATAAACATGTTTCTGTTTATTTTTCATGGATTAGATAAACTAAACATAAACTGAACATACCTTTTCTAATCATATGCTTAGCTTCTATGGCCTTCAACCATTTTTAGAAACTGCATTAATTAATGTGCCATGATGCCGGTAAAGTTGTCATTGTTCAGCTCAAAGAGACTGGACGGCTAAAAGATCTTGTGGAGCTTAGTATCTTTTATTTATACTACTGCATAAATATATTTTGTATTGAAGTTTTCTCTGCCAATGGAAAAGTATTTTTTTGAGCCAATCCTGACTCACTGTAATTATCTGAAGCACATACACTGCTCCCTTCCTTTATGGGGTATACAGTATATACAAAGAGGGCTGTACAATTTATATACATTCAGTAAGGAGTCACTCATAAATCACAGCTTGTTCCATAGGGGAAAGAAATGTAGGCAAGTGTGGAGGGTTCACCAAAATGATGGAGGAAGAGCTGCTGTAGTCCCCATGTCCTGAGTACTTGTAGGTCAAAAAAACTAGTAATTAAAATGCTGCAAGCAGGTTTACTGGCCAGTGGCCACCTCTGCCTGTTCCTTCTCCGTTTTTGGAGGGGGTGAATGTTATACAGCCCTTAGATTGTAAGCTCCACTAGCACAGGGACTGATGAATGACATGTAATCTCTGTAAAGCACTGTGTAAATCAGTACTATATAAAAAGCACATAATATAAATAAAAGCACTTGCAGCAGTGCCATATAAAAAATGTGCTTATTTAACTATAGGTTTATCATAAGAGACATTCACATTACAGGACATTTTTAATGCCGTGCCTCATTTATTCTACATTTAAACTGCAACGCAACATTTTATTTCCTAAACCTTACCATAAATGATGTGCAACACTACTATTTTCAAAGCTAAAAAATTTAAAATTCTCACTTTAAACTCTGGAAAACAGTATAAATATCTCAGCCCTAAAGAGGAAATTCTTTTTTTTCAAAAAAAGCCAATTTTATTCACATACAAACAGCAATATTGGAAAATTGACTGGTTTAGCAATATAATGGATTTATTTATGCTTTAAGACATTTTCAAGATGCCCATCTTCTTCTTAAATGTCACAATAAATAAAGCATCTACTGTATATTTAATCAATGATGATTGGTTCCCTTATCAGAGCATATTGCAAGATGAGCGTGTGACTGTATCATTGTGTGACCGTATGTTTCATGTGGAATTTTGTTGCCACAAGTTTTTCACCATTAACACCAATAATGAAAATCATTTATCTGACCCATTCTGCTCAAACTCTCAGTCAGTCTGACAAGTGCATTAAAACAATTTAGCTGCCACAAGGGGTTATTGTTAATAATGCTTGGGCTGGCCCAAAACCTAAAGTCCAAAATATATTGAGTGTGGCTCACCATTAAAGTCCACAGATCTTTTGATTTGGTGCCTCATCTGCCTTCTGCCTCTACCCCCAACATCAGCTGAGAGTGGATGGGGATTAGGTTTGCCTTGAATTGATTTCAAGATTACTTGGCAATGCCTGTTGCTTTAGACTTACCATTATTGGATACTATATATGCCTGGACGAACAAAAACCATCAAAGACAGAAAAAAAATGCTTTCTACAAAACACAGTTTGGAAATCTGCCTTTCATGGAAAAACCCACAATTAAATGTATTCTAGGCAGAGTAATATCTTGCCTCCACATCAAAGTACATTTGTACGCCCAATTATCTGTAATTGAAAAATGTGTCCACAAACTTTGAATGACAGTGAATGAAATACAAACTAAATTTGCTCTGAAAAACAAGCTTTGGAAATGTGCCCTTTGCTGAACAAAAATACAATGACTTCCATTATAAGCAAGCAATATTTTGCCCTACAACCACAGCTTATTTAGATCATTTAACTCACCTTATGTTTGAAATTACACAACACTGGCGCCTCTTTTTTTTGGGGGGGGGATGCAATTATCTGATATTAATGTAGTTTTTCAAAGCAGTTATTCATAAAAGAAATACTGTTGAAAGAGTTTGGCAGCTTATTATATTGCAATATATGGACAAACTATTCCTATTTTGTTTAAGGGGGAGAAACTATAACATACAATATTCACATACATTCCTTTAAGATATTTTAATTGCTGCAAAAATGCCTGCAAGTCCTTTGATACAATGCAGGTATAGGTGCACCCATCCCATGTACTGAATAGACATGTATCTAAATTTCAAGGATTTCAAGATTCTTGCACGGTGGTCCTAATAGCTGGGTTGGGGATACCTGGTTTAGTGGAAGTAAGGAATCATTATCATTACCTGGGGGCACAAGTACTAGAGCACTAAGGGGTGCAAGAGCATGGCCTTCATGATCACTTAACAAGCACTTGTGCCCTGGGGTAAGCTGTGCTGTGCTTCTGGTGCAACGTTCACATCAATCAGATGTCATTCAAGGGACTGGACAGGCAGACACCTATGTGGTCTTTTTGCACTTTACACACTGTCTTCTGCTTCACAAATGACCCCTAGTGACTTTACATTTTCATAATTCATTTTTTTATGCTGAATAACAATGAATAGATAGTGGTCATCAAGAGCACCAAGGAGCATGAGAGCCATTGCCATAGGGCAGGTGGTAGGTACAGGGCCCAGTTGCAATCTGTTGCTCCCTAATTTGCATGTCTGAATGGGAACAAGAAGAATGATGCCTAGGTGACTCCCCTGCCAGCTCCTCATGAATATAGCACTGTCATAGCCAAACACAGGCAGCGCTGTATTCATTGGGGCCTAGCAGGTCTCTGTGCTCTGAAACAGAGTGCAGAGACCTCCTGCATGTTTTCACAGCAGGAAGGCACCGTGGAAAGAAATTGTTGGTTGTCCCTGTTTTTTGCACTATAAACTATACTTTCCTGCTTGTAAATGACCCCAACTGTGCTGCACATAGAGCTGATTGTCACAGATAAATATGTTTCTTATCATGTTAAAGTAGACTAAATGGAGCTTTCTCATAGTACAATAAGTGCATATATATTTTATATGTATTTGTTTTCTGTCTAGTTACTCCCATGTTTCTAATTCTGTATTATACAAATACTGTAACAGAGCTTAATGCTTGTCTTTCAGTACATATGTACAGTACAGTAATTCACATCCTCAGCACATATCTAGAATACTTCTGTAAAGTATCTTATATATTTTTGACTTTATGAGACCAATGACTGCAATGGATAAAATCTTAAAGGGATACTGTCATGGGAAAAAATTTTTTTTCAAAATGAATCAGTTAATAGTGCTGCTCCAGCAGAATTCTGCACTGAAATCCATTTCTCAAAAGAGCAAACAGATTTTTTTATATTCAATTTTGAAATCTGACATGGGGCTAGACATATTGGCAATTTCCCAGCTGCCCCAAGTCTTGTGACTTGTGCTCTGATAAACTTCAATCACTCTACTGCAAGTTGGAGTGATATCACCCCCTCCCTTTTCCCCCCAGCAGCCAAACAAAAGAACAATGGGAAGGTAACCAGACAACCGCTCCCTAACACAAGATAACAGCTGCCTGTTAGATTTAAGAACAACACTATAAAGTAAAAAACAGCACTCAATAGTAAAAACCCATGTCCCACTGAGACACATTCAGTTACATTAAGAAGGAAAAACAGCAGCCTGCCAGGAAGCATTTCTCTCCTAAAGTGCAGGCACAAGTCACATGACTAGGGGCAGCTGGGAAATTGACAAAATGTCTAGCCCCATGTCAGATTTCAAAATTGAATATAAAAAAATCTGTTTGCTTTTTTTAGAAATGGATTTCAGTGCAGAATTCTGCTGGAGCAGCATTATAAACTGATTCATTTTGAAAAAATTTTTTTTTTCCCATGACAGTATCCCTTTAATAAGAGATATATTAATACTGGTCAGTCTGTTGATATAAGTCGTTTTGACGGCTTACCTCTTTCTTTCCTAGTGATTTTTAAATAATCAAGTGAACAGAGGTACAAAGTTTAATGGACTAGATCAGGAAATACCTTGCAGCAAAACACTATATACACAACTGAGTGATAGTCAGAGCCAAAAGGTGAATATTCATCAAATGTTACACGACTCTTCTGCAGTGGAATGAAGTGTGCCAGGCACAGACTCTGCTAGTACAGTTCAGTAGATGTAAACAATTCATTACAGTTCTTGAAATAAATATTTGATACATTCTGCTCACTAACTCATTGTTGTTTTAGACATTGGGATACATAAAGCAGTTATTTGGCTCAACCAGAACAGCTTATTGCTAGAACTGGTGCCATTGGGAAGACTCCTCCTTCCAAAGATTGTCTGGTTTGCATTTATAATGGTCTGTTAGAATTCGTTCTGTCTAGGAATTATTTACACAGTTAAGGAGATGCAACAGAAATAACTACATAATAGCTCAGAAAAACAGCGGTATCTCTTAAAGGAAAACTAAACCCCCTTGCTAATAAAAACCCCTACCCTCCATAGTCCCCCCTCCCTGCTGCCCCTCGCGCATGTGTTAACACAAGTAAATGCCCGTAAGCCAGTTATTACCACTCATTGCAGAGTCAGCACAGTGGAGCTCACGGGCGCTTCGGTAATTTTCTTCAATTACGGCGCTTACGCTGTTGTAACAAACCGGAAAACTGCTCCAACTGCGCTTGCTTACTGAAGATTACCAAATCACTGAAGATGGCCCCTGTGAGCTCCGCTGTGCTGACTCTGCAATGAGGGGTAATTATCGACTTAGGGGCATTTACTTGTGTGAACACCTGTGTGGGGGGTGGGAGCAGGGGTGGACTATGGAGGGTAGGGGGTAGGGATTTTTATTAGCAAGGGGGTTTAGTTCTCTTTTAAAGGAAACATTAAGGACTTTTTTTTGTAGACATATAAAATGAATAAGAATAATAATATAAAAAGGGAATGACAGAGAGATGTATCTTGTTTAGTTGGCAAATACTGGTATTCTGGTTATCTAGGATAGGTAATTTAACAATTCTAATATAGTAATTATACAAACTATGTTGCTTTTGTTCCCCAACCTCTAGCCTACAATCAAGATATAGCCATCCCAATTATGTATGCATAAGTACAATTATAATTGCATCCATTTTATAAGGGACTTGGCATCTAGAGTGCCAAGAGTTGGGTGTGTCTGCTTAACTGTCTATTTATGGGACATAAATGAAAGATGACCATTACTAATCAGTAGAGTATATGTTCAATTTATTTAGTGTAACAGTGGTCTATGTTTCCTGGGGGGACCCATGCCATGCAGACTAATATTAAATGCAGTAAAAACAATCTGCAAAGGCAAATATACAGATGATAGATTTTAGAAGATCTTTTACATCTCTCCTTGTTTCTATATAACTTACAACCATTACATATATAGCTTGAAGAAAACAAGAACAACCAAAACATGTTTTACCAGACCTACGGTCATTATAGAAATTAAAAATGCTTAGTTGAAATATTATCACAAAGTAGTGTTAATTTCATATACTTTACGGAGATTAACACAAATATCCTGATGTTACCGAAGATAAGTCACAAGCAAATTACAAGTGACAAGAGCACATTAATCCATGTAAAAAGAAAATCTAATTGGTTAACTATACAGGTACAGGACCTGTTATCCAGAATGCTTGGGACCTAGGGCTTTCCTGATAATGGATCTTTCCATAATTTGGATCTTCACACCTTAAATCTACTAGAAAATTATGTAAACATTAAATAAACCCAATATTCTGGTTTTGCTTATATTAAGGGGGTTATTTACTAAGATCCGAACACCCGAAATTCCCCGAAATCTGAAAGATTCATTATTTTTTGTGTTATAACTGGCTTTAAATATAAAATCACAAATTTTTCGGAATTTATTAAACCCCGAGGGCTAAAAAGCCCAAATATAAAAACACAGCACCTCAAACCGGTTGAGATTGAATAAAAGTCAATGGGAAGAGTCCCATTTATTTTTATTTGTGTCTGGGGGTTTGTGCACTTTCACGTTTTCTGAGCTTTCGGGTGAAAAAATCGTGAAAATCTGAGTTTTTGTAATAATACAAAATAAAATGTAATAATAAATAAGCGTTAAAAGCGTAGGTTAGATCGGAGTTTGTAGCAGCCGATATGGAGATAAATTCGGACCTTGATAAATAACCCCCTAAGGATTAATTATATCTTAGTTTGGATCAAGTACAAGGTACTGTTTTATTATTACAGATAAAAAAATAAATCTTTTTAATTTATTTGGATTATTTGGATAAAATGGAGTCTATGGGAGACAGCCTTTCTGTAATTCAGGGCTTTATGGATAATGGGTTTCCGGATAACGGATCCCATACCTGTATTCATCAAATAAAACATTTTACTATTTGACTTTCTCACAGACAGTGCCAGACATATTTTATTTCCATATATTTAAATATATAATATGCTACGGTAATCTATAGCCTAGCAAACCAGATTAAATTCAAAACTGTTGCTAAATTATAGAAAAATAATGAGAAATGAAGGCCTATTGCAAATTGTCTCACTTTTAAACAGCTAAATTTAGATGGGACCTTATCGAATAATTCACAGGCATGATATATGCAACCATGAGGAAATAAAAAATACTTGCTGTTTCATAAATAACAAAATTTACAAAGAAGATCAAACTGTTTTTTCAAACTGATACAGAAGGTATGCAACTGTTTACAAAAAGGCGTTTTTCCTTTCTAACCCTCTCTGCAGGCACAAACAGCATAATACACATTATCCTCTGTCATGCAGTTCTGTCAACGTAACACTAATACCGTCTGACATGACCTATACAGAAGAGAGCCATTATCGTGCAATAGAAGACTAAAGAAAATGTTGAATTTGCGGATATTTTCATCACAATGAAATGATGGGTGTTTTTTTAGTATTGTGTTTCAAAGCTTTTTTGACCCATACCACACATGCTTATCATAGTTACCACCTAAGCCTCACGCACTTGCAAAATCATTACCAAAATGACAATAACAGGTGTCTACAATCAACACTGTTCCATAGAAATAGAAATAACAAGAAAACTTAAATGCAGTGTTCACATTGGAGCATAAATTCTTGAGCTAGAGACTTTTTCTGTAAGAAACCTGTGATATAATGATAAGCTAGTTCTCAGAACCTCAAAAGAGGAAGGGATTATCACAGAACGGCTTAAAAAATTCTTACGAGTAGATTTTCCAATTACACCTGTGTTTTATCTCCTTCCCAAGATTCACAAGGATATGCAAAGACCACCTGGGAGACCCATTGTGGCGGGAATGTCATCCATATTTCAACCGATGGCTATACTACTGGATAGTGTTCTGAACCCCATTGTGTTATGTACTAGATCATTTGTGAAAGACACTACTGATTTTATCAATAAATTGAACGCAATAGACATGGTTCCACAGGATGCATTTCTATGCACAATGGATGTCTCCTCATTATATACCTCTATTCCACATGACCAGGGTATTGAGACTATAGCCATAGCTGTTCGAGGGTTACAACTACCAGATGGAGTGGCTGAACTATTACTACAGCTTCTCAAATGGGTTCTGACTAAGAATTATTTTCTATTTGAAGGGAAATACTATGAGCAAAGCCAGGGAACATCAATGGGGTCAAATGTTGCTCCAGCGTATGCTAATTTATACATGGCACGGTTTGAGGATGATTTTGTATATGAAAAACAGGAGTTTTGGCCCCATGTTGTGACTTGGCTTCGCTACATAGACGACCTTTTCTTTATCTGGCAGGGATCCGAAGATCACCTACATCGTTTCAAGGAGTACCTTAACACAAGAATTCCAACTATTAAATTTACCTTAAAATATGATCCGTATCAGGTACACTTTTTGGATGTGACTGTAGAGGTACAAGGAGGGAGACTTGTGACAGATATCTATAGGAAACCCACAGATAGAATTACTTATCTTGATCCCCGCAGTTTTCATCCACCTGCGACTACAAAGGGTTTACCCTATAGCCAGCTACTACGTGTGAGACGGATTGTGAGTACAGATGCTAAATTTGATGAGAGAGCAGGAGAAATGTTGACCCACTTTAGAAGTAGGGGATACGATACTGGTGTCCTATTGGAGGCTAAACAGAAGGGTAGAGAAAAATCAAGATCTACTCTATTGATAAAGAGACCGAATAAAAAGGCAGACAGATTACCTTTTGTTACCACATACTCCACCAAATCGGGGCAGGTGAAGAATATAATAAACCATCATTGGCATTTGTTACAGATGGACCATAGGTTACGACCCTGGGTGGCTGATCCTCCAATGATGGCGTACAAAAGGGCGACAAACTTGCGGGACCAGCTAGTCCATGCCTTGAGTGAACCTCCCAAAAAAAAAGGTACCTGGTTGAGTGGAACTAAGGGGATGTTTAAATGTGGGAGATGTGTTAACTGCAATTTCGTAGTCCGTACTGACAAGTTTTATCATCCAATGAGTGGTAAAAGTTATGAGATGAGGGATTATATCAATTGTCAGTCTGACTATGTCATATACATGGTGAAATGTCCATGTGGAAAGATATATGTAGGGGAGACGACTAGATCCTTAACAGTGAGGATTGGGGAACATCAAAGTGACGTGAGACTTGGCAAGAATTCGTCCCCGATAGCTAGACATTTCATGCAGGCACAACATCAAGTGAACCAGTTACGTTTCATTGGAATAGAACAGGTTAAAAGACCTACTCGAGGTGGAGACAGGGAATTGAAATGGATATACAAATTGAATTGCCTCTCTCCTAATGGTCTTAATGAGGATAGGGAACTTTCCCTATTTTTCTAATTTTGTTTGGATAGCGGTTTGCTATCCGTGACCTCAGTCTGTGTATAAAATGGGTTTTATTGTGTGTTCTGATGTATGTGTATTATATTTTTTGTATATATGAGTTTTTAATTCTATAAATACCGTTATTCTTTTAGATTTTATAGGACATTGGCGATGAATCTGAATTTGTGCTATTTAACCCTATCTATAAGTGGCATGATCGTTTTTAAATTGACAGGATGGTCTTCACATCAATATTTGAAATGGATTTTATGAAGATGTATCACGTTGGTGATTAACCCTCACTGAACATCACGCTTACACTGTTCTTTGGATGAACTTTAAAATATATATATTTTTTGTATTAATATATTGTTATTGATTTAATAGCTTATATATGGGATATTATGCACTTGCACTTTAATTTGACCATTAACTTATTTCCCTGTATAAATTTATATCTTTGCTAGCACAGTCACTTTAGTGTATTTATTCTGTAGTCGCATTGCTACAATGTGGTTAATGGATTGTCACGATAAGAGATTTTTTATTATGAACACATTCCTGTGTTGGATAACCAATTGTACTGTCACTTTGAATTTATTGTATTATTTTAGTGGGGTTAATATGCGGTTATAATAATAGGTTCAATGTCCGATTTCCCATTTGGCGTGGGAACGCTGGGGTTGCTAGGATACGGCGTGATTGCTAGAGCATACTTTGTTGCATAGGTTTAATGCACCCATGCCTTCCACCCACTCTTCTCGCGCTACTTCAACCTGAGGCAATGTACGTGTAGGGAGCCGCGTCACTACGCTGGAAGCTCGGGTAGTGCGCGGAAATCGCAAATGGACGCATAATTGAAGAGGGTATTTATTTAATCAGTGCTGTTTGCCGAAACGTTGGGGCTGTTCTCATTTTGGCAGGTGTATCCGCTTCTTGTAGCTTCTTGTTTGCCTTCTTTGTACCAAATGGTGGTATGTATACTATTATCATGTGGAGTGTTTTGTCTTTGTAAACATTATGTTACTGTCAAATTGTTCTTCTAATTAGTAAAACATTTTCTGATATGTTACATTTGGTTGCTCTGTAGGGGCAACTCTAGGTTTTTTTGCACCTCCTACTACATATTTGTTTTTTTATAGCTTTAAATGAGAGTGCCCTCCGCTTATCTGTATTCTCAGAACCTCAAAAGCCAGATGATAACGCAACACTGTCTTGGGCAATGTGGAAGAGGGCAGAACTGGAAAGAAGATTTCACAACAATTAAATAGTCTTTTTAACCAACTACCAACTACTAGGATTCAGTGGATGCTATGTAATAGTGACAGTTTCCCTTTAATACATATATTATAGTCCACATGTTTAGCAAAATCATTCTAAATTAAAAAAATATTCTCTGATTTTGGAGCACGTTGTTGGACCTTTAATTATTGTTGAGAAGATATTTATAGTAAACACAAACATATCAATCCAGAGTACAGCAATAAAAGAATTATGAAACAGACAGTTATGCAACAGATCTTATCTACGGTTAAACTGATGGCAAATAAGCTTATGAAAGCTTAACACTTCAAGCTAGTTCTTTGAGACAAATTCCTCTTATAAATAAGAAAGCAGGTTCTACCGAAAAATGGTGATAGAAAAAAAAAAACGTCTTAGAGAAAGATTACCAGATCTATGAAAGGCCTGCAATAATAAGGATTGTGAAAATAAGCGGAGCTCACCCTCTTGCTGTATAGTGTCGGCCGCTGCTCCTGCCGTAACCCAGCAACTTCGATCCGGGATTTGCAAATCCTGGATTGAAGTTACTATGAAAGGCCTGGCTCATATAATCCTGTTTATTACTATGTTTTAACCTCTGTATATCAGGCCCTTTCTGTGTAATGGTATATTTATCTGAAGGAACCTCAAAAGACCTTTTGGATGTGAGGGCTCCTCTTGATAGCCACACTTGGCCAGATTCAATTCAGTGAAAAAAAAGGTATATCATATGAAAAGCCATGGATGAAATTCAATTTGAAATGCAATTTAATTCAGAAACACTTATCTCACAGTTTATCACATGAAAACTCTAAACTTGGGAAGAACTGGAACTGAATTAGAAGAAAAGTTTTTTCTCCTTGAATTGAATCTCTTCCATGAGTTTTCATGTAACTGTGAGATCATTTTTCTAACTGAATTTAATCTGGCCCTTTATTTAAATAAATCCTTTCAGGCTGATTTAGAATTTTTAGAAATTTAGCAATGGGTGAAATATCATTTCTGTATTCCCATGGCATTGTAATTCAGTTACAGAAGAGAATAATGTTTGCTTATCAGGGTTATTAAAAGAAGATAAAATCAGTACAAAATTGCTGATTATGAGCTCAAGGTGACAGTTACATCTGAACGTTATGCTGTACCAATTTCTTGAATTTAATTTATTATTATTTTTAACAAACCACATCTGTGAATATTTTTGTCCTGGGATGTGGATTGTCTCATTATCTGCTTTTTAGAAAGGTATGAAAAAGTGCCCAAAAGATTTTACAGGTACAGTGTGTGAACATTTTTTTAGACCGCTCTTCTTGTAAAGAACTTTGTTCCAGGAAACAAAGTTTTTTCAAAGAACATTTAAGCAGTTATGACATTTGCCTACAGGAAGATTAACTAAAACATACACAGAATACCTTATAATGGGATTCCTAGAGGTCTGAGGATACCAATAAAATCGATTTGTACCGAAAGAATAGGGCTCGCTATTAGCTAAAAAAATACAGAGACTATATACACCAGGTGAAGTGAAAACAGCACTGAAGGAAGGGCCCAAAGGTATTTGGGTGCTGGGGGTTGTTAACAAAAAACTGGCAGATTTCAGCCAGGTTGAGTAAAGACCACTACAACATAACCTTTAGTAACATCCCCCACTGAGGACAAACAGGCTGGTGTACATAAGGCCAGTCTTACCTCATAGAAAGTGTATATAACATACACTCCATCACCACTGCACTGAGATTCAAAATAGGCCTTGACATTTAAGGCAGACAAAGGCCAAAATAGGCCCATGTAGACATAATATAAAGCACCAGTCTATGACAACAACCCCTCTGGCAATCTAGGCCATGGTATCAATGTGTTATGTTGGAGGATTGTGCCTGTGAGTGCTATATGGTTTGGGAAACATTTCCCATCAATAGGGGCTTACCTAGATGGTCTAAACTGATGATATTGTTTTCATATTAACCTTGACATATTACAATGTAGCATGTTATCCTTTGATGCTATTTGAAAGCAGTGGCAGGCAGGGGAGGGCTCAAGAAGATGTTGATAGAACCATGGCAATCAAAATACCTGGTGCGCCATAGGCCCAAAGGTCCCCTTATACTTAATTCTGAAGTAGTTAATAGATATTAATCATGGTACACACTGGAGAAACGATCACACAATCTAAGAATTTAAATGCTGTTCCCAGTAAGGGTCAGGGCACACATGCAGATTCAGGGAGATTAGTCACCCTGCGACAAATCTCCTCTTCTTCGGGGCGACTAATCTCACCAAACTGCACCCCCTGTTGACTGTGACTCATCTCCCTGAATCTGCCTGTGTGCCCTGACCCTAAAGCTTGTAATGGAGAGGAAAGTGTATAGGCTCAAGGCTACTAAACAACTTATCATTCCACACTATGATGCTTGCTGTGATAATGATCCTACAAAAACTGTTTTACTTTATTAAACTGTGTGGATCATTTATATTAATGATACTAAAAGCCTGCAGAACCAAATGCTACATAGTACTAATCAGAACCAGAAGAGCAATCAGGATTACCAGGTCGGATCAGTACCAGTCAGGCAGTGTAGTAGAGAATCAAGAGCCAGGAGCCTACAAGCCTGGATTTGAGGAAAGGCCACAAAGGCCCAGGCCTAGGGCGGCAGAATTTTGGTACACACTGGAGAAACTATCACACAATCTAAGAATGTAAATGCTGTTACCAGTAAGGGTCAGGGCACACAGGCAGATTCAGGGAGATTAGTCGCCCAGCGACTAATCTCCTCTTCAAGAGCCAGAAGCCTACAAGCCTGGATTTGTGAAAAGGCCACAAAGGCCCGGGCCTAGGGTGGCAGAATTTTAGGAGGATGGCATGCTGCCCAACCACACCCGCATTTGTTCGGAAGCATTTGGGATTAACAGGAGATACAATCTTTTCTAAAAGTTACTGTGCACCAATCCCCAGTACTCCGGACCTGATGTTGAAAATTTGGGCAGGCCTAGGGATGCCTACTATGTAAATTCAGGCCTGAGAGCCTAGTCAGGATAAACAGGCCAGAGTCAAAACCAATCAGTAACATGGTACAAAGTCAAGATCCAAAAGAATGGTCAAGAACAGACAAGGGTCAGTTCAGGCAGTGATACAGCAAAAGGTCAAAAACAGGCAAAGGTCAGGAACAGAAAATCAAACAAGAATCCCACTCAGTAACTATCAGGAAATAGACCTATATTGGGCAATGAGTCAATGCAGTGTACGGGGTTTTATAGCCAGACTAATGACTAAAGCTCCCCATAGACGCGACGATTCTTCTTGCCGAATGACCGATTTCAGGGAAGCCCGACCAATCCTTCGAAATTATCATGCGGTTAGTGGGATTCGAACGATCGTACATCTTACGATTTTTCGGCTGACATCTGTCAGGAAATTGATCGGCCAGGTCAAAAAATCTTTGTCGGTCCCAGTGCAATCTATCTATGTTTGCAGGGCCAATCAGGCAGCTCCCCTTTGTTTTCCTGGCAAATTGGTCTTTTTAGTTGATGGTAAATTCGACCTGATCGTGGTCTCACAATCAGGATCTGATCTTTTAAAAATCTCAACATCTATGGCCAGCTTTACACAGATCACCTGTGGCCAGATTGACAACAGGTGAAACAGGCCATGCCTACTTGCAATTACATGGAAAGCAATAGGAGTGAACTAGGGCCTGAGCTGTGTGGCCAACTACGTCAAAGTCATCCCATATCTGGCCAGTCCTTCACTCAATTTTCATCTGATTCATTAAGGATTATATTGCTTCATTATACATTTTACAAAGGGACTAAGTTTTACCTGCAACTTACTAGCTGCTTTCAAAGTAAAACTCCCAAACGTGGCTGCCCTTTTATTAGACACCAGTGGGATCACCTGACTATAGCTGGGAAGGGTGGGAGCTACAACAAGGAGCTGGTCACTGCTCCTGTATAACTATAACAAACAAGGAAAAGTTGTGCTCACCACTTTTGTGCTCACCACCATTTATAAAACCATTAGGCGGGGGTGCAATGAGGCTGTGACCACAAAATACATATAGACAAATACAAGAGTCCTCTGCACTCAATCCATTATCAATATATTTAAGACAGAGACATTTTGTGCATACTGCTACTGAAAAATGCCTTACCCTTTAAGCAACCCTGATGCGTGTATTTACAAAGATTTTATTTTTATTTTATTGTTAGACTGTATTCACTGAAATTCAATTCAATTCTCAATCTATACATTTTTGTTATGTTCTAGTTTTCTGAGTTTGCTGTTATACACATTTTACTGATATTAATAATCAAAAGAAAATTCTTCCAGTATCAAATAATTATTGCGCCAAGACTCTGTTCTGATAGATATTTTGTAAATCTATATAACTCATAGTGATTTCGGGATTGCAGCCCACTGTTTGTACGTCACGGGTTAGGGGCAAATGGAGCAAATGTTTGCTTGACTGCCAGCCTACTTCAAGCACTGGCAGTGACATACAGGGGCTTCTTTGCTCGCAAACCATAATGCAAGTGCTGCTCTTGACTGGAGCAGGCAGGGGAGTAACTACATAGGATGCAGACCCTGCAACTGCAGGGGGGCTCAAGACATATAGGGGCCCAACAAGGCCCTAATTTATACATAATTTCAATAATTATTAGTAAAACAAGTTGCCCTTTAGACATTTTAGGGGCCTGAAAAATGATTTACTGTGAGGCCAAGTAATATCTAGTTACACCACTGGGAGCAGGCAAATTATAATAAGGGATGCAGCCCAAAACCTAGAAATCCAGGGGTTTACCTCTCTCCCTGTAATAAAATGTAGCAGTATAAGTGAGCTGTGATGGGCTGTTAGTGCTGTTGGCCATACAGGATTAGCACATGGAACATACATATCATTAAATAAAGCCCTTGCACCCAGCCTTATGGGGTACTTTTTATTATTTCTTAAAAGACAAACTGCAGAATAAATAATCATTTCAATTGAATTGAATATATATATGTAAATGTGTAACTAAAGACTGAATAACCTGGATTTATCCATTGGAGATATTCTTCCTTTGGATATTAAAACCCCCTCTGAAGCTGGGGCCCTGGGAAAATTATCTTATTTCCCAACCCCACAGCCTGCCCTGATAACATGTTTTAAGGGGCAGATTTATTAAAATGTGAGATTATAGCTCACCCATGTTATATTCATTCCTATGGGATTTTAAGAATCATATTTATCAATGAAGTTCACCATTTAAAGGGATTGTTCAAATTCCAAACACTTTTTTCAGTTGAGTTGTTTTCATATTGTTCACCATAAACAAAGACTTTTGAATTGCTTTCCTTTTTTTATTTCTCACTGTTTTTCCAAAATTTAAGTTTGAAGAAGAAACAAACCCTTTACCAAAAAAACCCTACCCCTTACCCCACTTAGACACCCTTCTTCCTCCTCTCCAGCCTACATGCCCCCCCCCCCGGGAAGTGCCCCTAACTTTTTACTTACTTCTCGGTGCAGAGTTCACCGCAGCCATCTTCCGGGTCTTCGTGTCTTCTTCCAGGCGATTCAGCAATTTCCGTCCATTTTGTCGCATGAGTAAATTAGCTCCAACTGTGCACGCCTCACCGTTCTCCGTCTCAGCTTACAGAAGATGGCTGCAGTGAACTCCAATGCTGTGACTCTGCACCGAGGGGTAAGTAAAAAGTTAGGGATTTTTTCCCGGGGGGCAGCTAGGCTGGAGGGGAGGAGGGTCTACGTGGGGTGGGGGTAGGGGTTTTGGTAAAGGGTTTGTTTCTCCTTTAATGTTCCTGTCTCTGGTGTTTCAGTCAGGCAACTCAGTGATCCAGGAGCATTCTGAAATGTTACAATTTACTACATTTAGTTGATACATTTCTCAGCAGTATCTATGGAATATTAGCAACTATTGTATCATTTCTAACAGCTGCCTTTTAGGAAACTCAGGAATTTTACTCAGCAGGGACAACATAACAAATGCATCAATTAAATGTATCAATTTAGAACAGTTAAAGGAGACATATAGGTTAGATTTACAAAACTAATTTTGTAGGCAATTATGAGTAATACATGGTATTGCTTTTACATGGTGCTAAAAATTATTAGCAAAAGCACAGTAGGAGGGGGACAGCCAATCACAGCCCTGCAGTCACACAAGCACAGACAGGCTTCAGTTCCCTATCAGGTCCTGCTAGCTGCTGATTGGTTCCTGTCCTACAGTGCAGTGAGCTGAGTGCCGCCGGCTCCCCTGCACATCCTTGGAATTCAGGGAGCAGGAAGTGGAAGAGAAGTGAGAGATTATTATGGTTTTACAGAAATATTCAATATCTCAGCCTGAAACACTACTTTTTAAAGCACAATTCTTCTATATCTAACTGAGTATAATACAGTGGTACATTCTTATTTTTTTTACAAAAAAGGTCTCCTTTAAAGTTTTGGCAACCCCCCTCCTAGAGCTGCTTTAGAAGGTGAAAAAAATTAAACTTTACACCACAATATTAAAACAAAAGTAATTGGAAAAAGTCTTTATTTTAGGCGATCTATCTGAAACAAACGGTAATGAAAAAAGTGTTTAAAGGGGAATTCAACCAAAAAAACCCCTACCCGACACCCCATGTAGACCCCTCCCTCCTCCCCCAGCATAGCTGCCCCCCGGGGAAATACCCCTAATTTTATACTTACCCCTTGGTGCAGTTTCAGGCATCGGAGTTCCACACAGCCATCTTCCGGGTCTTCGGTAAGCTGAGTGGGAGACCGGCGAAGCGGCGCATGTGCAGTTGGAGCAGTTTGCGACAACTGCGCCAAAACTAGCGAAAAATTGTCGAAGCGCCTGAAGAAGACTAGGAAGAAGGCTGCGTGTAACTCCGATGGCCAGTAACGTAACTAAACTCTACCTGGCCCGGGCGGATGATGTGCACCCAGGCCCCCACCTCCCCTCTAGATGTGATAGACACTTGTTTTTATTACCTCCTGTGCTGCAGCGGGATCTCGGACGTGCATCAAGGGGGAGCGGCCCTGGTGCGATTGCTCCCCCAGTAGTTACACCACTGCAGATGCCTGAATTTGCACCGAGGGGTAAGTATAAAGTTAGGGGCATTTCCCTGGGAGGCAGCTATGCTGGGGGGGGGGAGGAATAAGGGGGGTCTACGTGGGGTGGGGGATAGTGGAACATCCCCTCTAATAAATATGCTTTTAAAAATCCCATAGGAATTAAAAGTGAGTGAGTTTTATCGTGGTTTGACACTTTGATAAATCTGCCCCTTAGTAAACCTCCTGCAACCATGTCTGCAGTTTCTCAGTCATTTCATTGGAGCAATGGCAACCGATTCAACAAAACAAGCTTAACTCGGAGGCAGCACTGTGATTGGCCAGAGCCGCTTTCCCCGCCTTTTCAGGTGAAAGAGGAAAAAAACTCCTTTCGCTGATAATCTTGCGCATGCGCGCTGCGTTCCTCCGGCGCCAGCTACGTAAAAGTTTTTAACAAGTGATTAAAAAAGAAGCCGAGAGCGAGTGGAAAAGGTGGAGGCGGGGGAAGAGGAAGGTAGAAAGGCGCTGGGCCGGGAACAGACACTGTTGCACTAAGCAGGCCGAGCCTTCCCAGCTCATTAGAAACTTTCAGCGGCCAAGAGCACAATGGAGTGAGTTCCTTTGTAACTAGTTGGATTCTCTGCTATGTTTCATTGTTTCCTTCGGCCAATCAGTGCCCAGAGCTAGGGGAGGTGCGGCGCTGAAAGGGTGCTCGTCTTGTCCCCCACGTAGAGCTCCCTGACTTCGCTAACATGACTGAGGCTGCGGCCGTGGAGCCGACCGATCTGGGGGAAGTTCCGAGACGGGGTCTGGCCTCTATGAAAAGAAAGGCCTGGGCCAAGAGTAGAGATTCCTGGCAGGCTTCGGAGTGCGAGGATGTTGCAGCGGAAGCGAGCAAGGCTACACGGGAGGAGGGGACAGGTAAGTGCGCAACTAGTTAATTGTCGCAGCGACGGTTCGGCATGGTCTCCTGTAGCTTTTGTATAGCAGACCATGGGGCTGTGGGCTTACCTTTCGTCATCAAGTTCCATCTTCAAATCAGAGCAGTAGAACCTCCCTATCGTCAGTGACATAAAGATCTGTTTTAGTGTTTCTAATCCATTATCTGCTCTGTGCCATTTATCACTAAGGAAAGTAATACAATGTGTGTTGTGCATTGCTTCATGAACTAGGACTCCTGCATTGGCTGGCGACCCAGCCCGAGGGCCACCTGGGATGGCAGTTAGGTTGAATGTCTGTTTTCTCCCTGAAAGCCAAGTCTGACTGTCAGTTATGGTGAGACTGGCTTCTGCTGGATACTTTTTTGCTGCCCTAGATACTCACAGGATTGTGGTTATGTAACTCCTACAGCAGTGTTTTACCTGCTATGTGTAACTTTGTTTTACCCATAGGGTGGTGACAGATGCTAAGATTCCTGGGAGATTCATCGCCCAGCAACAAATCGCCTCTTCTTCGGGCGACTAATCTCCTTCCCACCGGCTAGATTGTAAATCGGCGACGGGATGGCATGCAGAGAGATTCATTTTCCGTTTTCAAGTGCCATCCCGCCGGCTATTTACATTCTAGCAAACGCATTTAGGAGAGATTAGTCGCCCGACGAAGAAGCGGTTTGTCGCAGGGCGACTAATCTCCCCAGAATCTTGGCGTCTGTCACCACCCTAAGGAGAGACCAAATGACACACCTCAAAGGGGCCTCAAATCTGAAAACGGGGACACCCACTGTGCTAGGGCATTCCTTTGCTTCTGACACGCACACATATATGTGCCAACACTGGGTTTTTATATAGGGGAGGGGGTGCACTTCCTTTATTTGTCATACACTCTGACAGTCAGTGAGGAACGCTCACAGTCCCAGTGCAAAAACAAAAGCCCATTATATATAATGTACTGACATTCTAGTATATAAAAGGCCAGCTGTATTTAACCCATATCTATGTGTGTGTATATAGATCTACTTATGAGTTAAATACAGCTTGCATTTTTTATACTAGAAAGTCAGTTCGTATTATTCTGTAACTGCTGAGGTTCTACTGAATGAACTATGACTGTGTTCAAACTACTGTGTGTTAACTAAGGTTGGTCCATTCTTTAGAACTGGTGCTGTGGAAATTTTGTTTGATCTTGACAGCACATTCGTTCTCATATAAACCTCATTATTTAAAGTGTATAAGGGGAAATTCTACTAGAAAAGCTCACATTTATTTATAAACCTTTATTTCACTGTTCTGTACACTAGATGGGTGTATATGTCAAACATACACATAACATACAAATACTGAAATGGGGCCCTGCTTAATAAAGCTTACAATCAAAAAAAGAATAATGTCATGCTGCCTCATTTAAAGACACTACTTTGTCTAGATACAGGTTTCATTGTTTTCTATTGTGCAAGTAGTCCCCATTGGAAACAATGAAAGCCTATTCTAGCCAGCTATAAGTAGCAGGTAAATAATCTCTAACGCATGTTATTTTTGGCTGCTACGAGCAAAGCTGATTAGTGTTGCCACTTTGTGTTTTTTTTGTAGACCCAAATCAGCACCCCATAACTTTGAACGTAAACGGCTGTAAATTCATTAGGTTGCAAAATGTGAATTCGAATTTGATGTGCCCAACATTTTTCACATTCATCGTGATATCCACACCATTTAGCTGCTCAACAAATATCCTATAGAGGAGAGGCAGCAGTTTTTCACAAAGTGCTAAAAGGAAAACAATGTTGCAGTCAGGCAGAAATCCTTTATCGTTTGTGCTTGAATTTTGACAGCTCAGAATAAAGCTGGCCACAGACATAAAGATCCGATTGTACTATTCAACGTACGATCAGACTTCCCAATCTCCCGACCTTCCACTAACCATTCCGATCAAATACAGTACAAAAGAACAGATCAGCCGATGTTCTGCCCCTGACAGCAATCGTACGAAAGTTATGTCCGACCAAAGCTAGTGACAGTCTCCCTCTGAAAATCGTATGATCGACAATACACGCAGAGATATTATCGGCAGGCGACAGAAATTTTCTACCCTGTCCGATCGACCAAACGACTGATCTCCGCCCGACGAAAAATGTCGGGACTCTCAACACACGGTCCGAAAATCGCACAAATCCTCGTTTCGTACGATCAGATCTTTGCGTCTATGGCCATCTTAATATATTATTTCGGAGATAAGGATTAGATTATCAAAAAAAAAAAAAGAGAGAGAAAACAAAATTTAGTTGTTGCAATAATGTCAATGGCGAACCCCTCAGAGTAGGAATTCTTCATAAAGTTATTTGTCTGCAAGTATCCCACCTTCCATTCTGTGTGCAGTTTGTTGCAGGAGGCTGAACACACTCAAATTTTGGATTTTTTTGCATTAGGGACTTTCCATAATTTGGATCACCATCCCTTTAGGCTACAATAATTGAAATATTTTAAACATTAATTACACCCAACAGGATTGTTTTGACACAAGCATGGATTAATGCAGCTAAGCTACCATCAAGTACAAGGTACTATTGCGTTAATAAAAAACATGTCAAAGAAAACATTTTGAGCATGACAATAGGAAAATGAAATGACCATCTTTTGGAGCTTTCTGCATTGCGGTTTTCCAAAAAAATAGATCCCATCATCCACCTGTTTATTTGTAAATGCCACTATAAAACCAGTGCTGGTGTCCTAACGCTAAATTAATTTCTAGAATGTATTAGCAAAAGAATTCTGTTCTCTTTTATCACATTTGCAACAAATATTCCAAAAGATTAGTTGCTACACCTGTTTAAATATGGAAAATTCTCACCTAGAGAAAAAAAACAGAATATTTGCTTGCATGTAGTCTTCATGCCCTTGATTAATAATAAGATCTAATAGCTTATTGTTTGGCATTCATATAAAATAAACAAATCCAAAAACAGTTTAACAGTATATTCCTACTTGGTTGTCTTTAAGTATTTAATATAATTGTATGTGTTTAACATTTTAGTGGTTTAGTTTGCTTTGTCTTTTGTTACTTTTGTAATCAATCAGCCACTGGCATCTTTAGGCAGCAGTTGAATTAAATTAAATTAATCTTTCAGATTTGGCATAATCACTTCTTGTGATCTTGCTGTGTTGGGTTTATAGTTTGAATCTATACCATCAAGAAAGACTGTGGCCTTTCCCGACTAAAGCTGACCATACATACCGGTACCTAGATTTGTGTCTAAAGGTGGCCATACACGGGCCGATAAAAGCTGCCGACAGACCGTGTCGGCAGCTTATTGGCCCGTGTATGGGGGCCCCCGACGGGCTTCCCCGATCGAGATCTGGCCGAAAGTCGGCCAGATCTCGATCGGATGGGATTAAAAATCCCGTCGGATCGCGGCCGCATCTGTTAGTTGATGCGGTCCTGCGATCCGACCGCCCGTTTGGCGAACGCTAGGATCCGATCGTTGGGCCCTAGGGCCCACGATCGGATCAGCCCGATATTGCCCACCTCAAGGTGGGCATATCGGAGGGAGATCCGCTCGTTTGGCGACATCGCCAAACGAGCGGATCTATCCGTGTATGGCCACCTTAACAGTTTGGATGATTTCAACTGTTCTGGGCATGTATAACCTGCTGTGAGACCACTAATCCTACAATCCTGGTGGAATGAGGCCCTGAATGAAAATTTCAGTCGATTGGTTGAAGTGAAGAGGAGTAGAGTTGCAGCTCTGTACTTCCTCTTCCCTTCCTACTGTTCCGATCATTCAGATGGTCAGCCTAAATGAATGAAATAATGCAAAGGGGACCAAGTTTGTGTATAGCAAAAAATGACCATGCAAGCACATTATCCTAGCATTTAATTATAAATTATAGCACCTGTTCTCTGATGAGCGTACTCATTTTTTTTTAAGGTACATAAACACTATCTGAGCTGCGAGAAACAAATATATTGATAGGAAACTATGGTAGTCTGCTTTGTAGGGACCATTGCCCTAGCCACCCGTAGGCAGGCACACGGGACAGGTGGATTGCTTCGAATTTTACCTTTAATTTTCTTTTCAACCTGCTCTCCATTTACCAAAAGCATACACTGCCCTCATGTAAGTATTTTGCCGAAGGGGCCTGTGTGCTCCGAAAGCTTGCAATTGTTACTTATTCAGTTCGCCAATAACCGGTATCGCCAAACTTTACATTTTCTGCCCTCGTGAAAAGCTGGCAGAATGCCTTAAATGTAAAGTTAATGTGCAATGCATTTCTGTTTATCAATATTTACAAGTATGCCTTTAAACATACTTGCAATACATGTACCTCTATAGCAGTTCTGGAACAGTGTAGCTGAGGTTGAAAAACGCCTGCCTGCCAGTGTACTGGTTAGCAATATGGTAATCCATTAAAGGCAAAAAAGACCAATTTAAATTGTTACAGTTTGCCAAAGAAGCAGGAAAAATGTTCCTAAACCCAAAATAGCAAGGGGACACATTCCTTTAATTGTATATTTTTTGTCTTAATACCACCAAGCTTGTTTCTCCCTCTTGCTAAAAAGGCATCCTTTTTTTTTTTTTTTTTTTTTTTTTTTTTTAATAAAGTTCTCTCTTGTATCCTTTCCATAACTCAATGGTTTCACTGAAATCTGAGTAATGTCGTATGAGCTTGTGTGTTTTTCTTTTTAACTTTTATAGGAACACTTAGGTTTAAGAGTTTAGATTTTTGCTTATATCAGGCACACAGCAGAGGTACAATAGAAGGGAGTCCATTCATATTTTGGATTCTAAAAACCAATATTTAACATTGTTCAGTGTAGCGTGGCACAGCATTCCACAGATTTACTCTAAAAGTAGACTTCTAACCAAAGTCTTGCTTATACGGGCTTTGTTTTAGAATTTAGTAAGTAAATAAAGCATGTCTTTAAACTGTGGGTATTCAGTATTTGTGATTGGTAGTCATGGAAATGTATAATAAGAGGATCTGCATTTGGTAGTGGCAAAACGGAGTTCTGTGGATGCTGCAGATTGCTAATCTGTTTTGTATGGGTAGCCGCCATGTTAACTAGAACTAGACGGGAGATTAATAAACAAAATGTCTTAATGCCTTTAGCATATTAATAATGGGTGAGTGCAGAGAATCTCTTGTCTTGATCTGCCAGAACCAGAAACCACATACTGCACTTCTGACCAATAAAACCTGTATAAGCACATTGCCATCCTACAGACACCTGGCTGCATTTAGCTGGCTGGATCATTCACACAAAGAGTCAAAGAGTAAGGAGGGGAATTGCCTTTCATTATCTATAATGTAGACTTCACAGAGGGGTGCTTTATTCCCTTAACATGTTTCGGGCTGCAAGACCTTTATCAAGTGTAATGAACATGTAACAGTGTACAACATTTATTAGTGAACCAAGGAATGATGTGACCACTCCTGTGGTGTGTCCACTAAAATTAGCATATTGGTCCATTTGTATTCAACAGTGGGGTTAGTCCATAATGTGACTCCATACTTAATATTGATAAAAGTGTCCCAATACGTTTCCTTTGCAGATAGTTATTTGTGCCTTAATATGAGATCAAGAATTATTATGACTGTGCGATATGTATAGTATCAGACCAGCTGATGGTAAGATTTGGGCACTTTTTTCCTTCCTAGCTTTATGTATAAGATTTTATGTATAAGTGTTTATTAGGTTTCAATTGTAGGCCTGTGAAAGGGCATTTCCTTAATGATGTTGTCATTACTATAGATCGAAATATCGACACTTATTGGGACACTTTGATCAAGATTAACTTTGGACTTGCATTATGGACTAACCACACTGGGAAATACAAATGGACTCGTATGCTTATTTAAGTAGACACACCCCAGGGCCCAGGGGTGGTCACATCATTCCTTGGTTCACTGATAAATGTTGTACACTGTTAAATGTTCATTGCACTTGATAAAGGGCTTGCAGCCTAAAACATGTTGTGGGAATAAAGCACTGTTTTGCAGCAAGTTCTGCTCTGTGGCTCTTCCTATGTAACCTGTAATTTATGCTTGAGCTATTACACCTGTGGCGAGTGTGTATACTGAGTATATAGAGCATAAACTGGTCAACACTTCTCCTTGAGGGCACTGTGTTGGTCAAAATACAAGATTTGCCTTGGGCCTTAATTCAGTTTTGTTTCCATGGCGTTAAATACCTTCTTTCAGTCAACTTTTCAACAGTAAGTGACGACTTTTTTTTTTTTTTTTTAGACATCTGTAACGTTACTGTTTGTTGGTTGTATTAATGGTAAGCTCATGGGAAAATCTTAATTACTTCTCAGTAGCCTGTGCAGATTGTTGGAGTCCTTTGCAGTATATATTAGTTTCTTGCTATTCTCTCTACGTTTAAAAGCTAACCTGTAAATATGTGTTTAATTACAAATATGTAACTCTGCTACTTCTCATCGGAAACTGGTGGCACCCAATCTTGGTGCTGATGCCCACGTGATTGTTATTTCCTCTATGGATCAAGAAATGGGTCATTTATTCTCAGTGCTGTCAGTACAATTGGCTCATAAATTCAGTTATGTCGTTATAAGTCATTTCTGTGCATTATCAGGAAAGGATTAGTTGCCTTGCAACTGTTTACCACCCACACTTTTTGCTTGTTTTACTTTCGTCAAAACTCTGTGTTTGTATAAACTGTTATATAAACTTCAGGAAACTATGCTTGCGTGAGGACAACTGTCCACGCTATGGGCCCTTACACACAGGCATTAATCTATTGAAATATATTTTGAATTCAAATAAAAATGCAGTATATTGTATAAAAAAGTGCAACTGTATTGAAATGTTAATTTGAATAGATACAGCTATGCGGAATAAAATGTAATCAGTTTACTCCAGATAATCCTAATACTGGTAGATTGAGATTTATGAGGTCCAGAATGAAAATGTCCATTGTTGGAGCAGTACAAGTAACAATAAAGGTGGCCATACACAGGCTTATGTAATTGATGCTGCAAATTATTTAATAAATCAGCAATGGTTTACCCTGCTAGCAGTACCTGTGCCTGTGAATTTCGTTTGATCCGTTATATAATGGAGCCCTCACCAATCGCTTCCCCCGATCGATATCTACATAGTTACATAGTTAAATCAGGTTGAAAAAAGACAAAATCCATCAAGTTCAACCCCTCCAAATGAAAACCAAGGCATCCATACACACACCCTCCCTACTCTCTACTCCATATCTAAACTAACTACAGATTCTAGTATCACAATAGCCTGTGATATTATGTCTAGCCAAGAAATCATCCAAGCCACTATTAAAAGCATTAACAACATCACCCAGTGCATTCTACAACCTTACTGTCCTCACTATAAAGAACCACCTACGTTGCTTCAAATGAAAGTTCTTTTCTTCTAGTCTAAAGGGGTGGCCTCTGGTACGGTGATCCACTTTATGGGTTAAAAAGGTCCCCTGCTATTTGTCTATTATGTCCTCTATGTAATTGTAAAGTGTAATCTGGGTGAAAATCAGACAGATGTTGAATTGCCAGGTTTAAAAAAAAAAAAACGGATTTTTTTTTTTTTTTTTTTAAACATGCTGTGGGGCATGTATGGGCCTAAATTTAAAATCTATATTGACTTGTGACCCCCCCCCCCCGCTGCATGTATCAAAAGGTAACAAAAAGCCAGCCCTGATCTGGAAGTGCAAAAAAAGTAAATCTGAGCAATGACAGCTACTTGTAGCTGATTTGCCCATGTGATCAGCCTACAATTTGTGACTGAAAAGCCTTTTATAATATGAGATAAAAGAATAATATTTTTGAGAGGAAAACTGTTATGTAGGTATAATAAAAGTTTTTGTTTGTTACTTTGTTTCAGGGCATGAGTTGACTGTGCTGCAGGTCTCTTGCTGCTGACTGCTTTGCAAAGTGCTGTGACGAGACCTCAGAGCTCAACTGTTGCTTGGAACACATCAGTGCGCTTTCTGGTGACAATACCTGGTTAAGGGCTAGTCACAGTAAAGTACTTCCTTTTTGTAGGCCTTTAAGATAAAACAACCATGATGGGTGAATCTGACCAGTTTTGTTTGAACGTAAATCATCGAAGTGCCAAAAATTTCGCCTACATGCTTTGAAGTCTATGGCCGTAATTTTTTTTTTTTTTTGATGCACATTGGAACCAAAATAAACGAACAAGTACCGTTTTGTAGCCAAATTGTATTTTCCAGAAAAATTAGCAATGTCCGATTGCCAGCAGTTGTCCCAAATAATTTCCCAATATAGTTTACACAGCTTTCCACACACTTTATGGCACACACAAGAAGATACTGTTCCCTAACAGGCTGTATGGACAGCACTTGCTTCTTTATTGTTCTTCAGTGCTTTCTACAAATTATATTATTATTTTTGTTTTGTAAATAACAGGGTTAATGCAAAGAATAGTTTATGGCCTATGATCCAGACAAGCAGGGTACATTGATGATACATGTGCAATAGCTAGGAACATGTATGATTCTTATCAGCCTTGTTTGTGTACATTGTTCTATATTTTCCCAGGTTGGTTCAGCCATGCTCTTATCTGTTCACTCGTGCGTGCCACACAGTTGGCTTTTAGATACAAATGCGTACAGAGCCCAAGGCCAAGTACCTAGTAACCTGCTTCTGAGTCATGAAACTGTAAGGAAGGGATGGGCAAACTTTGGCACTCAAGCTATATAAGAATGTTAGTCTGCCAGCCTCTGCCCAGGCTGTGTGTGCTATAGCAATCACTGGACTGCCTGGCACAGACAGTAACAGTTGGCTGCTTCTACATTTCATGTGTACCTGCATTGCTCACCCATTGTGCATCGTGTGTGATGTGTGGATGTTTTAATTGTGGTGGGCTTTTAATTGAACTGATGCTTAGGATGCAATATTACTTACTTTGTAAATGTTTGGGCTTCTAGTGCTGAAGGAGTTTTCCCTCAATTATCTATTTTCATTGAGTGGACCATTGCCTTCATGGTAAAAATGAGGATTTATAGATCCGATACTATAAGAAACGAAGCTTAGATTTTTTTTTATATTTTTTTTTTTTATTAGAGAACCAGACAAGGAAGGCTTCTTCTATGGGTTATGTGGAATGCTTCTCCCTCCTGTGCCTTCTATTACTTAGGTCTTTTAAGTATTTTTAGACCCATTCATGTGATATGACTCACCCACATATAAAGGACCATATATAAATGTTCCGCACTTTGGTTCAGTCCAAGTGAAGGAGAAACTTTAGAGCGGCTTTGTTTCAACAACCTTCACATTTTGGTGCAATGAAAAGTGCCTTTCAATCTTGTTATGAGAACTGCAAACTCAAGGCTTTTAAACAAGCCTCTAAATTTTGCTTGTGTATGTTCTGTATGTAGAGGAATATAGACCTGAGAGCATCTTGTTTGAAGGCTGCTATGAGCAACTGCTGGCTATTTGGGAGCAGCTTGCAAGAAATATATAGCAGAAAATTCTAGCTTCGGGGCAGGTGATGGTATAATGTGTTCTAGTAAATGCATAATAGACATATTTGCAAAAAAACACAAATATTTTTATTTTATATTTAGCTAAATGTTCTGTTTGTCTTTCTTTGTAGGGCATATACCCAATGAAAAGATAGCAACATGGCTGAAGGACTGTAGGTAAGTTTGTTCTTTGACAAAAAACGGATGGTTTCCTTTTAATTATTATTTTTTTTTTTTTTTGATTTAGAGTAAATTTATGAATTTTTCTGCATTATGAGATACTTTACACTCCCCTACTGTAGAATGTTTTTCTTTGAAGGAATTGTGATACGTTCCTCACACTGATCAGTGCACCTGCTCCATTGATTTGAATCCGATCAGCCTGTGTGCAGTCAAAACCACATATAAAGTTTGAATGTGTTGCCAGGGGTGTAACTACCGGGGGAGCAGGGGTGCAAATGGGCCAGGCCCCGCACCCCCGCAGGGCCCCCCCCCCGGAAGATCGTGCGTGCTGCAGCCGGCTGGAGCCGGCTGCAGCGGCAGAGAAAAATCTCGCAGACGAAGGTGGGGGGCGGGCCCGTCTGCACGGCCCGCACCAGGGCCCGTCCCCACCAAGTTACGTCACTGTGTGTTGCCGTAGTTATTTTTGTGCCATAGTTAAAATCTAAAGTTCTTAGGCTGTCAAACATTCTAAAAATGATTTATGTAGGTAGTACTTTGCATGATGCTTCAAGAGCAGTAAAACATCACTGTTGAGGATTTCTGTAACTGGGCATTCTAACAGTGATAGGATAAGACACTCACAACACCCCCATTGTTTCAGGTACTGCACTGGTGGTGTTGGGTAACTTGGATCAGGTGCTGGGTAGCTGTTGACCTGGCTTGGTCCCTTGACGTCTGTGAATATATGGAGCTGTGCACACTCAGTTTATGCAGTTGGGGAGTTTTACCCCGTTTATTGCTTCACCAAAGGTATCAACGTTTCGAGGGGGTTCACCCTCCCTTCATCAGATACGACAAAGGGAGGGTGTACCCCCTCGAAACGTTCATACCTTTGGTGAAGCAATAAGTGGGCTAAAACTCCCCAACTGCATAAACTGAGTGTGTACGTCTCCGTATATTCACAGAATACAGTGAGTCATTAGTTACTGATAAGCTATGTTGGTGATATCAGCCTCTAAATATCTGCTCAGTACATGAGGCAGCCAACACTTCCGCATGGCCAGCTTTGAGTCAATTTGGAAACACCAGTGTTATAGAACTTCTGCCATGTGTCCTAACTATCTCTGTTTTCCTATAAACAGACAGTCATTGTTGAACAGCAGGCAGTTTTTGGCTTATTATTGCTTGTACCTCCAATGGAAAGTTTTTAAACCATGCATAGTATTTAACACCCAACCAATATTGTGTTATGTTTGTATAATAAAGGCACCGTTTGCTTATATTATAGTTAGGTCGTATGTGATTTAATTTTGGTCACGTGACTATATATTTAAAATCTGTTTCTGATTTGACTGTTGTAGCCCCTGAAAAAAAAAAACAACACAGTACAGCTAGGCTTCCTATATTTGTATTCTCCACTGGCTGCTGTAAAATTGTCCGACCATGCGTTGTTTAATCACAGAGACTTTTGGCTATTCTGCAGCTAAAACCGACGTATTTTTTGTTTGTCTGCATGTCTTATCATATCTTGCATATATGCCATACAATTTGAGAAGGCTTCTGTCATCGGACTTCCTTGCTGCCCTATGGCAGTAACATACAGGCCATGTGCATCTCTGAGCAGTGTCATTGCTATCTGTCTTAGCACATTGTTTTTCATAGATTAATAAATAAAAGGCAAGGGGTGACTGTTTTCAAAATGATAATAAAAGTGGTCTAATGCCCAGTTTCATATCCTCCTGGTAGCTATTAGAAACTCTTAAAGAAATAGTAACGCCAAAAATGAAGTGTTTTAAAGGGACAGCAGATAACAGATAAGCAGAGTTCTGGGGTAAGACTGTGCATAGGGGAGGCTGTGGGGGCCCAGTGGGTATTTAACATCGCAGGGTGTTTAGTTCTCCTTTAAGGGAATGACACTATTGCACTCTCCCTCTGCACAGCTAAAACTGGTGTGTGCTTCAGAAACTGTACTTTAGTTTATAAAAATAAGCTTTTGTGGGGATTGTGTGTCATAACCAAGCAATTGGATACAGTTGCATGTATTTTAGTCACATATATCCTGAAAAATTTATTTTATTGCCCCACCCATTTTATCTTTGTTTTTGGACTGTTTATTTTTGACATTCCTGGTGCTGCCAAGAAATGTATCAAATAATATAGCAAATTGTAACAGAGTGGGTGCTTTACTGGGGAACCCCAGAACGAGGAAGATAAAGCTAAAGCATTTTTTAAATAGGAAAAGCAGTAAAAGATCAAACAAATATTTCTGGTAAAAAAAAATTTTTTTTTAACTTTACAAAAATACTTCCCTGTGGGCAGGAGGATTTTTTTCACCAGACTGTGAAATAAAGCAGCAGCCCACTTTATCTGCTTTAAGATAATATTGTGGAACCTTTTTGCATATACTGGTGAATGTCATAAAAGTTTGTGTTCCTTATATGAGGATGTAGTTTATTTTGTTCAGATAACATTCCTTCTCTGCAAATGTATGTATTGCATACTGGTCTACAAGGTCTGTGCAGTTTTTCTTTAAAGAGGTGGTTCACCTTTTAAGTTAATGTTTAGAGTGGCTCATTTTAAGCAATTTTTCAATTGGCCTTAATTTTTTTTTTTTTTTAATTTTTTTCTTCTGATTCTTTCTTATTCAAATTAATGCATGGTTGCTAGGGTAATTTGGACCCTAATTAATAATAATGCTAGTGTAATTTGGTCCCTAGCAATATGATTGCTGAAACTGCAAACTGGAGAGCGGCTGAACCAAAATGTAAACTCAAAAATCACAAATAATTAAAAAAAAAAAAACAAAAAAAAAACAATTGCAGATTCTCAGAATATCAATCTCCACATCATACTAAAAGTTAAAAGTGAACAACCCATTTAATAGCCTTCTGGTTCTGACTGTGCAGACGGGTAGATGCCTTGCTGTTTGTAAAGAATCTGGGGTTAGTTGGATTGTACAGCAGCCCCGATTTTCCAGGCAATAAAATCCCACATTCAATCCCATACTACCAGCATCATTTCCCGGTTCTCGCTGATCTAAAATGTGAGCTAATAAATTGGCTTCTTTAAGTGAATTGAAGATGAGTAGACAAACGTTATGGAGATCCAAGTTACACAGAAATCCGTTCTCCGGAAAACCACAGGTCCTGAGCATTCTGCATAATAGCTCCCATACCTAAACTTTTTTTAGTGGCAATTACATTTATAAATATTCTTTAAATTATTGAAAATGTGTGATGTATTTTGCAAAGATACTAGGTTGCATTGGCCTGGGTATTCATTTGCATTTATGTGTGCTATGATTGCTGATCTTTCCAGGCTGCTTTTGAAGGTACAGAGTTGAAAGGCTGGGTCAAGAGGAAAAAAACAAATAAGAGCGCTGCAGATGTTGCAGTGTATAAGGGCACATATATTGTGTGTTACCCATCAGAAACTGTAAGGCTGCCGTTTGCAGCTCCTCCTCCCAACCCTTTCTTCATAAAGTATATTTGACTAAGGAAGGAAATAAAGCCTTTCTCTAGATAATGTTAGAAAAAAAATTGTAATCTTGTGGTTTTCAGAACGCCGCTGGGAGCGTCTTTGGATGAGCAGAACAATCCTGTTAGCTCACAGAAAGGTAAGATGATTTTCGTGTCTCTCCTAGTCATTTTTGTCTTTTGTATGAATATAGCAAATATCTGTTGTGCTATTTTTCTGCATGATTGTGAGTCTGCAGACTCAAGAGGAATAGTAATTACATTAAATATTTATCCACATATATAACTGTATGTGCTTATAGGAGAAGGAAAGGCTGAGTTTACTTAGGGGTGCCAAAAGTTAGGCACCCCCAAGTGATTGTATATACTTGCCTATCAGCAAAAAACGGCACCGGTCCCGGGGTTCTTTTAGTGAGCACCACAGAGCAATCGTCTTCTGGCTTTTTCTTTCTTCAAATTTCGCTGGGCAGACACACGTGCAGTAGAACGAAATAGTCAACTTCTTTGTTAAAGTTTGCTCTACTGCGCATGCGCACCCGTGCGAGGAAAGAAGAAAAAGGAAGCAATCGCTACGTGGTGGTCGCTAGAAGAACCCCCAGACCAGTGCAGGTTTCTGCTGATAGGAGCACTGGCCCGGGGTTTCCGGTAAGTACACCTTCTCCTTTAAAGAAATATATACTTTATTACTCGGTGGACGGAATATAGCCTAATCTATGTATCTATACACATGTTTCAATGAGTGTGCCAAGTCAAGTATAAAGGATATGTACACCTATGCAGTATCAACTGTCCTTTTGCTTCTTACTGGTGTTCCCAGTCCAGATTTGCTGTATATATGTTCACAAGTTAATATAAAGGAGTATGAGGCAACACGTAAAAGCATGTTGATCACTTGCACCTCCCCTATGTTGTATAGTTCAAAGTAAAACAGGAATGTGCAGGGAATGCAACATTGTTTTTGCCTGTGTGACTATTTGCTGTAGGGAAGTAAAATATGCCAGATCAGCACACTTCCACCAACACGCTCTACTCTCGTCTTCTTCCTTTCTCCCTCCCAACCTTCTTGTGTGAACAAGATTAAACTCCATTTGCTACATTACCCGCTACTAATATGGTGGCTACCAATCAAATGTGTAATGTAACTTACTTGCCACTGGATTTTTTTTTAGGCATGCTGTTAAAGAACGGGGGAAGCTTTGAAGATGATTTGTCTCTTGGAGCAGAAGGTGAGTGACTATTTGAATTGATTACTAGCAATGCTAGTTGTCATTCAGCAGAAACTTTGGTGCTATATCATATGCATTTCTCTTTATATAATCAGGAGGTACAGTTAAATATATGAGTATAATTTGTATTTTTGTTCCTTTATATATCAGAAAGGCTTGCGGTTGCTAGAGAATGTTTTCTTTCCACCCTTTTCTGCTATTGCTTGTTTATTTGGGTGCTCTCTAGGTGGTCGTCTGTGCTTGCCTGCTAAACAGGCAAATCTTTAGAGCTGCATGTAAAAGGGGGATAGACTTCTAGAATAATTACACTGCCATATCCAAGGGACTAGCAAGCACTTCTTGAAAGTATATTTTATAGGAACATTTGCATGTTTTGTCTCATATTTAAAAAATAACGTCAGATTAATTCCTGTGAAATTCAAACTTTAAGTTGCCATCCCTTTACTGATTGAGCAATCCTCCCTTTGTGTATATTCGTGACCGTTATAACCATCAAATTAAGTTGTTTTTTTATTTTTATTGAATAGTTTTTTCAAATATATAATCACACATAACAGAAATAATAATATAAAGAAACAAAGGAAGACAATTAAGACATCAATATAAGAAATCAAAAGAAACAAAGATGGGGGGAGTAAATATAGCAATCTCAACATATTCTTAGCAGGCACAGGCCACATCTTGCAGAGTATAGATACATTTATATTTTAGTGAGTTATAGTTTTCAGACAAATTATTCGCATAATACTATCTTCGACTGTATTTCTTAATGGGAATAAAGTTGAGCATAATTATTTTTTGTTCCCAACATGAAGTATTATACCATCAAATTAAGTTTTAGACCTTCAATAATAATGCCACAGATCATGATAGTTTGTTAGAGAAGGAAAAGGAAAATGTTGGGGGGGAAAAAAGTATATGTACCATATACCTAAATGATGATGGTAATGAGATATGTATAAAGTCAATTCAACAATATGCACTTTATAGACCAATACTTCTGGTTTCTTTCATTCATTTAGTGAATGAAGTGCCAATCATATAGTCTTTATAGATCACTGCATAGTAATGTGTTGATGAGCCTTATGACACATCCAGTTTTCGGCATGCATCTCCTCGGGCATTGACTTTTTAAATGGCTACACCCTGAAAGTTCGTAATGTCCTCATGTTTAAAAAGGGGGGAAATTGCTATTAAAATAAAAAGAATGATTAATACATATTTTGCACCAATAGGTTTATTTATTCATGTGTGTGTCTTCTTACAGTATGGTATATTAGTTTTTATTTCTCATCCTAACATATTTCCTCTTATGCAAACCACACAATCATGCTGTTTGACAACTTTTGCACTCTTCAGTTGGAATTGGCTGGTTACAATAGGTGAAATCTGTTGTTGACTCCGCATCAGTGTTTTGATCACAGTCGGGAAAAAATGTTAGGTTGAGGAACTCACAAATAAATCTTTGCATTAATAAACAACTTTAAAGAATATTTGTGAAACAGCTTTTATTAAATATTCACCTGCCTTCAGTGGATTGTTATAAACTCAACAGCTCTCCTGTAAATTACTATATACTATATAACAGTAATATTTCATAAACATAATACAGGTATTTCCTGTTTTGCTGCAATAATAAAACTAAGATATAATCAATATTGGAGGCAATAAAATCCTTTTGGATCTTTTTAATGTTTAAAGGAGAAGGAAAGTCATCCTGCACTTGGAGGTGCCAAATGTAAGGCACCCCCAAGTGAGCCCGGGTCGGTGCTCCTAATATATTTCCCACGGCAAACGCACAGTTGAACAAAATAGCCGACTTTTTAGTTAAAGTTCGGCATTCTACTGCGCATACGCAGCCGCGCTGAGGAAGACGAAAGAGAAGCACCCCGTGGTGCTCACTGGTATAACCCCGGGCTGATAGGAGCACCGGCTTGAGGTTTCAGGTAAGTATATACAATCACTTGGGGGTGCTTAACATTTGGCACCCCGAAGTGCAGGATGACGTTCCTTCTCCTTTATATAATTTTCTTAGTATACTTTGATATGTCGATCCAAATTACACAAGGACACCTTATATGGAAAACTTCAGATCCCAAGCATTCTGAATAAGGGGTCCTATACTTTTAGAGCTGTAAATTCATGTAGAGCCTTCACCAGAGATTCAAAGATCATGCTATTTCATGTGGCTGATAAAAATTGCAATGAAGAAAAGTATTACCAAAAGGCGCTTCTCTTACATCAGTTCGAGGCTAGACTTCTGCTTTCTTTGTGGAAATTCAAGCATTGAGCTCTAAACAGGATTCACTAGTCTGGTTAGAACATGCCTTTACTTGCTAATCAAGATAGTATAAAATATATACTGAGGGCAGATATTTCTATAGGGTGTATTCATGTTTAAATATATATTGGAAGAAGACATAGGGTTTCACATTACAGGGATAAAAGATCCCAGAACACCCTTTCCTTCAGAGGGTTTACTTAAAAACCTTGGGGTTTTCCAAGTGGTATGACTAACATGCTGTGTGTCAGGGGCTGCCTTGCTCTATTGTCCTTATAGCATTACTTGCCTACAGTTTGTATGTTCTCCTTTGTGTCTGCTTGGCATTCCAGGGAGTGTTTTTTACTTTATTTTCCACACTCCAAATACATCCTCATGACTATAGACATGGTGTTTTCATTTTTGAGACTATGTTAAGACTAAGTACATTACTACAACAGTAATAAAAGTAAACATTATTATACTAATGTTACCAGACAGGCTTAATAAGGGGTGGGCTATTGTTTCTAAATGTATTTTTGCCTGCATAAAACATGAAAATTATTGAGCTGAACCCTTGCTGCACTTCACTACTCTTCAACATGCTTTATCCCTTAAAGGGGACCCGTCACCCAAAAAAAAACATTCCAAATCCTATTTTATCACATTATTCAAGCAAAATGAACTTTAATTACACTATATAAATTATTTGAATCTTGTTTCCTTCAGTCTGGGAATTCATAATTATAGCAAGCAGGAAGCAGCCATTTTGTGGACAGTTTTATTAAGGCAAGTCTTGCATCATCTCAGAATCTTGTTTATGCACCAGAATGGGGGATCCGTTGTCCATTTCCTTGCCCTGGTTACACAATTAAACGGTAAAGAGAACGGGGGAATGTAGGGAGAGCAGTGACATCTAGGAAGTGCTGAATGGAAAGTGAAAGTAATTGTCTGCCCCACCTCTATGCCACTGGCATAGAGGAGGGGCAGACAATATTTGATTGACTGCTGAGAATTTTTAATGAGCTTACAACAGCTTTGAATGCTTTAATAAAAAATAGAAATTGGATTTCATGTTTAATTTGAAAAGGACTTTTATTATACAGATTTTTGTGTCTGGATGACAGGTCCATTTTAAGCAAATGTTAGAGGATGTTGGGAACTGTAGACCACCAGCACTGAGCAATACTTTTTGTTAGGGGACATGCTAAAATGGTATAAAAGAACCAGATATCTTGTTCCATCTGTTTAGCTTCCCCTTCTGGCATGCCATATCCAAAAACCATAAGTAAGCCACCATACGTCTACTTGACTCAATGGAACTCAAATCCGAGCTTTCCATTTAAACTGAAGTATTGAAGGTATGGGATCTGGAAACCCATAGATCCGAATTACGGAAAGGCTGTCTCCTATAGACTCCATTTTATCCAAATAATCAGAATATTTAAAATGATTTCTTTTTTCTCTGTAAGAATAGAACAGTACCTTGTACATGAAATAAACTAAGATATAATTAATCCTTTTTGGAAGCAAAACCAGCCTATTGGGTTTGTTTAATATTTACATGATTTTCTAGTAGTCTTGGGTATGACGATCCAAATTACAGGAAAGATCCATTATCTGGAAACCTCGGGTCCCGAGCATTCTGGATAACAGGTCCCATACCTGTATCATAGTTTGTCTAAAAGCTGTTTACTCCTTGGGGCCTGGTGAGGGTACAGGACAGCACTGGTGGCCTTGCCATTTTGTAGTGCATACCTCTCTGTGCGCTCTTCCTTTGTACCTTGACCCACATTTTGCTTTTTGTTTTTTGTGGGTTTTTTATTTTACTGAATCTTATAACTATGACTGAAAGCTGTGCTACCACAGTGCTTGCATTTGCCCTGCCTTGTCCCTGTTATCAATTATCTGCATTTATTTATATAGCGCCACAATTTATTCAGCGCTCTACAGTACTATGTGAAGTTGAGTAATTGCTGCTGACTGCTTCATACTCTTAAAGGCTTTAAGGGTTTTAGTGACTCTGTTGCTGGATTTATTGAAATAATAAAAGATGAGTGGATGAAAAAAACCACTAGTATTATATGAAGCATCTGATAATTGTTTCAGATCTTCAGATTTTACTAGTGGCATGTATCAACAAATCTGAAAGGAAAATACATTTTATGTCTTCACTCTTCAATACCAGTACAGCCTAAAACAAGTGTATCTATAGTAACTCAGAAGCATTACTAATTCAGTTACCTTTTTTTCTCACTCACAGCTAATCACCTCCTTCATAGAAACCTGCCGCTGGATACTCCTTTGTAAGTTGCTCATCGTGTAGTCTTCTCTTTTGAATCTTCTTTTGAATCTGAGCTGTAGTGAATTGTTTACACTTGTATCTCTATTTTAAGCAGTGCCATGTTGGCAAAGGACCGCAGACTCCAGTTTCACCAGAAAGGGAGAAGCATGAACTCCACTGGCTCTGGGAAGAGCAGCACCACTGTATCAAGGTAAGTGGGCCTGTGGTATTCCAAGAAAGCATGACCAATGGAAGAGGAAGGTTAGTCTTCCCACAAAATTATAGTTGTGCAATGAATTACTACAAGGTTCCTGAAAACTGTTGAATTATTACAGCGCTACAGAGGAAAGTTCCCCATTTTGCGAAAACTGATTTTCTTTTTTTTTTTCAGCTTGTCTGACATCTTTTGTTAAAATTCCTGAAAATGTAACATTTTATATGGCTCTAGCAATTTTTTTTTTTTTTTTGGCTTGAATGTGATATACTTGTATATAGTTTTATATTTCATTAAGAAATGTAAAACTGCTCCCTATTTAAAAAAATGTAACTACACCTAAAGTTCTAGTAACATTCTGAGATTATAATCTATCTGAAATTGTTTAAACATTATTTAAGTACAGATGAACAGGGCTGCTTATGTGGAATGCTGTGATTATGTCTAACTCTGATATTAGGCAAAATTATAGAATTAGGAAGTATAACTTTAGTCTTTCGTCAGAGAAACAAATTCCGGACTTGTGTTGTGTGGCTGATTACATTTTTTCCCTCACCCACTTTGACAACCGCCCGGTGATCTGCCTTTAAATATATTTAAAAAAAAAATATATATATTTTAAATGTTTTTCCCTCACCCACTTTGACAACCGCCCTGTGATCTGCCTTTAAATATATTTAAAAAAAAATATTTATATATATTTTTTTTAAACACTCCCTTTCAAATTCAGTCTGTAGTTTGCTTGGTATTCAATTGAATTTTGCATCTATTCCCTTTTATTTCATAAAAGCGTTTTTTTATTTTTTATTTCCTTAGTGTGTCAGAGTTACTAGATCTATACGAAGAAGACCCAGAAGAAATTCTTTACAATCTTGGATTTGGTAAAGAAGAACCAGACATTGCTTCTAAAATACCATCAAGATTTTTCAATAATTGTTCTCTTGCCCATGGGATAGATATCAAAATGTTTTTGAATGCTCAGCTGCAGCGTTTAGAAGTGGAAAACCCCAACTTTGCATTAACAAGTACGTTATTTTATCCTTTTTTTTTTTTTCTTTCTTTTTTTTTTGTACTTTACTAAATTACTTCACCTAAATTAAAAAAATGCATTCATCTCCCAGTCAAGATTGCATATGTTAATCATATCCTATACCCACTTCATAAAATTCCACCACAATTTCCAAGACTTATTATGCCAAATTTCTGGATTTAGTGTTCATGAGAAGAGTTGCAACTGCAAAACACAGGCAAATATATATGTTTGGATTTCCTGAATTACTTAAGTGATGCACGTGTAAAATATGCTGTTTGGTAGTAGGCAGAACAGCTAAATCAGTAAGGAGTCTAGTTCAGATGATTATTGTATTGACTGGTGTGTAAATTCATTACCTGAGAAGATTTTCAACATGCTTACAACCTGTTTAATCCCATTGACAATCCCATTAGAATACATGATAATTGACAGTTTGACTAAAGTGTCCATCCATGTTGCACCAAGCGTGGGCAGCTGTAGTTGTTCAGCCTTAATGGTGCACTAAGTTTTTATTTTTTTGTGCTATATACTATGATGGTCTAAGATACAGATTGCTATGACAAAATTAAAGAATATGGCTGAGTCTATGCCCTTTTTGTCAATGTTATCTAGAGACAATATATGTGCTGTTGATATCGGCCTTTGCGTCTAAACGCATTTTATTTTCTTTTTTTCACATTGCCTTTCTCAGGTCGTTTTCGCCAAATTAAAGTCCTTACTGATGTGGCAAATGCATTTTCTTCTTTATACTCCGAAGTTAGTGGAACCCCACTTCAGAGAATAGGTAGCTCCAAATGTCTGATACCTGATAAAGCTCAAGAACCTGGCAAGCCAGCACCTCTAGTAAGGTCTTCAAGCAGGCTATTGGAAGCCATATCCAAACTAAATTTGTATGGGAATCGGTTGACTTCAGAGAGCAACTCTTCCGCTAAAGTCCTTGACGATGACAAACGCCAAACTTCAAACAGCCAAGATGGTTCTGTTAAAATAGATCAAAAATTACAGAAACTTTTTAAAAAGAATTCTCCACCGCTGGCTACAGTTAGTGAGGAGACCTCAAACTCTGGGATAGTCTTGGACTTAAACCCCATTGATACCTCTGATAAAAGTGCTGATAATTTGGATGAAGTGTTGACTGAGGCCTGCACTGAAAAAACAGAAGAGAGTTCAGTTAGCCATAATGAATGTGACATTTCAAATATTGCAGACTCCTCGGCTGCTAAAAGTACAGATGTTATCACAGCTCAGGAGTCTGAAAGCTACCTAACAGAAGAAAACCCTCACACGTCTACGCCAGAAAAGGAGTTGTATGCACCAAACAAAACAATATTGAACCTGATCAGTCAGCCAAAGGACTCTTTTGAGCTTGAAGAGGTATGTGAAGCATTGCTGTTTTTCTTTTTAAAACTAAAGTTTTGGCGTTTCTGTATGGCTAGTTTTTCCAGCTATTAAATCTTGGGAAAAATAGTAGAATGCCTCTATGCATTAATAGTTTTCAGGAATTACAAGTTTTTCTGATGCCATTTTAAGGACTTCACGGTGCCCCGACTTATTTATGTATAACATACCACTTAATTTACATACACATTTACAAATATACAGTGAAAATGATGTGAGCATAATTGTGCAAACTTGATTTTAAGAAGTTTTTCCTCAGACTTTTATTATTAGCCTCCTATTAAATAATGAACTAACTATCCCCCACGAGCCTGGTATTTTGAATGAATTTTTTCCTTTAAAGGGGTTGTTCACTTTCCAAACACTTTTTTCAGTTCAATTGTTTTCAGATTGTTCACTAGAAATAAAGACTTTTTTCAATTAATTTCCATTTTGTATTTTTTACAGTTTTTCCAAAATCCAAGTTTAAAGTTGAATGTCCCTGTCTGGTGTTTAATCTGGCAGCTCAGTAATTCAGGCGCAAACTCTAAACTGTTACATTTAGTTGATACATTTATCAGGAGCATCTCTGGAGTATTCACAACTATTGTATCAATTGTATCAAACCGCTGCCTTTAATAAAACCCGGGGATTCTGCTCAGCAGAGACAAAGATGAGAAATGTATCAACTAAATGTATCAATTTAGAACAGTTTACAGGGTCGGCAACCTCCCCATCACCCTCCTAGAGCCCCTTTAGAATGTGAAAAATTAAACTTTGCACTTCAATATTCGAAAAACAGTCGTACATAGAAAATAATTGAAAAAAGTCTTTCTTTCTGGTGAATTATCTGAAACCAACTGAACTGAAAAAGTGTTGGAAGGTGAACAACCCCTTTAATTATATTTATACTGTTTTATTTATAATATTTTGCCTTCTAATGTATAATTGTTGCTTCCCGCTGAATACTATTTGGTGTTCCAAGTAGCCATATTAATTATTTATAATATTTGTTTTGTTAAGGGTGGTATGAAGAGAGACCCTGGTAGTTAAGTTCTGTTTTTGTGTCCTGTACAGTTCAGCATGTTGTACATCCCATGTGAATCTCAAATACAATGTACAGGTCCTGATTTCAGGCTTCAGGTCCCCTAGGCCGCTGGGTCTTAGTGCCCGGCGGCCTCGCGAGCGCACCACCCTCCCCGCGCCGCAAATTCAGACCTGACAACGTACAAGAGCCTCATAACTTTTATCAATTTCAGAATTCTGGCAATATACAGCCTCAAGAGATTTTACCAGTTTTTATTATTTCATTGTAAAGGGGTAAAGGTTCTTTACAAAGCAGAATTTTGACTAGCCATGTTATTTTCTGACCTCTGTGTCACATGTCATTAATAAACATGTAGTTGCTATGTATTTTTCAATAATAATTAACAAAACACTGCTGTCTATATTTTAGCGGCCACGTGATTCCCTTTGGAAATAATGGTGCAATCAGCTTTTCCGCAGATGGACTACCTTAAAATTTGTAGTCTAATTAACTTTCCTAGCGTCCTTTAACGTTCTTTGTTGATCTGTTGTAGCTAGTTCTCACTTGAACACAGTGATTCTTCTGAATACTCCTGAGGGAGTAATACTTTGTTTGTTAACCTTGTAAACATGACGTGGATCCTGGTCTACCTTCTATGAGATCATGTGACTCAAGTCTTTATGCTTTAGGAAAATACAGCAAGTGTGCATTACTGCAGAGACGGTCAGATTTATACTGTTCAGGTACCAATGACTGCAGAGGTGTAGTGTGTTGGTAAAGTGGGTGGCTCAACTGTGTGCGTAGTGCTGTGATTGTCTGACATTGCTAATACTTTATACACACAGACTTAATGTAAATTCTTACACATGGAGTGCAACTTCTACACACCTTTTGATTATTTATAAGGGTATGGCCCTGCATCACTACATCAAGACACTTAATATATGTGTGTACTAAGAGTTTTAGGTGCTACCGTTTTGGAGTAGTTAGACCTCTTATCTGCAAAGGTCATTGCACTTCTCAGTGGCAGTGGTGCTAACATCTCTTTACTCACTGCTTGAAACCTCTGCAAAAGATTAACCTAACAATGCTAAAACATTTTCTTTGGCAAATTTACTTTCCAAAATAAGTGGAACACATGAGGTTTCTGTATAATTATGTATTGGTGTGAGAGCAGACACTCCTATCTGCTAAGGTTTATGACACACTGTAGGCACTAGGGAAAAGGGTTCTAAGGACATAACTGATTAAAGGGAAAGTATACTGTATTTGAAAATACAGAATGGATAATTTTTTTCAAGTAATGAAATACTTCTAGATTTCAGTGAAATAGTGGCAAGTTGGTTCAGCTCCTAGAAGACTGCAATACAAGGACTGATTCCCTTTGAAGTACATGCATGTAGTTTCACACGCTGAACAAGCTCGTAATGTGGGATTTGTTCATGAAAGGTCTGGAAATTGCCAGCTTTTACCACTTTTGGGTCTCCTAACCAGAGCTAGCCGATTCAGTAGGGAACACCAATACTGGGGGCAGACCGTAGAAGTGAGCCACCATGAAGGAGATAGGCTGCCCAATACAAGTATTACAATAAAGTTTTGTCTTCAGTAGAGATCACATTTCTGCACTATATACAAAGAGACAAATACTAATGTTTATTGCTGGGAATGAGGCAGTCTCCATTTCCAAATTGCAAGTGATTCTGGTGGGCAACAGTAGCTGCCCTATGTGCTGTGTAATAAGTTTCTAATGTGGCCAGGGAAACTGTTATTTCACATTAAGTTGCACAGGAACATTAAGGGGCAGATTCACTAAGGGTCGAATTTCGAAGTAAAAAATACTTTGAAATTCGACCCTCGAATTGAAATCCTTCGACTTCGAATATCGAAGTCGAAGGATTTAGCGCTAAACGTTCGTTCGATCGATCGAACGATTTTTCGTTCGATCGAACGATTAAATCCTTCGAATCGAAGGATTTTAATCCAACGATCGAAGGAAAATCCTTCCATCAAAAAAAGGTTAGCAAACCTATGGGGACCTTCCCCATAGGCTAACATTGACTTCGGTAGGTTTTACCTGCCGAAGTAGGGGGTCGAAGTTTTTTTTAAAGGGAAAGTACTTCGACTATCGAATGGTCGAATAGTCGAACGATTTTTCGTTCGATTCGTTCGATTTCGCTCGTATTCGAACTAATTTAACCAATTCGATGGTCGAAGTACCAAAAAAATACTTTGAAATTCGTATTTTTTTCATTCGAATCCTTCACTCGAGCTTAGTGAATCGGCCCCTAATAGTTGGTACTTGTAGTAGAGTAGAGTTTTTTTGTTTGTTTGATTTCTATATGCCCCATTTAAAGCCAAAGGCCAGATGCAAGTAGCAAACACTATAAATAAAATAACTTATTTAATAGATGGGACAGTATTAAGTTACAAACGAACCTTTTCTCAGTAATTTGTAATTCTTAAGCATTTCTGAATGGGTGGAGTAAGTTCCTCATTGTTACTGTCCTTTACCCATTGCTGACCTTATCTGAGAAGCAGAAATTGACGAAGGGAGGGCAGAACAGATTTTTTTTCTTTGCAAACACATTGAGCAAACTCACAACAGGGAGTTGCCAGAGGAAATTAAACCTTTACGTGCCTTCTTGCCAAGACCGAGAAAAATAAATGGATAGGGTACAAAACAAAGGAACTCCTAAAGACACATGCTGAGACATATGTAAAAAGTCCAAGTTTGTCTTTGGAGAGAATTTTTGTATATTCCGCTTAGACACATTCCATGCTGTGATAATTACTCATATACTGTACATCCTGTATCTGCAGCTGAACAGAGTGTGTTCTGTTAGTCCTATTAAATAATGTATATACTTTTATAGAGTTCAGCTGTTTTTCCCCCTCTCTATGGGAGTAATAATAAAATTGTGCTCTTAGTAAGTTGTATTATAAATATAGCAACTTTAACAGAGACATAATACATGCCAATTACTTTAAAAATAAAGTGTGTTATACTTATTAATTATTTTTCCAACATGGAGGCCCATCATTATGATCAGATTCTCTGATCATTGGTGCACTACTTGTACTATAAAATACATGTACTGGGTTGTTCAGATGCCTTCTGTAGGCTGTGCAAGCTTGTAGAGTGTAGCTTAAGTAATGAGCAATATAGCTGAAAATATAAAAAAAATATGAAATGCATGCCACAGGCCCATTAAAGGAACAGTAACACCAAAAGTGCTTTAAAGTAAAGAAAATATCATGTAATGTTGCCCTGCACTAGTAAAACTGATCTGCTTCAGAAACACTACTATAGCTCATATAAACAAGCTGCTGAGTAGCAATGGTGGAAATTGAAAAAAGGCTATACAGCACAGGATAAATAATGGATAACAGATAACATTAAGTTCTACAGAGCTTATCTGCTATCTGCTTTGTAACTTGAGCTCTTTCTCCTTTGAATGGCTGCCCCCATTGCTACACAGCAGCTTATTTATATAAACAGAAGTGTTTCCAAAAGCAAACACACCAGTTGTGCAGGGCAACATTGCATTATTTTTTTATTACTTTAAAACAATTTAATTTTTTTATGTTACTGGTCCTTTAATAATTAGTTGAGTGTAGTCCTATAGACACCATTGTCTGAGAGAAAAGTCTGTTTAGTGTTTTGCTTCCATACAGATAACAAAGTGTAACTGAATCTGGCTTGAATAAGTATTCTGGCCATATAATTGTAAAAGGATATGGCAAGGCAGGTGACAACATGTTTAAATTGATGTCCTGAGCTGGTGCACTGCCTCTCAAAGCAAGGTGAGCACAAGGAACTACTTAAGGAACATGCTATTTTTATGGGTAATCGGAGGGAACATATCTAACCATGTGCAATACCAAGAGAAAGTAGTGTAGTGGTGTAAAGGCGACTACCATTAGACTCCTGAGCACTGGAAACACACCTAGTATTTCACCATCTGAAAGTCTTTTATGATAAAGTCTGGATTTCCTAGATCTCATAAAAGCACTACCGTGGGCAGGTATCATTTGATGGAGGAAGAATATTGTTCAGGCTGTTTCATTAAAATTAAACCTTAAAGGGATACTGTCATGGGTAAAAAAAAAAAAGTCAAAATGAATCAGTTAACAGTGCTGCTCCAGCAGAATTCTGCACTGAAATCCATTTCTCAAAAGAGCAAACAGATTTTTTTATATTCAATTTTGAAATCTGACATGGGGCTAGACATTTTGTCAATTTCCCAGCTGCCCCAAGTCATGTGACTTGTGCTCTGATAAACTTCAATCACTCTTTACTGCTGTACTGCAACTTGGAGTGATATCACCCCCTCCCTTTTCCCCCCAGCAGCCAAACAAAAGAACAATGGGAAGGTAACCAGATAACAGCTCCCTAACACAAGATAACAGCTGCCTGGTAGATCTAAGAACAACACTCAATAGTAAAAACCCATGTCCCACTGAGACACATTCAGTTACATTGAGAAGGCAAAACAGCAGCCTGCCAGAAAGCATTTCTCTCCTAAAGTGCAGGCACAAGTCACATGACCAGTGGCAGCTGGAAAATTGACAAAATGTCTAAAATAAAATATCAACATAGATGTCAAGTAGAAGTAATATTTGAAGAAAAGATGATGCTTACAATTTTTTAAACATTACCAACGTGACCATCAAGACAGCTAAGATATACCTCTATCTTATTAACTATTAAAACCTCTGAATTGGTTAACTTCATGTAGGTGGTAAGGTGAGTTTTGTCTAGACACTTTTTGTTATACTTCAGGATACTTTTATTTATGGTGCGCTTTCAAAAGGTAATTGTATTTTGTTGCCTTAAAGGTTCATTCTTTTTATATCCTAAATATATGTCTAATAAAGAGCAGGCAATATAATTTATTCTTATCTGGCTGTATCTTACTAGCCACCATAAAATGGCTACAGAGCAGTTTGTTTTGCTTGTGTCCACTGTTTTCATTCTGCCAACATCAACTCAGTCTTCTCCATTGCCTTCTTGTAATGATATAATTCTCTTTCAAGAATCCAGCAGGTAAAGAGTTGACTGTTGTCATAATGGGCATGGCCAGTAACTGGACATTCCAGAAACACCAGTAGCAGAAACAACCACCTTGTGCAGAGTCATGCCACTATAGATATTCACCTGTACTAAACACATTGGGAGGTTTTAGAGTGGCATGGTAATCATCGGAACACCACTCCCTCCATTCAGGAATCACTGGAACAGACTGCAATATCCTCTAACAAATGGAAGTTTAGAATTTCAGAAACCAGTTGCCTACTCTGGATTATGTACCCTTCTGTTTCTTACTGTTTGCCCTTAAAACCACTTTCCATGGGACAGTCACCTGAGAAATGTGTTCAGGACATGCCATAGATGAGGTTTAATAATGGAGAGAATCCGTACAGTGCATGCAAAGTTTTTATTTCATATGGGAATTATGATTTTCAACCAAACTGGATTTATTTTGAAATGTATCCAACAGACTCTGATCCACAGATTCTGGCCTTTCTTACCTGCTCCACGTAATAAATCTATAATAAAGAAGTACCGATAACAGGGACTTAACTGTTCTGCTAAAATAATATATAGAAATTAGTATATTTTATTAAAAGAGTTTCTTCATAAGTTTTTCCAGTGTTGCTGTAAGTCTGAGTCGAAATACAAACCTACTTGTGGGTATTGTATAACTGCGGTTACATCACGCAAGTGTCTGCTGTATTCATTGTAAAGCCAAGTTTTTTTGGAGTGTTATAAATTTCAGTTAGGGTTAAAATCTAGAACCAACACTAAAGCAGTAGGACCATACTGGAAGTATCACTCATACTTTTATTTTTATCATCTTTAACATGGGAACTGGCAAATGTTTCCTTTGACATTGGGAGGAATTAGCAACCCCATAGAAAATATGGTCTTTTGTTGGATAGAAAAAGATTTATCAGTAGATACGGAATTTTGCAGCCAAATGTTACATTTCCCTTCCATACATGTTACTTGTAGGAATAGAACGTTTTTCCCATTAGCAGTGTATTGTGATGCTTCAGCTGTCCAGCTGACTGGGTTTGGGAACAGCACGTGAGGTGGTGCCCAAGATTCTGTGCTCTGATGGCAAAATATGGTAAAACTACTACTAGTCCTATAGTGTAGTGGTTCCAAAACTGCAGGGGCATGAACTTCAAGTCTCCAAATCCATCACCTTGTAATGGAAACAGGTGACGAAGGGGTTTCATTACACATGTAGTAACATGGCTACCATCCAGGATTCAGGTATATCTGTTTGGCAGTTTAGATATTTTATGCACTTTTTCTACATAACCCCAACTGAAGTAGTTACATTTTTTTAAAAAAAAAATAGGCTATATTTTCCCTTTTTAAATGATTTTGAGACATTTTGTTATCTGATGCATCTACTTTGCAAGCCAATTACCATCAAGGCAGATACAATTCCCTGGAATTTCCCAGGTAGCACTGGACCAGTGCCAAAGCTATTGTTTTTTTGTGTATTCACATTATATCTTGCTCTTTAATAGCTGATATCTTTTATTGTATGTCAGTCTGACTAAAACAAATATTTGTATATGATTGGCACTCAACACTGTGCAACACTGTGAGAATGGATCATTTAGCCATATGCATTTCATGGATATCACGTTGATCCGAATGAGTCACATTATAAACTGTCTTGTCTAGAAAGAAATGAAAGCTAATGCGGGGGGTGGAAATGGCGGCCTTGTGGGTATACGTGCTTATCAGGCTCTAGCCACTAACTCCCCAATCATGTTCCTAAGCCTTGTATTCCTGTGGAGTCCTTAACCATGCCTCTTCCATTTTTCTTTTTTTTTAATTGTATCTAATGTAAGAATTTATGTAAATGGGCATGGTTTAAATTCCAAGGAACTACTTAGGGTGGGTCTTTAGTTGCCATACGTATATCTGTGTCATTTTAATTATGTTGAATTTCATGGGTACCTACTGGACATAATTACATCCAGTTATACAAGCATTGCTGAAAGTGCATTAAGCTGATTGGTATATAATAGAGCTGTTCTGCACCATACCTAAGCAGAGACAGAGAGTAGTTAGATGTCATGCATGTAATTGCTTGTGAAGGGCTTTTTGGCTTCTTTTAGTACTTCTCACCATAACCAGGTTTGGTTTTCCATTTTGCTACTCTCCAAGTCCTATCCCTCAGAAGCCATGTTCCAATATCTTGCACTGATGAGATCTAACAAGATCGAAACAGGCTGTCTGCAAGTTTGGATATATGGCTCTGAACCACTAGGCTGTATCTCTGCTATAAACAAGTGGTTCTGGATGCATAGTTGGCCAAAGGGACATAAAGGAGTGATTTGCATGTCTCTGCCCATGAAGCCTTATATGAGACAAGTAAATAGTCCTTCTCAGTATGCATGCTATGGAGCAATCTAAGGTCAGTTTAAGGTGGGTAGATATTGCAGTAGGTCGTTGTTAAAGCTGACCAATAAAAATGATACTTGACCCTAATGTTGTTCATAATAGGAAGAAAGATCAACTTGTAGCCCTAAGTTGATGGTATGCATGTCATCACAATACATGAAGGTTCTGTGCATTCCTGCTGAGCCCATTTCCTACAAGAGAAGAGATCTACAGAATAATAACCCCACAAACTTGTGTTAAATCTTTCATTGCGGGCACATGTGTTTGTCCTTTATTTATAGGAAGATTTGTAACATTATGTTTGCTTGGTCACGTAGTGAGATGTGGGAGAGTTGATGGCTGAACTCTGATTTCTAATTCCAGAGAATTGTTGCTGTTTTCTATTTATGGCTTTCCCACATGCAACAGGAAGTCTTAATGTCACCGAGGTGGAGTAATTGAACTGCAATTCCCAGCACCCTCCATTGGTTTACAGCTGCCTGGGTATTGGAGATTTTACTGAAGCAAGGGCCATGCTAGGTTAAATGTGCCTAATTTTTGTTTCTGCCTTAAGAGTTGATCTTCCCTCACTACTATTAGCAGGGGGCCGCATTTGCGTTTGTAGTGGTTTGGGCTGTCTCTTGCCGGGTTGTTTTGGGTTTGACTAATTCTAATAGGCCTTTGTGCAAATGTATTGTAGCCATGTCTTTATATCCTTACCCTGTCCTTTAGGATGCCTTCTCTCTGCTACTTCTCAAGACACATAATTTTGGGGGTGCCTGCTTTGGAGAATTGGGGTAGTAAAGAGTCTGTTTCAGAGAAAGTGTGTCTCCTATAAGTTTTTTAATGATGACATGTGCTTGGGATAGATGTGGCATGATGAATATGTTTGCATGTCTCCCTTGTTCTCTAACTGCAATGCCCATTGTATAAGCCAACACTCTTTGTTGGCTGTTTTGGAAATTGTTTTTTTTTTCTATCTCTCTCTATTGTTGACCACAATAGCTCTACTTGTATCCGCTTTGCTTGTTTAGCTTGATCTCACTGAACATCAGATTGGTTGGTTGCTCTGAAGCATTGATTTAATTGTGCCGCTGCTCTGCACATTGCTTAATACAACATTTTGGCTGAAATGCTTTTTATTCTTGTGATTAATGAGTTTTTCTTTTTCCAAAGTTAAAGGACATTATAGTGGCAGGAAACAGAAGTTTAGGTTGGTGGTGGCTGCTTTAAACAAAGGAAGTATGTTTATTATGGCTGCAGTCTATAAATGCCACTTCTTTTCACTGCAGCCTGAGATAAGCATATGTTTCCTTTTCATCCCAACCCAGCTTTGTAAATTGTGTTTAATAACCAGAAAAGCCCATGGAATTGCTGCACTAAAAATTAAACATGACTTGGAGGCACTAAGTGTTTATAAGTATTAGGTCAGTGTGAACACCAATACGCTGGGAATTACACCTGCCCTCCCCCTTCCAGGTTCAGACTAGATGCCCCAGTGCTGCCATTGGTAAAGGGACTTTATTTCTCCTTGTAGACACCAGTTTAATGAAAGGGGCTAAACATACCTTTTGCATATTTTTTATTTAAAAAAAAAAAGGTTTAGTTATTTCTTTAACTAAACAAGGAAAACAGGTAAATTAAAGCTACTGCATTTTTGATCCTTGTGAGATAGATGTTTAGATTATCAGAGCATAGATAATCTCTTTTGTATAATGGGCTCTTGCTAACAAAACCGTCACAACAAAGGCTTTTAGGCTAGTGGCACACGGCAAGCCCCCCACGATACAGCTGCTGGCGACAAATCTCTCAAATACCTCTCCATTGCCGGTAATTGAAATCACTGGTGGTATGTTCAATGTATTGTTTAATCGGCCAAAGTTTCCTCCAGAGCCAAATTCAGGCGATTAAGCGATAGGTTGGAAACCGCTAGCGATTTCAATTACCGGCAATGGAGAGGCGTTTTCAGGAGATTTGACGCCCGCAGCCATGTCAAAAATATTGCAGGCGACAAATCTTCCTGTGTGCCACTACCCTTAGGAAGAGGATTGTATACTAATCTATTTGTAAGGACCAAATATGAACTCTCTTCCATGTTTAGCTCAAGATTTTTTTTTGTTTTTGTGATTTGAAACTGTAGGCAAAAAGAATGTTCAGCACAATCCATATTCAGTGAATTCGTGTTGAACAAGGGGTTGTATTGGCCCTTTAAGAGTTTATATTTTCCCATACAAAAAATATTGTTTTTCCCCTATGTCCTATCTAACTGTTGCAGTCTCTGCATGTGTTCCAGGTGCTTTTTATGCTAACTACTCTAGAAATAACCCCCTGCTAAACACTGCTTGTATTTTTTTCTTTTTTGATGAAAGCAAATTGGTGCATGATTCATTTTCAGTAATTTTTAAGTGACTTTCATAGTTTTAAAAATGCTCTTAAATAGAGACTTCCTCTTTTTATACAATATGTCTCGGACAGTATTCAGCTTTTTGTAATGTTTATTTATTTTTCAGTTCTGTTCATTGCTTTTTCTATAATCTGGATTCTAGAAGGAAACTAACTTTTATGCACTGATATTTTATCTTGGCAGCTTTGCTTGGTTATAAAATAAACTATTGTGCTGTGCAGTTGTTTCTCATTTCTATAACTCCCATTCGTTCTTATAGTTGCAGGGCACAGAAGACGAACCTCTGCACAACCCTCAGACGTGCCATTCCATAGAAAAATTGGGCAAAGGTAACATCTGCATAGCTTCTTGTAACTACTGTGTGTGTTTTTCAGATCACCCCACTGACATTGTTACTTAGCACTTGTTACTTGTTAGCTGGTCTTTATGTGTATGAGGAAATTTATGTTCATGTTGCACATTGCTTTGTCTCTGCTGTGGTGGCTGATGCCTTTCAGCCTACCTTTTTAAGAGGGTATTTTAGTTCTTTGTGTTAGAAAGCTATTTTCGACAACACACACATCGGTCTTAATTTTTTCCTGCTGGGGGTTTATGAATTATATACTTCTTTATTTAGTTGCGCTTCAGTTTGAACTTTTTGGTTGAGGCAGTCGGTGGCCTCCTACCCCACCAGTCAGATAACAGTCTAAACTGCTTTCTACATTTCTGTTTAATTTGGGGTATTCATCAAACTAAATATTTTTACTGTTGCAGGCAACTGACTAATGCTGCAAGTCCCTGGGCTATAAAACTTAATTCCCACATGAGTCGAAATATGTTTTTGGCAAACTTTGACAATACTGACTCTATTCTAACATCTGACTGATATTAATTTGGTGGGCATTTGGTGCTATAAAATGAATTGGTTGGAGCTAGTGTTAAAACCCCTCTATTTGTCTTTGCAGACAATCTGCTGAGAACTGCCAGCCAGCATTCTGATAGTAGCGGGTTTGCAGAAGACACCTCTGCAGACTGTCTTTTAGCCAGTCTTGCCCAAGTAAGTTATGTTTACTCTTTAGCCATTTAATTAAATTGTTAAAGTGTTTGTATTATTTCTGATCAGAAACTGCTTATGATCTGCATGTTCAATGTTCAGAAGTATAAAAATTATTTAGTCGGTTATACAGCTGTGGACTACATCGCATGGAGCACCATAATTTGTGATTTTAATAAATATATTTTTATACTTTTTGGTGGCCCTTGTGGAGTTTTCACAGAACCTGGATGCCCCCTACTTGTATAACTATTGGTTTATCCACTCCCTAAGCTTAGAATTTGGGGCTGGTGCACCTGGGCCACCTGTCCCATGTGGTGAGTAACCACAGTGAGTTATGCATTATGTTCTGCACCTCTATTTTGTTTTATTGCAAGCAAGTTCCTCTTGTTGGTCTGGTTAAGCCCATCCATGTATTGTTAACCTTCAGAATTTAAAAGTTTTGATTCTATGTTTATTCTTGCTAAAAACAACTTCAGGTTTGCACAGTTAAAAGAGAAGGAAAATCATCTTGCACTTAAATGTTAGGCACCCCAAGAGATTGCATTTACTTACCTGAAAACCCCGGGGGCGGTGCTTCTATCAGCAGAAATTGCACTGGCCCGGGGTTATACCAGTGAGCACCACGGAACGTTCCTCTTCCGGCTTCCTCTTTCTTCAAATTTCCCGGGGCAGATGCATGTCCAGTAGAACGAAATAGCCGAACAAACCAGCACTGGTTGTTGTGCTCAGTTATGGGCTGATGCAGTCAGATGCCCCCTGGGCCAATGATTAAATCAAATGGAGGTCTGTGCAGACCTGTCAGGAAAAGATCATCTTCAATACAGTACCAGCAGGATTTTCGGCCCAATCAATGTTTGGAAAACCAGATTCTGTTGTGTAAGCTGTCATTTTAGTCCTATACCCAGTCCCAGACTTGATCAAGAGTCTCCAGGCAAGATGTGTGCTAGGCATTGTTTAGTTGGTTGCTTGTGATTTGTGCTATAGCACAGTGTTGTATAAAGAGATGCAGCCAAAGCTGTTGCAGGGTCGGCAGTAGTATACTGGTACCAGCACAGCCCGCACTGATGCACAATATTTCAACATATGTGTACAAAACAGATTATCTTTTCTTCAGAGATGGAGGCTCTAAGGAGAGTTTATGTGCCAGTAATTGCAGCTCTGGATACTTATGCAACATACAGTACCTTTTGATTGTGTCTGTTTAAAAATTAAATGGAAACATATTTAATTTACATTTACCTATTTTAAATACATGTTTAGTAGTGTAAATCTTTTAGGCAGTACATTTTATACAATAAAGTCAAAAATAATTTAACCTAGTGAAAATTAAAGTTTACTGCCATCTACTGGCAAGATTATAAATACTGTAAAGCCCTGTATGTTTATAGTGCATTGCACTTTCATGTTTACAGTGAAACTTCCTTTATATTGTTTCCTTGTCTTTTAAAATCTCTCCCTTGGGGTTAAGTGATGAAACTGTTATTGCTCTTCATAACAGGGTCAGGAATCGTTACAAGCCATGGGAAGCAGCGCTGACAGCTGTGACAGTGAAACAACTGTCACGTCGGTGGGCGAGGACCTTCGGACGCCATTAGCAACTGACCAGCCAGAAGTCACTGACTTTGACTTAGAGGATGAGTTCTTAACGCCAAATTTCATGGTGGAAAGCGAGGCATTTTTCAGGGACAACCAAGAAACTGAGACAGAAAGATTAAAAATGGACTCTGAGCAACTAAATCCCTCAGAGGAATGCAAGTCCCATGAGGACCTACACTCTGCCATTGAGAGTAATACTGAAGATTCTGACTTGCCTCAGGATTATACAGCTGAAAGTGAAATTGATACTGGCAGTGAGTATGAAGCCGTTCCCTATACTACCCATCATATTTCAGAACTGGTGGATTCTTATTCAGACTATGAATATAATCTTGGCCGTTTAGAAAAAAATAGTTCCTGTTCTCTGGACCGTGTACACGTGGCATTGCAGAGAGCACAAATGAAAGTGCTCAGTTCTTCAGGGGAGGCCAGCTCTAGAACTGGTCGCACCATGATTACTTCAAAGGACCTGATGAAAAAGAGAGACAATTTCTCCAGCTCTGGCTACCCACTAAGGAGGACACAGTCATTGCCGTCTGCCCTCCTTAACCCAGTCAGGGTTGTGTCCAAGGTAAATATTGTTCTAACGTCGGGCAAAGCAACTGTGTGTAGCCCCCCTTCATTCTCCTACAAATATTCTCCAGAGGAGGAAGAATGCTTGGAACAAATAGAGGAAGACCCTAACACTAACTCCAACCCTGATCACGTCTCTCCGAAATCAGAATTAAAAGATGTGCACAAAAGTGGGCCCCAGAGAATTTCAGAAGATCCCCATCCAAGGCCCCAGTCTTGCACTACACATACACCATCACACAGGTCTCAGTCTTCCTGTTCTCTCCATTCTTTGGTCTCAGATTGGCATGAAAAGTCTCTGTGTGATCATGGAAGAGCATGGAGCACACACAGTGTCCCTAATTTTGCTGGAGCACCATGTGGGAACTTTTTCTCACCCTTCTCTTGTCCAGTGGCCTCCCGGTTTTCTTATGGGTCTCTCCATAGGTCTTGTTCTGGATGTACGCTGCCCTTAAACTCTCCACCATCTACTACTGAAATGCAGTTACGGAGAGTGCTGCATGATATAAGAAGTTCACTACAGAACCTGTCACAGGTAAGAGCATGTGTTCCCCACCCCCATGGTACTAAATAGTGTCAGTACTGACGCATTGCCTTCAAGTGCCATTTTTAAACTATTTGAGGTTCATGCCTCCCTCTATAGTGATCTCTAGTGGTCCCATTAATTAGAGGCCACCTGTACCGTACCAGTTATTATGTGATACTGCTCTAATTAAAGCACTAAGGCCAGGTCTAGTCTCTTATAGTATCCAGTTAACAGGTTGCATATACTGGTCACCAATTTGAAAGCACACATTTCAAGAACAGGGATTTTTTTAAACATAAATCACCCACAGGTCACATTATTTTTTTTTTTTTTTTTTTTTTTTAATTTATTTATTTTCTTAGTATCCAGTAGGATTAGTATAGTGAACGCTGAACGGACACGAAGGTTGTTTTTGTTGTTGTTTCAAGTGTACCTGCAAAGTACTTTAGGCCTCAATTATTAAGCCAGATGCAAAACACACTTTGGACACTCTACCCAAAGGTATAAAATCCTAGAATGGATGTGGATAGTTGTTCTTTGCTCTCAGTATAAATTTGCCATCATTGAACAGTGCTTTATTTGGAGGGGCTGGTAGAACTCTTAACTTGTGTGTCATTTAGACATGTGGCTTTTGAAGGAAATAAGATAAATATCCTTTTTGGCTAATTCTAGTTACTTTGTTAAAGTAAAAAAAAAATTCTGACCCTATGACAGCTTGAGAAGACTTCTTAGTGGTGTTAAAGTATAATTAATGACAAGTTTTGCATAGAACTGTAACATAAATCCAATGCTATGAATAGCCTGAGAAACCTGACAAAAAGTGAGTAGTCCGCGTAAACAAATCTCCACCCAAAAATTCTTATATGCACAGTGAAAGAAAATGTAAGTCTAAACAACTTTCCATATATATTATACGCTAATTTTCTATAGTTTTTGGTAGTTATTTGTGAATGTAACTGCTATTACAAGCAGATGTGTGTCCTGACTCCTGAAACAATGTTGCAAGCCAGCTGAAGACTAGTTACATTCTTTTTTAAAGAATAAGTTGGCCATTTATTTCAAAATCCCCTAAAATACAGCCCCCCAGAATAACATGCCTTTCTCTTTGCATTCAGTCTCATATCCTTTCTAAATCACAAGCAGCTCATTTTATCTAGTTCCTGGTCTAGCATGCACCTCTACCACTTTTCTTTTCTGAGCTTTCCTTCTCTCTTTGATTGTGAAAACAGTAGGCACCTCTTTGACTGGATGGTCAGGAGGAGAGCTCTGAAAAGGGGGCGCTGCTTCAAATTAGACCAAGTGCTATCTGAAATGAGCTGCTAGTGAGTACAGTAGAAACAACACAAGTCTGAATGTAGGGAGAAAGTTATTTTATTCTGGGTAATATTTAGAGTAATGTGACAAAAACTTTTTTAAAGAGTTCTATAAACCCAGATAGCAGATAGGCATATACAAACGTTTTTTAAAGACTGTAAATTTTTAATGAATGCATACTGGAAAGTTGGAACAGTTCATTCTGTTTTTACGCTTACTACATTCCCCTATCAGTTCAGATTAAATATGAGATAATTAGCTCAGTATAAAAAGCCCTATGCCTGCCCCTTGCAGATAAACAGCTGGTAAAAAAGAAACAACAAAAAGTATACTGAGCAATATTCATTAAACTTGTGTTAAACAAGGGGGTACCCTTCCCCTGTAGCATGGAATGCTTTGCTACCGATTATAGAATGTTTCGCAAGTTGTATTTTATTGACATAAGTCATTCAGAGCCAACAAACCAGATTTAGGAATATTTGTATTGCTTGCTTCATTTCTGCATGCATCCTGGTTCTTCATCTAAGCAATCTTCTTCTCCCCCTTGTTAATTTGATTTCAGATTTTAAATAATACAGTTTTGTTGTAAGTAATCTTTTCTGCAAGTGATAGTGATGGATAGCTGCCCAAAGACCAAATCGGATCTGCCCGATTTTCCCACCTGGCATATCTGTGTTGCAAATGAGCAGATCTTACCTTGATTCTTGGCTGATGTTTTGTATTGCTTTCTGAATCTATCTCCACTGACCAGCATGTGTTTTCAACCAGCCTTGCATACTGGTTTAAGATTAATTGGAGCTTTGAGGAGCTTTTTACATGTGGATAAAGCAATCCAGGCAAAATGCTATAATCTTTACTCGTGATATAAGACAAGTTGTATAAACTAAAAGCACCTTTGTTTGGTGTATTATAATCCGTGATAGAAAACTGAATTTGTAATCCTAGCATTTAGGCAAAATAAATCCGATAACAGAAAACTATGATTTCCTTTAGCACCATGTAATGCGAGGGAGTGACGGATCTGCAAGTGGATATAGTATGCAGCGATCTTCTGTCCTGCCACTTTATGAGGTGAGGAGTTGTTGTTTCAGATAATCCTTTTAAAGCACTATGTCCTATTTTATGTTTTTTCACTGTGATTGGTTTTTTTTTTTGGTTTTTTTAAAGAATACCTTCCAGGAGCTTCAAATAATGAGGAGAAGTCTTAACCTATTTAGAACACAAATGATGGACTTGGAACTCAGTATGTTACACCAGCAAACAATGGTCTACCAGCATCTTACTGAGGATGAAAGGTACACAGAGAATCTCACTATCTCTTGAGCTGACCACATGTGAGCCTATAAAAGCTGCTGACCAAGTTGTCTGCTTATCTGCCTGTGTATAGGGACCTCCCAATGTCCAGGCCCTACTGATACCTGGCTGATATTTCTCGGCCAGATTTGAAAATCCTGTCGGGAGAGGATATAAAAATGTTTTTTTGTTCCACAGGGTACTTTTTGCGACTTATATTTCTATGAAATGATTTGTAGAGTATCTTGAGATTTATTCCCTTTCATGACCATTTGTAGCTTAAATTCAAAGGTTTGCTGATTAATTAATTTAGCATGTAACAATTACTGCTCTAGACACAATCTTTGAGTAGCATGCACAGTTGAATGAAATAGCTGACTTTTTAGTTAAAGTTCGGCCTTTCATTCTACTGCACATGCGCAGCCCCGCGAAGAAAGAGGAAGACAGCAGTGTATTGCTCCGTGGTGCTCACTGGTATAACCCTGGGCCGGTGCAGTTTTCTGCTGATAGGAGCACAGGCCCAGGGTTTCAGGTAAGTCAATACAATCACTTGGGGGTGCCTAACATTTGCCACCCCCAAATGCACAAAGCTTTTCTTCTCCATTTAAAGAGAAGGAAAGCTATGGAGGCATTTAATTGCCAGTAGATTAGCTGCAATAGTGCAGGCTAGAATGTAAAAAGCTCTAGAAGCTCTCTTGTTTGTCTAGGAAAGCAGCTGCCATATTAGCTTGGTGTCATCACTTCCTGCCTGAGTCTCTCCTTACTCACTTATAGCTCTGGGCTCAGATTACAGCAGTGAAGGGAGGAGGGGAAGAGGAACAAACTGAGCATGCTCACGCCCGGGGAAAGGAGGTTTAAGATGAAGGCAGGAAGTCTGATACAGAAGCCCATGTGTACACAATTGAAGGAAAGAAATGCAGTGTTTCTTTTGACAGAGGACTCAGAGCAGCACTACTTTGAGGGTTTACCAGGGGCCTTTCTGCCATGAGGCGGCAGCTCCCCAGAAGTTACCATGGGCGGCAAAAAGCAGCTCCTGCTAAATTTCCGGTTATTAATTTCTAGCGCAGAGACTGCAATTTCACTCTCTGCGTAAGTGATGCAGACCCCCCCCAGACCCCCATCTCGCTTACCTTAACCGCGCCGACAGGGGTCGGGTGGGGGGCTCATCACTAGCGCAGTGAGCAAAATTTGCCTCTGTGAGATAGAAAAGCTGAATTTCGATTGCTTCAGGCGGCGTTACAGATTCAAACGTACCTTGGGTTTACTGGTATTTAGGTGGACATTTCTGATAAGATTAATGATAATTAATTTATTTCACACTCATACAGAGAGTTGTGAAATCCGGTATAGGCTTATTCGATAATGTTTGTTAACTTCAAATTTTTCTCACCATTAAGTTAAACTGGCTCAGGTGCCAATTGCCCCGAGCCTCTCGCTTAAGGAAGGGGGGAGAAAGAGAAAAATCGTCCCCAACTGCGATAACCCCAATCTTCAATTTAGTATTTAGCTTACCGGATTTCTGCTGTGACCTGGGTGCAGCCGCCCCAAGTCCGTCGCCAAGAAATAAACGCCAAGTTACGATTATTGATGTATGGCAGCGCACTCCAGACCACATTCAATAGTCACCAACACCGCAGTTGCTTGTTAAAAAGATAAATTTTATTTGAACATTAGGCTAAAAAGCGTCTGAGGTCTCCTGCTAAATTTCCGGTTATTAATTTCTAGCGCAGAGACTGCAATTTCACTCTCTGCGTAAGTGATGCAGACCCCCCCCAGACCCCCATCTCGCTTACCTTAACCGCGCCGACAGGGGTCGGGTGGGGGGCTCATCACTAGCGCAGTGAGCAAAATTTGCCTCTGTGAGATAGAAAAGCTGAATTTCGATTGCTTCAGGCGGCGTTACAGATTCAAACGTACCTTGGGTTTACTGGTATTTAGGTGGACATTTCTGATAAGGCTTACTTAGTTTTAATCTTTCCTTCTCTTTAAGCCAGTAAACCCTAAGTAAGGGGCACATGGGAAAGGACCGACTTATTGCTATTCACCTTTCTTGACTCTTTATTGAAGTATAGGTTTGTGCTGTTATGGTGTCAACTTCTCTATATACTGTATGAAATTCTATCTAATTGTATTTATGCAAGCTTATACCCATGGTTTCATATACTATTTTAGATTGTTGCTCCTTCAGGTGGCTGTTGTATTATGACATTTTTGATGCTGTGACAGGTTGTTTATTTTTTTTTTAGGTATGAAGCTGACCAGCTACAGGGCCTGAGAAATTCAGTAAGGATGGAGCTGCAAGAGCTGGAACTTCAGCTGGATGAACGACTCTTGGCTCTTGAGGAACAACTGAGAAACTTTCATGTTTCTTCCCCCTTTCAGCGGCAGTCTGCTATGGTATGTGTTTTTTTTTTTAATGTGAAAGGGCTATATCAAGAGTGCTGCTTGTTATACAGTAATGTATGTGTGTGTATAATGCCTTTTGTCTCCCAACTTTCTTTTCTTGCTGGCTTACTGCATTTGTCAGGTAGTCTTTTTTTTTTTTTTTTTTTTTTTAACCTTTTATTTTTGTGTTGCTTTTGTAAATGAAGGTATTAAATACAGTATGACCTAAATACACTTTTTTCTTTTTTTCTTAGGGGCTGTATGGAGGCAGGAGTACTGACAACCTCACTTTCTCCTCTCCTCTGAGTATCATAGAACCAGTAAGTTAGTTTTTGGTCTCGATTTAACAGGTTCTGTTCAGATCTGGCAAGAGCAGTCCGTAGACCGAACCACTGCTTCGAGACTGCGCTGTGCATTACTTGCTCCATACCTGTTAACCTGTCAGGTCTTTATTTTCTGCAATGATTTGTGTTAAAAGATTATAATTAGGCTGAAGAATTTAAGAGATTGTCTTCCCTCTGAAGGAGAGCTTACTACATTGTTGGACACAAAGTTACTGCTCTCGATAGCAATTGCCTTAACTTTAAAATCATTGATGGCTTATGATTATTGTCGATTGTAAATTTGCAGATTTGTAATACTTAATCAGTATAATGTCCTTCTTATATTATTTGTAGGTGACTGAACTCATAAGAGAGCAGACTCACCTAAAATCTGAGTTGGGGCTTGAGGACTTGAGTTTAGGACATGGCAGAGATCGCTGTGATTCCATGGCCTCTGATCATTCATCTCTTTACTCAAGACCACTCCATAAAAATAAGAAAGGATTAACGAGCTCATGTGACTCCGTTGACAAATCGAAACCTCTCTGTTCACCAAGCAAAAATGTTTTTCGGGCATCTGTTGCTTTGACGCCATGTCCTCCAACTAGAGCGGGTGATATTCAGAAGCCTGTCGATGATATGCCAGAGGATTATGGGAAATTAAAAATGGAGCCAACAGAGACACCTGAGCAGGTTCTGTTAGCATCCCCAGCCAATGAAAGTACGAAATGGACTCCTGAAGAAAGTAGAGAGTTGCAGCAAGTAATACGTGAGGTAGGCTTCTGCTTTGTACCTTTGTATAAGCATGCCCCATGGAGCAATTCACACTGTAGCGTATGGCTCAATTATTAGTACCTTCCATCTGCTTTTTGATTGCAGATTGAGTTTGATCTCAGAGGAGATAATTACTTTGCCAACCCCACTGTTCTGTGTCGATTATTCTATGGGCTGTTTGGGGTTTTATATAAATTTATGCAAAACCACAAATTCTACCATTACTAATATAGAATTCTTCAATAATGAGCTCAAGAAAGGAGTGAAGAGGTTGAAACATCCCTTATATTACATGGTATTCTTTTGGATAGGGTATATGGTCCATTCTTGACGTCTGTGACCCTAAATGCATTTTACTCTCCCTCCATGTGATTCAGTTTTGACATACCTGCCTTAGATGATCGTTTGCACCTTCTGATTTCCGTGGTCTGAAACTGTGTCTAACTAGCGTGTGGGGCATCTTATAATTAATAATGCATAACTGTGAATTACAACAATATTTTTGTATGTGCAAATCAGGAACAATTCTTTCTATTAAATGTGGCTCTATTGTGCCTTTGGTGAGTACACAATATGCAGAAGAAAGGGCTGCATTGTCTGAATCCTCAGCCTATACTATTCTTTACATAAAGCATTGTGTGATCACACAACACAATATGAAACCAAAAATCATTCTGTGGGCTTTGTTTTTATTTGGATATGTGCTCAAAATTTAGTTCTAGGCATACTAAAACAGAGTAGTAGTACATTAAATATTTTGCCTTGTCCATACAGTAGCCTTTGGCTCTCCCAGAGCTAATCTCACATATGCTGTCCCCTTTCCCGCCCTTAAAGGAACAGTAACGTCAAAAAATAAGTGTTTTAAAGTAATGAAAATATAATGCAGCGTTGCCCTGCACTGGTAAAACTGCTGTGTTTGCTTAAGAAACACTACTATTGTTTGTATAAATAAGCTGCTGTGTAGCAATGGGGGCAGCCATTCAAAGGAGAAAAGGCTCAGGTTACACAGCAGATAGCACATAAGTTCTGTCTGTCTAATGGTGTTATCTGTTATCCATTTGTTAACCTGTGCCATATAGCCGTTTTTCAATTTCCGCCATTGCTCCACAGCAGCTTGTTTATATGAACTATAGTAGTGTTTCTGAAGCAAACAGATCAGTTTTACCAGTGCAGGGCAACACTACATGATATTTTCATTACTTTAAAACACTTACATTTTTTGGTGTTACTGTTCCTTTAACCTACACTATTACCTGCAACATTGAAAAGTATTTACCTGCAAGGTACCTGCTAAATGTGCATAACATCTTTAAAAAGCAAAAGTTTCTTCCCTGGAGTAATCTCAACACCACATTTTTTCTATTCAATAGAGAATATTCATTTAATGACAACTTTTAGAATACACTTAGCTTATTGTAAGTGATGTCAGTTTAATGCCCTGGGGTATCTGTTTTAACACTGGTATTAACATCGATCTTCTGAAAAACCTGCTAATACCTGTGGTACTCAGAGCTCTAAGCTTCTAGACTGATGTCACCTGCTGACCTGCTGAGAGAGTGAATTTTGTTTTGAATCCCAAATATGCCATTGCCATGCAACAGCTACACACTTACAATTTGCATGGGAATTCTCATACATACATTTTATCTCTATATACAAATCTACAATTTGGCAATAAGCAGCTTAGCAGCATTAATCCTATTTTTTTATTTTCTCAAACAATTGAGTAACTTCACTCCATGCCCTGATCTACGAAGTCAGTGCTTAGACATGCCTCTAATCCACATGATACCATGCCTATATCACAGTAAGTCTTTACTTTTTGGGGTCCATGATTAAAAAATCTCCTGGAAGACCTGTGTAGGCAGCATCTCTAACATCTAAAGTTCTGGTAATCTCGTGTGATAGGTCCTTTACAGCTGAATGTATCAGTTATCTGTAGATAACCATTAACATACACTTGTGTTCAGAATAATAGCAGTCCGACATCACTAACCTGATCAATCATTGTTTTTGGTAGAAATTATATTTCTACATGGCAAATAATTTACTAGTAGGTGTAGTAAAGTAATAGAAAACCAACAAACCCAACAGTCACAACAGTCATAACATGCATGTTGCTGATTCTGTGTAATTGAATCATTAATTGAGGCTAGTTCCAAATAATAGCAGTGTGGGTCATTCATTCTGTGAAAAAACAGGTGTCAATTACAGCATTTATTTAAGGAAGGGAGGCAGAAAATGTTGTGCATGCTGGTTATAGTGCATTTCTCTCTGAAAATCTGAGTAAAATGGGTTGTTTCAAACATTGTTCAGAAGAAGAAGAGTAGTTTGATTAAAAATTTGATTGGAGAGGGGAAAACATAAAGTGCAGAAAAAAAGGATAGGCTGCTTGGCTAAAATGATCTCAAATGGGTTAAAATTGCAACCTAAACCTGAAAGATGTCAAAGAAAAAAGAAAACTACCATTCAAATAGGATAGCCAAAATTGCTAAGACTCAGCCAATGATCAGCTCCAGGAAGATCAAAGAAGGTATAAAGTTACCTGTGATACTGTTACAATTAGAAGATGCCTATGTGAAGCCAAGCTATCAGCAAGACGTGCGGAAGAGTTTACAATTTTCCAAAGAACACGTTGACTGGCCTAAAGGTAAATGGCGCAACATTTTGTGGACTGATGAAAGTAAGATTGTTCTTTTTGGGTCTAGGGCCGTAGTTGTCAGATGACCCCCAAACACTGAATGCAAGCCACAGTTCCATGTGAAGCATGGTGGAACAAGCATCATGATATGAGGATGTTTCTCATACTATGGTGTTGGGCCTATTTATCACATACCAGGGATCATGGATCAGTTTCAATACATCAAAATACTTGAAGAGGTCATGTTGCCTTATGCTGAAGAGGAAATACCCTTGAAATGGGTATTTCAACAAGACAACGACCCCAAACACACCAGTAAATGGTTCCAGACCAAAAAGATTGATGTTATGGAGTGGCCAGTCCAATCCCCGGACTTTAATCCAATAGAAAATTTGCTGTTTCTGAGACAAAACCAAAAAATGCAGAAGAATTGTGGAATGTAACAGGTGCCAGAAGTTGGTGCACTCCATGTTACACAGATGTGCAGCAGTTCTCAGAAACACTGATTATACAACTAAATATTACTTCAGTAATTCAAAGGAAAGCAAAATCTTGAATACAATTTTAGTTTTATACAGTGAATGTTTGAGTTTGGAAAGAAGAATGCAGATACTACTATTTTTTGGAACAGCCTAATATTCCCTTTTCTTCACTTTTTGTGAATGAATTACACAAATTTCTTCATTTTGATTTGGAATAGAATGTGCAGTGTTCCCAATGCATTTCATGTATGGAAATAAGATATTGTAAATATTTTCAAGGGAATGTAATAAAAAGTCCCAAAGAGCAAAACAGTTTGCACAAATGAGAATAAATAGCTGGAAGGTGTTGTAATCTTTTGGAGCAAACATAACGACTTTTTCAGTAAGAGGTTTTATTACAATCACCGCGCACTGGCGCAAACAATACAATTTACAAACTTTCTTCCACTGTCGGAAGCGGTCACTGAACAGTTTCAGGGTTCGCAAAAGCTATGTTAAATTTGCGCAAAGGTAAAATATATTTGCATAGAGGCATAACTTTTCACATTGTGAATATTTTTTCCGTTACAGACTTTTATTACATTCCCCCATTTGAGTTTTATTCACTTTTTTTAAACACACTGCTATTATTCTGAACACATGGACAACATTTATCTGTGTTTTCAAATATTAGGACATGTATTTGTGTTCACATGTCTGCTCCATTGCACTGCTGTCCGTATAGCTTGGTTTGCTTGCTGTACCAGACAGGTTTGTGGCAGGGTGAATGCTGACTGGATATGTCATGTCAAGTATTGTTTAATTGAAGGAATTTCTTGGAGACAGATGGGTAATCTCGTGGTTTGTTTTTCCTCTGCTGTCTCTGCTTTATCCAAGTTATCTGTTTGTTAGCACATACCTGCAAAACTATGTCTAATATTTACACTGTATCACGACTAGAAGAACCAGTAAAGTCTGCTCTTGTACGAGGCTAGAGTGCTCATTTCTTGTTAAGGAAACCTGCAGTGATCGTATTGGGAATGGCTGTTTATCTCGTTATTGTAAATGGAAATCCCTCTCTCTGAGACTTAATCTCTTGGACATATAAGGCAGTGGCACACAGGCAGATTTGCCACCCACGATTATTTATGAGCAAACAAGGGTGACTAATTTCCTCATGCCACTGCCCTCAGAGTGCTTTCCATTTAGGATCGCTCTTAATTCAGCTGCCGTTATGCCATCTGGTAGTTTTTAACCAAACTGGTAAACCAGAAAGATGGACCATCTTGCATTCCAATAGCGCCAAACTGCACCGAAACCAATCTTTGTGTTACCTTTGTTCCCTGTTGATAGATTGGGGCACACCAAACTGGTGCAAACTGGACAGGGTCTTTTTTCCACAGTTGTAGGCCACACTATCTCTTATTTTATATAGCCCTTTCTACTGTCTCTGGTTCTGAATGGTGGCTCTGGTTTATTTAATTTTAAAGAATGATTTTCCTCTGGGCTATTTAAGAGTATGACTGGTTTGTAACTGTGCCTAAATAATTATTTCTTCTCCTCATCAAATTATATTTTATTTCCAATTAGATAAAAGAATCAATTGTTGGAGATATTCGAAGAGAGATTGTAAGTGGACTTCTTGCTGCGGTATCTTCTCCATTTCACTCATTGGATGCCAAAACTGATGGAAGAATTTAAGGCAAGTACCTGGATAGTAAGAGAACACCTACCTGGTAAAGAGTGCAGACATGCATAGGGTGCCAAGCAGCTATCACTGTCACATCCAAGGAAAGCTTTCTTTGTGCCCCACCCCCTAGTATTTTCCAAAGTAGTCATGTTCTTAATCGAAGAACTACATAATGGACTCCTTTTTCTCTACCTTGTAAAGACCAGGCATAAAAGTATATATATATATGTATATATACTTATACTTATATATAAATATATACACTCTCAAATGAACCAGCAACACAGGGATATTTTTTCAAAAGTAAAAAAGTGTATTTAGTGAAGCATGTTCAACTGGGTGAAGTTGAGATGGGAGTGCCACCCACCCAACCACTATATATAATTTTTATTTTTTTCTTTAACTTCACAGGTCAGGTCATCATGAATTTGGTCCATTAGCAAAAAATCGACAGAATCCCTCCCTGAAGTCTGGGTGCCGTGTACAACATTCAGGAGAACAATATGCTGCTGACACAAAGTACTTGTCTAAATTACGTTGTGTATTTCTTTTGAACCGATGTGCGTTTGTTTAGGCAATTTGCTTTGCTTGTTCCCAATAAGCGAACTGTGCAGGTCTGTAAACTGTATTTATTTCATTGTGCTGTTTTCCCCTTAAAGATTTGTGTGTGTGTGATTTTGAGAAACTTGAAACATTTTCCTTTTCTAATATGAAACCTTCCCACTGCTGGAGGGATATGGACAGTGTAGTGGAGGAATGCAATGTATTTTAATTTGTCTAGCTTGGACTCTGACCTCCATGAGGTATCAATTGTGCAATATGTGATTCACTTTGAGAGCTTACAACAAACTTTGTATTTTTTCTACTGCTGTGTAGTGCCACATTAAGCCAATCTTCTGAATATTTGCTGTATTAAATTCAAGACAGATAGATATATATGTATCCCCCCTTCCATTTGTGCTTGTGTGGTGAATCCTACCTAAACTACTTCAAGTTCTTACACTGAAAGCTATTCTTCTTTACAAATATTTAAATGGTTTCCAGTAGCTTCGTTGTTTTTTTTTTTAATGTGCCACATTTTAACACTATTTTTTTAATACTGTTTCCCATGTGTTTCAAACCATTTTCAGTGCAATTAGACGCATTGTACTACTGATGACTGGAAGCTAAATACAAGTGCAAAGCACATTTTCCCTCTGTAGCTCTATCCGGTCATGTGGGTTTTAGTTCCTCTCTGACACTGTTTGAAGTTGATCTCAAACCAGGAATGTTGTGGCACATTGTATATTGTTGGGAATTTCACGTAAAACCTTTGAGTAGGTTTCATCACTTAATGTTCTGCTGAGCTCCACCTAGAAGATTAATTGATTCTAAATGTTCTTTTTGAAAATATATATATACACAGTACACAAGGGCTGATTTCTAAATATATAAATAAAGTATTTATTTTGCATAAATCTTTGTGTTTCTTTTACTTGATATTGAAACAAAGCTGCTCCTAAATGTGCATTTGAATGAGGAAAAGAAGCAACGTGATAGAGGGAAGTGGTACAGGGACTTCAAAGAGATGGAAATTGATCTATACATTATAATGACCCCTATCCAGAACTGTAGAGAGTTACCCCTGCTTGGGTTGTGGCCAGCCACTTTGGCGTCACGGCAAGCTTAGACAGTGGGGCTCATTTATAAACACTGGGCAAATTTGACCTGTGGGCAGTATCACATAGCAACCAATCAGTGATTAGCTTTTTTAAGCCAGCTGCAGGTGGAACACTGAAAGAAATCATCTGATTGGCTATTATGCTTGTCCAAAAACCATCCAAGCCATTCTTAAAGGCATTAACTGAATCAGCCATCACAACATCACCCAGCAGTGCATTCCACAACCTCACTGTCCTGACTGTGAAGAACCCCCTACGTTGCTTCAAATGAAAGTTCTTTTCTTCTAGTCTAAAGGGGTGGCCTCTGGTATGGTGATCCACTTTATGGGTAAGGTCCCCTGCTATTTGTCTATAATGTCCTCTAATGTACTTGTAAAGTGTAATCATGTCTCCTATATTTTTTCCAGAGAAAACGACCTCAACCTTGACAGTCTACCCTCATAATTTCTCTTCCATCCCTCTAACCAGTTTAGTTGCATGTCTCTGCACTCTCTCCAGCTCATTTATATCCATATTAAGGACTGGAGCCCAAAACTGCACTGCATACTCCAAGTTAGGCTTTACCAACAACTTTATTAAGTCCACACTTTATTTGCTTTAGTAGCCACAGAATGACACTGCCCAGAATTATACAACTTGTTATCCACAAAACCCCCTAGATGCTTCTCTGTGAAGGAAACTCCCAACACACTGCTATTTAGTGTATAGTGTGGAGCTCTAGAGTACTCCACTAACAACACTGGTCCAATTAGAAAACGTTCCATTTATCACCACCCTTTGTAGTCTATCTATTAGCCAGTTCTCTATCCAGGTACAAATACTATGTTCCAGGCCAACACTCCTTAATTTAACCAGTAACCTTTTGTGTGGCACTGTATCAAATGCTTAAGCAAAGTCTAAGTAGATCACATCCACTGCCATCCCAGAATCGAGGTCTCTGCTCACCTTCTTTAGGAAGGAGAAAGACACATCTTACTACTTAGATTAAACAAAAGCCAGAGTAAAGCGTAAACAAAACAAAAAATCTAGTGAATCTTAAATGGTGAATATACACTTTCATTTTTTGGTGTATTTATTCCTTTAATACCAGTATGTATTAGTCTGTTTGTCTCTACAATTCAATTCTGAGACTCCCCAGGTTTGTCCCAGCAGCATGTCACAGACATGTCAGGGAAAGCGTGTGGAGTTGTCATGGAGGTCAGCTTTAGGAACAAAAAGATAAATGAACCCAAAGTATCTCTTATCTTGAAGTAAAGCAGCCACAGGCCGGCCCGCCGTGTTAAGGAATTCATGAAGGCTGATGTCTGGGCGCATAGAGAGAAGGGGGAGCTGGAGCGCAGATAATCATGATTTTTATGAAAAAGGTACATAATTTTTAATGGAAGTATATTGACAATAGTTTTACTTTTAGACAGTTGACCTGTTAAAGGAATTTAATTTTTTGACTTTATATCCCCTTTAATAAAACTCAGGAATTCTGATCAGCAGATAGGGATGTGTGGACTGACCTAAAGCCCTTTGGGACTTACAGTCGGGCGCGGATATATAAAGACACAAAGAGAGGTGGGCCAGGCGGGTGTCGGCAGTACAGATTCGGGTGTGGGTCAAACATTTGTTGGATGGCACATCATTATCAGCAGAGCCAAAGATAAGAAATGTGTCAATTAAATGTATAAATTTAGGTACAGTTTACAGAGTCCACAACCAACTTCCAGAGCTTCTTTAGAAAGACAGAAGTTGAAAAATAAAACGTTACAGTTCAATATTAGAAAAAATGCCACAAATAGAAAATACAAAGTCATTGAAAAAAGTCTTTGTTTCTAGTGAACTATTTGAACTGAAAAAAGTTTTGGAAAGTGAACAACACATTTAATGGAGCTCAGAGAGAATCCCTGTGATACAAAAGCAAAATCACAGTGGTAAAAAAAAAGAAGATATAGAGAGGGAAAAATAGAAAGAGAAGTAAAACTTGCCAATTTTAAAGGGTTATGCTGAGGATGGCAAACAAAGCAGAGTCAATGTGAATTACAATTTAATGATAGCCTGCTATATCAAAGCCCTCTCTTTTTTGGCCATGTCTACTCTCGGTTTCATATTTGTTGCTGATTTATACAAAGGTCTCAGTGTTAATATGTAATTTCCTTCCTTTAAATCAAAATCATTAGAAGCCAACAAGGCGCAACATACCTTTGGAACCAATTTGAGTGTTAGCTGCCATATTGCTTTAGATGAGATGATGGAGATGTTAGTTTTACTGCATTATTATATCAGTAAGAGACAAATCTGTGGATAACCTTACAAATACAGCAGGTGTACTTTCTCCTTTATCCTCATACCTGCATTATGCAATAAAACCTGCAACACTGAACTAAACTCCTGGGTTTACACATTTGTGTTTTTTTTTTTGTTTAACAATATATGGAACAATAAGATTAAAGCTGCCAGTAAACGGTTAAAGGAGGTCACTTCATTAGGCCAGAAACCTTATATTATTTATAAACAATATACCAGGCAAAATCATAGGCTAGCCATTGCTGTTAAAATAATATAATGTAATTTAGGTTCTGTGTGGTAAGTAGATCATTGTGACCTTTCTACCAGTTCCTTAATCTCCAAAGGACACGCTGTACTTTTTTATGTACATTGGGCATCTAAAGCACAGACATTTTCCTTTTGCATTTTGTTCAGATCATGTGATCTGCCCCGATTTAAGTATTTCCTATAAATTGAATTTGCCTATAAAACTAGAAAACATTTTCTAGTAAAAGGTGTGGTACAGTTATGTTAAATTGAATCTGCTTGCACCTTTAATTACTGCCAATGCCAGGTAATTGCTGCCCTCTGTTTCTCATCTGTTATTGTGGTGTGCTGACCATGCAAGGGGTCCAGATACCTGTCTAGCTACCAAGGTAAAGTGCAGGCTCTAATCCTCACACCTCCTATTAAAAATATATATTTCTACATGGCAAATAATTTACTAGCAGAGTAATAGAAAACCAACAGACCGAAGAGTCGTGACATGCATGCTGCTGATTCTGTGTAATTGAATCATTAATTGAGGCTTATTCCAAATAATAATAGCTTGTTCCAAATAATAGCAGTGTGGAATTCAATTAGTGAGGTCATTCATACTGGGAAAAAAACAGGTGACCATTACGGTCCTTATTTAAGGACGGAAGGCAGCAAATGTTGTGCATGCTGGTTATAGTGCAATTCTCTCTGAAAATGTTCCAGAAATTGTTAAAATTAGAAAACTCCTATGTGAAGCCAAGCTATCGGCAAGAAGCCCCCGCAAAATCCCATTTGCAAAAGAATAAATTGGGGCAGATTTACTAAAGAGAAAAATGGCCGCCGTTTGTGAAAATTTGCAAGAAATCCAATCCGCAGGGAGATCACCAACAGGGGTAGATAATTCACTAACGAAAGAGACCGTCGCTAGTGCAGTTTTGCTCCCTTTCGCCATGTGCATTTTTGCTCAGACGAATGATCGCTACTCCGCAAATTCACTTACGTCCATATTTACATTTTTCACCAGTTTTGTTTGCCAGCTTAGACCTGGCAAACTCTGATGAAGCTACATCCTTCTCAATCTTATGTCAGTGACATCATATCCTGTATGCCGAAAAGTCATAACATTTTTTAAAAAATTTGTTTTGGGCTCATGTCTAGGACATTAGAGGATCTGCATAAAGTGAATGGAGAACGCTGGGGTAACAGAACTCTGCTGCAAATCTTCTGAATGGAGGACGCTGGTGTAACATAACTCTGCTACAAATCTTCCTTTATTCGGAGTGTATCACAACCACTACATGTTTCGGGCAGACTTGACAAAGGGCATGTCTGCCCGAAACATGTAGTGGTTGTGATACACTCCGAATAAAGGAAGATTTGCAGCAGAGTTATGTTACCCCAGCGTCCTCCATTCATTTTTTGCAATACTGAGTTACAGGTGCCTGGACAGGAGCACAGGAGGTAGGTACATTTTTTGCCAAAACCTGCTTCATTACATTAGAGGATCTCTTATGCCTTTATTTTGCTTCCTTTAAAATTTTTAATAATAAGTGGCCACTTTAAACATTTGCACCAACATCTCTAATAAAGACACATATATGACCTGTTTGTACCCGCCCTATTCAAATTGACCTAAGCTTAAGAGTACTAATTTTAGTGGATTAGTGTAGTGGTAGTGAATTTATGCCTGGCGTGTGTGTGGCGAAGTCTTCGCAGGCAAAAATTTGTCCTTTGGTGAGTTAGCCCCATTGACTGGCCTTATGAGAAATGGCGCAACATTTTGTGGACTGATGAAAGCAAGATTGTTCTTTGTTCTAGAGGCCGCAGTTTGTCACACAACAACCAAACACTGAATTCAAGTCACAGTTCAGTGTGAAGACAGTGAAACATGGTGGCACAAGCATCATGATATGAGGATGTTTCTCATACTATGGTGTTGGGCCTATTTATCACATACCAGGGATCATGGATCCGTTTCAATACATCAAAATACTTGAAGAGGTCATGTTGCCTTATGCCGAAGAGGAAATGCCCTTGAAATGGAGGTTTCAATAAGACAACGACACCAAACACACCAGTAAATGAGCAACATCTTGGTTGCAGAACAACAAGATGGACATTATGGAGTGGCCAGCCCAATCCCCGGACTTTAACCCAATAGAAAACTTGTGGGGTGACATAAAAAATGCTGTTTCTGAGGCAAATCCAAGAAATGCAGAAGAATTGTGGAATGTAACAGGTGCCAGAAGTTGGTGGACTCCATGTAACACAGATGTGCAGCAGTTCTCAGAAACACTGATTATACAACTAAATATTAGTTCAGTGATTCAAAGGAAAGCAACATTTTCAGTTTATACAGTAAGGGGCAGATTTACAAAGGTTGAGTGAATTTTCGAAGTACAAAAAGTTTGAATTTCGAAGCAATTTTTTGGATACTTCGACCATCGAATAGGATACTACGACTTCAAATTTACTTCGACTTTGATATGAAGTAAAAATCGAATCTTCGACCACCCGGTACTGTCTCTTTAAAAAAACTTCGACTTCATTACTTCGCCAAATTAAACCTGCCGAATTGCTATGTTAGCCTATGGGGACCTTCTACAAACTTTTTCGAAGTCTTTACACATCGAATAAAAATCCTTCGATCCTACGCTAAAATAGTTCGAAACTATTTTTATTCGATCGTAGTATTGCCAAATTCGGTGAAAAAACGACAAATTCGATATTCGAATTCGAACTTTTTCAATTCGATGGTCGAATTTCAAAGTTTTTTGTACTCCGGAATTTGACCCTTGATAAATCTGCCCCTAAATGTTTGAGTGTGTGAAGAATGCAGACACTGCTATTTTTTTTGGAACAGCCTAATATTCCCTTTTCTTCAATTTCTGTAAAGGAATAACACAAATTTGATCACATTTTCTTCATGTTTTTATTTGGAATAGAATGTGCAGTGTTCCCAATGCATTTGCATGTGTTGAAATTAAAGGATTATAAGGATTTTGCGCTTTATTCACTTTTTTAAACACACTGATATTATTCTGAACACAACTGTGGCATCATCTGCCCTCTCCAGAGAGCTCATCATAGCTGAAATAAAACAGTGTATCATTATATAATTCTATAAACCGCACCCACAGCTGCCTGGAGTCAAGTGACCCAGGGGAATGCATACTTTAAATTCTCTGCGCATGAAAGACTAGGGGGCCAGAGCATGTCAACATGCTTGAGGGCCACAAGGATTGCGATGAACAAGCAGCATGACAGCAGGAAAGTTGAAGAGAGAGGCACCATTTGCAGCTTTGGAGATTCGGTGACCTGACAGCTAAATAGTCTAAATTGGGAACCTTGGTAGATAAGATGGGCCCTGTTTCAGACAGAAACTTTGTGAGTTTATTCACAGAGTATTGATTTAAGTAGAAACGCAGAAAATATTAACTGCTTCGCATTTACATTCTCAATAATGAGCTGAACTATTTATAACTCTGGCTGAGCTTAATTTCAGTCTTAGCTGTACATCTCTGCTTCAAGTAGCCCTGTGGTCCGGTAATGCTCTACAATTAAAAAGACCTTCAACAGTTAGTTAATGTGTAATTCAAATAAAAGTAACTGTGATAAATGATGATATAGTAACAATCACGAACTGTCTCAACAAACCTGTTTTGACTGATGTGTGTATCGCTGAAGTCTGTAAATGAGATATGTTTAATTAATCATTCTTTGTTTTCCCTCTTGCTAAAAGGTAGGACCAAAAGCAGTCGGGAGGTGATGTATATCATATATGTGCTGTTAAAGCCTCCTCACTTTCTGATTTGTCACAATGAAATATTAATGGTCCATCAGCAGTGCTTTGAGGGAGCTTATATTGCATTTTTGAGTAGACGGCTAGTAATGTACAATAGACAAATCCCAAGGCACCAGGCCATTCAAGGCTAGCATTGCATTTTCAATTAGGCTCTGAGTGAATCCTTGGCATGTGCAGAAGCAAAACTGGTACACAATTAGCTTATTGTTCTTTCAGCTTTGTGCACAGACGATCTGAAGGACTAAGGAAAAAAGCCAGCTTCAAGAATTGCTATTGATGTGGAATAAGGGAGTTGCTCTGTTCATGCAGTTACACTTGCTAACCCAGGAATTTACAGCTATTATCAAGTAGCAGTCAGACTCACTCCACGGCGTGTGCCAAGGGCTATAGTCACTGAGAAACCTGCTCTTTTCCAGGAGGCTTTGTTTCATCTGCCATCAGCTCAGAAATGGAACCCAATAGTCCCAAGAAAATACAGTTTGCTGTGCCATTATTTCAGAGTCAGCTGGATCCAGAGGCCTCAGAGCAGGTATTTATTGTCTTTTTATATCTGCAGAAGGCAAAGGTGCAAGTGGTTTGTCATTTCATAATGACATTATTTAAACATTAAATAATGTTCCATTTCTTCTGTTTTCTTTTATAACTAATATATAACTAGTACAGCAGCTAATTAGATAAAGGAGAGTATAAATATATGTTACCCGGGGGAGGGGGGCTGCACTGGCCTTTTGATGAATCATAGTTACAGTAGGACCTCTCTCTTGGCTTATATATCAATAGTTTTGTAATATCTAACTGGGATTTTGTTTGCACTTTTACATGGATATTTTAATAATAAACTGCACGGATAATTGTACTGATTTTGGACAAAAATGGGGTTTATTACTAAGCATCTTTCTTGACTGTGCTATACACTGTTCTTAAAAATACTTTGAAGTCCTGTTTAATTGTACTAATCATAATTCTCTTGTGAACCAAAACCCAATGGTATTCAAATATTGTATTCAATACAGGTATAGGATCTCTTTCCCAGAAACCCATTTCCTAGAAAGCTCCAAATTACAGAAAGGCAATTTCTCATAGATTACATTTTAAGCAAATAATTCTACATTTTTAAAATGATTTCCTTCTCTCTGTAATAATAAAACAGTACCTTGTACTTTATCACAACTAAGATTAAAGAATGAATCCATATTGGAGACAAATAATCCTATTGGGTTTTTTTTATATTTAAATGATTTTTAGTAGACTTAAGGGATGGCTATACAAATTAGGGAAATCCAAAAACCCCAGGTCCCAGGCATTCTGGTTAACAGGCCCCACACCTGTACTAGAAGAGTGTATTTCATGTTGCTAAAATTATTTACGTAGCATAATTTCTTTGCATATGTAGGTAGATACAGATATGTATAAAATAACCTCTTTCTGTACTGAATCATTCTAATCCTGCTTCTAATAATGAACTCTATGCTCCATTTCCCAAAATAATATTATATATACAAATTTTTTTCACTCTTAGTAGTAAATAAAAATGTCAACTCAAAGGAGAAGGAAAGCTCCAAGACAGTTTATTGCCAACATATTAGCCACAATAGTAGAAGCTAGAATGCTATATTTATTCTGCAGAATGCTTTACCATGCCTGAGTAAAAAGCTCTAGAAGCTCTCTGTTTGTTTAGGATAGCAGCTGTCATATTAGCTTGGTGTGACATCACTTCCTGTCGGAGTCTCTCCCTCCTCATTCATAGCTCTGGGCTCAGATTACAGCAGGGAGGGGGAGAGGAGCAAACTGAGCATGCTCAAGCCCTGCCCTGGAGGTTTCAGCTAAAAACAGGAAGTCTGATACAGAAGCCCATGTGTACATAATAGAAGGAAAGCATTACTCTGAGGGTTTACTGGTGTATTTATATAGACCTTTCTGATAAAGCTTACTTAATTTTAGCCTTTCATTATCCTTTAAGAGATGTATTATCATTTATAATAATGCTCCTGATTTGGTCACAATCATGTGGTGGGCCTGCTAAAAAAAATAATGTAATAACACAAAAGTTCAAAACACAAAAGGCGAAAAAAATAAATAAAACAACTAAAAACTACACAGTGTGACTTGTCCTTCTTTAAACAGATTTGCTGACTACAATGCTCAAATGACATGTTTGTTTAATTACAGCTGTGACAGGTCTAAATGAATGTGGAAATATTAGTTATATAAAATATTCATGACATCATTTATAGAAGTTATATAAAATATGCATGACATCATCACTCAGGCAAGTATGACACATGCATTCTGTAGATATACTTTATATATTATAAAACTCGGGCCTGAGCTCAACCTAGGCCCGGATACTGTCTGCAAGGAGTTTGTGTCTTCCCCCTTGTGTGGGTGGGTTTCCTCCAGGATAATTGGCATGTGAAAATATGATAGTGACTTCTTTAGATTGTAAGCTTCACTGATGTGAATGATGTATAATCGCTGTAAAGTGTTGGGTAAATGTTTCGGTGCTTTTAAAGTAACTTAGATGTCATTACCAGGACTGGAAGGAGACAATGGACGGCTCTATTGTAAGATAACTGTCTGTCAGATTCTTATATCCAATGGGAACTATTCAGTTTATCTGAATACCAGCCTTGCCTGGTCTAATGAGATACAGTAACTATCACTGATGTGATATCTGATAAGAGTGCCTTTGTATTTTGTATAGATAAGAAAGAGAAGACCCACACCCGCATCGCTGGTTATTTTGAATGAGAACACACCGCCAGGTCTGTACATGTTGGATAAAATTCATTATAACTTATCATAGATTATTATGGTTTTAGTATACACATCCTTGTATTTTTAAAATTGAATATGGTACATGCAATTAAAAACAAAACATGTTCATTTAGCTGAATAATAGAAAATGAGTGAGTGGTCTGAGTGTGATGCTAAATTCTAGCAGAGTTGTGCTATGAGTCTAATGGAGCTAAAATCAGTCAATTTAATATAAATCTCTTGGAGAACTTTTCCATCAGTCTGATGGGAATGCAATGGATGGATAATCTGACCCTTTGGCTGATATAAATCTCTTGGAGAACCTGTCCATCAGTCCGATTTAAATGTTTTTGAAAGCATTTCCATTAGTTTGATATAAATCTCTTGGAGAACACATGTTGAAGAGATGATATCCCAATCTCATGGAGCAAGTGGCCTGGAATCAGATGTAAATATCTTGAGAAGGGGTGGCCTTTTTCTTGAAAAGCAGGAGGCTTCTAGTGTGATGTAAATTTCATAAAGGCCCAGAGCATAGAGTGAAGTTTAGGTTCTCTTGTACTAGATATTCTCGGAACTATGCAACACCAATGTATTGGTAACCATGTTATAAGTTATAGAGGGCCCGAATCAAATGATGGACCTCAGATCAATGCTTGAAGCAAAAAAAAGTCTGAAAACCACAGGTCTGGACAAGACTTAAATTATACTTTCCTATTTCACCATGGTTTGTATAACATCAGTGTGCACATCTTGCCTGCCATTGATTGGCTCATAGGTCCATGAAATTAAATTTAGTTTAGGTGTCCTCAACAGTGATACTTGTTTGAAGGGGGAAAACATCCGAGAAATGCTTATATCTGGTACTAACAAATGTCTTGGTTAAAAATGTAACTCTATATTTCACTTCATATTATTTGAAAGGTTTAAGGTTTTATATGATGCATCAAGCACATACTACAGAATCCAAAAATATTAAAAGTAAGTAAGTTTTACAAACAAATGAGGGTTTTGCACTGTGAAGGGAACTAGTAGGATGAAAGAATTGTGTAGGAAAGGTAGGAAGCAGTCTAATATAAATCAGTAAAGCATGATTGTAAAGTTATCATCATTAAGTTAAAAAAAATATTGTTACAGAGTTGTTTAAGCACATGAAAGGTCTGATGGTAGAACCCTAGGTCCTGTTGAGTCCAGGGCAAATGTCCTTTTATTCAAACAGTCTAGCACATGTTTTGCAGGACACTTCCTACATTTAAATATTAAAAGATTAAATGAATATTTTTTAAATATTTTTTGCACAGTAGAGTGTAGGTAGACATTCTATTTATATATTGGCACAATATGCACTTGCTAAGAGTTAGAACCTCAGAACAACAAGTGACTATATTTAGATCAGTACCTCTGGGTATCACAAAAAAAAATGTAGTATAATATGAACTGAGCTGAACGTCACTAGATTGCCCTTCCTGGGACTCACAGGGGTGACTCATATCCACTGAATCACATCTGCCCTTTTCTATTTCCACTCATTCTTTCTGCAATTGTTGGGTAAACTGCAGATAAGGTTCCACAAATAAACGTTGGGAAATATGTATAATTACTACCAGCTGAATGTTTGGGGTGTAAGCAAATCTGAAACAAAAAAAAACAGAAATAATTGGCTTTGGAAATAGTTACAATACAAGGAGTGGTGAAAATGATGTATAATCATTTTAGTGTACTGCAGAATATGTGGGTGCTATATCAGTAAAGGGTAATAATAAAAGAAAAGGATATATGTCAAGTTACAGAAGTATATTAAACATGTGACTGGGACCTGTGTGTCCTGTATTAAAGTCAGGCTTTGCATTATAACTTTCTTAACAGTCGGCCAATGCTTGATTCTGTATATCTGTGTTAAGAGAGAATAAAGGAATTAAGAAGTACATGGCAGGCTCACATAATATCATGTCACTGTCCATTGCAAATATGGTCTGGCATAATCAATGTTAGAATGAGAATACACAATAGTAATGGGTAGGAAAAGTATCACACCTTTTCCTAAACAAAGATATTGGTAGGGAATTATGTGAGGCTCTAGTGTATGTGTATAGTTCAGTGATAGAATTTTTGCCTGCTTAGCTGATTTAACCAGATAGTGTTTTTCATGTTTAGTCTTAGACTGCCATTTGCTATTGGAAAATAAATCACAAGGATTCACTGTAATCCCAGTAATCCCACTTTTTATCCAATAGCCATAAGGGGTGGTTTTCCCTGGAAGGCTCTAAAATTAATAATTTTTGGTAAAAAAAAAAGTGGGGGTAAAATGTATAAATAAAATTGGATTTTAAACCGCCTATACCATTGGCATCTCCTTGTGTTGTATACAATTTTAATCAGGTTCTGCAAAACAAAAAAGACTGTTAGTACAACTCAATCTTGGGTGAGCTAAGTGCATGTTCTCAAGCCCATTTAATGTTCACATTGTAACCTTGCTTACTCAGCCTCTGTCCCTTCTATGGTCACACTGTTCAATCAACTTGTGCTCACACTGGAAGTTGCTGCACCAGATCCTGTCTGGCAGACGGTGCAATGGATCCAGGGTTGACTCTTTAACTTTCAGCTCTTCCCTCTCCTCCAGGGCAATCAGGATCTCAGGCCCTTCTCTATTAATGGTGATGCAGACTTGCAATGTTGCTTTCGTGTGAGTCCTTTGTAATGGAGTCCATGTTTATGTCTAATATAGATTCTAGTGACCCTAGTAACCCCATTAGTAGTAAACGGAATGACAGATATGGCTAGATTTATCTACTCTCTGAAATAAATGCATGGTGCTCAGAAGCACCATTTCCAACATGTGTTTTTCTGTTAGGATAATGATTCCCATAACTTGCTTACGTTTGCTGCTTCTCATTTACATACATAACCTAAAATATCTGTTGTGTGCTTGCTCCTGTGTTCATTCGTTTCTAATATTGCTGTTTCAGTACCGAATCTGTGATTTTATCATTAGACAGTAGCAAAAGGCCGAAGGAGAGCCAGGGAATGGATATGTAGAGCTGCATATCCTCTTTCTAAACATTGCAAATGGCTGGACAATTTATGATGGTCTGATGATGCTCACCCCTTCAGTTCACTTATTTTTAGATAAGAGTGCATCACTCTTTGACCTACATTATGTGAAATACAGAAGTATCCATCAAGCAAGTTAGCTATTTTGGTCCGTGATTGGACACTTTTTGCCAAATACTATTGTCATTTCAGTTGTATATTAATATTTTCATTTAAGCTATGTGTCAATACGATATGATAAGTATGAGCTCTTTTATAAAGTGTGTACAGTGTGCAAAACCATGAGCATTGTCTACAAAGCATTATCCCTTCTTAAAATCTGCCGGAAACACAGGAACCACTTTGCTCTCTGGCCTAGCAACATACATAACATCTGTAGGCCACTTTACCCAGTGGTTATAGTAAACTGACACCATTGCTCTGTCTTTAACAACCCCCTCCAGCATGATGAAATAGAGGGAGTTCAGTACGCTAATGAATAAATAAGAGTAAAACAAAGACAAATTAGATATGAGTAGAAAAAAATTCTTTAACAAAATTGTTATTCCTAGAAGATATGGAAAAAAATGTAATATGTAATGTTATTTTGTATTAATGTAATATATTAGCACATTTGTAAATTATGAGAATAAAGCAACCTTAAGACCTTACAGTAAATTATGTGATCACGGATGAGCTACTGAGTACTGTTTTGTGTGGTTTGGCAGCAAGTCAACGTTTTAGCTTTTATCCCTGGTGTGCAGCTTCCTCTTTACAAGTTACAGATGAGAGCGGCAGCTCATATCTTACTGTAACCCAAAGGAAGCAGATTTCTTGGAAGCAGAGGAAAAAATAGGGCATTAAGCATGGAAAAAAGTTTGATATTTATATAGATTACTATTTGCATGTGTTTAGAAAGTGAAAACTGGTGTTACTATATCAGGAATATCAAAGTTATTGCAAATTGGTTTATGTTTTTGCAGGAAATCCTGTCAGCCTCAGGGCAGAATGTTAACATACAGGGTCATTTTGTGCTCAAGTATTTATTTCAATATTACCTTTCATATATCACAAATTCAAGTAAAAACATTACATCACTATTCTAAACACACAAACACAGTTAGCAAAATAATGAAAGAGCTGACATCACACCAAGGAGTCTTCACCACCTCATATTAATGTTAGTGTTCTCTAATTTTTACCCTGGTAACCATATGGATAACCATGTTGGGTAACTGACTTTGCCTGGAAGAAGGAAAATCACTGGCACACAAGGAAATGCTGGCAGGTTGAGCCTAAAGGGGTTTCACCCCAAAACATTGCATGCAGCAATAAATTTAGCAAGGGCTCACCCTGCCAGCATTTACCTTGCGTGCCAGTGATTTTCGTTCTTCCATATTGGGTGTGAGGTTGCCTTCACAGTGCACCAGGGATTGCTATTACTTGGAGTGCCAGAGTGTGCGAGTGACTTTGTCCCCTCACTGTATGTAAGGCCCAGAGCATGATGGAATGGTAGATGATTCATTAACCAAAGACACTACTTTGTAAAACCAGATGTTTTCAAGGTCATTTAAAGTAATTGTATAATTAATGTCTCCAAAACCTATTAGGGTAAGTTATAAACAGGCAGTGAAAGGTAATTTCTGCCAAACAATCAATTAGGTATATACCTGATTTTCAAGTGTTTGAAAATAAAAGCCCTTGACTGTGAACTAGGATATACGATCTTTCAACTTGAGACAGCTTGATATGCAACTTGAAAAATACTTATCATTTTAAATGGCTCACTGCTATACTTCCTCATACTTACTATGAGTTAAAAATGGGTGCTGAGCTTGGCATTTGTAAGGGCTTATATATATTGGTCTTCCAAAATTCCCATGTATAATGACATTTTTAAACCTATGGTGCAGAAACCTTAATGGGGTCTCCATGCTATTAAAATGGCTTACCAGGACCGTATTAAATACACTAAGGGGCCGATTCAGTAAGAGTCGAATATCGAGGGTTAATTAACCCTCGATATTCGACTAGGAATTGAAATCCTTCGACTTCGAATATCGAAGTCGAAGGATTTAGCGCAGATAGTTCAATCGAACGAATGAAGGATTATTCCTTCGATCGAACGATTAAATCCTTCGAATCGAACGATTCGAAGGATTTAAATCCAACAATCGAAGGAATATCCTTCGATCAAAAAAAGTTAGCCAAGCCTATGGGGACCTTCCCCATAGGCTAACATTGAGTTCGGTAGCTTTTAGATGGCGAACTAGGGGGTCGAAGTATTTTTTAAAGAGATAGTACTTTGACTATCGAATGGTCGAATAGTCAAACGATTTTTAGTTCGAATCCTTCGATTTGAAGTCGTAGTCGAAGGTCGAAGTAGCCCATTCGATGGTCGAAGTAGCCCAAAAAAACGTCGAAATTCGAAGTTTTTTAACTTCAAATCCTTCACTCGAAGTTAGTGAATTGGCCCCTAAGTTGTCTAATAGGCAGTAGATATTATAATTAGCTTTCGTGGCAATTAATGGACCACAAAGCTAACCCCCAACTTCTACGTGTCCCCTAATGAAAAGAGTTAAAACCCCAGTTTAAAGGCTTTACTTAAAAGTCTTTTAATATTATAATAAAGGACTTTTATCTCTTTGTTCCTATAGAGTTTATATTGCAAGGCTTAAAGTTTGGCAAGGCCCATAGCACCAATCATTCATTTACATTGGCATCTGACTCATGGAATACTTTTACCCAATGTTACTATATAGCCTGTTTATTTCATCATTATTTGAGTTCCAGCATGGCATATACTGTAGATACAGGAGCTGACAGTATAGAAGGGTAGATGAGTGTAGAGGCAACAGGGGCAAAGAGCATCAGACAGAAGGGGAAACAGAAAGGAATAAGTAATATACCAGGATAGCAGGAGGGGCAACTGACACGTGCTTGGATGGTAAATTGCTTTCATTATCCTAACTGTACTAGGTTGTTGATGATGAGTTGATGTACCTTAAATAAAGGATGAAAAGGGAAAACCAATTTAGAGAATAGTTTCCAGGGCAATTGACTACAGGGTTCTAGAAATACCCTGTACTTGTAATAATGTCTCTATGTGAACAAGCAGGGCAAAGATATCACTTTATAGCTTAGAGGCCCACAGTTATGTATTTTTGTGGATCAGCTAGTATTAGAATTAGTTAGCGAAGAGCTGCTTGTATACAATTTAATCTTTGAGGCAAACAGATAAGACACTTATTTCATCAGGGGTACAACAGTTTTATTAGTATAAAATACCAATAGTTTGTTGTTCATGGACTATTAATATGAATTTTCTGTTATGTGTATGCCCTATACCTTTAACCTATACCAGGTGTCTGAGAGTACTGAGAGTACCAAACACAATCATGGTTGCAAGACCACCTTGTCCCTCCTCTTTCTAATATGCCTTCTTGTAGAATAATACTATGTTTTCTTTCTTCACTTAGAAGTAGATGACCAGAGGACAAACAGTACAAATGAAGAAGTAAGTAATGTACCTTCTCTGGTAAATACAGAGAAGGTACAGAAGCAAACAAATATTGCTGAAAATGTTCTACATAAATATTGAACAGTATGTGGCTGCGGGAGCTCTCATACAGTTCTTATATATTTATATTTACCAGCAAAAGAGTTGTGTGTGTGCATTTTCTTGAATCAGGAGTGGAGCAGCGTTTGTATGTGATTCTTATGGTGAAGGGTGTTGTTATTCCTGCAACCCGCAGTGGGAACCGTGGACTTACTGCCATGGTCCACTTTATCAATGGGTACACTTGCAAAGGATATCAGAAGAGGCAGGATAGCTTCATCTAGGAACACGGCTTATTAGTCTTTATTTTGAATGCTGAGAACAAATGTTTGCAGAGTGGTTGCTATGCTATGTGGAGGATTCACTTTTTGATGAATCCTCAAATATTTCAATAATTTTTTTTATGCGGTCATGGCGTTAGATACAGGATCTTTACACTAAAATCATGAAAATGATAAATTAACTTCTGAACTCCTTTTATACTGAGATCACTAGGGAAACCTCTACCCACCACACAGGCAAACAGGTATAAATGTGCTTTGGTTCTCTGTCTATCTTTATTATTGTTCAAGAGCAGATTGTAACGACTATAATGTACATACACACACAGCTTCCCTAATCAAAATACAAAAAACGAATTTTCCAATATAGAAACATTTATTAAATATCATAGAAACGTTTTGGGATATACATTCATTCTATTCATTAAGCTCAAAAATACACATGTGTAAGGCAATGTGTGCGCAAATTACGTTCTCATGACCCTGCTAAACCTTGTAAAACAATTCTAAGCACTGTATAACTTATACAGATTGAGTTCTCGTTTATATTTGTTGACATGGGAAAAATATAAAACAATAGATATATACAGTAAATAGATAAATAAAAAGATGTAAGATAGATAGATAGATAGATAGATAGATAGATAGATAGATAGATAGATAGATAGATAGATAGATACATGATAGATAGATAGATAGATAGATATATAGATAGATAGATAGATAGATAGATAGATAGATAGATAGATAGATAGATGATACTCAAATCTTGAATGTTCTGCTGAAAATGTATTATTGTGTTATTTTTATGTTATTTTTTGAATGCAGAATGTGTCCCCTAGGCAAAGGAAGCAGAGTGTATTCACAGCACCGGCCATGAAAGGTACTGTTCAGGTACTGTTCTCTTTTCTGCTATACTAATGCATGCTCCTACCTGTAACTACATGTGTTGTTCTGAATGGACTGTATATTCTCTTTGTTTTGTCCAACTTGGGTCTTTTCCTTTTCAAACAAAATTAACTGAATAATTCATGTTTCCAAAGTCACCAATCTCCCATTAACGTCACACGTAAAGTGGCACTAATGATAAAACTTATCAACTTTAACTGGTATAGTCATAATAGTTAATATATCCTCATTTAGAAATATTTTTAACTATACTTAATAAGGAAGGGAGAGAAAAATAAATGTATAAAAAACAGGGATTGTAGTGTTTCTAGAAGTGGCCATTTAGACCTATAGCCTGGGCTATATACTCTTCAGCCATGCTTGTATATGCTCACATCCCATTTCAATGACGGTGGAAACTAATGCCTGTGGGCACCATATTCACGGTTAGGTAGCTGTAGTAGTTTGCATATTCAAATTTGAGAAGAATAAAAAAAACACATGAGATGTGGCTAAAAATTCTCAAATTTTCGGTTGCCAGAGCTTTAAACTCATGTGAATTTATGGTTGGATTCAATTTTCCCATTTGAAAGGTTTTTGTGGTTGGCAGTGTTGGGGAAATGTAGGCACAGATAGTGGATAGGTAAATAGAAATGTATCAGTTCATATAGCTACTGCAAGGGATCACTGCTCTATGGGGAACTTAATTGGGGATTGACTACAACACATTGTGATAACATTTGCAACAACGTAGAATAAAGTCATGGTGTGACAGCATTAATTGGGGTAGATTTGATTGAATGCAGGTGTCTTATAACCTTTGCTGGAATTTTCTTCAAATTAATCTCATTAGCCTACTGGATAAATTGAAATGACTTACTATACAGATTATGGACAATGTTTACATATATCTGTATCATTATTGACCTTTATGAACCGCAGACTGGCTTGACTAGATGTTAAATCTCAAATGGGTCAATTCTGAATGAAAAATCTAATTTCATAGAATTTGCTTTCCCTGGTGATAAATCTCCAAATCACTGTAGTTTAATCAGAAACTATCTAATAATTATTAGTTGACTTAACACTTAAATTAAAGGGGTTGTTCACCTTTAAATTAACTTTTGGAATGATGCAGAGAGTGATATTTTGAGTCAATCTGCAGTTGGTTTTCAGTTTTTATTGCTTGTGGTTTTGTGTTATTTAGCTTGTTATTCAGCAGCTTTCCAGTTTGCAATTGCAATGACTATCTGGTTGCCAGGGTGCTAACTACCCTAACAAACTTGCATTGATTTGAATAAGTGACTGGATAAGATATATAAGAGAGGGCCGTGGTTTTTGTAGATGTCCGGCCAGTGACCTCCATTTGAAAGCTGGAAAGAGTTAGAAGTAGAAGGTAAACAATTTAATAACTATAAAAAAAAGAAACACCAATATTAATTGAAAAGTTGCTTAGAATTAACTTTGTATAACATACTAAAAGTTCACTTAAAGGCGAACCACCCCTTATATCGTGGTGCAACCAACTGAGGGATAACTGATACCATTTGGTTAGTATTTGGAGGGATAGACACATTTCATATTTCATATTTCAAATGACAATAAAATCCACTTGACTTGACTTGAAAATGGAAAGTGTTCACATATGTCATATTACACACAAACAAAAAACAAGAGATGTTAAACCTCATGTAAGGAATTTTGGGCAAAGGCATGCAAGTTATTCCTGTATGTCCTTGTAGCCAACTAAAAATCCAGAACTATTGATTTAACAGATAGGCAAATCCCTAACGTTGCCTTAAAACTGCACTGCAGACTTGAGAGCTGCAAAGCTGGTTACAAGGACACCAATGTCCAATCCAGTCAATTTCTGATCAAACTGCATGATCACCTATCCATGTGTCCTATTCTTTATAGGAAGGCAGTATCTGTAGTTACCCATTGAAACAATTAGCTTAGACAATAATTTTTGCCACCGTTATGCGAATTACCTTGCAATGGGCAGCAGCTGAGTTCTGAGAGAGGGCTCTCCATATTTGTCCTTGAGACAGTCGGTCAGTGTCATTGAATCTCCTCTCATTCATCTCAGTAACTTCTTTCTGATATCATTGCATCTCTGTATATTAAATAATGTCACCAAAGCAGCAGAATTCTGAATTGGCCAAAGTTTTCAGTGTGTTCGTCTGTAGTCCAGTACAGAGTTACACAAAATGACAACAAACATAAATATAAACATAAGAGGAATTTGGTCCAGAGTGGATTGGGGCATTCTGCAATCCATGTATAGACAGTGTGACACCGAGAACTGTAGGGGTACCTGGGTCAATGTCTTGGTGCCACTTTCAATGGTCTTTTATGGAAACAAAGCAGTCACAGAAGTAGTTCTCTTAAAGGCAATCGCAGGGCTGGATTTCAACTGTGGGCGCCCCTAGGCCACACAGTCCTAGCGCCTGATGCTGGGCCGACCGTGCTGTCCTAGCGCCCACCACCCGCACCTCCCCCTTGCGAGCACACGTGTAGGAGCACAGGGGAGCTAAGCAAGTGGCTGGGCAGCATGCCACCCCTAATATTTTGTCGCCCTGGGCCTTTGTGACGTGTGTGTGTGAACTGAATTCCCTTTTCCTTCCTTTTTTCTGTTTCTCTCTCTGTCACCCCTCCCCTCAAAACTGGCCTTTTCCATCTCAAAATGCCACCCCCCAAACTTTTTATTATACCAGACATTATCTTCAATCTTCAATGACTTTTGGTGCACACCATCCTCTCTAGCTAATCTCTTCTCTTTTTATCTCAAATCAGATACTATTTTTTTTGGGAAATTAATGTCCCATGTACCCTACAACAATAAGCATCTGCAGATGATATTTAGGATCTATCAAATATCCAACTGACTGGCCTGAGTTCTCATTCCATAGTGATTGTGGGGCAGATCTGTACAGTTATGATCCATAGTTGAAAGAATTGTTCCAATGTGGATAATAAATTGTTGGATCTAAATGGTTCAGTAAAGATTAAAAATTAAAGATTAAATTATCCCTTTTAGTTTGAACAGATCAACTACATTTCAACCCAAAAGTGGCATACGTGCCTACCCAAACTGTGGCCTGCAAACAAAATCTTGGCATATAGGCAAGTTGTATAGTCAAAATTTACTTTCATAAATTGTTCATCAAATATATTGTTAATAACTATAATGCTGAACAAAGACAACACACTTATTTACTGTTTATCTTAATTACTAGCCTCCTATGCAAACTATGAGCATTCACACCATACATTCTAGGTTACATCAGCCAATGAATGGATAGTGGTCTTCCTGTTATGGTGGCGAAATAGCCATGGCATAGCTCAAGTTTTGGGCAGCCATTACATAGCTCAGGGTTAATGAGCCTGCCATCTTGTCTGTCCACATTATAATCCATCCTTGGCACAAATATTTTTAGTGATTCAATTGAAAACTAAAAGCCAGTTTCTGCTTTTAAAATCTGCTTTTCTAAGCATGACCTATTTCACTTGGTATCCTTTGTTGCATATGCAGGTGCTGAGCAGGCAAAGTCCTTAATTTATAATGATAACCACCAATCTTCCAGCATGTTATAGCTAGTGATGGGCGAATTTATTCGCCAGGCGCGAATTCGCGGCGAATTTGTGCGATTCGCGGCAGGCGAATAAATTCGCGAAACGCCAGCGAAAATTCGCGGAAAAAATTCGCCGGCGTCAAAAATTTTTTTTTCGAAAAACGGACGCCCGCGTCAAAAACGGGCGCCGGCGTCGGAAAAACGGGCGCCGGCGTCAAAAACGGGCGCCGGCGTAAAAAACGAGACGCTGGCGACGTTTCGCGAATTTTTCGCCGTTTCGCGAATTTCGCGCGAAATTCGCGAATTTTTCGGCGAAGCGAAACGGCGCAAATTCGCCCATCACTAGTTATAGCACATAACTGCTGAGAATTCCGATCTGCTTATGAAACCCAGAAGGAAAGACACACTCTATTCCCTTGAAATTCCTTTTATGCCAGGTATGGCTGAAACAAGAACAGCACTGTAGAAAGAAGAACAATTATAGACTTGTATTTTAATGGCAGGCACTACATGATCTTTTTACATGTATTTTAGACATTTCTAGACATTTTACAAATGCCTAAAATAAAAGAAGGACAAAAATCAATAACTCCATGTTCTCACGACATGTTCTAACTCTCAGCAAAGCTAGACCTCTCTTTAAAACATGTGTTTTGTATAAAAAAATGGAGGTGGAATTAAAGTAGTTAAAGACTAGCCTTCCATTGTACCAGATGATCTAGAGGTAGGCCAAGAGCCTAGTATGCCCCAGCCAAAGATAATTCTGAGCAACCCTTTCTTATTCATCATAATCATTTCTTTATATAGCGCCAAGATACGCAGTGCTTTACCTAAGTTATAGCAAACAGAGAATAAATGGTGGAAAACAAACAAGGGTTTACAGAATAAAATAGAATTAGAGGGCCCTACATTCATGCCATAGGCTGATATAAAACTTGTAATATTTTGCATTTGAAACTGACATTTACATTTTGTGAGAGTGGGCCTTAAATGTCAGGTTTTTTTAGTGGGACCCAGTCCAATACTAGATAACATGTGAAATGTGAAAGAAGACATTTGTGGGTCAATATTTGACTAAATTGTATTTATTGTCAAGAGAAGACCACCAACCACAAGCAACCAAGAAAATTGTCTCTATAAATTAGTGCTGATTGCTTATAAACTCAATAGCCTGGATCTTCTCAACAAAATCTGCCAGTTTATGGGAAAGAGCAGCCAGGTTGATGGGGCCATATATTCATTCTTACAATTAGCCAACTTATGCCATCTGGCTATAGGCAAGTAACAATGCATCTGTCTGGCTGTCAACCGTCATGTCCCAGGGGTTTATCTGCGATTGTATTTAACCTCATTACATGTTTTGGAAGCCAGCTATCAAAGCCATAGAGAAGATAACATAGCTGCCAAGCACTTTCAGCATTGGACCTAGGATGTGGCAGGGGGTACCAGAAAAAAAATGAAACTGCTATTGTGTAATGGTTCCTAAGAAAAATATGTGTGGAAGCCTTTGGCTTCTCACTTAAATGCTGCAAATATGTTTTTAAACAATAGACACCATAGTGAAGACAACAGCATTTGGCCTATAATCTCAGCTTGATTTTTTTATATTATTGTCCAATTCACCAATCTGGGAACTCTTGTGAGCATTCTCAGATAAGAATTCACTGGAAGAGAATGGAATTTGCAAAAAGAAATGGAAAAATTGAGCTCTTCAAAAAAAAAAAAACGTGTGGGCTTAAACAGAATAAAGGAAACACAGAACAATTATGACCAGAACAGAGATTAAAAGCCTTGTGACAAAAGCACTAGGTAATTAGGAACAATATAACTTTTGACAAGAGCTATAAAGCGAGTCAGAACAATCGCACTACATGCCAATGAGGTACTAAAGTCAATGGAGTATCACAGTGCTCAGCCTAATAAACCGTACAGCTTTGAAAAGCAGAACATAGTGACCCTGTTCATTGCCAACATGGCAAACATACAAGGACAAACTATATACCGTATGTGGGATGCTGAAGGCAAAAGCATTAGTATAGAACAAAACATTCTCTCAGCTCAGCGAAAACAATTCCAAATGCAGCAAAGTTTCACGTCTTTATTACCATCAAAGTTCTTTCCCCCTCCAATTAGTTTTGTTATGCTGCATCTGGAAGCAGCCATATTGCATGAGTGCCCGTCGATACCAGATGTCCGAATTTTTTATTGTCTAAAAATTGTGCTTAGTTGTTCCCAGCAGTATTATCCCACTAAAACAAATGGTTACAATACATTGATGACAAATAACAAAATGCACATGGCAAATACAGCACAAGTCATTATACAATTCTGTTGGAATAAATGTAGGGATTGTGCTGCATATAATATAAAACTGGATACTTAAACAATACCATAATTGTCACGGTTAAATCAGTTGCAGTTCATTTACTGCTGGATGCTTTGTAGCAGTTTTTAAAGCTGATGTAATCCGTCTTTAAGGGTAAGACTCCACTAGCGTTTTCGGCGTAATCCTACGCACTGCGACAAAACACATGCGACTTGTCGCATGTGACAAAAATAAGGTAATAGAATTGTTGCATGGTGTCGCAGCATTGATCCGACGCGACACGACTGTCCGATGCAGGCGCTGCATTTGTTGCAGTGCGGATTGCGCGAAAACGCTTTTGGGGTCCTACCCTAAATCTCTTCTATTCCACTACCCAGGAACCTATAAACAGGCTGCCCAAACTTAACTACAGATTCTTCAGTGAGTGTCAGGCCTATGTACTCTTCCTGAGACACCTTGCCGTTGTCAATTGACGTTCTGAGAGTACGTTATTAAATTTCAGAACAACATAGTGGTCTTTAGGTGATTAGTTCTCCCCTGCATCCAGTGGTTCTGGAAAATGTGGTATTATTTATGACACATTTATTACAAAAGGGGAAAATTGAGGTTTGTTTAGAGCTGTATCTCAGCAGCATTTGAGTAACAAATGGTTCAGCAACTTATCCGTTGTAGAAGCATTGCTTCTTCTGCAAAATGCTATAAATTTGGTTGTATAGTGAACATAGCAAACCCACTAGGTCATCATCATCATTTATTTTATCATCATCATTTATTTATATAGCGCTGTCAAGATACGCAGTGCTTTACTGCAGTTATAGCAAACAGGGAATAAATGGTGGATAACAAACAAGGATTACAGAGTACAATAGGGTTAGCAGGACCTAGAGATTAGAGTTTACAAACTAAAGGTTAGGGTACAATTGAGACATTAGGATTATATAAACACTTTGTCATTTTTGATACAGCAATGATTAATTAAGGTACATCAAATAAGCCTCTTTAAACAGGTGGGACTTTAAGGAGGTCATGTAAACAAGACATATTTGTAGTCTTATTACAGATTTGCCTCGTGTTCCTTACTGATGACATGGCTTATTCCCTCTCTCTCTCTCTCTCTCTCTCTCTCTCTCTCTCTCTCTCTCTCTCTCTCTCTCTCTCTCTCTCTCTCTCTCTCTCTCTCTCTCTCTCTCTCTCTCTCTCTCTCTCTCTCTCTCTCTATATATATATATATATAATTTTTCAATGCAGTGGGAAGATATTCCACATTTTCAGGACTAAATATATACTAATTATTATGTTGTTTTTAACTAGAGCATTGTGATGGCAAATATACTCCATGTGCCATAGACTTATAGGTGGCTATACATGGACTGATTTACAGTGGTCTGATAATTTGCCTCAGGGGCCCAATGGATGCACCCCATAGAACCGTGCTGTTGGTTCTGGGTGGCCATCTGTACAATCAGAACAACTGGAAATGAAACAATTCAAGCCAACATAAATGTTCTGCCAGTCTAAATGGTTGATAAAGAAGAACAATAACTGTTCCACACATTAGATACATTTTCATGTGTAGGGGCCATTAAATGAAAACGATACCCCCCCCCAAACAATGTAGGTCTCTATAGAAATATATTGCATAAAATGGCTCATGTGTAAAACCCTGCTTCATGTAAATAAATAAAAGTAAATAAACCATTTACATAATAATATGCTTTTTTAATTGCATGTGCCATTGGGTAATCATAAATAGAAAATTGGCATTTTAGAATATAAGGGCCGCCCCCTTGGATCATAGGATTCACAGTACACACAAACAAACTATACATGTTAGGTCACATGAGCCAATTAATGGACAGAGTTCTGTCTTTTGCTTCCACACTTCCTGTTACAGTTAGAGCTGTAGTATTTCTGGTCAGGTGATCTCTGAGGCAGCACACAGACCATCACAAAATGGTGGTTCAAGGCAAGAGATGTAAAAGGGCAATATTTACTTAAATATATACAGTATACCAGTTTGGTAAGATTCTTATATGTTACTTAATTTGATATAAACTATCTGTTGCTTAAATATTCATTTTGAGTAGAGGCAGAGCTGAATTGGAAAATAAAATGGGCAGTGGATAAAAATTTTCCAAGGACTTACAACAAATATGAACTGAAACTAATATGGGGTAAAAACTATTACTGTTTATAGATAATGTTCATATGGAAAGAGTAATTCCATTTCTGCTATTGTATGTGTTTTTTATTTAGCTAGTCATTGAATATGCACTGTTCATTTTGTATTACTGGGAATATTCATATTTATTGGAGAAACTCACTATTCACAGGAATATTTTTACTTTACAATTGTGGTAGCCATAGCAACTTGCAATTAGCTTTGACCAGCAACTGCAATAAGATTAATGATGACAATAATATCATTAGTTGCTTATGTTTTTGGATCTGGAGGAAAAATAACACCTTTTTCGGACTGTGGGAAGCACATCTGCAGTTGAATACATGCATACATGTAATAAAAGTCACTATATCTGCACCATGCCTAGTAACTTTTCTTTGGTTTTTCAAAAATTAAGAATTTGAACAAGATTCTTGAGACTATAATAGTTATTTCATTATTATTTGAATCTAATTTTTGCTAGCAGCTAGGGTAGTTAGGCACAGAGCCGTGATGCCATGCACTGGCAAGTATTTACATTAAATGTGTGCACAGCACTCCCAGGGCTTCCAATCAGTCTCAGAATGCTCAGAATATTTGGGTCATCTCATTTATTATCACCTAAACAGTCTCTGCAAGATAACTAGAACAAATATTCTCAGGCAATCTGCAAGTTGTGTGAATGCTCTAGTGGTCTAGCCTATATATTTTCCTATATCGTCATTAGTACCAACTGAGAGAGGCAAGGGACTTGTGTTGTGAATATATGAACCTCTGGAATTATTGTTATACTGTGTGCTGAGTATTTATACATTAATTATACAATTGTGTACACACACACACTGTCACTACTGATATTATTATGTAATGCCAATCACAGACCAGCTCTGCAGGAATATACTGGGGCTAAAGAAGAGAATGGTGCTCAACTGCCCAGAACAGATAGATGCATCTTGGGAAATTGGCACCTTGATCTGCTTTAACAAACGTGCCAATTATTTTTATAATAAAGGGGATGATTTATCACAGATTGAACTGGAAAAATCAGGCAATGTTTTAATGAATTTACACATTTAGCAAAGCTAATAAAAGTGTAAATTCATCACAATGTGTTTGAGCAGTCAAACGACAGAGGTACCTCAGTGCTCCATGGTCCTCCTCAGATGAAGTGCCCAATGATGAATGCAAAAGGAGTTAGGTAGAAGGAGCTCAGGGACCAAGGAGTATTGTGATATCTCTGTCAAAAGTATGGTTGATTTTCTTTTTAATTTGGGATAAAGTTTTTTTTGTGCGCCAAATAAATGTTTCATGTATGGCACTGCCTTCTACTTGTATTTGGATATCCATCATTATAGATTAGTCAGAATTGTTCCCTTACCTTCAATAATAAATTATACGTTTGAATAAATAGGGCATTTTTACTTTTTGTGTGTTGTTGACTCTTTAAAGGGCATGTAAAGTCTAAAATAGAATAAGGCTAGAAATGCTGTATTTTGTATACTAAATATAAACATGAACTTACTGCACCACAAGCCTAATCAAACAAATGATTTATGCTTTCAAAGTTGGCTACAGGGGGTCACCATCTTGTAACTTTGTTAAACATCTTTGCAAGACTAAGACTAAGTGCACATGCTCAGTGTGGTCTGGGCTGCTTAGGGATCGTCATAAACAAAGCTGCTTGAGTTCTGCATGGCTGGGAAGTAAGGCGGGGGCTCCCCCTGCTGTTCATGATTGTTTCCCTGCTCAGCAGTTAGGGACCATCTGACAATTCCTATCCACAGTAGTAAATGAAGGGAAAATTTCACTGCATACAGTCAGGTTTCTTATAAAAACGGTATACATTTTTGAATTAAAGTATATTGGAGATAGGTTTCTTTTTCATTAAAGAAAGTAAAGATGGGATTTTATTTTTTGCCTTTACATGCTCTTTAAAGGGAATATATATCTTAATTATAAGAAAAGTCTAATTTTCTGTATATGTTCATGTTAAGTAAAATGCATTTGGAACAGAAAAGAGGTAATTTACTTTGGCTCCGACAGAAGCGCAAGAGCACTAAGGGGTGCAAGCCTTCTGCCACCTTTTCAAAAGTTTTTTACTGGCTGAGCTGCTTAAAGCAAGTGGGTGGTAGCATAAAGGGGCAGGGTGATGGCATAACGGGGTGGTGCAATGATATTATTGGCAACCTGGGAAGATTCCATATGAAGAAAAGATTGGGGTGGATTGGGCATTAAGTGGGTGGTCCAGGGGCGCAACTAAATATGTAATACTGGCTTTGCCTTGGCAGTTGTGCTTCTGACTAGGCTGAAAAAATGCCCACCAAGCGGCAACTCTAGATGCAAAATCATGCCACTTAGTGCTAATTTAAAAATAACTTAGGTCCAGGGTCTGGCTGTACTCTGCACCTGGCACACCCTTGTGCATCTGAATGACATGTTAGTAAAGGTACTACTATGTGCCTCCACAAGCCCACCCACACCATTAATACAGCACTGCCAAACACAGGCTGTACTGTATTCATGGGGAAAACAAAGGTCTCTGTACTCTGTTTTGGAGTGCAGAGACCTGCAGTAATTATTCTACCTGAATGGAAAGGCCAAATTTGCAACGAAAACATCATGGATTACCAGGTACTCCTTGTTTGTTTTTAACAATGGAGGAACTGGCTGGTAAATAAATCAAATGAGGCAAAGAGAACTGCAGCAGCAAGGGATGTGAAAATAAGCATGGTACATCGCATCCAAATTTTGTACCTTGCTAAACACTGAGTAAATGATCCCACAGACGTAATTATTATTTACTAACTTTTCTGTATTTAGTCTTTTTGAATTAAATGAGTCAATATTAATAGCAGCTGCCATAATCTTCCTGTAACAAGCAGCCAATACAGCTCCTATAATGGTTTCTGTACCAATGCTTGCTTGATTATACCTTGATTATACCTTTCAGTTCCCCATTTTCACTCAGAAAGAAAAACTCTAAACAGATTCCATAGTTGCTGAATATGATGTCCCTACTAAATATAATCCTCCCATAGTCTAATATGGCGGATTGCTTCAAATAGCTTCATCAATTATTCTAAGACACAAATGTAGTGTATTCACTTATGTCATCAGTACATAATCAATGGCAATAGCTTCTTAAATAAACAAAGTAGGCAGTAAGCACATTATCATGATATGGCCGGCTATAAAATGCCTTGCTTTATAGTTATTGAACCATCCGTCTGTTTGCAAGAGAACCACAATCTCATATTACTGAGGTCAGTGTCCCTGCAGCACACACTCACTATAAATGGATCAGCCACTGCCTGAATTTACAAGAACATAGAAACCATTGATTTTTTTAGAGAAGTCTACGTCAGTATGTCTGGCAAGGAAAAAAAAGAAAAATTATATTAATTTTCATCTGTCTGTTTGCAGCGGTTAAGCAGATAAAAAAACAGAATGATTCTTCATTTCCTGAGGAAGAGGAGGATGGAGAGGATGAAGAGGAGGTGTGTGATCACTAAACAAATTCCTTCACCTTTTGGTTTTTGTTTATATGGACTATTGTTGTCTACAGAGCCTTGTTCTATAGATTAACACTTTTACACAGAATGCATCAAATGCGCAGTGGGAGGGGTTTCTTCAAGTGAAAAAAAAAAACAACCTTCCTCAGCAAAATAAAGGAAAATCATGTAAATTATAAAATATCCACACTACTGTCATCTTTATGGGGCATTTCTGTTGACTGATACTGCTAACAGATGAGACATATAACCCAATGTAAATATACAAACCACTGTAAAGATATTAAACTGACATTTGGAGACATGGGTGAAAAATAAGGGAGTTTTGTAAGTGTGCCGAGAATTAATTAAAATTGAATCTTCAATGTACATTGTAGCAAGACTTCAAAGAGGAAGTCCAATAAATGAGATCTAATAACTTGATTTATAAATTGGTGCATTAAATGTTTTTTGCTAGCATCTGATTTTCATTGTTATTATTGGTTAGAATCCTTGCACTATCATGCGAGATATTATAGCACGAGGAATAGACAAGCTACAATTTAATGCTGCAAAAAGGTAGTGTAAATATGCTTTGAGTGAGCCCCTGTGTCTGCAGCCAAACTAGTTAATTCCACTTAGGACCCCAGGCAATGCAAGACCATCCCAGTCTATGTGGGGGAATTATAATACAGGTATGGGATACATTATCCGGAAACCCGTTATCCAAAAAGATCACAATTAGGGAATGGCCATCTCCCAAAGACCCTATTTTATCCAAATAATCAAAATTTTTAAAATTGATTTTCTTCTTCTCTGTAATAATAAAACAGTACCTTTTACTTGACCCAAACAAAGATATAATTATCAGCCTATTGGGTTTATTTGATGTTTACAGGATTTTCTAGTAGACTTAAGTTATGAAAATTCAAATTAAGGAAAGAGCCATTATCAAGAAAACCCCAGGTCTCGAGCATTCTGTAAACAGGTCCCATTCCTGTATTAGTTAGTAACTTTAGGATGCTGGAAATTTTGAACAGTTTCCAGCATCCGCCTGGCAATGGGTTGAGCAATAGTCCAGAGGCAGCTAGCAGGCCACTGGCAGGATCAGCCCGGGACTCGCACTCTTGTTTGTGCTGTTCTGGACACTTGCTGCACTTACTTTGTGAGCCACTGGGGGCTCTTGGGGCTGATCCTGAACTCTTTGTTGTTGCTCATGAATTTGCCTGTTCCCAGTATGTCTCCTCCCTGGTCTCCTCCCTTTTCATTACCCTCATGTGTTTCCTATTCCCCCATCACCTTCCCTTTATGAACCCAGCCCTGAGCTTTGCTCAGGGCTGAGTCATTGAATGTGATTTTTGTTCCTGTATGACCTGAAAACCTTGTCTTTGAATACCTTGTTCCTGAATACCTTTTACTTTGTTCCTGAGTGAGTACCTCAAAGTTCCCCATTTTTTCCCTCACCTTGTGGATACCCTGATTATCCTTTTTACCTGTTCCTGCCTTTTGTTTTCTGTGTTCTGGCTGCCATTAAATCTTCAATCTTCTATCATCATGTCTTTGCCTCCAATCACCTATGGGTACACCCCTGGGCTTCCGCCATATCCACTCCCCATGGAGTAGCTATCCTCAGTTACAGTGGTTCTCCGTTGTAAACCTTACAGCCACAAGTTGGGCATTCTAGATGCCTCTACACATAGGAAATAGCTAATTATGGTTACATAATGTATGTACTTATGGAAGTTTTTCCTTTATGGGTCATATATAGGTAGGCACAATGACAAGTACCTAATATGTAAACATAGAATTGGTGCAACTTTTCTACTTTTTAGACTGGAATTCTATGTCTTGGTTATTGGTCTCTTTTAATGCTGTTTGATTTGTGACTGGAGGGCATTTTCTAAGAACCCCAGTCCTGCTCACTAACTGATATTTCAACTTTTCTCTTGAAAACTGTTGTCTGGCTTGCTGCATGTGATAAAGGGTAGTTTAATTTAAATTATAAGTATGATAAAATATATTATATAGTTACTCAAATATGTACCTCCCTCTTCACTCTAGTTTAAAGATGTATCTGGTTGTAGTCATTGACCCCTAAAAGTTCCCCCAGATCTGGTAACCTTATCTTATTGGGCCATCTAGATTGATCTAACTACATAATGATTGTATTGAAGGTTGTGAAATGAATTGGCTCAGCAAGCATTAGTGATATTGTTATTAGATAATCACCAGTTGTAGGAAGACTGGTGATATTTTAAATGGGGTCTAAACCCAGCCATAAAGCTGTCCTACTGCACTCTCAAGTTCTCTATAGAAGCTGATGGATAATGTTATTACACATAGAGAATATTTACAATAATATTATATAATATTAATAATATCAACATTCCACTGACCAAAAGCTTAATTAACTTATGTCAGACATCTTGCTGTTATCATATCATGTTACATATGGAAATTATTATGCTATTTCTAGCTTCATTTCTTACAGTCTAGTTCAACATGGAGAATAATGAACATACAGTGCCAGGAAAATGTGCTTAATTTTTCCAACTCCGAATGCAGGAACAAACAACCTGGATTTAGATATTAAAGATTACAGCAGCCATAAATTAATTAAATGAATATCTATTTGTTTAATACAAATATTGGGCACTGTTAACTGTTTTTTCAGGACTGCTCAGTGGTATATGGGCTCCATCCTTTCCAAACTTTTATGGAAACAGGACACTTCAGGTTCAATGGTTACTGCCACTGAGAATTTACAACTGCTTTTGAGTACTCCCTTATTTCCCTAATAGAGGGCCTATCTCATCCAGAGTGATAAACATAGCTTCATCTGTGATGGGAAGATGTGCCATCCACATGTAACATGGACTGGCACCCTACACATGTTCTTTATGCAATCAAAACTAGGATTCAAAAAATAAGCACCTGTTTTGAGGCCAAGGGGTTGGTGAGCAACATGTTGCTCCTGAGCCACTGGTTGAGGAAGCATGACTTATGAATAATTCATACTGTCATAGTGGCAAAATAATTTTAGGGATTTGTTAACTTTCCTTTTTTTTTACTCAAGGAGGGTGGAACAATGTTTTTTTAATATAAAGTAATTATTGTGGAATTGGTTACCTTACCTACTGCTTATTTTGTATGCTAACTTTGCAGTATTTCTTTTTAGGTATGGTGCCTCAATCAGAATCACAACAATAATCCAGGTATAGAAATACTGTATGGCTCAGTGTATATCTGCCTGGACACAGTTTCCCCCAACTTTTTGGAAATCTAAGACTTAAGGGGTTAAGGGAGTAGGACTTTCTTCTAGAAAAAAAATGACTTTATACTAATGCTAAATGCATTCAATGATGACTGGAAGACGTCCAGAAGAAAAAGAATCCATTGTTGAAAGCGAAATAAATAGCTTTTGTCTATTGCAGTTTCTACCCAGGCCTGAACAGGTCTTTATTCATTTTAATCAGTTGAGGCGTTGCCTTGGGAGATTAAATAAATACCTTATACAGTCCCTTAATAAGCAGCAGTCTGAACAGTGTCCATGTTGTATTATGAATGAATCAAAAACAAAATAGTTCACAATGGGTTGGGAAAGAGGTAATGGGCTAAAACTTGAGAGAAAATTATTAGCTTTGTGTATTTTGCCACAAGCAGTACCTGGCTCATTCAACTAGTGTGCTCACTTTGCTTTATAAAGCCCAGGATTATACTTAATAAGCACATTTCACAATAGCTGACAAACTGGCATGTTTTATAACTCACTTGAGATTCAGTAAAAAATCTGAGATTTTTTTAATAGAATTCACTCAATAAACACAAAACTAATAACCATGACTGGAATTTCCTTCTGTCCATTAGCGGTCCTATTAAAGGTACACTATGTTGTCAAAAGTATGTGGACACCTTCCATTTCAACATCCTCTTCCAAAACCAAGGATATTAAAATAGAATTGGTCTTCTCTTTGCTACTAAAGCTGCCTTTACCCTCTTCTCTTCTGGGAAGCTTTTCCTCTAGATGTTGGAACATCATTGGTGGGACATGCTTTCATTCATACATAAGAGCTTGGACACTGATATAGAGCAATCGGACCTCACATTGGCCTTCCATTTCATCCCATGGGTGTTTAGTTTGGTTGAGATCAGTTCTGAGCAGGACAGCCAAGTTCTTCCACTCCCACCACTCCCATCACAGCATGCCCATTCTCTGTGGTCCGTACTTTGAAACAGAAAATGGCCTTCTCCAAACTACTGGCACAAAATAGGAAGCACAGAATTCTCAATATTATCATCAAATTATGTAGTGGCACCTGTATTGGCAATGATGGGTGTGGCCTAAATAGTCAATTTCAATAATAAGCATGGGTGTCTTCATACATTTGACAATACTATACAAAAAATTCTATTTTCTAAGAAAGGGCCTTCAACATCCAGAAGAAAAAGCCTTATCTAGTATGTCTGCCATCGCCCTGAAAGGTAATAAAAGATTGTGCTGGTCGAAATCAAAATACTTTTATTAACAGTCTGAAAAAGTTGAAAACATGAAGTCAACAAGGAGAACTAAAAGAAACCAACTGTGAAATTCCCAAGTTAATGAAATATGAAAAATGGTGGGAAAAGAGAAGAGTGCATAGGTCAAAATACTAATATTTACATGGTTTTATTATTTACATACTTTCCTCTGGGTGTACCACTCCAACATAAATAGTTACTAGTTAATGAGAAGGTAATCATCTCATCATCTAACCCATGAATATGAATATAAAAAAGTCATATATTGTCACTTCTGTGTTTATAGTCCAGAAAGTGTCCATTCATTTAAACAGCAGTGCATGGAAGGTTTTTTCTTGTATGTTCCGCCAGCAATGAAAATACTAAATGGGCATTTTAACGAACATCCATTTCTCCTCATGTCCAGCGAAATAGTTGCAAGAAGTTATATTTATTGGGAATAGTGGGTTATTTTAGAGCCTGGAAGGAAGTATCTGGCTACAAATATATTAGCAAGAGCCATTCACTTTTCCCTTTTTGCCTACTTGCCTGGGTTCTTAATTTTTGAAGAACAATGACTATTCAAGATCATTTCTCCAGTGTTAAACATGAAAACACTTCTGCCAAGTGATAAACTAGCCAAGTGACAAACGATGTGCTTCTGATTTGGGGAGTTGTTGAGTCTTGTCAGCATCTCTTGTCACGGAGACCCCATCTCTGGAGAGCAAGTATGGATTCACATTTACACAACAGTAAGTATTAAATTCCTCCAGTGCCTCCTTCACTTTTGTGCATTGATTTTAAATTTCTCTCTAGAAAACAAAAAAGAGAATATTTAGGCATATTTAAGGGTTAGTGGCTGATGAAGAAAACTGATAGTTATACTACAGTGTAGGTCTGACAGTCATAAGGTGTGGGTAGCGTTAGCAATTGGTTGATATTAGGACATCCAAGAAAGGTAAGAGATAACAGAAGAAGAAACCAAGAAGAAACCTGGTGAGCTCCGCTGACTCAGGCCCGCTCCTCTACCTCATTCCCTCTCCCTCAATCACAGTCACAAAGATAAGGAGGTAAAAGGTATGCAGCCCATGGGGGGAGTGGTGTGGGTGGACACTGAATGAAGGCCCTTAAAGCTGTACCCCCACTGAGCCCAGACCATAACCCCAGTCCATAAGACAGAGCATACCATGGACTTGCACAATATGAACTTAATGGATCATTTGATGAGTGCTGAAATTAAACTCAACTCTAATGTGCTCCATCAGGTGCCTTGTGAGGCACTTTGGTGTTCATATTCTAAGGAATATATTTCTGATTTCTGAAGTTAGAGATCGCCACAGTCTGCTAGCATGAAATACCTCCTCTCTCCATTCATTTCTATTGGATTTTTTAAAGGCGTATTTATCAAAGGGTGTAGATGAAAGTTTACTATTTTATAAACACTATTTTATTTCATGCTAGCAGACTGTGGCAATCTCTAACTTCACTCTTTGATAAATATACCCCTAAATTTTAAGGTAGGTCATGCCACCATTTGGCATAGCCACCGGCAGCTGTGCTTTAGCACCACAATATTTTTGGTAGCCACATGTGCATTGAACCACAAGGCCTATGACCCTTTTAACCTCATTGATTATTCCAATGTCATGAATAATAGAACATAGGAAACCTTAAGCCCATATATATCTTTAAAGAATGCAATTAAAACAATTAATGAGATCGACAAAGACAAGCGCAAACAAAAGTAAACATTGTAATGAATACAGTAAGGGACATTAAGTCTGAAAGCTCTGAGGAGGAGATATTTGACTGATCATTATTTTATTCCGGATAATAATTTAGCAGATCAGACTTACATGTCATACTGATGCGTAGTAATGCGGAAAGTTTTGTTTGTCAAGTGCTATCTAGACTTTAATAGTCTTAAGATTAATAAAATGCTTGCTTATTTTGGTGGCTTCCAAAAATTGATTCGGTGTTAGAGTTCGGCACTGCCACTAATGGAAAAGAATGGAACTTGAGTGCTCAAAGAATTTGAATCAGTTGTGAAAAAAGGCAAATTTTAATGATAAATGATAAAAGAGCAAACCATGTAAATTACCCAAATCCAAATAGAGATCTGGCCAGTGCTGAACATCATAGACAGCAACAATGGCTACTCTGTAATAAATAACTTTGCAGCTTATCATAGTAATTTCCATAAAATCATACCTGGATATAAGTCTTAAAGTTTTACTAACATTGGAGATAAATATCTGGAGAATTTTCTGGAGATGTTGCCCATAGCAACCAATTAGATCTTTGCTTTTGTTTTCTAACTTGTAGGTGGCTGTTTAAATCTAATTGCTGATTGGTTGCCATGGGCAAAAACTACAGAAATCTCTCCAGATATTTATCTCCAGTGTTAGTAAACATCATAATTCCTGAGCCAGAAACCCATCAGTTTGTCTAGGCTGAATCCCAGCATTCCAGAGTAGAAAACAAGAAATATAAATGTAGTTTGAGTCCAATATAATGTACTTAGTATTGTGTAGTTATGAAAGTTCAATCAATGTAGTTGTAATTAATTCTGTAAAGTGATCAAAATGTAATTGCACAGAGATGTGGTAATTACTTCATTTAACATTAACATATTGTTGGCATGAATAACATAATTATCATATTATCTAATAATAAAATAAAAGGATGCTCATAACTCCTCCAGTTTAATATCTCTGGCAATTTAGTTAACACTAAATGGTCTTTTCCAATCAGCGGCTGCAATTCTTTGATGATATATATTCATTTGATTCAGCAGAAGAACTTCACGCAGAAGGCAAGAGTAATATGAATCCGTGTTAAATATACCCAAGCTTATTCTTTAGGCACTAATGGACTGCAGATGGCTTTTTGTCTCCGTCATAATTGTAGCAAAGCACATTAGTCTATAAGTTTAAATGCCAAAGACGCTTTTTACAAAGATTTGCACTTTCACAACCTGGATTCGTAGTGATAATGGTTTCTCATTTAATTTACCCCCTCTGCCTAAGCTGTTTGATACGCAGTCCTAATTGGACACATTATTTTGCCAAATGTCACCTTTATATCAAGCACTATGATGAGTGAGACTTTTTTCCTCTGATTCTAAAAGCACTGGTACAACAGGTTGCTTATCTATATTCAGAGTCTATTTATTTCTATACTTTATAATGTTAGGCCCCCAATGTACCCAGCTTTTTTATTTTTTGCAATTTTCCCTAAACCTCACCAGCGAAGCTAAAGATGAAAATGACCCCTTCCACCACCACTATATAATAGAACATTGCTACCTTGAGATATAGCCCTCTTAGTGGAAGAGCGGGGCTGCTTAGAAAGCTATGTTTCATTAAGCCTTAATACCTCCATAATAGGGAAATGTCAGCACAAAAAGAACCAGTTTTGGGGAGAAGGAGCTCTTTCTGCTGATGTTATAAAAGGTACTAGGTGCAGTAACCTATAGCAATCAGGAAGACCAGTAAATGCTACATGATTTGATTAACTGATTTGTGCCTTTTATTACACAACCAGGGTCTGATTGGCCCACCAGGATACTGGGAAAAGTCCCAGTGGGCCCATTATAGGAGAATGGAGCCTTCCATAAAGCTCATTAAACTTGTAAGCTACATAAACCAGTCCAAATTAATCTTCAGTGAGAAGCCTGCCAATAAGCGCTATGTGTGCCATTGAGTCATCATGCTGCTATCTAACATAGGAAGAATAATGTGCAATTTAGCTTGGTGCTATAACATTGCAAACATCAGGAAGGTGGGCACAGTGTGGTTTAGGTGCTACATGAAATGTGTTTAATGCCTCCAGTAACCACAGAGTAGTCAGGCATACATGGAGCAAGCAGAGGGTCCACAGAAAAGGCAGAGTCACTGGCCTTGGTGATTTGGGGAGAATTTTATAAATATGTGATGCTCCTTAAAGGGCATATAAAGTCTAAAATAGAATGAGGCTAGAAATGCTGTATTTTGTATACTAAATATAAACATGAACTTACTGCACCACAAGCCTAATCAAACAAATGATTTATGCTTTCAAAGTTGGCTACAGGCGGTCACCATTTTGTAACTTTGTTAAACATATTTGCAAGACTAAGAACACATGCTCAGTGTGGTCTGGGCTGCTGCTTAGGGATCGTCATAAACAAAGCTTCTTGAGTTCTGCATGGCTGGGAAGTAAGGTGGGGGCTCCCCCTGCTGTTCATAAGTATGATTGTTTCCCTGCTTAGCAGTTAGGGACCGTCTGACAATTCCTATCCACAGCAGTAAATGAAGGGAGAATTTCACTGCATACAGTCAGGTTTCTTATAAGAAAGGGTACACATTTTTTAATTAAAGTATATTGGAGATAGGTTTCTTTTTCATTAAAGAAATTAAAAACGGGATTTAATTTTTTTGCCTTTATATGCCTTTTAAAATACATTGTAGCTCCACCTAAATATACCAGGCCTATAGATACCAGCATTCTTCAGCATATTTTCAAGGGTTCATCTGGGATTTGTGGTCCAGGAACATTATAGATCAGGGATCCATAACCTGTAGTTCATGAGCAACATGTAGCTCACCTACCCCTTGGATGTTGCACTCAGTGGCCTCAAAAGCAGGTGTTTATTTTTTTAACTCCTCGCTTTGAGGCAAATTTTTGTTGCATAAAAACTTAGGTATGCCTATGATTACGTGTGGCAACACACGAAACGCGTTAGGATATATGTTTGTGCAATAAAGAAATAAGTTTTTACCGCTACCTGGAGTCCTGTGGAGTGCGTGCCAAGCAGTTGTCTTTTTACTTTAAAAACTAGGTGTACTGCCAAACAAAGCCTCCTGTATGCTGGCAGTTTACATAGGGGCTTCCAAATAGCCAATTGCAGCCATTGTTTGGCACCCCCAGCAACATTTTTAACGCTTGTGTTGCTCCCCAACTCTTGGCATGTTGCTCAGGCCTTAAAAAGGTTGGGCACCCCTGTTATAGATCAAGGGTACCCAAATTGTAGAACAATGAGATAAATCACCTTATTGATTTTTATTGGAGAATCCTTACTATAGAAAGGGGAGGCAAGAGAGTTTTAGGAACCCCTGATATTTCTGGACAATATTTGAAACTAAAACTAACGATAGGCAAGTTAATAATTACCTTTTGTCTACCTGCACCTAATAGTAACCCCTCACTAACTAACTTCATTTAGAACAAAGAACTGTAACTTGTATCATAAACCCTATGAAAATGCCTACCATAACTAAAAGGAAAGCCTTTGTGTTAACCTATTTATAAATGATTTATCCTTTACGTTTTTCTACAATGTTCAATGCCACATTGAATTGCCTACACAATTAAAGTAAATAATGAGAAAGAAATAAAGGTACAAAGTCCTACAGCACCAATCTGCTTTTGAAGTAGATTCCCCACCATTCATAGGCAGTCAACAATAAATCGTCTCCAATCAATACAGTGATTGATACAGACTTACCCTGAGCAGCCAGTTCTTTCCATCGTTCCTTATTTTGCTGAATGATTTCAACCAAATTCTTTTTGAAATAATGTAGATCTACGGTTGCTAAGGAATATTCATTCGGTGAGCTTCCATCTGTTTGGGAAGTCCGCACACTGGGTTTCCGTTGTGTGTCTGTGCCATGAACCACTTCCGAGTTATTCTGGCTGGGGGAGAGTAAGAGCCAGATTGCAAAGAATGCCAAACTCAAGCCAATGTAAAACATTATTGCATTTCACTTGTCTGTAATTTAATATAAATAGAGGCACCGGAAGAGATTTTGCCTTCATTCTATGCAGCTGTTAAGGTTGCCAGGTATACTTAACTAAGTACAATGGATGATCAGGTGACTGCTTTCTGGTGACTAACCAGAGAAGTTTCTCTCCCCAGTATTTGTTTCCTCCATTATCAAACTAATGGGTGGCCCTCCAGATATATTAGTGTTTTACAGTTACTCCACAAGAGCAGATTCTGCTTAGCATGGATATATCAATAATACAGGAAAGACTCGGGGCAGATTAAATAACCACCAGTTTATTTTTACAGGAAATGATGTTGGAGGACTAGGTATAATATCAGATGCAAATAGTGAGCCATGTCACCAAATAAGCAAGAAAGTTTATTTCTTGCTGATATTAGCCTTTAATCAAACACAATGAAGATAGACGTTGTGCTGTTGGTGCTAGAAATAATATGTTCTATGCATGAATAGTTACATGAACATGGGGGTGGGAACACACAGAGCAGACAAGATAATATTTGTTTGTTGTTTTTACTTTAAAAGGAACATAAATATTTCATAGCAAAATATTTCTCCATCCAAATATTGCTGGGCCACCAGCAAGTTTCAGGGGTTAAATAAAAATGGCAGCTGGAGTCCAGCAATCATAAAAATGGATTTAGGAAACATTGTACAGCTACATTTTTTACAAGAGACTAGTGACTTAATTGATTTAAAGGATAAATAAACCTTAAAAATGAATATGGCTAAAATTGCCATGTTTTAAATACTGCACTTATTCTACCAGCCCAAAGTTTCAGCTTGTCAATAGCAGCAATGATCCAGGACTTCAAACTTGTCACAGGGGGTCACCATCTTGGAAAAGTGTCTGTAACACTCACATGCTCAGTGGGCTCTGAGCAGCTGTTGAGAATCTAAGCTTAGGGGTCATCACAAATTATCAAGCAGAAAATTAGGTTTGTCTGTAATATAAACTGCTGCTACAAGACTGATTATTAAATCCAGATTCTACTTTCACTGGTTTCTGTGCTATTATGTAGTAATGATATGTATTCAATATTATTAACATGTATTTTATTATTAACATGTATTTTATTATTAACATGTATTTTTAATTTGCCAACATATTGCGCAATGCTGATTACTAATTAGCCTAATATTGTGACATTTCTATACCATGTATAAAGTATATTTTGTGTCGGTCCCTAAGCTAGATAGGAGCACAGAGCATGTGCAGTGAATTAGCAGAAAAGAAGATGGGGAACTACTGGGGCATCTTCAGAGGCACAGATCTTTACTGCTAAAGGGCTGTGGTTGCCTTGGGCTGGTACAGAAGCCCAAAACATAAAGTACAAAATTTCTAGCCTACTGTAGCTTTAAGGAGCTTCGCCAATGAAAATCCTGCCTGCTTCACAAGATGTCATATCATTTTTTTTACCAAAAGAATTCATTTGTTTTTTGATTTAGCTGGGATATCTATCTATGATCTATTTCTAATCTATCTATAATGTCTATCTATCAATATTATCTATCTAATATGTATTTATTAATATCTATCAATAGCTCTATATCTATCAATTTCAATCTATAATCTATTTGTCTATCCCAGCGCTGCGCAATATGTTGGCGCTCTAAAAATGCATGTTAATGATAATAATATGCAAAACTTTTGCAAACACCCAAATGCACACCTTGTAATACAAGCAGTTGCCACAAGATGGAGATGATGTACAACTTGTAGAAAATCATCACTATAAAACAACAGCAGAGGATCCGTTTTAACAATTCTTGAAAATGCAATTCAACTGACAAACCTGGATTTATCGAAGACTGAATTATCAGATTTTGCCGCTTCCTCCATAAGAGGAAAAACAATTTTCTCAGTTGAGTCGGTTAGAAGTGTGAATGTGGGCTCCACTATAAAGTCAATAAAACCTGATAATTGAATGAATAACATGTCAGAATTTGTATTTCATTTCCAAAGATAAGCAGCACTTTAAAATGGACAAGTGGTATAGAAGTATTTCAGTTTTAAAGGGACATGAAACTTCCATAGATCTAAAAGCCAAATGTCTCAAACTTAGTTCCAGATGCAAGAGTAATCTCCAGATATTCAGATCACAATGGAGTTTTTCTTGCCAATGTTATGCTGTAATTGTACATCAGACTGGGGTGTAGTGCTGTTTAGGTGCTCAGAGCTACACTAACATTGGTCAGTGCCTTCAGCAATGCTCATACAACACCAATAGGAGAAGGTCAAGTATAAGATATAAACAGGGAGGAACCTTTTTGGAAGGTCTTTTACATTTTTAACATTCTCAGCTATTTGCAATTTCGTTTAACCTCTGGTTTAGTGGCAGGGCCACCATCAGAAATCATTAGATTTCATACTAGTTAAGAATCAGTGTTCTTCTCGAGGGGCTATAAAGGGCTATAAGGCTATAAAATATGTAAAGGTTTAGAAAACTGCAAAATGCTCATATTTTTATTGGTATATATCCCATTTAAAAAAATATAGATTTTATGTAGATTTAGATTTTATTATAGATTTTACATTAGTGTTCGTTTACATACTGAGAGACAGGAGTGCCCCCTGCTGTGCTGGACAGAAGAGCAAACACTTTTGCAGGAAGTATTCTCACTGCTCAGTTCTATCCCTCACTAATGAAAGGGACATTAGAACTGAGTAGAGAGGCTTCTTGCCCCAGTAATGTAAAATTTTGCCTGGGGCCATCCAGAAACAACAGCAGGCTGTGCTATTCTAATGTGAGCAGTATAAAAGGGCTAACATTATGAAATAAAGAAAAAAAAGTTTCAATTGCCAAAGTGATCAATAGAGGTCTGTGGACAAGTTTATCTAGTTATACTGGTGGGTATAGTCTTTAAGGAAAGACAATAGCAGTTAATAAATAGGTATGTTTCAGAGGATCACTAATAGATACGCACTTAACCCCCGCATGTTAGTAGATGCTGTACCTTACACTTCTAAATAAACGATTAAAAGAAACAGAAATGATTTGGCAGTCGCCCATTATTTGGTGGATGTCGTGCTGCTCACAGCGTGCAGAAAAGTTCTGTGAAGGCTGAGTAGAACATTCACTGAGTTTGAATGAAAATGTAGAAATGCAATTGTTCTGGAAATTATTTTGCATGCAAAATGCTCAGTGTCAGTAATGACAGCTTTATAGAGAGAGGCCATTGAGTTTATACACAGAGCATTTTAAGTGAGTGGGATCAACTGAGAAAAGCATTAACTAGCATTCTGGGGATGAAGTCTGCAAAGTACACATTTTGATGCAAAAAAAATCGTAATGTTATTTTAGTCTATATTTCTCTTATGTGGTAATAATAATGTAATGAAACAATAATAATACATGAAATCATAGTAATTAAACCTTTTATCTCTCTCTCTCTCTCTCTCTCTCTCTCTCTCTCTCTCTCTCTCGATTGTAAAGATGATTCTGAATGGAGAATTCTCTTGCATCCATACTTATGCATGGAACAAACTAGGGGGTGCCCAAGAGTCAGCTTTAGGAAAGTTACATATGTGTATTATTATATGACCTCTTACATAATCTACAGGGCATACTACACCCCTGTTAGGCTTCATAGAATTATCCCAGCTACATCTCCCCATTGCAGCAGGTATTACTTGGCCCCTGGCACTCTTATACACATACTGTCGAGTGCAGCCGGCTCCAGACATACTGGCTAGGGGTATTTGCCACAATCTCAATAGTGATCAACACCCACCTCTCTCGCAATCCCAAACTGGCAATATTAGAGTCCTGTGAAGACTCTCAATTCAACAACCGCTAAATAATTGCTATATGTCAGAGTCCGTCCCAAGCCCGCAGGTGTATAAGTCAATTGTGGAAAAAATCTGACCCCGCCGACCAAATGTGCTTAGAACAAATGAAAGCAAATGGTAGCCTGTATACAAGTTCTCTACACCAAATAGACAGTCTCCAAAAATCTGAGGAAGTATGGGAATCCTGGCCCACCTTCTAATTCTACCACCCAACTGCCTAGACCCACGAAAGCCTCGACTGGGGACTCTCTCTTCCCTGTTATCTGTTATAATATGGTACATTTATGTATCTATTACTTCACTGTGTACACTGTTGCTCACCAAAAGACTGTAAAAAAGGCAGAGCGAATTGTTCTTTGTGCAACTGTATGCTATTTAATCAATAAAGGTTATAATTTTTAAAAAAAAATTTTTGTGCAGCATCTAACACCACATCACACTATATATTGTAACACTATAGTATGGTAACAGTACCACATTTTGCACCAGGTCTAGTAATCCATTGCAGCCAATCAGCAGGTAGATTCCAAATTAGCTGATCAGGAACTTTTTCATGCTTCTGTTGCTACCCAACTCTTTACATTTGAATGTGGTTAATGGGTAAAACAGGTTGGAGACTTCTCACCTACAGCAATATACGCTCTGTTCTGATGATTATACCATAACCTCAGCCTATGAGTAAGTACCCCAATAGGAACGAAACGCGTTAGGTTTTATGTCCTAATAAAATGTTCTAATTTTTTAACTAACTGCTTCTTTATTATTGGAGGTCATTATTGGAGGTCCTCACATCTTTTTTGAAATACTGTTTTATACCATAACATTGGCAAACAAAATGTGGGCTGTAAGCCCAGTACAGAGATAGCAATGAGATTGCACTGGCGAGGATCAGAATGTTAGTGTCAGTGTATGTGAGCTTGTGACCATTAGCATGAGTGAACATGCAAGCACGAGCCTGAGCATAAATATATTGGTAAGAGTGAGCATGACAATTAACATGAATCAGTATAAGTGTGAGTGAGCATGTCAGCATGAGTGTGCATGTGAGCATTGGTAAGTGATCACTCAGACTTGCATGATCGCTCTGACATGCTCACTAGTACCCATACTAACATGTTCAGTCAAGCTCATGCTAACATGCTCACACACATTCATGCTGACCTGCTCACTCACATACATAATGACATGTGCACACAACTTATGCTGACATGTTCACTCACACTCATACTAACATGCTTGCTCATATTCATGCTGACAAGTGATATTTTCACATGCAATACTGATATGCTCACTTGCAGTCACAATCATAATGACATGTTAACATACTCATTAACATTTATGCAGAAAAACACACATTCATGAGGATATGATTTCTAGTAGTTCCTTACATCCTCACACTCATTCTGATTAGTGATAAATTCGGCAGGTGCGAATTTGCGGTGAATTTCTGCGTTTCACCATCAGGGAATAAATTCTCAGAACTGCAAAGTAAATTCTGGACGCACGTCGGAAAAGTCAGTAGCGTCGAAACCGTAGCGCGTCAATATTATTCAAACGCCCATTGACAAATTCACCCATAATTTATTCTCATATGTGCTGATTTGTTCACTCGCTCATGCTGACATGCTCTCTAATATTCATGCAAGCATGTACACTGACATGCCGACATATACACTCACACTTATGCTAATACACTTACTCACACTCATGCTCATTTATGCTCCCATATTCACTCAAGTGTGCTTGCTTATATGCATTTACATGCTGAAACTCACTCACACTTAGGGGGTTATTTACTAAGCTCCGAATACCCGAAATTCCCCGAAATCCATAAAATTCGTCATTTTTTTATAAAATCAGTCTTTTAAAAAAATCATTTTTCAGAATTGATTAAACCCTGAGGGCTAAAAAGCCCGAATATAAAAACACGGCATCTCAAACCTGTCGAGGTTGCATAAACAGTCCCATTGATTTTTGGTTGTGTCGGGGGTTTCGGTCAATTTCACAATGTTTTCGGAGCTTTCAAGTGAAAACTCAGAGATTTCAGGGAAAATTCACGGAAAAATCTTGAAAATCTGAGCTTTTCCCGCAAAGCTAATTTTCGGGAAAATGTAATAATAAATAAGCATTAAAAACCCCGGCAGGTTAGATCGGAGTTTGTAGCAGCCGATATTGAGATAAATTCGGACCTTGATAAATAACCCCCTTACACTCAGGCAGGGAAGAAAATTACCTATTTGTGACTGAGCTACCATTGTGGATTTCCTGTCACAGAGTGGGGAGAATGGAAGCCCTAATGCAGCCTCTTTATCACCCTGTAAAGTGCAAAATATAGTTCATTAGTAAATGTCCTGTCACATACAAACATCATAAACATGACAATAAAGCAATCTCAGTTTCTCTCTCTCTCTCTCTCTGGTTGTTGCTGAACTGCAGATTGTGACTAGCCAGGATTCTGGGAAGCAGGTAGGAAATGTTGACAATAAAGTATTATCTTTCATGTTAGCAAATGGAAATACTTCCTAAACTGCCATATATAATGCCATTTAGCAGTCTGGGGGGCATAGAAAGTTTTTGGAGGCCACATTGGGCCTGTAGGACTCCACTTAGACAACCCTGATCAAGGGCATTCTTGTAAACTGTCCAATGTCTAGTAGAACAATCCTGCACAGCAGACTAACAAAAGGGATGGGGGTTATTCACATTTTCATGGGAGTATCAGGACTGGTCAAAGATGCTGAAAAAAGTCTAAATTACTTAAACCCACCAATAATAAAATATAAAGACAAAACTGATGTCATAGTAAAAATTTGTCCCCAGTCCAGACTGTTTGCTGACAACCTGAGACAAACTGCACCTAATATAAACTGGTTGCTGATATGTTGGTTGTAATTACACTCTTAAAGGGGCCCTAACTTGCTTGGTGTGTACTGTCTTGGCATCTTTACAGATGGGTGAAGGCCAGGCTGGTAAAATGCTGGCCAGGCGGCAACCCTAGCAAGGAGCCTGAAATATCAAAGTGCTGATCAGTATGGTAGTCACTTTTATGTATAACAAGTGCATTCTGCATAAAAGTATACCTTTAATAAAATACATCGATTATTTCTAACAATTTCCGTACAGTTAATGGAATATTGAACTAGCACCTGTAGGAAGAATTCCTCCATCAGTAGGTTAGTCCATCTCAGGTGCATATCCCAAGGTTTGGCAGGGTGGCTGATATCTGCAGCATGAAGGATTAGAGACATGGCTTTGGCTTTATCTATCCTGTGAATATAGAGCACAACATGGTAATGCAGATTCACACAAGGAAAAGAGGGCAATACTTTGCCATAGTCAGAACTATACTATGGAGAATTTCTATGCTGGACCAACAGGATCATGTATAGTTGTGTTGACACCCGCGGCAAACCCAAATTTGTGAGGCTCCAGTATTTATTTAACATGTATTGCCCAGCAACACTGGTATAGTTTAACCCAAAGTTGTTTGTTTTTATTGCCGGCAAATGATACAGAACAGGAACACCAATAATGAAAATGACATAACAAATAATGATGACCAATTGAAGAGTTGCGCAGAATACTACATTATTTACTTGCTTATTTACTTTACAAAATTGGCAGGTAAGTTGGAAATGTCTTACCCCTCCGGCTGCTGCAATGTGCTCCTCATAGTTTTTAACTGCTGGAAGTGGCAGGACATATCTGTAGATAAAACCATCTCTATCACCAGTGTTCGTAAATCTCTGTAAGCAATCACAAAATAGCCAATAATAGCCTCCATGTGTAATCTGAATGTATTTGTTTTCTTCCTCACATGATAACTGGTCTGAGCAGCACTGAGCACTACTAATCCATAGGACATAATGATATTTTATTGCTCAAAACAAACACATTCTAAAGAATATCTTCACATCTATCTTAAATGTTTCAATTTTTTTTAAAAAATTCTCCTGAAAATAGGTCTGAAAATAGGTTTGATGAAATAGTATAAATATTACAGTGTGATTCTTAACAAACCAGATAACTGCATCCTCCTCTTCATTTATATGAGGGGATCGGTTACATATCTCTACCACTAAAAGGGAACTATCGTGAAAATGTATTTTTATATCAGTTCCATAAGAAATGCAATTTTTTACAAATGATGTGCCATTTCTGAAATAATCATTTTACTCTTCATTATCCCCTTCGCAGCCATCTGTGTTTTACATGCAGTTTTGTGTTGGAGGTAGTTGTTTTGAAAGATATGATATACTTTGTCTAGGCAAATGGCGCACATTCCAATGTATCCAAAATTGTACATATTACTTGTACTGATTATATGTAGAAAGTGTCTTATTTAAATCAGATGACACTCATATTAGATTTTAATTTTCATAATAGTTCCCCTTTAACTTGTCTGTTACCTTAAAGTTTGGGAAATGCTATACCCATATGAGTTCAGCCTTATCTTTTATATTATTTCTGGGGTTGCTGACCTCTGCATGGAGTGCACTAGGGATAGTCTGAAAAGGCACAACAGTAGTGGGTGGATCACGCTGGGGGGGTCTTGCCTTGGGTGTCAACCTTAAAGTGATTCTGACACTAAAAAACTACGTTTTAAAATATGAACATACATTAAAAGTTACCTTTAGGGCTTGTTGACTGTTTTTTGCAGATAGGTCTGCTTTTGTAAGTAATTGTTACTTAAATTGTTACTTGTTTCCAGAGCTGGGCCAAGCCGGCCAGGCGCCCTAGGCAGCCTGCCCAGTTGCTGTGCTGTCTGGGTGCATGCGTGATTCTGTGCATGCGTGAAAAGACGCTTGTGCACATGCGTGAATAGGCGCGCTATCTCAAATAGATGAGAACAAGTGGGCAGTCGGCAGAGAAGGGACCAGACTAGGGGTAGGAGTAAGTACGTGCCCCCCCAGCTTTGCGCCCTAGGCACATGCCTACTCTGCCTACCCCTAGTTCCGGCCCTGCTTGTTTCTAAACCTTTCTGTCCTTTCTGAAGCTGTCAGTTAGAGTTTGTAATGCAATCAGACTACTGTTGCACAAATATGGCAGCCCCCTCATAGAGGAACATTGGGAATCTGAAAGATAATGTAGAAGCTTCAGGAAAAGGCAAAATCATAAAAAGCATGCAAAGACAATGTTATGATAGATGTAAAAAAAATGGTTTCATTTCTGGTGTTAATAAATATCGACACTGAGTGCCACATCAAATATCTTGTACCCGGGGCAGAGGGCAGTGTCATGGTGGAAAGGACACGACCCCTATCAGGAGGCTACACAAATGCATCCCCTCACCTGTCCCCTATTTGAAGGGATAGGGGGTGCATGAGGGGCTTGATCCACAACCCTTGATCCACGGGGCATGCAACAGGTCTCTGCTCTCTCTGCTCACTAAAAAGGAGTGCAGAGACCTGCAACAAGATACACAATTCAGTATGCAGCCTGAAAAGTGCAAAAAAAGTCAGATTGCAGCATTGGTTTTGTACTTTGCACACTGAATCCTGCAGGCCTTATTTTTTAATCCTCCAGCACAAACAGTGCTGTTATACATATGCCATTTACATATCACAATGGTCTCCTTTAAATAGAATTTGCAATTAGACAAAGCTAAATGATATAAATGTTCCCTGGCAGAATCTGCCAGTTCTGCTGCACAATATGAATTGTTTGCCTCTTTGTTCTGGCACAGTAATGTGACTGTCTACAACTTTAATGATAATTGCATTATCTCCAATTAGCTCTCATTTGGGTTCTCTGATTTGCCTATCAAGGTTAAACATTTCCAAAGGTTAAACCTAATATAAAAGTGATATGTTACTATAAATACTTAATTGTAGTGTTCCGCTGTGTTCGCCCAAAATCCTGTCAAGCTATCAATAACACATGTTTCTGTTCTAAAGGCCAAGTTATTTGTAACAAGTAAATGGATTTTAATTTCACTTCGAAAATATTTCGTCAGCTTTGTTGATTGTGTGACACAAATTCCGCTAAGCCTTACATGGACACCACCAGCAGCGTAATAAGCAATCACCGGGCCACCCTGCAAACACATTCTTCAGAGGGGCCCAGCGCCTGACCACTGTTACCCTGCTTCAGTACAGCTACTCTTACTAGGACCCTCAGCATGGCAACCCTTACCCAGACCCCCACGGGGGCCTGACCCCACACCTGCTAACACCATGATACTATAAATCCTATTAGTGTCTTACCATCCTGATTCCTGACTGCAAAACATACATCTGCACATATCCCTTCCCTTAAAACTCACTTTTTTGCTCCCCCTCTCTCTTTCTAAAGTAGACATCCTAAACATTATAGTAATAGATGCAAGAAGCTTTTTCCATCATCACAATCATCCTCACAAGCTTTATATGCAGAGAATTCTCCAAACAAAATTATTTAACATTACTGCCCAGTTTTTCCTTGCCAATATTACACTTATTACAAACATGGGATCTATTATCAAGAAACCCATATTATTGCAAGGTATGGGATCTATTATCAAGAAACCCATTTTCCAGAAAGCTTAAAAAATTCCCATTACTAGGAGAACACAGGATCTTGTACCTGATGGGAACTACACTGTATAAATTCATATTTATGACAAAACAATGCAGGTTTCAATATTTAAAAATATTTTTTAATAGCCTTAAGACATGAGTCTCCTTTATCAAACAAAAGTTTGGCACCCACTGTGGGCTGCATCAAGAGAAGTAGTAGTTACGCACCTAAACATTTACACAGTAGTCTCTGAGGACTTGAGCAGCATTGATTTAAGAGCCCTGTATGTCACGTAGTTGCTGCAGTTTCTTCCCGATTAAGGACTTATTGTTTAATTTCTCCATACAACAGTTCATATATAAAATGGATTAATGTTTTTCATTAGTTAACGGCAGATAATCATACATCCTGTGTTTGGTCACTAGATGGCAGTAATGATTTTATTTTTGTTTGGACAGCTGTAAAGTGATTATGTTGAGCTGACCTGTGACCTGTTTTGTAAAATTATGATAATATTGAGCTGACCTGTGGGGTGTTACTCGTTGTGGAACTTGTTTTTTGCCTCTAGAGGAAACTTCGGGAAAACGAATCGCTCTGAGTGCCATCCCTCCAGCAATTTACTTTTTAGCTGGTGGAAAGGCAGTTTGGGGAGATTAGTCAGCCAGAAGAAGAGGAGATTTGTTGCCAGGCGACTAATCTTCCTGAATCTGCCTGTGTGCCCTGACCCTAAGGGGCAGGGAGCTTCCAATTTGCTTGGCAGTTTTAGAGAGGGGTAGGTATCTATGAGGAAAAGGGAAAGGACAAGAGTCCAAGTTACATGGTGCTGGGAAGAAGTCCTCAAGTTCCTTTTGCCAGAGACTACCAGCTGATTGCCGTCAGGGATAATTTTTTACCACCCAGGCAAAACCAGCCAGGTAGCAACTCTACCTGTCAAACATCCATACAGTCTCTGTCTCCAAGAGGATCATAACAGTCTTACAAGATGACATTGTGATGTCAACTCATGTTATAGAGTGGCTGGTCTCTGTCATGAAATGCTTTGGCCATACTGTGCCATGAAATGCATGGGATCTAGGGTTGCCACCTGTCCAGTTTTCACCCAGACAGCCCCGTTTTCGGGAGGTCTGTACTGATGAAAACTGCCTGTCTGGATTTCTAAATGATCTTAAATTGCTAAAATTCTATCTTAGTGCAGGTCCTGAGTATTGGGGGCTCTCTGTCAAAAAGCCTCTTATTTTAATTACGCTTCAGAAACTTTGTATCTTTTTCTAGCATCAGTGCAGGAGATCAAAGATAAACTCGGGATTTTTTTATAAAGATCCAGGACTGTGGGCTGAGCTATCAAAATCGGGACTGTCTCACAGAAAATGGGAAAGTTGGGAGGTATGAGATTGGGCCAGGCTGTGCCATGAAATGCTTGGGCCATACTGTGCCATACATAATTGGGCTATACTGTGCCATGAAATGCTGGGGACAACAGTGTGTCTGTCACATAATGCTGGTGCACTTTGAGTTTCATTATACCTTAAGATGCCATTCAAACCATGTAAAAAGGGGTGTATTTTTGTTAAATGGGGTGTGGTATTGTGGATACAAAGTGGGTATGACCAAAATGTTGCCACCACAATTCCTTATCTCCTGCATATCATTTTTCCAATATTTGCAGGTTCAGTATATTTGTGAAAAAGTTCCATACATCATTCTGTTACCTCTTACTGCAGCTCTGTTGGAAAAAAAGCTACAAAAGGTAGCCAAGAAAAGCAAGCTGGGGACTGTAGTTCTCCTAGCACTGGAATGCTGAGGGGTATGAATAGCTACTAAAGGGCAGACAACCATTTATAGACATCCTACATGAACCAAAACATGAATTCCCTTTAGTCAGTGTCAATACCACTGCTCATCCAAAGAAGAAAAACATTAACACTGAAGAAAAGGACTGGAATAGGCGGCTTATGTTCCATGTTCAGCTCTCACTAGGAATGAGCAAATTTTGTTACACAGGCATCAACCCTTTACCACATTGACTGGCAACATCCCAATTGTATTAAAAGGAACTTATAAATATGGAATCTACTATTTTAGGATTGGGCCGAATCTCAAATCCTTTGTGAAAGATTCAGATTCCAAATCGAATCTGAGCATTAATTTGCAAATTAGGGAAACGAAGGGGGAAAGAGAACCGCCCACGCAGCAAATTTGTGATGAAATTTTTTTTTTGGATTCTGAGTTGATTTGGCCAGGCACTTGAATTCAACTGAATCCAAATCCTGCTGAAAAAGGTTGAATCTTGACCGAATATTGAATCAACTCCTTGATTTGCTGCAAAAATTTTTTCGCAAATTCGAATCGAATTTGGACTAGTCCCTAGTCGAAGTATACAAAAATAGCTTGAAATTCAAATTTTTTCAATTCGAAAATTCACCTCGACTTTTGATAAATCTGCCCCTGTATATATAACCTGCTTTTTTTTGAAAAAAAAATGTTTCCCTTGGATCTCAGCTGGTGATTTTGTTGAGGACTCATCTCCATAGGTATCACCAGTCTATGGGGAGTCGGAATTTTTTGAAGTGATACTAGCTCGCTTGTCTTGGCTGATGTAAAAATGGTTAGGAAATATGCTTTCCAAGGCCAAAGTTGTCTGTCAAACCCATTCTAGAATTCCGGAGAATAAACTTTCAGCAATAACTGTCTCTTGAAATGAAAAATATCTATTAATGAATGAGATAAAACAGTATAGTAGTTGCACTGTGTGCCAGGGAAATAATTCTATTTGGCTAAGAATATACCACTCCAGCTTGGAAAGTACAACTAAATAACATTAATTGCAATGTAAAATTAAAATGAGACACTTTCACTAAAGTTAAAAAAAAAAAAACATTTTTAGGAAGCAATCATTTTTTTTTCTTACCTCCAGTCATCTTTGGACAAATTGATAAAAATATTCATTTCATCATCTTGCATAATGCGGTAGGCAGCACTCACGTGATGGTTTTCAAGAACTGATCGATCATTGTACAATATTGCAACATCAGCTCTAAAGAGAAAAATGTAGACTCTTTACTGAATTAAAGCTGCAACTAAAGCCCCAAGGAAAGTCTTGCTGCATAATTCCTTCAGTGCATAGGGCTGCTATAGTCATTGCTTCTAGTTATAGCCCCCACGCAAGTAAAAAGCTAACCTAAAGCCAGTAGATCTGCCCTGCCTCCTCCTAGTACTCAGCATAAAGGGCACATGTAACCCAAGGGAATGGATTATAGTAAGTATGCATGGGTGCTGATCTGGTAGGGCAAAAACTGCATGGGTGCTGATCTGGGCAGGGGCAGGAACTAAGATGTTTTTCCCCCTTGCACATCGTTGCCATAAGTTGAAACAATAGTAATATTAGCACACATTTTTCAATATGATGCAAATAAATAGCTTAAAAGACATTATGACTTTTCTTTTAATTAAAAAATGTTTTAGTTTTCATTATGAAACATTATTTCCCTTTACAATTACTTTCTTACCATAAATTAGTTAGCTAGAAATTCGGAGCTCTGTATAAACAACCCCCTCCCTTTACCATTTGTAGGTTAGGTCTACAAATAAGTAGAAGCCAAGCCGTTGGAATCTTTTATGCTTCCCAATATTTACCTCGTCTGTATATGGAAATTGTTTGTGGTCCCAGTGTGCTCAAAATCATGGATAGCAGCAGCAAATATCATTGCCAAAATTTCCAGTTCTGTGAGCCAGTGCTGTTAAATACAGGAATGACACAATAAGCACGGGGAAGGTACACTTCATTTATAAAGATCAGATCATTCTGTCACCTTTTTAAATGTGGAGACCACTGCTTGACCCATTCACTGAACATCATCCAAAAACAATATTAAATAAATTAATATTATACAATTTCATTTTCTGTCCTGTTATGTTCGCCCGTTTTCTGTTGTATTATGTTCACCACTAACTTTTTCTTTTCCTGTCATGCATTGCATTTTCTTTATTATTATTATAATTGTTATTTTAATCCTATTTTCATATTGTGCTGATATGTCCTTTACAGAGATCATTCATCATTCACATCAAACATATCCCTGCTATTATATGATTTCAGATAACCCTTTCCATTTTGCTATAAACTTTTTCATTTCCCCGTCCTCTTTTTTCTTTTTTTTTGACATCCAAGACTATAAAACAAACTATTGGACTTTTTATGAAAGAAGACAGATTTTCCACACTATGTCGTCAGTTTACTAAGGTGCGGTAAGCAGCGATAATAGCCTGCACCAGAAAAAACGACAGAAAATCTGCAAGAGCTCGTTTAATAAAGTGCAAGCGAATATTCTGGACAACATATATATTATTGTCTCACAAGGCTTACTAAAGATTATAGCCAGAATTGTCATCAGTTTTTATTGCCACCCAGAGAGTGACGTTATGTGAAAAAAAGACAGAAATTGTATAGTAAATGAGATGTAAAGTCATTTTTTGAAACTAAGCAATGGAAATGAGTGATTGCACTGGGGAAGAAGGGGAAGATACTTATAAATGTATTTTAGTGGATAATGGGAAAATAATTTATTCCTGATAGTATTTAAGTGATCATAAGTATATTTAATAATATATTACAAACTGGTAATAAACACTGTTTTATATCAATTCCTTTATATATTTATTAGTGTGGCCATTGGATTATGCAGTTAACCTAAATGAGCACTCAAAAAATTGCAGTTCGCCAGAAATATGCTAAAATGAACTCCTACGCTTGTGTAATTAATGCCACACTTATCGAAAGACAAATTGTCTCATCACACTTTAGTAAACATGCAAGCAGCCTTAATTTTGTCCCATATATATATTCCAAGTATATTCTTTTTTTAACAATTCTTTTATTGCATCTCATTGTACATATAGATACATTGTAAGTACAGATCAAGGATTTCCACTTGTACAGTATTCCAAGTATATTCTTAGTGATAATGGGCGACGGGTTATAGACAATTATTACGAACTTTAATAAACGAACCCCTGGGTTCTTGAAGATAATATAATAATGATAATAACTTAGTAATAAAATACAGGTATGGGACCTATTATCCGGAATGCTCAGGACCTGGAGTTTTCCAGATAATGGGTCTTTCCTTAATTTGGATCTTATGTCTACTATAAAATAATGTAAACATTAAATAAACCCAATAAGCTGGTTTTGCTTCAAATTAGGATCAATTATATATTAGATTGGATCAAGTACAAAGTACGGTTTAATTATTACAGAGAAAAAGGAAACGATTTTTAAAAATTTGGATTAATTGGAGAAAATGGGGGGTGGCCTTTCTCTAATGCAGAGCTTTCTGGATAACGGGTTTCCATGTCTGTATTAGTATAGTTATCAAATTCTACCATTAAACTCTCTATATATAAAATGACGAGCACAGGTTGAGAAAAAAGATTTATATTTTGAATGCTTTGCCTATCTGCAGATACCTTATAGAGGGTAAATTACCCACACACCAAATTTAAATATCTTTTTTAGAAAAAAAAAACAGGATGCTGTTAGTGTAAACATGAGATCAAACATCAGTGCACAACCCTCCATTAGAACTTTTAGGGGTATTTATTTGCGGTAAATAACATAAACCCAAACACTTATACAAGTTTTTTTTCTAAACCGCAAATCGATAGGATTTATGAAAAATCAGCAGAAGAAACTTATCAATTAGTCGTTGGGATGGATGTGCATTGATTCCTTAATTTGGTTCGGGACTCGAACACATTTCTGGTCCCTTAATGACGTGACTGAAAGTCATGTGGTTGTAATGGTTCAAATTCAGTTTGCCCAGGCTCTTAGATTCAGAAAAATACAAATCTTGCTGAAAAAGGCTTGGATTTGGCCAAATTCAAAAGCCTGGCTGAACCAAAACAGAACCCTTAAAACAAAGTTACTTTAGATCATGTGGTTAAGGGGATCTAAAGGTTTTCCTGTATGCAAATTAGGGTTTGGATTCAGTTTGGGATTTGGCTGAATCCTTGAAAGATTTAGGGTTTGGCTGGATTCAGTGCATCCCTAGTTATATAGATGTTAATGGGAGTAGTCTCAAGCAATTTTTATTTTATTTAATATTTATTTAATTTTTTTTCCACTTCATTTAAACATTTTTTGGTCTCTGAATAAACAAACTTATAGTAGTCTTTTAAACCCTGGATCCAGTTATTGAAATATTTGTGTGTATGTCATAAATCAAAATTATGATGATTTTGAATTGATCCATCTGTGATTTCCCAAAAAGATCTAATTTATTCTCATTAAATTCTAGCAAATATTTTTCTTCCCCTTATTTGGACATGGTTTTACATTGCAATGCTTGATAAATTATAAAACTAAAAAAAAAATCTACAGTATATGATCTTGCAAGAAAGATGTCAAGGAAATTTTGGAAGATAAGCCCTCCATGTAACCTACGATGGTCCAGATTTAGTCGTATACTTGATAGCCTCGACAGAATGTCAAGTTGTAGTGATCCTTAATTTGCTTACCATGATACCCGTATGAAGAATAATATAGTGCACAGTTTGGGTAACGTCAGCGGCATGAACCAGATTGTGGTACGGATTTTTGTACTTGCTGTAACCAACTTCCAAAGCTTCAACAAAAGATACAAGATTGGAAACAGGAATCTGGAAGTATAAAATATTTCATGTTTTCCTATATATTTCCATCCATATAGTGTTAATCCAATTCCTTCTTCAATAGCTTAGATTACTTATTTCCTACTTCAGAGTAAAACATTATTAACACATGACCCAAGCTCAGGCTGATAGTAATGGCCTTACACCGAGGCTAATACAGTCATTCCACACAACTGCACAATAAATAGATCTGTAACCAATTAGTCTACACAAGACAAAGGTTGGTCTGCAAAGGCGCCAATCATTTCGTAATTGTATTTTAAGAAGTGATTGGCACAAGCAATATTTAATGAAACCCTGTGTGAGTTTACTAATAATCCTCATTATTTTACCTAAATACTGTAGAAGTTTTTATTCATTATAAAGCCTGTTCAGGTAAAATTACAAAGATTGACAAGCTTTTTTTCAGCATGAAACCTCACATGATTAGTAAACTCACACGGGTTGCGTTCAAGATTGCTTGTGCTGAAAACAAAACTTCTTAAAGGAGAATTCAACCCTAAAGTTAAAAAACCCTACCCCCCTACACTACATAGACGCCTCCCTCCTCCCCCCCAGCCTAAGTGTTACCCTGGGAAAATGTTTACGTTTACTTACCCCTCGGTGCAGATTCACGCATCGGAGTTTTCATAAATCTTTGGAATGAGACTGGCATGGTGGCACATGTGTAGTTGGAGCAATTTTGTTTTGCGACAACTGCGCGAGTTGACAAATCGACGGCCTCATTCCGAAGATTACGGTAGCGGCTGAAGATGGCGCCTGTGAACTCTGATTCCTGAATCTGCACCGAGGAGGCATTTGCCTGGGGTAACACTTAGGCTGGGGAGGAGGGAGGGGGGGTCTATGTAGGGTAGGGGGGTAGGGTTTTTTAACTTGGGTTGAATTCTCCTTTAAAAAAGGATTGCAATATGATTTGCTTTGTTCTTTAAAAGGAGTAGCAGTAGAACCCCACACTTACTTAAATTGCCAAAATTCATTTGAGATAAATATAAAGTGCTACCATGTTTTTATAAAGTGTTTATTGCCAATGCAGTCACTAGGCACTTTATAAAAACACAGTAGCACTTTATATTTGTCTCAAATTAATTTTGGGGTTTTACTGCTACTCCTTTTAAAGAACAATTTTGTTTGGTATTTATACCTCTACACAATCTTAAGTCATTTAGAAAAAGTTAGTTTATATATCAAGTTACAAGGAAATCCCTTTTTTCTAATATGATTTGCGTTGGCACAGACCAACCTTTGTCTTGTAAAAACAAATTGGTTACAGATCTGTGTAAGGCCAGTACTATCAGCTTGTGCTTCGCTTATGGGCACCAAAAACTAGGGATGCACCGAATCCACTATTTTGGATTCACAAAGGATTGCATATTCGGATTCTGTTCGGCCAGACAGAAGGATTCACCCGAATCCGAATCCTGCTGAAAAAGGCCGAATCCTGGCCGAAGCCCGAACCGAATCCTGTATTCGGTGCACCCTACCAAAAACCTGCCAAAGCTTTTCTTTGCTAAAAAAAACCTGTTTGGGTAAAATGACAAAGATTGACAAGTTTTTTTCCCCAACACAAAACCTTGCATCATTATTAAACTCTTTAACTCTCTTTAACTTAACTCTTTAAGTTAAGTTTCTTTAACTCTTTAATAGACCCCATGTGAATGCCTGGTGGTTCCTGGCAGGATCTTTATCCAATAACTCTATACAACTAGCCAATGTAATCATCAGTTGAACAGATCTTTCAATGTGTCTAAATTATAGATAATGAACAATATAGGGACTTTTTCAACTAGAACATAGTAATAGGAAATACACTCCATAAAATGGATACTGCTTTTACCTTAAAGCGATTAGTAAGGTCATATCTGGTAAACAGCTCATATACCATGAATTTCAGGGCATGCTCTCCACTAGCTTCATTCAGAGTAAATACATTAAACGACCATCTGTCAACATCCTGTTGAAACAGAAATGTGTTAATCACCTATTAATTTACCCCTTTTCCTTCTGTACCTATCCTGTTGGAATAAATGCTTGTAGATTGTATATAAACAAAATACCCAGTACAACTACTAAATGCCTGACAGATGCATAAATATCTCTTAAATGGACACAAGTAAGCAAAGAAAGCATCTTTAATTTTCTATTAAAAATATGTAATGCCTTGAGACAAGGGGTTTAAATGTTTTTAAATAAGGATGTCCAGAAGGAAGTCCCCATGGCATTCCAAGACCACAAACAAAGATGAGGCCACAGGTCATAAAACTCTCAAGTAACATTTAATATTCTCAGGCAGTGTATGAAGGCTTTTCATTCAGGTCATGATATTCAATATCTTCTAGTGATGAGTTTAAAGAAATTGGACTCACAGTGTAATATTTTTAACACTTATATGAGCAGTTTCATCTGATAATGGTATAGGGCTTTCAAGGCACAAAAAAGTTCCTCCCCAGTTTGTACGAGTACTCAGGGCCAGTGTACAATTTCCAATAAATGGTAGCTACTGTAGATACAGGGAGCTCACAAGAATACAATATTTGGGGATTTAAATGAGATGCAAAGGTGAAATCATAGGGGACATGTTGTTAGGCACCCCCCAGTAATTCTAGTTATTTGCCCTTTACCCCAGGCTGGAGGGATTTTGGAAGAAGCATCAACTTAGCAACGTAGCACCATGCTCCTATCTTAATTTGTTTTACAAAGTGTCCCCTGCACCAATTCAATGAGGCTGCCTGCACAGTAAAGAAAATTCAGAACAAGCTCAGTACTTTGCATTGCTCTTCCTAACCTGACAAGGAATGTTCGTAGAGCTCCAGCAAATAAGAGACTAGAATCACAGGAGGTCATCTAACAACTTAGCACCAAGTTTCCCAGTGATTTTACCTTTATGCTCCCGGTCCAAAAACAGTAACAAAAGAGGAAACAGTTAGGACCACAATTATTATCCAAATCACATACAAATAACAAATATAAGGTACTAACATTCCCAGCTCAACACTTATGAATGTACAATGGGTACTCCTGCAAATGTCACTATTTTGTGCATACACCTGCCACTGTAACAAGAAGAAAGTTTGCTCAGTAGGAAAGTTCCTGAAAGGTGAACAGGAATGACTTCGAGGAGAGGGGTTGAAAAACAATGTTAAAGCGGATGTAAAGCCTCTATAAAACTGTCCAACTGTGCCCCTAGTTCTCTAAAATAAATGGCCCAAACATGATGACAGATGAAAGAGGAATCAACCATGAGTATCCTTCTTATCCGGAGTTGTACTAATATTGCAGTCACCTAACGTATGCATTAAGATTACTTTGCAGTTTTGCCTTCTTTATTTGAAAACGTTACCAAACACCAGAAAGGAAAAAATGTAGTTGTTCTTGTTCTGTACTAGAAAAAATGTAGTTGTTCTTGTTCTGTACTAGAAAAAATGTGTTTAGCACTTCCAGGTACAGCAGCAGGTACAAAGAACGTGGAACCAGATTTGCACAGATTAGGTAGTATTCACTAGCATTCATTAAATACATAGTTACAGCACCATACCTTCAAAGATGCTATCACAGATGATGGGTAGGTAAGACCAGCAATATTGGAAGATCGTCTATACATCCTTAGAGACCAGGAGAAAAAAAACTGATTTAGAGATGTTTAATTATTATTATTGCGTTCTCTAAGTAACTCCTGTTAAATATATATTGATGAAAAATGAATAAAGGACTAACCAATATAACTGATTTCTATTCATAAAATAACTGTCTGGCTTGTTTTTGGCCAAATATCTATTGTGGAGCTGTTGCAGAGGCAGTCAAGGAGGCCCTATATTCAGACAGATACGATAAGCTAACGGACCTTGTTCTGCAGCCTAAAACTGCTGGTGTATGGCCATCTTAATTCCACTATGCAGGATAAAGTTAATTGCTGATTGGTTGGATTATTTTACTGGCCTCTGTTTGTAATTCTGTCCCTATACTCTGGTAATATGATATGGCTAATATGAAAATCTCTTGACTAAAGAGGCATGAATTGACATTATAAGGTTGTCTTCTGGGCTTTTTATTTCATAACAGGCAATTCCACTGGAGGACAGGGCATTGCAGAGAATGTCTCTCTGATACAGTGGTGCTCTCAGTGGCTTCTGACGCTTACTATATGCTTTTTCCCATGACTTCTACCATCAAAATTCACTGGTTTTGAGATTGATGAGCGTAACAAAGACAAAAGAGCTGACAACTGACATTAAAAGAAGATCACTGAGAATGTTTGCATTAGTGGACACAACACTATTCCTTGTCTGACCAAATATATTGTAAATAAAATATTTATTATAAAAAATGAAAAGAATACATTTTGGTCTCACCTCTCTACAAATATTCCAGCTTGGACTGCATGAACAATACTTCGGAATTTTGGCTTTTCCTCAGGCCTTCTTTTTCTCATTCCCATTTTTCTGGTGAAGGTGGATGCCAACCAGTCCCGTACTTCCAATGGAACTGAATCCGTATGGATATCAGAAAGTTCATCTTCTGTGTCCAGTAGTCGTCTAGGTGTATCCACAACAGAAATGCAATAATAATCAGAAGTATTACAGATGCCAGCTAATTGTATGTGACTTAAGTAAGCCATAAATAACTTGGTGGTCACTTTCAACAGAATTCCTAATATCCTTTTTGATTGTTGTTGACACATTCAAACAGAAAATTTCACCTGTTCTTGTGGTATCTTGCTGGTAGCTACATGGTGCAATGGTGAGAGGTATAGGAATCAGCAGATATATTAGGCTGGGGTGTCAACTCAGAAAACAGAACAAGGGTATTTGTCCATTACTGTGTGTGGCCAATTATATGCTAACTGTCAGTTGAACTTAGAAGAAGTGGCAGACTGACTTTGACTGCATTTTAGGTGCAGAAAATGTGGCAGACAAAATGTCTGTAGGACTTATGACCATTTGTTTCAAGCCTGCATAGGGCCAGACACCATTTTGGCTCGTTTCAGGGTGACCGGGTACAAATACTGACAACACATATCACATATGATAAAATGTATTAGTAAATTCTTTCTTCCCATTGAAGCTGTAACCATCTACGGGCAGGCCTTTGATATTTACAGAACTATTTTAAGCAATCTCTTCCGACAAGTATATTCTTCTGTTCAAATCTTATGGGAAATCTGTCTGCAAAACAACTGGTTTGTTTCCAGGAACCAGAAATAGTATGTCTAAATATAAATGTATCCTTTTTTTAAGAACCCGATTATTTTTGAAAATAGGGCTTTATTATTAGGGCCATGTATGTATTTAAGCACTGGGGTTTGAATTCAGTTTAGCTAGCAGCAAAGAAAGTGTTAAAAAAAAAAACTAAAAGTCCATTGCAGCCTTGCTCAAAGAAACAATGACCACCTTTTCTTCTCTGTGCCCCCCATAAAATAAAATGTTTATCTTTGATGGGGTTTTTTACACCTCAGGTATATTTAATTGATTTTCTTTCTTATCTCACTTTCTAGAGATTGCCCATTATAACTTCCAAACCACTGCCTGTTTCCTGGGATAATTATGCTTTAGCTATTATGTTTTAGCAGCCAGATAGCAGTTTAAACTCTACAGGAGCAAACTATGCAAATAATGTATTGAGAAGTCACAAGCTTGAGTATTCCAATGAAGGTCAGGATGTTATCGAACAAGTGAACAGAAAATACTTCCTACTGATTGGTTGATGTGGGTTAATAGCACAAGCACCTACACAGGTAAATATTCCAAGGCTTCCTTTGCACCCTGTGGTCTATCAGTTTGAACATTGCTCCTTATATACAGTATAACGCACCAGACAAGAGATTCTTAAGGATTGAATCCAGCCAGACCAAATAATAAATTAAATAGGCTAATAATATAAAATATCATAGGAAGTACAAATATTATTCTTATGATTTTACCTGGTTTCATCAATATACACGGCTTCCAATACTGATGCTGCATATTCTATATTATTCTTTAGGTCAGTCACATTAATATCTCCTTTCTCAAGCTGCTTCACCAAACATCTTAATCTGTAAAAGTAAAAAAAAATAAAAAATTTAACTTTTCAAAGATGATACTTTTTAATTGAAAGAAAAACAAATGTTATGAATGAAACAAAGTAGTGCAGTAAAACACAATAGAAAGTTTCCATTTGTTATAGTTAAAATTTGGTTTCAACTGATTAATGTAACCATCAAGTATACCTCAGGTCCCCTTTAGTGCTACATGTAAAATTATCACAGTCTGCTGTGTTTTTTCCCCCCACAATGCAGAATTTCCCTACAATTTTTTATAATTGTGCAACAGTCACATCAAAATATTTCCTATGTTGCCAGTGGAAAGCAGGCCTAACACATGGCAGCAATCCTGGTACTTTTTGTAAATGTTATGCAAGTATCCTACAAGTTATTGTGGATGTCATACGGATGGAGCGTGGGTGGTGCCTTGTGCACCCTTTAATTGCATGTGCAAAGTTAGCCCTGTGCATAAACCTTGCATATTCCAGGGCTCCCTTGCTGAACTTTAAACTTCAGTCACAGCAATAGGTGCCCTGGGCACATTGTTGGAAGGCACAAAAGACATAGGTGCATGTATTTTCTGCAAAGTTAGGTCTGATGAAGCTCCAGAATGGACATTGTCTTGCATTAAACAAACTATAAGGACATTTTTGTTTATTGTCTTGAGTGAGATAAATAAAATAAAATAAAGAGAAGATTAAGGTCGCAAAGTAGATTCACTTAACTCACCAAAGTTTGGAAGAGGCCCAGGTGCACTGCCCTAAGCCTTTAACTAGGGGAGCGGATCAAAACCATATTGGTGTAGAGCAGGCACTCAAAGAGCAGTCTTCAAAAAGTTTATTGGGTACAAATTAAGGTAGTCTGTTGGGAAGACTGCTTTAAATACCTGCTCTACGCCAATACGGCTTTGTCTTGAGTAAGAATCATATAAAATTGAGAACAAAAAGTCCAGTGCAAACAGAGCAGGCCAATCAGAATAATCCATGTAAATTACAGCTCTCAGTACTTCAAAAGACAAGTAAAGCCAGGGTCACTTGGGAGTGCCATTTTGTTATCTCTAATTGCCTATCTCTTAAGTGGATGCATGGCACAGTGCTACGCAATATGTTGGCGCTATATAAATACATGTTAATAATAATAATGGCACAGAACTGGTCAGAAAAGTGTAGTATATGTGTCATGTCTATAATTCTGACTCCATCACAGGATGCCTGGGTAGGTAGTTGAAGATGTCGGTGGCCGATCCTGTTGGAAACTACTGCAGGCCAGTATGCTCTTTATAAAAGAGAAGCACCAGCCTATGATAAGAGGTAAGCAATTACAGTCACTGTGCGGTGCCTAACAAATTAGTATACAAGGTACAGTATATACATTTTCAGTTAAATGCATTAATGGCTAATATTGTGCATCCCTTATTGTTACTTCCATATATGGGCATAGCGAGATCATACATAGGGACAATATCATTTTCCCAACACTAAAGTCACCTATTAATTATCACTTTATCTTTTTTTAGGATTGTTAAACATATTTTGAAAATCCATTAGCTGAATGCACTATTACTTATAAAAATAAACTTTGCTTCTATTCAGGCGCCTGCACTTTCAGTTTAAGTTTGAGCCAAACACTGCAATTTAACTGGAGAGCAGCCAGCAGGTTCGTTATACTTTTGTTCTCCACAAAAACATTTGGATGAGTCAGGATTACGTTTCTGCAGAGGTGCGCAAATAAAAAATGAAGCACGTCATCAATGTAACCCGACACACCAAAATATATTCTGACTTATATTTTGACTTACAAATAAGTATACAATCAAACCATCTCTACTCTACCATCATGAACATGATTTTGAAGAAAGACAGATAAAACAAATAATATAAATGTGTCATATAAATGTGAAATGTTTTTTTACCTGCACATATTTTTGCTATGTTGTATACTCTCACATAGCACTAAAAACCATATTTCGCTGGAGAATTCTCTTATATTTGCTTTTTATTCCTTTTATTTCTAAACAAAACTAGGATAAAGTAATTTAGGGATATTTAATATGGAATAAAATGTACATATTGCTATCATCAGCTGTCAAAATATGTTTAGTTTTTTCAAATTCTGCATCCATTTGCCTTCAGCCAGACCACATAATATGCTAAAAGACCTGAATGATTCATTAGATCTTTGAGTTCAAACCAAGTCACAGCTATAATAAAGGTTGTGGGTAAATGTATTCATTTATACACATGAAGTTCAACATACTTGAAAATAAAATTCTGTTGAACTCTCAAACAAGATTCCTGTGCTCCTGTACATGATCTGGAGAGTGTATATGGAGACAATCCCATGCACAAACTGATTGCAGTTATTATACATTTTTTTGTCATCCCTTAATTGTCAAGGGCCAGGATTACTACATTTCTTTTATAAGCAATGACAAATCCAAAGCCACTCCTGTTTCCTATATTCCATAGCACCTTCTAGATCTCTTACCAACAGAATCACTCTACTCAAGAGTGTTCTGAATCTTATTGTATATTATGTTTATCTCTGTCTCATAGATCGTTCTTACCATATTCATTTTTCCACTCTATCAGGGCTATCCAACTGGCAATCCCCCCTTGTGTGGCCCCCACATGAAAGTTTGCCTGCTGTGTCTGCTTACCACGTGTAATCTTTAAAAGGTATCAGTACAGAGATTAACTGCCCCTGCATTGTTTAAACCTCAAATTCAGGCTGTAATCCCCTGTATTGTTCACACATGTAATCCCCCTGCAATGTTCACACTTGTAACACCTCTATTGTTCACACCCTAAAACCCTGTACTGTTCCCGCCTAAGACCCAGACTGAAACTGCCCACATTTTTCACACTCATACAAACTGCTAAAGGGGCACCAGCATTGTGTCACTGTACGTAGTACATTTTAGAGTGGTCCTGATAGGTTTCCCTGTCTCCTGATCTGTTCTGGCTTCCTTATGCCCCATGTGTGTGCCATACTCTGCCTGCCCTATGCTCCCTGTGTGTGCCATACTCTGCCTGCCCTATGCCTCCCTGTGTGTGCCATACGCTGCCTGCCCTATGCCCCCTGTGTGTGCCATACTCTGCCTGCCCTATGCTCCCTGTATGTGCCATACGCTGCCTGCCCCATGCTCCCAGGGTGTGCCTTACCCTGCTTGCCCTATGATCCATGGGTGTTCCATACTCTGTCTGCCCTATGCTCCCTGTATGTGCCCTTCTCTGCCTGCCCCATGCTCCCTGTGTGTGCCATATTCTGCCTGCCCTATGCTCCCTGTGTGTGCCATACTCTGCCTACCCTATGCTCCCTGTATGTGCCATACGCTGCCTGCCCCATGCTCCCAGGGTGTGCATTACCCTGCTTGCCCTATGATCCATGGGTGTTCCATACTCTGTCTGCCCTATGCTCCCTGTATGTGCCCTTCTCTGCCTGCCCCATACTCCCTGTGTGTGCCATATTCTGCCTGCCCTATGCTCCCTGTGTGTGCCATACTCTGCCTGCCCTACTCTGCCTGTGTGTGCGCCATACTTGCCTGTCCTACTCTGCCTGTGTGTACCATATTTTGCCTGTACTACTCTGCATGCCCCATGCTCCCTGTGTGCCATACTCTGCCTGCCCTATGCTCCCTGTGTGTGCCATACTTTGCCTGCCCTACTCTGCCTGTCCCATGCTCCTTAGGTGTGCCATACTCTGCCTGCCCTATGCCCCTTGTGTGTGCCGTACTCTGCCCCCCTAAAATCACTGTGTGTGCCATACTATGCCTTCCCTATTCTCCCTGGGTGTGCCATACTATGCCTGCCCTATTCTCCTTGAGTGTGCTATACTGGGGGTTTGTTAGCATTTTAAAATTATTATTATTAATAACAGATATTGATCCATATGAGTGGGTTTCCTCTATACTTACGATTTCAAGTTACCCCCCCACCTGTCTGCTACATACAATGCTGTTCTAACAACTGTACCCTGGCAGTTTCAGAACACTTCACACATCCATTCATGCAACTGTCACAAATAACACCTGTTTCTAGGAGTTGCATGGTAATCCTATCACATTAACCCCACAGAATCACCCCTCTATGAGTTTCAGATGTCACCTCTCTGAAGAGTTACAATGTGGCATTGTGACTGGATTAGTGGAAAAGTTTATATGACGAGGATTTACCACACCAGTCAGTTGAACTGTAGAAGCTGCGCGGATGAGTAGTGAAACATCTTCAATGATTTCTCAGCAAGTCCAGTTGTTTTAGAATTACTTATACCCATATTACTGTCTCCTAGTTATCCACACCATGTCGCAAAAGCTTAAATGACCTGTATTGATGTGTGATGATACACCATGATCACTTTTTCCTATGCAATATTACTAAAATCATGTCCTAATCCCACCTGGACTACTGTAACTTGCTACTAACTAACCATCCTAACTACTTCCTCTCCCAGTTTGTCTTAAACTCTGCTGCTAGAATCCTCCTCACCTAAGAGATAGACCAGGCCCTGGTGTTGAACTCTTTATCATTGGCGGCTTCCTAATATGTATGACTTCATTCATGAAGCTCTTCATTGCTCTGTACCTCATTGCATCTCTTCTACATACATTCCTGGCTATCCCCCCTCATTCCTCTTTCAGCAACCTTAAGATCACACATGCTCTAACCCTGCTGTTTTCTGTCTTGGTGCTTACCTTCTAAACTAAAAAAGCTTCCTTGTGGAACACTGTTATAACATCTGACTGGAGCATTTATGAGGCAGTGCTAAACACTATAAATTGCAGCATTTATTATTTTCCTATTTCCATCAGTGATTTACCTGCCCACTTTAAGTGTAGGCTCTAGTGGGCAGGGACTTCCTTCCTCTTTGTTTATTTAACACTTGGCACATAATCTTGAATGTACGTGTAACTGTGTTTACTATATATCTAAAGATGAAGGACATACTTTTTTTGTCCCTACATCAGTGTTGAATTTCAAATTTGTGAAATGTTGCAAAATAAGTATGAATTAACCTATACACATCTGTATGTAATACTTTGACTTATGATTTATTGTTGGAAAAGAACGCTTCACAATTTCAGTGTCAGCTCATGGGAAACAGGTCAGGAAGAAGGATACACAAGGAGGCAAGCTTAATTCAAATTGACAGTCTTAATTCAACAAGTGTTTATTAATATAAATTTTACAATGTTTCCTGGAAATCAGAGCTCTTGGGATTCCCATGCATTTGTTTTTATTCACATACTGCATCGTCAATGTTACTACTGCATAGTGAGTTCTAATTGTGATCTAACATTTGGTCATGACCTGTTCATTTATGATAAGATTACAAATATGATAAACATTGTCATAGAAAGCAACCTACAATAGAAATAGGGTTAATAAGAACAGTATATACCCAACATCTTTCCCTACTGTTGGGTTCTCTCTTACTAAGTCTAATTTTAGTTTAGTTTATTTAGTGCAATGTTCCTATGGTTGTGAAACCATTATGGACTCCAAGTTCCAATCACTTCTACACAGAAGTAGTAAAAATGCTTACATACTTTACACACTTGACCAGTTAAAACTATTCATTCCTCCACATGTTCTACCCTCTTTTCTGTCCTCACATAGAACCCTTTTCAACTGTAACAAGGCTCCTGATAAAATCTTCGAGTAATTCTAATCTAATTTTAATCCAGCACAATTCTTCTCATAATATAGTCTCAACAATTTGTCGGCAAAAAATCAAATGCGTCAAAATAAAATAGTTGTGCGTCAAAATTGCCATGCACATAAAGTTTTTGCTCGTCAAAATTATTCGGACGTCCATTGACATTAACGCATTTGGACACAATAGTTGCACGTGTAAAAATTGACGATCACATCAGAATTATTTTGACACCCATTGACTTCAATCCGTTTCGCGAACGGCACAGATTCGCCCATCACTACAAATAACAACATGAATGACAGCACTAGTAGGGATTACTCTCATTTAATAATACTCTTACGTCTGTAATTAAGTTTGGGTGGCTACTTTAAATGGTTTAAAACCATGAAAGATAGTTTTAGAGAAGATGACATCCTTTTTTATGTTGATTCAATAAAAATGTCCCATATTATAGAAAGGTTCATGAAATCGGAAAGACAGGAACAATGAGCACCAAAAATTGCCTTATTACCTTCAAGAGGGGTTTAATGCTTACATTTTGAGAGGACAAAAAGAAATCTTGTAATGAATGTGTCCCTGAGGAATGGGCTGTTCCTGAGTGCATTTGAGGTTCTGGCAGAGCATTTATACAGTGAGAGCTACAGACAGTGTTTACTAACCAGATGTTACATCCAGTTCTCAGACATTTGTTTGCATTTGGTTAGCATGACTCATTGCACTTTGTGTTGTATTTAATATGCTTATTTAAGAATTTAAGAAAGTGACATATTAATCCCACACAGTAATATGTTTTAAACAAGAAACTATGAGACTAGAGAGACACGGATGTCTGTTGTTCAAAGAGTCAAGTTGTCAGCAATCTTCTGGGAAATACATACCCAATTGTAGGTAAAAGGTTGTGACTATTTAATCTGGGCCATCTAATCTACTACAACAATACCCACAGGACAGGACTCTAGCCCCCCCCCCCCAGGCCTGGACTGGGAATTTGTGGGCTACGGCAAATGCCATAGAAGTTGTTTAAAGATGCTATATAAAGTCACTATTTAGTGGACTGGTGGGATGTTGTTTGGGGTCCCATGTACTTGAATTGCCAGGGTCTTTCTTAACTCACAGTCCAGACCTGCCCCGCGACTTGATTATGTATACTGAAGATATTGCAATCCTCACAGACACAATGGAGGTTTTGGCATCATTGACACTACAGACCTTAACTGAACCTGATGGCTATGGGTGCATTATCTATCATTGTTTTGTCTGTGGAGAAGCACCCCAAACTGCCATTGCTGTTTCCCATTCATTTGAAAACTAGTCAAAAGCAAGAATATCCTTTCAAACATGCACTCTAACTGCTATCAGATTATGGATTGGTCTACAGTTGTTGGAGATCTCATGTTTCCTATACCCATTCCCAGATGTCCATGACATCAACCAGAAGCTGGCAGAAGTTGCACCAATCAAGACTTTTATTAAATACCACAGCTTTCAGTGTTTTGTGCAATAGAATTTGGGTACATCACATAACACTTGGAAACCATCATTTGTTAAAGAGCACATCAAGACATGTACAGTTGGCTAGTTCTTAGCTGATCTAAAGCATCATACAGCTCTCTTCTAAGGTCCCATTACACTTTCACCATTAGCCTCCAGTATCATGTCCTGCAGTATAACAACAGCGCGTAAGATCCTCCCCTGCAAAAAAAAACATCTTTGGATGGGCTTAGAGTGCACATATCCTGCATCTTCCATCCACCCATGTCCTCTGCTCCCTGCAACACGTGCAAAGTAAGAAAGTGGCCAGGGAGGGGAATTTCTTAAAGCTGTGGTCTGGGCTCGCCCTTTCCCCTGGGCCCCACGACTGGGGCCCGGGGTCTGCTTCCTCTATAGTTACTCCACTGACCATGTCTCAGGGGTAATCCTTAAAACCCTACCATGGCAGAACCAATGATACCAGCCTTTAAACATTCAAACTAAAACAAAGGTTTAAGGACTCTCCCCTGTTCTATCTTTTGCTCTGGTGATGTTCCCTTACTGGCAACATACCCACTAGGGGGGCCTTCTAATAACCCCTTAGTAATATCAGGGTTCCCTTATTGGGCTGAATCAATAGCCACTAATGCCTTGTGTCAATTGAATCAGATGCACACACCATTATTAATGATGTGCGTTGTAATTGATAGCATTTAAACACAAATGTAGGGGAAATAGCATGCACTGCAATTTGCTCATGATTTACTAAAACAGGTGTTGATTCACATCTATATTGATACATAAATGCATATAGCTATAGATGCAGCATGTGCCCATCATTATGCTGGAACGCTGATAAATAATTGCATTGCAAGTAAAAAAAAACACGTTTATTGTTCTGTCTTCATAAATGAGACATGCTAATGTTTCATTAGCACAGAAGTATGCTTTTTCTCTAAAAAAGGGTAAATACTCATTGCAAATATTAATAATAAAACCATGAGTTTAAAAGTACTTGACGTGCCTCCAAGATTGTATATACTATGTATACTTGTACATGCAAACAGAGAACATCTGGTGCTACGAATGCATAGGGCTGATGTACGCATTCTAACGTCACCTCTTACTATGAATCACTATAAACATGAGGCTTGTAGACACAGTTACACGTCATTAAATTGCAAGTGCTGTAATTTAAGTCAATAACAGTTGCACTGAAAGGGCACAGTTATGTTTCCAACTCCAGAAGAATAATAAATCACACCAGTGTTCTCTAACCCAGAACTGTTTAACAGGAGTGTCTGATATTCCCCTCCCTTGGAGATTTAGAAGTGATAATTGATACTCTATCACTTGTTATAATAGTAACAGAGAAAAAGGTAATAATCCACAGTAAATTCCCATGCAGGTGAATTGTTAGCTCTTGCAAACATAAATTATCATATCTGAAAAAGAAATGATAGTGTCCATGTTTGATAAGCAATGCACAAATGGTTACTTTGTAAAAAAAAGAAACAGAATAAAAAAACCCTCCCCCTGCCAACCACTCATGAACAGAACGTTGCTGATTGCAGACAGCATTGTATTTATGGGGAATGCCACAGGTCACTGAGCTCTGAAATGGAGGAAGGCATTGTGCAATGTGCAAGAAAGTGGAGCCCTTATACCAAATGCCTCCCAGAATTTACAAAAGATTATGAGGTCATTTATGACGTTGCACCAATATACCCCATTCATATTAATACTGGAGACCTGCAGCAGGCGGGGAACCGAGACCCATGACTACCGTATATACTCGAGTATAAGCCGAGTTTTTCAGCCCCCAAAATATGCTGAAAAACTCTACCTCGGCTTATACTCGGGTCAAGCGCAAAAACGGTCGCCGGCGCCTTAGAATAGTAGCCGGCGCCTTAGAATAGTAGCCGGCGCCTAAGAATATTGGCCGGCGCCTTAGAATAGTAGCCGGTGCCTTAGAATAGTAGCCGGCGCCTAAGAATATTGGCCGGCGCCTTAGAATAGTAGCCGGCCCTAAGAATAGTCACCCATAAATGAGATTGAAACTTACCAGAAGCTGCTGCATTTCTCACCCTCGGCTTATACTCGAGTCAATAAGCTTTCCCAGTTTTTGGAGTTAAAATTAGGTACCTCGGCTTATACTCGGGACGGCTTATACTCGAGTATATACGGTAAGTGCCTTAGGGCATGAAACGCATAGGGCCATTGGGAGATGTTAATTTTTTCATATAAACTGAGATTTTTTTTTACCTTACACTTGTGCCCCCATGGATTTTCTAGTGTGTCTGAAGTCCCCTTCAAGGGTATTGATGTCGAGGAACAACAAAAAATAACCGCAAAGTGATCAGGTTTGAGAAGAGGGCCCCAATTGAGCAACTGGGCAAGTGGTCCGCAGGTACCTACTTAGATACTGTGGTATAGTGTGTCTCTTATACCTCCCTCCCACCCTCAATAGTTTTCAGTATCCCTGAATAGCAAGGTATGTTAACCCATTGCGTGTGGGATCAGGTACAGTACATCAGACAGTGGCAGACCCATGCCCAACCCAGACTCGCACAGACTCCTAACACTCGTTCCACTCTGCACCAGCTCCCTGCTCCTATGTCTATCAAAGCAGGTGTCAACATCTGAACATTAAAGATTGTCTGCACAATTGTGCCCCATTTTTGTGGAAGTGCATGCATCTACTGCAATTACATTTGGTGCATCACAACAATGTAGCTGCAATTAGGCCACATTTTTTAAATAAACACAGCATTGTGGGTAAAAAGAATTGTGACCTGTGCCTGAAATGTCACTTTGCACATAGCACTTGAGCTTGTAAACAATCCCTTTCCTCTTTTCTTTTTTTTACATTTAGAATTCTGATTTATGTTTCTCCTTATTTTATTTACTTATTTCCATTTAAAATGACCTGGTTTTATTGCAAATATATTACTTACCAAGCATAACCCAGCAGGCTTCCCTGTTAAAAAACGCTATAGAAAGGAAATAATGATTTCCTGCGGTAAGAAATCTGTTCCACCGCTGTAATTCGAGAATAGTTCCACTGGTGTAAAATAAGGAATAACAGTACATAAGGTTACAGCGTGTCATGCTTATCATACAGCAATGTGGGTAGGTAGTTAATTGTACTAGCATCCTTATAGAAGTGCACGCAAAGTACAAATATCACGTTTAATGCCTTAAAAGATATTTTGAAACCTCTGATGACTTCTGCATGGATACAGTGAATTAAATCAGATTTTATGTTTAAATATGTATTATTTTTATCTCTTACATAAGGAGCCCCACTAGTATGTATGTATGGGGTTTCCACCTACTGCCGAGAGTCAGATGTGGCAGGGGGCAGGCCTGGTGACATCATGGGTGGGTAGACAATGTCAGGGACGGGTGACAGTCCGGGAGTGTGCCAGCGACATTGAGAGTGAGATTATGACATAGCGATCACCAATTGGATGCTTGTAGTGCCATTCACTTTAAAGCCCTGCCCGGATTTCCAAAATCTGGACAGGCAGTTTTCACCCAGTCAGTCCTCCTGAAAACTAGGCTGCCCTGATGAAAACCAGACAGGTGGCAACCCTAGATAGGCAAAAGTATCCTTATGAATAGGATCAATGCACTGCAAATTTCCAAACGTCCAAACAAGCTTTGCACTTGCACTCTAAACACTAACTAAGTGTAGTATCTTAAAACAATAATGGTGTATTGGCAAGACTCAAATGTTAATTTCCTAGTACTCAGCACAGTTGTGGTTGTTTACTGCAGTCTTTAAGAGAAAAATCTATTGACTAAAAAGCTGTTTACATCATGATGTACAGATTCTTGTGCGTATTCACCCTTAGGGGGAGATCTCGCAGTGTGGCCACAAATTCATCACCTACAGTGGTGGTGTTAGGAGCTATTTCACTGGAACCTATTACTACCTTTTAATAGACTGCCCTATGTGTGTGTCTCTTTCCACAGACATTGCTTCTTAATTCTCCAGCCGTGGTGCTGGTTGTTTATAAGAAATCTGCCGGGAACACATCTTGAAGTGAAGTTGCACAGTATAGCGCCACATTCATACAATTTCACCACTTTATGCCACGAGGTAACTGAAACCATTAGTGCACATTCCTAGTCACATTTTTATTGTAAAAAACATGGCAACACTAAGCGGCAGATTTATCAAGGGTCAAATTTCGAGTTTCTAAACACTCCATAAACTCGAAATTTGGAGCAAAAAAAATTTGGGTGAATATGATCAACCCACAAACTTGAATCGAATATAAAATCGAATTTGATCGAATATGAATCAAGTTATTTATGGAAAACAAAGGGTAAATATAGAGGAGAATATATTTTACCATAAGTATGCATAATGTATACAACTGATGAAATGGCAGATTGGAGGCTGTAGTTTCAGATAAGATTTTAAAGCCATATAGTTGAGATATACTGTAACTTAAACGGGGTGCCAAGGGTCGTCATCCCTCTAACTCAGGGATTGCCAACCTTTTGAACCCGTGAGCAACATTCAGAAGTAAAAGGAGTTGGGGAGCAATACTAGCATGAAAAATGTTCTTGGGGTGCCAAATAAGTGCTGTGATTGTTCATTTGGTAGCCCCTATGTGGATTGTCAATCTACATGGAGACTCTGTTTGGCAGTACATCTTGATTTTATGCAAATAAAACTTGCCTCCAAGCCTGGAATTCAAAAATAAGCACATCCAAGGGGTTGGAGAGCAACATGTTGCTTGTGAGCTACTGGTTGGGGATAACTGCTCTTACTTGTATGAGGAACTGAGCTCACACATAGATGAAAGACACACACATATTTGCTAGGTTACATCAGCCAGTGAATGGGTAAAGCTGTGTCTTTTTGTCCTACACGTATTCCTGTTACAGTTAGAACCTGGATTTGTCAGGTGTTCAATGCTGGAGCACACAGAACATAACAAAATGTTGGCTTAGGGAAAAAGATGTAAAAGGGCAATATTTACTGGAAATGTATGTACCAATTCGATATTGTTTTTGTTTATAATTAATTATGCTCACTGTAGACATTATAAATCATCATTTTGGCCAAAGCCTAGCTTCTTCCAAACCTCCATCCCTGCTGACTTACTGTACCTCTTTATCTGCTCTAAACAGAGGTGGGGTTGCAAGTGTTGAAAGCAGCACTGCTCACTCCTACACTAGGAAAACTGAACCACTAGTTAAAAAAAAGAACACTCCATGGAACCATGGGTAACTTAACCAGTTGGCAGCTGTTTGGCTCCCATAGAGGAGTACCCTCTGAAGCCAGCCTATCACTTTGCTTCAAGACACAATAAATCCTGTTGAGTGAAATTCCAGTTTAAACAAACCAGACAAATATTAATTAAGCTTAATAATGAGTCATTTTGCCCACAGCACATTCATTTTAGAGTCCCTAAATGGTTTTGGGATGGTACATTTTCCCAAAAGATGTATACTGAAATATTATTAGTACAGGCCTCACTGTCTCCTGCACTCCAGGCCACCTCAAGCACTTGCTTCTAATATCATTACACCTCTATTAATAAAGGGCCACTATACTTAAAAACAGAAAAATTCAATTATAAATACATATCTTTCTTGTAAATTAGCTGTGAGTATGAAGACCAAAATGCACACAATATACCCTAATATAGGCTCACAATAAAATATGAATAGGGATTAGCAATTTTTTTTACCTGGTACTGTTTTATGGCAACATTTGCCAGTGGTAAATAGTTTCACAAATCCATGCTAGAATTTTGCATTTGATAAAAAACATAGGAGAAATGGCAATGGCATTAGCTTTTCACCATGTGTTTTGTTTTGCTGAAAAAATGCAGTTTTTGTCCAGAAAAAAAAATTACCAATGTCATTATTAGCAATTCGATTTTAGTTGGCGTTACTTTTGTTTAAGGCTGATGGAAAGTAGTAACCTTAGGATAATGGATGTACAAATTGCAAATTTCATTGCACATATTATTTTTGTAATTTCATTCATTCAATATTATTCTATTATAGTTAAGCAAGATTTTGGCTGCACTCAGCAACAGATAAAACATACATGCGTGCAATGTCCTGAGCAAAAGCAGCCCTTTTCAGGAATGAAAGAGAATTAAAGCGCACATGGTTTTCATTAATAATTACATGGTTACTCTGACCTCTGGCAACAAGAGTACAAGAGTAGAGGGTATAAGGCTTTTTGAATTTCTGCTAGGTGTTCCTGTAATATTTGGAGACAAATCTCATCTTCCCGCTTTAGTGGAAAAGCAGTCATTAGTCATAAGTTAATCATTATATTATCATTTCAAATTCAGACTTCAACAATATGCCTTTATAACCTTACACACTCTTCTCATTCTCACCCAAAACCCCAAAACACAGGCAGATTGTAACAAACTGGAACCTGCTACAATATTTTGACTTTGACCAAACTCCAGTGCACATTTTTACCATATTTATCAATAAATTAACTCAAAAAAATCTGGTGTGGAAAAAGACTCAATAAAATCTTGAGAAAATCCTAATCATACGATTTTTCGGATATGACGCCCGAAAAACCGCAAATTCTTAAGATTATTGTACGAAACCCAGCATAAAACATGATATTTTCCAGTTGTAAATGGGAATCTGCCATTGGCTTCTAAATGACCATGGCAGGTTTAAGATGGAGTAATATTTTATTTGGGCTTTTAGCAGCATTGGGGTTTAATAAATCACGAAAAATCTCAGAAAAAATTGTGTTTTCCCCTTTAAAACTCAGATTGGATAAATAATAGATAAAAAAAAATAATATTTATAAAAAAGAAATAATAAATAATCCCCTTTTTGTCACAATCACAGCCCCAGAAGATGAAATAGACAAGACTTAGAATTTATTTAATTATGTAAAAAAAATGAGGAAGAATTCCCTTTAAGATTAACTCTGCCAATGTAAACAATATGGCAATAAATACAAGCCTATACCTGTAGATTGTTTCCCTTATTTACTTACTTTCTCCTAGATGGCATTCTATTCTCTTGCCAAATAAAAAGGCTTTTTTGGTACTTTGATAATTATGTTTAAAGATGACATCATGGTACACAATACAAAACACACTGCAAATTAGTTCAATGCCTCATTGATCCCTAGATGCTAAAGGTAATTACATAGTGTGATCTATAAGCTGTTGGGGGAGATTTCATGATAGACTTTGCAGTTGCACAAAGAGATATACGCAAGACCAGTAACATATCATGGTCCATGATGAGATACATATATTAACATATTTACAAGTGGTTTTAGATATTTGTCTGTATCACATTACAAAATATTAAGACAAACATTAGAACATATTAACCAGCCTAGGTATAGATTGATTTTGGTTCTCTGTTTATTGTTTATTTCTACATTCTTGCCTTTTATCTTCGTTTTGTAGCTATATATCTTCTGACTGCAATCCAGCATTGGATCCCTATGGTTTAAGGCAGTGCTGTGCAACCCTTTCGTGGAGTGAGAGTGATTATCCCCTGAAAAGAGTATAATGTATAATTAAAGGATACTTATAACGATTAGTTCATCTATGAAAGTCTATGGTATCCTTGGACAAACTTGTTGATGTGAAATTCTAGAAGGGCCCCATCAGATCAGAACTTCATAAGGACAGCCCTCCCAAGGGTTATTTGCAAAGTACAGTACAGGGTGCAAATTGCAAAAAACAGGCACAAACCACTATGTTTTTTGTACACTGCCTTGGGCAGTGCAGTACTCATTAAGGGCAGGTGGGAGGAGATACACACTGGTGTACCCTTGTGCTAGCAGGCACAGACTGCAACAGAGCCATTGGGAGACCTACCCAATGGCAGGACATTGCAGAAACACTGCACCTATTACCAGATTCCCAGAGTGCAGCCCAATCCCAAATGCAAAAACCTTCAAATTTTACACCTCTAAGGGCTCTAGCACCCACACTTGGGGTCATAGTAAATGACCGCATTTATATGTGTTGCTACATTGCAAATGCTACCATTGTAGGTATAGTTGGTAACGTGAGTGTGTTTGCATAAGGATAGCTTTTATCATTAGAAATAATATACAATATGTCATTATCTGTGATTTTCTGCATTTGGTTTTACTCGCTATCTGTGGACATATATTTTGGTGAATGGTATTTTTGTTATTTTTGCAGTCTTCCTAGAGGATACACTTTAACTTTTTTGTGCACTGGGATGACGTGAAGTGGAAAATATGTAGCGGATGGAATGCTTTGATGTAAGAATAAAATTAGTATGCTAATGCCTAGCAACAAAACTCTAAGCACAAGTGTCAGTTGAGTTAACACACCTTTTTTACCATCCGCAGTCAATGAATATAATATATATATAATATAATAGTAAGCATGCTCTAAAAACACCACTGCAATTTGGGCTAAATCATTACAACAGAGTAAATTAACTGAGAAATACAAAATGTGTTGACTAATTAATTTATTATGACAATTTGGCTTTTGATGCACAAGGTGAGCCATAGTACTAGTGGGACCACTGGTGTGCTCCAACAAAGTTTTTTTTAAGAATGGGCTATGTATCTCTATCTACACCTTTTGAATCATTAGCCAGACTGGACCTCCTACAAAAAGGTCTAATTTCTTAAATCTATAAATTACTTTAATAACGTCAGGTTGACCCACTCCCAAGATATCCATATATGATTAAATGGAAATCACACCTCCCACAACCTCATCAGATCTGGACTGGGCCTCAGTCTGGCATGATGTCCATCTGCTCAATATTCTCATGTTTTTGAAACATGTCTACAAAATCCTCATGTTTTTGTACCCCATCTAAACTTCACAATTCTTTTCCTGACCACCCGCACTATGCTGGAGGAACTGTGGGGAGACTGGTACCCTTCCACACATATTTGGTTTTGGCCAGCTATACTTTCATTATGGTCTCAAAAGTCCACACTTCTACCCAGACCCTGATTAACCACATCATAAAAAACAACAACCACTTATCCATTGCAGCTAAATGGAAAACTGCTCTCCCCTGACTTTTACAAAAAGTGGAAATCAATAAGGAAAGGCATTGCAATAATCCATAACAATACCCCCCAACTTCAGTATGGGCACCCTGTGAATTACTAGCTTCTGAAGACTGAATCTCAATTTTATTTTGTTGTTGTTAAATTTCAACTTACAGCATACTCCTAACAGTAGGGATGGTGAGAATTGCAGCCTAACTGAATGGCTACAGGATTTAACAAGTGTTACTCAATGCAATATATCTCAACATACTTTTGAAGCCCTTTCTCTTTTATTATTCTGCTTATTTCTGATAGGGAACTTGCACCAGTAATGGATTAAATCAACACTGCTCACCATTTCCCCTTACTTTTCAGGGCCAGCAACTGCCTCCTCTCTATATGCTTAGTTCCTTTTTCTACATGTCATCCTTGGAGGCATTAGGCATAATTTTCTATTACCAATTAGCTTTATAAATATATCACAGATACTACAACTGTGTAATTTCTGGCTACCTAAAAAAACACCCTAAAAGAGTAGTTGCCGGCATGACATGTAATTACAGTAAATAAATAATTAGAACTGAATACATCTTTGTGGGAATTTTTAACATACTGCACATTTCCATTCCATTTTTATCATTACATCACAACTCTTAAGAATTAAAGATAAATATATAAACACATAAAAACATCCCCTTCAGCAGGCTTTCAATGTTCCAAAGACGACATCTCTAAAATGGAATGTCTTTAAAATGCCAATGTAAATTTACTGCTTGTTTACTACATAACTTTTCTGTGAATCTGAAATATGAGCTATGTCAGATATAACTGCACATGAAGTTTACAATTATTTTCCAAATGAAGAATTATGTTTTATTTTGTATATGCAGTATTCCTGTTGTGTGTGATTCAGCCCAGTCCTGTCCAATTAATGTAGCTTATTTTTGTTGCTGGACTACTATGCTTTATAACAGTTTTTCACTTTAAGCCTCCCTTTCAGGTCCAAACTTTGGTCAAGTTTCAGGGGGTTGCAGTGCATCAGTCAACAGGTCTTAATTGGCTTTCAAGCTGAGTTTCATGCACATTTAGGAGAGCTTATAACCATTGTCTCCAAATCTGACTCTTATTGGCCTACAGTCTGGGCCTCCCCCCACCCCCCACCACTACTCCAATCACTGCTATAAATTTTATATATATATATATATATATATACACACACAGTCAGGGCCGCCATCAGGGGGTCACAGGGGGGACAGTTCTCCCGGGCCCGGAGGATTTTAAGCTGTGAGGGGGGCCCGGCCGAGCCGCACTTCACGTAGAGAAACCGGGCCCGGCGAAACTTTCATTGGTGTCAGCGGCTATTCCTATTGGCTGCGTCCCGTGCGTACACATGACGTCAGTACGCACGGGCGCAACGCTATTTAAACCGCCGGCACGCTGCCGCCTGCAGACAGAAGAGTGAAGACGCGGTTGGCGAAGGACAGTCTTCCGGGTGACGGCGATGATGCGGAAGACCCCGCCGGATGCAGGAGGAGACAGCGCAGAAGAAGATGACAGCGCAGAAGAAGATGACAGCGCAGAAGAAGATGACAGCGCAGAAGAAGATGACAGCGCAGATGAAGAAGACCGCACAGAAGAAGAAGTCACCATGTGAGGGTGTGTAAGAGAGACCCCCCAGTTACAGGTAAGTGCCACTGACCACCAATGCCTGCCCCTATCCACCAATGCGACCCCCTGAACCCCCACGCAGGCCCCTGAACCCCACGCAGGGCCACGGGCCCCTGAACCACCAATGCAGGGTCACAGGGCCCCTGAACCACCAATGCAGGGTTGCAGGGCCCCTGAACCACCAATGCAGGGCCCCTGAACCCATTCAGGGCTGTGGGCCCCTGAATCACCAATGCAGGGCCCCTGAGCCACCAACGCAGGGCCACTGAACTTCATGCAGGGCCGCAGGCCCCTGAGCCACCAATGCAGAGCCCCATAGCCACCAATGCAGGGCCCCTGAACCCCATCCAGCGCTGTGGGCCCCTGAATCACCAATGCAGGGCCCCTGAGCCACCAATGCAGGGCCCCTGAGCCACCAATGCAGGGCCCCTGAACCCCATGCAGGGCTGTGGGCCCCTGAACCACCAATGCAGGGCCCCTGAACCCCATGCAGGGCCGCAGGCCCCTGAGCCACCAATGCAGAGCCCCTGAGCCACTAATGCAGGGCCCCTGAACCCCTTGCAGGGCTTTGGACCCTTGAACCACCAATGCAGGGCCCCTGAACCCCCAATGCGGGCACCTAACCCATTCTGGGGGATACCAAAGAGCTACATTGGTGGCCAGGGGTCACAAAAAACACTGGTGGCAGGGCCCCTCAGCAAGTCACTGACCACCAATGATTGCCCCTGACCCTCCATACAGCCCCCTGGCTTGCAGAAGGGTCTGGCCACCAGTGTTTTTTTTTGTGACCCCGGCCACCAATGTAGCTTTTTCGACATCCCCCTGAATGGCGTGTTTTTATATATAATTTTAGTAGGCCGCCAGTTTTTTTTTTCTTGGGCCCTGCCTGGTTTTCTTAACTAGCCACAAATGTCCATGGGACTTTTGTACTGGTGGGGGCGTGGTTGGGGGCGTGGTTAGGGGAGGCGTGGCGAGGGGGGCCCAGAAAATGTTGTTGTGTGGGGCCCCGTGATTTCTGATGGCGGCCCTGCACACAGTATATACAAGGCCAATGGAACTCATTTATAGGTATCTCACCTATACGTGTTTGTTAAAACCGGCATGTAGTATGAGCCCATTCTGCCTCCTCTGATAACTGTCTGCAATTTCTTGCAAAGTACAGGAGTGCAAGGGAGTTCTTGATAATACTACTGTCCCCTTAGAAAGTTGCATCTGCACATGCAACTCACTTGCATCTACCGAATTGCATGTTTAGGCTATTATTGATACTGCACAACAAGGGCTTAAGTTTTACATATTTGCATTTATACCCAGGAAAAGGAGCTGTCATACTGCTTGCTCCTCCATACACAGCCATGGAACAGAATAGTCTTTAAATGACAACAATTCTAATATGAATGCTTAAGCTGAAGCAAGAACTAGCCACCAGGAATTAAAAGATAAGTAATAAAAAAACACATTGTAGCCTCAACATAGCAATGTTTTTTTTGGCTGCCATGGACAGTGACCACCATGGAAGGCAAAAAATTCTAACCAATAAAGACCAATTGCAGTCCTTGGCTACCAATGATCAGCAATGCACGTTACATAGCAACATGGTTTTCCATTCAATTAAACTGAATGTGTGTAATTATTGAATATACGGTGCTGCCACTCCATAACTTTCTTTTTGCTAGGAACTTATATTCTGATTGCAGGGTTTAAATGAAGAGACTTTGTTTTGCCTTTGGGTAACAATGCAGTTATATGTAGCTGGTGCAAATCTCCAAAAGCAGGATCAGGGAAAAAGGTGTTCAATGTTTACGGTGGATTTTCCTGTTATATATTTCTGTGTTTTTTACTAAATGTGTAGAACAATATCCGCTTGTGTTATAAGGCACATTTTTTCTTTATTAGCAGTATTTCTGTAAGTGTGTAATTATAGGCATTATTAAGTCGTCTAGATTCTAGTCACTAGAAAAGGAAATTGTGTAGAACCTTGTTCAAGTACCTTTTTTCAGTTGGCAAACTTGAATATTTCCCCATCTGTACAGAGAAGAGAATATATTTGGGAGATTGTTTTTATACTCAGCTCGAATTCCCACGACCTGGCTGAAAGTCTGTGATGCCATGCAGCTCATCAGCTGCAGTTTATGTAACTGCTAAAATCTCTGCAAAGTCTCTTTTAGAAGGAGCATTATTCCAAAATAAGCTTATTGGAATGAATATAATGAATGGTAGAATGATATTGCATTTATTTTATTTTGCAAAAAATCAGTTTTAATCATGTATTTTGTAGATATGTTGCAGAATCCATTTGGTGCCCCAGATTTAGCAGACTGGGATGCTATTTTAAAGGGGACAAAAAGCTGCTTTATAATTTTTCACTTCAACCTTCTGCATATTGCAACCATTAGGATAACTTACATGGGACACCCAACCCTTGGGTTGGTTTCATATTAGCATTGCTTATGAAAAGTAATTTTTATAGTTCCAAAGACCTAAATAGTATCAGCCCTTCTGAAGTTTAATTACAGTGTTCCATTGGCAAGCGAAAAGTGTATGGCAATTGAAATATGTGAGATAACAATGAAATGACTTTGACATCGGGGAATGATCTTGCATCTGTAATTACTGTAAGCATTGGGTTTTCTAAAGCAAACTCATCAGTTTTAGCAAGGTATATGCTCCCTTTAATACTCTGTTGGAGGGATGGCTCCTCCTAAAAATCTCAGGCACCTACACTGGTGCCCATAGGATGGGTGGCTAATATTTTGGCTCAGTTGTTATACATTAGGGCAAGGGCACAAGTAGCACATTGTCCACTTTCCTCAACCTGAATTCTGCAGGCGGGAGAGAAAAGAGGATCCACTTTTATGTTCCATTTTCAGGGCTGACATCCGCCTGTGTTCTGCACCCAGGCCCATCTGACACTAGTTAAGCCACTGGCTCCCAATAAGGAACATATTTATTACCATTTGGTGCTCTGGTTCATTTTGAACAGTGCCAGAAAGTGTAAGAGAGAGCCATAATTTCACATTTTCTGCCTTCATAAGGATCCCATACACAGACTACCAACTGACTGACCACAGGTGAATGCAGAGCGAAACGCCCTTGAGAATGAGCCCTATAAGTCTCCTAGTGTGGTGTGCATTTGGACACTGCTGGTTTCCAAGGTTATTAAGTTGGAATCTCAATTTGCTTCATGCCAGCAGCATCCCTGGTTAAATCCATTCTGAGATTTGGATGCTTCTAAAAATGTATGAGTAAGGGAGCACTATCACCATGATCAAGTGATGCATTTTACACCCCTAAAACAATATGTAATGTTTAGTAAACTAGAATAGTGTTAAATACAAGTTAAAAAATTACAGCTTTCATTCAACTTGTATAAGCTCATAGGAGACAAAGATGCATAATAAATGTCCTTGCGCTATATCATTAGCTGTAATATATATATATATTGTGGGGGTTCACTCGCTGGTAGGCTGCAAATGAGGCGACTTCACACACCAGGATCGGTTTAAGGGCTTCCTGCCCGCGTTTATTTTCCAGCGGCTGCAGAATTTTCCCTCGCAGGGGAAAGGTAATTGAAGAAGCAGTTTAACAGAAGAATTCAGCCTCCTGGCTAACACAAAATAAATGTCTTTCTCTGCTTACAACACTATATTATTGTTATTCAGCTTATTCTTTCTGAATAACATTACAAAACTTTTACATGTACATGCAATGTTATTACTTATTATGGTAGGTTGTTTATTAATGCCGGATATAATAACATATATCTGCTGGTACAATGCTGTTAAACAAAGTACTGCAGTATGTGCCAAAGTATAAAAAAAATCTGTAAAAACAATGACAAAATGGTTCCATAAACAATAGCTGTTCCTTCATCTAATTAAATTTCCATGAATTGTTCCCAGATTTGTTTGTGAACCCTATGATTAGAACTGTCAATAATTTATACAGTCTTTAAACCACAATAAAAATAATCACTCAAAGTTCATGTTAAATAGTTTTCCAATTGTTAAAGGGACCATCTGCTATTAACTTTTACATTACAGGTATTTTGGATTTTTAGCAGCTTCAGAGCATAATAAATCTTAAAAGATTACAGTTTTAATAAATAGGCCCCTTAGTTTAGTATAGTATATATGTGAATGCATTGATTGGCTTGTACTGGGGGTCATTAGGAGGGGCTGAACTTGATGGATATTTGTCCTTTTGAAATGTATTGTGTAACAATGTTTTTATGTTGTATTAAATATAGGAATAAGCAACATTTACCCTTATCAAATGGAGGTCTATATTTATCCCTGACTCGGAAACAAGTTGTCTACCTCTGGTTATAACCAGCACTTAAAAAAATAATTTTACAGTTCCTAAAGCTAATGGCACAAGCTGTGGAAATGAGCCATGTCCCATGTGTGTAGTGACAAGAATGAAAGCAAGCATTCCTTTGTTGTTATGGGTTAATGGGCAGGTGCAAATTTGACCATTTTTCATAAATGAGCCCAATTTGCTTTCTCAGTAGCTGCAAAAATGACAAAACCCAGATCCTCCTCACATCCATCTTGTATGTTTAGTCCCAGAAATAATTGGGATATGATCGTCACTGTGCACTCAGCACAGATTTCAACCAGAAAATACAATGTGGGGCAAATTTCACCTGTGCAGTAACCCATGGAAAACTTACAAACAACTGGATCTTCCCTCAGTTTGGCCACCCACACTCTGGGCCAAAGCACACTGATCAGATGGATCATACTGAGGTCCTATGGAGACCCATTGAGCAATGACTACACTTAGGGGCCCATTCACTAAGCTCGAGTGAAGGAATAGAGGAAAATAGAGGAAAAAAATGTGATTTTCAAATGTTTTTTTTGGCTACTTCGACCATCGAATTGGCTACTTCGGCCTTCGACTACGACCTTCGACTTCGAATCAAACGATTCGAACTTAAAAGCGTTCGAATATTCGACCATTCGATAATCAAAGTACTGTCTCTTTAAAAATTTCTTCTACCCCCTATTTTGCCACCTAAAACCTACCGAGGCCAATGTTAGCCTATGGGGAAAGTCCCCATAGGCTTTCCAAGGTTTTTCTGATCGAAGGATAATTCTTCGATCAATGGATTAAAAACCTTCAAATCGTTCGATTTGAAGGATTTAATCGTTCGATCGAATGATTATTCCTTCGATTGTTCAATCGAAGGAATTGCGCAAAATCCTTCGACTTCGATATTCGAAGTCGAAGGATTTTAATTCGGCAGTTATATCGATATCGACTTCGATATTCGATTTTAATTCGGCAGTTAATTAACCCTCGATATTCGACCCTTGATACATCTGCCCCTTACAGTAAACACAAACGTTGTTCTTGGCCTACAGGATCTTCACATCAGCTCAATAAATATCTGGTAATTTTCTGGCAGATACCAGTCAGGTCAGCTCTCAGTAGGGCCAAGCTGCTGAATGGAGGATCAATTTCTATGTACAGTATGATCATTTTCAGGCTACACTGGAACAATATGAGTTGATATATAAATATGAGATTTGTTGTAACACTTTTCTTTTGTTTACTCTGGAGGGACACACATTTACATAGCTACACCATTCTAGCTTGTAGTCAATTTCCAAGCGCCACTTACAAAGCCCTTATATTAGGATTAGAAAGATTTAGAGGCAGATTTATTAAAGTTTCAGAGCTTTTTTCAGTTGTTTCTTGTTGTCATTAGTATTTTCGAATTTTATTAACTAGAATTCGCCAATGTGAGTAATAGAATACAAGTTTCGAGAACCGGGAACTTGAAAATTCAGATGCGTAAATCTGAAACTCGAAAGTTTTATTAGAGGTTATCAATTTTCTATAAAATTTTTTAGCAACCCATTTTTTTTTTTGACCTGCCGGGTTACCCGAGAGACTGCGATAATTCAAATATTCGAATTTTAAAAATTCAAAATCTAAGTATAGGCTATCTATCCTTAGGGCTCTTACAGACGAGAGTTTTTACCTGCGCTCCCCTGCGTTCCATTTTTCTGCGTTCAGCCGCAGGGGAGCGCAGGAATAGACGCATTACATTTTTTCCAATGGGGCTGTACTCACACAGGCGTGTGTAGGCGTCGAACGCAGGTTGAGACGCAACATGCTGCATTTTTCCTGCGTTCAGCGCCTACACGCGCCTGTGTGAGTACAGCCCCATTGGAAAAAATGTAAAAGGACTTTTATTATACAAGATTTTGTGTCTGGGTGACAGGTCCACTTTAAAGGCTATTGTATCTAATTAGTATAGGTAGTATAAGATCATTATTAGTGTGTGCATGTGTAAATGTATACAGTATGTGTATATGTGAACTGGGGTTTGTTTCTAGGGGTTGACCTTAATGGACTTTGGTCTTTTTTCAGCCCAACTAAACACTGTAACTATGTAATGACTTCAGTGCGCCTTACTGTTGTAACCTGAAACCCACTGATGGCCACCTTGGATTCCCATGTATCATTTTGGTCAGTTTTTCCATTTGAGAAATCACATGTAAGGACTCACCCTGGTGGTCTAGTGGGCGGCAGGGTCCCCCGCCACGTCTCCGGAGGGGACGCCCGCCTCATGCGTCCTTTCTCCCCAGTGTCCATTCCCCTATGGCGCACATGCCGGCGCACATGCCGGCGCACTTCCTGGTTTATGCGCCGGTGTGGTGACGTCACGCGCAATGGCGCGAAATTCAAATACTATAAAAGGGGAATTCGGTGTGTAGCAAGTGGCCCATGGTTAGGTTCTATTTGGAAAGTTCCTAGGTGCCTTGCCTTGTATAATCCTATCTGTTATTATTGGTTTTGACCCCCTCTCCAATCCTGACTTTTGCCTGCCTGATTACTCCGACCTGCCTGCTTGTGACTACTCTGACCTCTCCAATCTAACCTTTGCCTGTCCTCCGACTATTCTACTCTCTCCAATTCCGATTCCGGCCTGTCTGACGATTCTCTGCTTGTGCTGGCCAGGCCTGCTTCTTCCTGGTGGTGTTCTTCCTTCCAGTATCCTGGTGAGACGATTGTGCCCCTTTGCTCATCCAGAACCATTAGCTTAGCTCCTCTCTCAAATAAGACCTTGCAGCATCTGATTAGCCGAGGGCTCCTCCCGAGGTAAAAGGTGGCGGTTAAAGGCAGAAGTGAGAGCCGAGACCAGGGAGCTTAGCTTGGGTTCTGGATATAGGGTGCCGAACGTGACATCACATCTGAGGTGTCATTTTGGCAAAGGTGGGTGCAAAGTGCCAAAAACCATCTTTGACACTATGGGGCAAATTTAGTAAAGGGCGAAGTGACTAACGCAGGTGATAATTCGCCAGCGTGACGTAATTTCATTACTTTGTCAATTTACTAATGGTCTCTAGCGAAGGAGATAGACTCTAGCGTTATTTCGATCCCTAATGCCTGGCGAATTTGCACTCTGGAGAATGGATGTAACTACTCAAATTCACTAAGATGCAGATTTTACTGAATGTTACCTCTTGCGCCAGCCTTAGACCATGCAAAGTGCAATAGAGTAGATAGGAGTTCCTATAAAATTATTTGAAAATATCCCAAAAAACAGCGTCTTTTTCTTGGTGATAGGCTGAAAAAGAGAGTTAATTTTTTTGGGGTAACCGGCTTCCCCCTACATTTCCTTACATATGGCACATAAACTATACACTGGGCTCATGTGTAGGGCAATATAACAACTCTATTTTATTTAGGTTTCCCGGGCTGGTGTAGTGTAATGTATTTGCTGCAACATATACGTCCATTGAACTTTAATTTCCCGCTGTATGCAAATTAGCCAGCGCTAGCGCAACTTCACTTCGCTTGGCGCAGTAACGCTAGCGCAACTTTGCCAGAGTTCAGCCCCCTGGAAGGAACTTCGGATTTTAGTGAATTAGCGTTGTCCTGGCGAATCCACACCTGGCGAAGTGTTGTGCTGTGATTGAAGCTGTCGCTGGCGAGTTTTCGGACGTTAGTGAATTTGCCCCTATATGCTGTGCTTTATTAGTCACTGTTATAAACATTTGACTTTGACCCCCCCACACTGATGTGTAGCTACTGTATATAACCTCTTATATGGGATATGATCATTGAAATTACAATTCTGTACATTTTCTTTTTTGCTATATTTTTGAAAATAGTAAAAATCAGTCTTTAACCAATTATAAAGAAACTGTGCAGATTTTTTTTAATGGAGTTAATCTTTATTGGACTTTATTGCATTTAAATGAGTGGGGAATGTCAAAAGCAAAGTTCTGCACGGCTGTTTAAAGTACTTTTCATTCTCATAAACATGCATCAAACCTGTTGGCATAACATTAAGGGAATATGTGCACTAATTTAATCACAGAAACCCTATAAGGACATTAACATTTGGGCAAATGAGCCTGCCAGGTAATTATTAAACTTTAATAGTGCCTTCTGGGGAACTGTCAAATGGAAACTTGTATTGTCTTTCAGAGCAATATGTTAACAGTATAAGGAGCACCTTTCCCAAGGCATCAGAACAATAATCTCTGTATTGATGAAGAAAATGAAAGTTTAAGAGTGTTCAGCTTTGCACTATAAATGAATTTGGAGACGTACAGTGGTTAAATAAACAATCCCAACAGATTCCAGACTGGCAGCAGCACAAAATGTTTGCAGATATAATTTTTCAAAGCAAAAAGAATGATATATTATTTGCATTTTGTATTAAGGGATGCATTTATATATTCTATTTATCTTTCAGTTATTGTCTCCAAGCATTCCTTCACACGTAATATTTACTGTTGATGTCAAATGCTCTGGCAGATAGATAAATAGATAGATAGTGTGGCATCTATGTGCACATATTATGCTACGCCACCAAACCTACATGTTTACATAAGAGAAAATAAATGTACTACCTCTTTAAACAAAAGGATGGGTTCCCTGCAAACCTTAGTTGTTTTTTTTTGAGCAACCCCACCCAATATTATGATGCTGGTGGTGGCACTTAATTCAGTAGAAGAAAACCAAACTGCTGACTATACTGCAGTGTGTGAATTTAGCTTTTATTGTAATGTTTGACTACACTGAGGATATCTTGGTACATTTATCAAATCGCACTAATGTGACAATTAGTCAGGCTGTGTTCGACTGCTTTGAACATTTGAACAACATTCTGTTTTGTAGGGTGTTAGAGCTCAGCAGTGATTCTGAGCTCTAACACCCCTTCTACCTTAGGGCAGGCGGTAAAAACAGGGCCCTGATGCTCCTATCTTGTCACGCAGAAGGGTGTGCAAGGTAAGGGATAGGGGAGGACGCCTATGCACACCTCTGCCTGCCCTTTTAGAATCAAGTGCAGCCCAATGCAGCTTTCTAAATATTCTAAGAGCAGTCTGTGGGTGTCTGCACTCCGGGCAAAGACCTGCACTTCTAGGTGCAGAAACTGGTGCAGAAACCAGTGGCTATTTGCAAATGCTGGAATGCAGCCAGTTGTACCCTTTTTTGCACTTTACATGTTGTCTTTCTTTTAACAAATGAGCCCTCATATCTTTAAAGGACTGTGGAATATATTGGTGCTACTGTATATAAAAGTAAATAATAATAAAGCCTTTTAATAAATGAATCCCACTGATTTATAAGGTAGTCATCATTTTCAACAAAGTTTACTATTAATGGGCGAATTTGTCCCGTTTCGCTTCATCAAAAAAGTTGCGAATTTTGTGCAAAATTTGTGAAACAACGAAAAAATCAAAACGCATTGAAGTCAAAAATTATTTTATAAATTTTATAAATTTCGGCGTCCGAAACAATATTTATATGCGTGCCTATCTTGTCCAAATGCATTAAAGTCAATGG